>NC_090445.1:185069215-185740104 GCF_031143425.1 Pleurodeles waltl | reverse complement strand
GTGGGGCCTCGGAGCTGCATCTGTCTGTCTACAGCAACTCTCAAGAGGGAGGGGGTCACTCAAGCATCCACAAATGCCTCCCCACCAGCTGCCGCCATGGGCCGTGTACAAGGGAATTTGCCGGGGTCTACTGTGTCCTTTTGGTGCCACTGAATATGGTTGTAGTCCGGCAGTTCCCCGTTTTTTTCTGCTGTGCAGGACTGCTGGATGGAATCTGCTCCGGAGTGTCTATGAGCGTCACACTCTGCAGGCCGGCATGACTGGGGGCTGGGAAGCTCGCCAGACGGCAAGCTTAGTCTTGGGGTAGGCCGCCACAGTGTCAGTCCCTGAGCATCGGTATCAGGCCCCAGTAGGTCAAACTACAGGGTTGTCAGGCAGGTGAGGCTGAGCACCGGGCAGGGAACGTAGAGGACATTTATCAGCCGCTGCAGCGGAGTTCTGTTCAAGAGCATCCACCATGTTGGTTCTCCCTGGATGGTTTGTAAACTTCTAGTGAGTTTCTTAGTGATCCCACTGCAGATAGTGTTCCCATACTCCAACTTGCTGGGGACTAGGGCATGAGTAAAAAAAATTCTAGTGTTGCTTGGGAGCCATTAGAAGATCTTCCTCCAGGGACTGGAAGCAGGATGCAGTGACCCTGTTGACTTGTGCAGTCATGCCCAGTGTGCTGTTGAAGATTATTATGAGGTTCCTGGTGTGGGTTTGAGTTCCGCTGGCCACACGTTGGAGTCCCATGATCACTACTTCTGTCTTGTTGGTGTTGAACTTGAGACAACTGGATTTCATCTAGTTAGTAATTTTGATCATGCAGGAGGTGGACTTGTTTCTTGTTTTTAGGATCTTGCTCAAGAGGGGGCGTATGAGTTGTATGTCATCAACAAGCTGTATATATTGATGTGTACTTTAACCTTCATGATTGTTAGAAATGGGGTCTCAAGTTGGCAGTCAATCTGCACACTGTCCAAGTAGAGACCGTCACTCTAGTCAGGCTAAGGGGGTTACTCAGTTCAGATAACCCCTGCTCACCCCCTTGGTAGCTTGGCACAAGCAGTCAGGCTTATCTCAGAAGCAATGTGTAAAGCATTTGCACACAACACACAGTAATAAAGTGAAAACACTACAAAAGGACACCACAACTGTTTTAGAAAAAAAAGCCAACATTTGCCTGTGTAAGCCAAGACCAAAATGAGAAACATCCGACATAAAATAATAAAGATATTAATTTTGCAAGAATTAACTTACAAATGCAGTTCCTTGAAGTGGATAGCTCCATCTGGCGCTATCACGGCATCCTGAACAACAAATCCAACAGTTCAGACCGGCTGCAGCATCACGGGCCAGCTACGGTGTCGGGAACACCTGCAAATAGTACCTTGGAAATGCAGGGTGTCGTGATCCTCGTGATGAGATCTGGAGTGCGGCATCCCTGGCATCGGTTCAAGAGGTCGATGCGGGGGTCATCGAGCCATTGAAGTCACATGTGTTGCAGATCAACATCGACATCAGAAGCGCTAGCGTGGATGGCGTGGATGACGATGCGATGTGCAGTGCCCACAGGTCACGGTGCAGGCAGCAGCTTGGTGACGGCGTCCTGCAGCATTGGTGAGACCAGGGCTGCGGTGTGAAGTGGGGTGGGGCAGTGAGTTGCTGAAGCACTGTCGTCGGTATGCCAAAGGAGGCGGCGCAGAGTGGGGCAGACTCTGTGCGACACCCATGACTCACAATGCAGGCAGGGGCGTCTGTTGACAACACTGGAGTCAATGGGGCTGGCATTGACGGACCAGGGCTGCAGTGTGGGATGGGACGGTGCTCTGTGTACCTCACGAGCAGTGTCCTCCGGCCACGGTGCAGGCAGTGGCATCAGTGTTAGCATGGAGTGTTGTCGTCGGGGATGCAAAGGCTGCAGTTCGAGCAAAGCGATGTGGAGTGCCGGACCCACATGGTGCAAGCAGCGGCTCGGTGATGGTGTCTGGTGGCGGCATCAGTGAGACCAGGGTTGCATGCGACATGCAGCACAGCTCCATGTGGCTTCCTCAGGTCAGGGTGCAAGCAGCAGCGTCATAGTGGTTTTTCTTCTGTGCAGCACAAAACACACAATTCCCAGTGCTGTAGGCAGATGAAGTTGAAGTCTTTGATATCCCTGAGACTTCCAACAGGAGACAAGCTCTGCCCCAATCCCCTGGCGAACCTCACAAGCAGGATACACAGCAAAGTCCAGTCTTTGCCCTCTTTAAGGCAGAAGCAGCAACTGCAGGCCAACCCAGCAAAGCACACACAGAAACTGCAAAGGGGCAGTACTTCTCCTCCAGCTCTTCAGTTATTCTCCTTGGCAGAGGTTCCTCTTGATCCACAAGTGTTCTAAAAGTCTGGGGTTTTGGGTCCACTACTTATACCCAGTTCTACCTTTGAAGTAGGCAACCTTCAAAGGAAAGTCTCTATTGTTGACAAGATCCTGCCTTGCCCAGGCCTGGCCCCAGACACACTCCAGGGGGTCGGAGACTGCATTGTGTGAGGACAGCCACAGTCCTTTCAGGTGTAAGTGTCGGCTCCTCCCTCCCCACTCTAGCCCAGGAGACTCATCAGGATATGAAGGCTACACCCCAGATTCCTTTGTGTCACTATCTAGAGGGAATTCATAACAGCCCAACTGTCAGTCTGACCCAGATGTGGAATACACAAGCAGGCAGAGGCACAGAATGGTTTAAGCACAAAAAATGCCCACAATCTAAAAACCAACTTTACCAAAAAGTGTATTTTTAAATTGTGAGTTCAGAGACCTCAAACTCCAGATATCTATCTGCTCCCAAAGGGAAACTGCAATTAAAAGTTATTAAAAGGCAGCCCCCATGTTTAACCTATGTGAGAGATCGGCCCTGCTGCAGTGAAAACTGAATTTGGCAGTATTTCTCTGTTAGGACATGTAAAACACACCAGTACATGTCCTACCTTCTAAATACACTGCACCCTGCCCATGGAGCTACCTAGGGCCTACCTTAGGGGTGCCTTACATGTAGCAAAAGAGAAGGTTTGGGCCTGGCAAGTAGGTACACTTTAAAACTGCACACACAGACACTGCAGTGGCAGGTCTGAGTCCTGTTCACAGGGATACTTATGTGGGTGGCACAATCAGTCCTGCAGGCCCATTAGTAGCATTTGATTTACAGGCCCTGGGCAAACATAGTGCACTTTACTAGCGACTTGTTAGTAAATCAAATATGCCAACCATGGATGAACCAATCACCAATACAATTTACATAGGGAGCACTTGCACTGGCCTGGCAGTTCGGGCTGGACTGTTCCCACAGGGAACAGGGACAAGACTGATTTGCATATGGCTGGGTCCAAACTGGAACTGCATGGTGAGCAAAAAAACTGATGGATTAAACCCAGATCTGTGACTGGGGGGGTGAATGTTTGATTTGTTCTACATTCCGTCCATCAACTGTTCCTTTTGCATTTGTTGTCCCAAGTGGGAAGGGTATGCCCAGACGTGGGTCCCGTGCTCACTATGCCACAAGATTCAAACTAGCCTGGCTGAAGAGGGGTGATACCCCAAAACCAGTCCCAGGATGCTTGTTTCTGGTCCAGGGAGGACCTGGCCTGGCAGTATGGGCTGGACTGTTCCCACAGGGAACAGGGTCAAGACTGATTTGCATATGGCTGGGTCCAAACTGGAACAGCATGGTGAGCAAAAAAACTGATTGATTAAACCTAGATCTGTGACTGGGGTGAATGTTTGATTTGTTCTACATTCCATCCTTCAACTGGTCTTTTTGCACAGACCAGTAGCATGAGCAACATCACTTCACAGGAGAGCCCTCAACAACTGGGGATACCTTATTTAAAGAGGAAAAGAAGAATGACAAAGATAATATATCTTGTGCTAGCAAGCAGGCGCTATAAATGATGGGAAAATGGTGTGGTGAAATCTCATAAATTTCACTGCGCCATTTTTCTTGGCCTCCTAACGGGGGAACACCCCCCCCCCCAACCCGCAGACAGTATGCCTGGTGCAGGCATAATGTGGTTCAAGGGGTTACAAAGTGGTGCAGTGCTTGCATTGCGCTACTTTGTAAATATGGTGTGGGGAAAAGGCCTCCTTGACGCTGCCTTAGCATTAAAACATTACTCTAGGGCAACGCAAGGAGGCGCTAGGGGCTTGTAAATATGCCCCCTAGTGTCTCACACATATACTGAAATTGGCATTTGGAAAGCCTCTTTCGACCATCGTCAATTGTGGTTTGCCTGGCTTTAGCCACTGACTCACAGGGCTGTCCATTAGGGCGGGTATCGTGCTGCACCATTTTGCAAATGTGACCATCCGAGAAGTAAGTAGCGGCTCTTCCAAACACACACAAAGTGAAGTCGACAGGCTTGCCACAAGCGCTGCACAGAACCCCTACCCTTTGTTAACTGTTCATGTTATTTTGCCGGGTAGCTCTTCTCGTGTGCCTGGCAAGTTCTGAAATACCGTTCTCTCTGGGCCCTCCTAACTTTCTTTTCCTTCTCTTCCTTGCAACTGATGTCTCCTAGGAGCAGCGTGATATACCTGAAGGACAAGCAGCAATATGGGAGGGTAGGCCTCTCATGAGATTTGTGTCGTTCCTGCTTCAGAAAAACAGCCCCCTTCTCACAAATTGTATCTGTGTCGCCAAATAAGAACTCTCCAAGTCAGTTACTTGCTGTCCACTTTCTTCAAACCATAACTTTAAGAATATCTAGTTTAACTATGCTTCTTTTTCCCACCCGCAATCTTAGTCAAAGAGTGGAATTTAATTCATAAAAGCATTGAGATTGAACTAAATGCAAACAACAATGACATAGCTAAAGACACAGAATAAATAGTATAATTTTAGTCAATCCTATTGTACCCTAGAGGCACTCGGGTAATGTTTTCTAGAAATGTCTTAAGTATATGTAGTACTTTATGGGCCAGATTTACAAGGGCCTCTCGTCTGCTTCCGCCATGTTAGTGTAATTATTATTTGTCTGCTCAAAGCAGGCGTTAAAAGACGCACCAATTGAAATCAATGGGCCTCTTTGCACTTTGCTCCATTAGTGTCAAAAATTTTTACAGTAGTGGAGCAAAGCATCAGAATAGCATCAAAATGTTGACGCTATTGGCCTAACATGAGCCATGGTGCTCCGTATTGTAAATATGGCGCACCTGTGGTGTCGTTGTGTGGCGGTGTGGGGGCACAAGAAATCTGGCACATCAGTACTGAGGCACCAGATTCTTGTAAATCTGGGTCTATATGTACTAAGTTTATGCCACTGGGCCTTATGTGGTATATGAATGGCAAGATATTGTTAAGTTGCTTTCTGTCATGGAATGTGCAACTCATGCAGTAGGTCTGTTTCAATAGATGTCAGTACATCCAACGGGAATAATAATGACTTTCATTTGATAATTTTCAAATCATACAACCCAAAAAACTAATTCAGTACATTGTATACTCAATGTCCTTCCTACTGAGCATGCAGAATTTCTTAAACACTTATCAGTCACCATATATAATGTGCTCTTACTCCCCACCATACCATTCAGTTATTTGTTTTTCATGAGTCTCTACACCAGTCATTTGTATGCCAAGGTAAGCAGTAATGGTGACAAGGGCAACCTTGTCTAGTACCCCTTTTCAATTCAGACAGATCCACCATGTAAACTAAGGGCCAAACCATATAGCATCTAAGAGTGGTAGTAGGTATTCCCATATTTCTGCGTCAAATGCTTTCTAAGTGTTCAGCAAGGCAAACTCCATTGCTTCTTCATTCACCCTCCCAACACAATTGTCAGTCTTCTTATGTTTTGTCTGGTTCCATAGTCCAGTACAAACTTACATCGATCTTCATGCACCAGTGTCATCATAACCTATTAGATATGACGTTTCCCAGTATTTTCGTGTCCACATTTATCATGGACAGTAGTCTGTATAATTTATTTTTTTATTTTATTTATCATTTTAAAGCATACCAGAGAACAAACAAAAGGCAATGCAGTCTGATCAGAGGAACTGTGGCACATGTAAATAGCAGACCATCAATACAAAACATATATAGTATTGCTGTTGACAATAAAAGGCCAATCGGGCAATGGTCGGTAACAAATAGAAATGAAACAGAAATAATGACATGGAAAGAGTGGATTCGGCATGAGCTTGCATCGTAAGAAGTCTGTGATGTTGGTGGAGAAGCAGCGAGTGTAGTCAAATAGTCCCTCAGCGGTTGCCAAATATCTTTAGACTTAGACGTCACAGGCTGAAGTGAGGCATAAAGCTCGCTATTGGTGTCACAATATGTAAGGCTAGCCAGCCAGAAAGTAATGCTTGGGCATTTTTGAAGCCCCATCGAAGCGATATCTCCTGCTTAGCAAACGAGTGAAATCGCAGTGAGGCGTCTAATGAACTTTGGTAGATCACCAGTGTAGCCTAGAAGGGCCGTAAGTCGGTCAGGATGCAGAGACCAACCAACAATTACCGACAATCAATCATGCACCTCGCCCCAAAAGTGACTAACGTTGGGACAGGTCCAAGCCATGTGTGAAAAGTCAGCAATCCATTCACAGAATTTGGGGCAGGAGAAAGAATGGTTCGGATCAATGCGGGCAGTGTTCCTGGGGGTGATATAGGTCCTCCTTAGGAATTTTAAGTGGACTAGCTTGTGTCGCTGGTTGAGTGAGACAAATCGGCTCTGCGCAGAGCAGGCCTCCCAGACCTTTTGGGATAGTGGGTGACCCAGATCCCTTACCCAGGATTCCCTGAGCCGAGCATCTGAAACAGGAAGAGCCTTAATACAAACTAGATAGAGTTTAGATACCAATTGCGCCTTGAGTCTGCCATAGCGACCACAGTAAGTGGTGCAAACTCGGCAGGAGCCTGCGGATATGTGTGGTAGCGTGCATGCAAAGCACTTTGTAGGCGACATAGTACGAAGTGCTGCAGTTGCATGATGTCTGTAAAAAGAGTATCTGTAGTACGTGAAAATATGTGGTCATCTGGGAAGATGTCCCCAAGGGTATGAAGCTGAAAAGTACGTAATGTACGCTGGACCAGCACCTCCTGTGTGATGGGTATGGATGGATTATTAATCAATATCAGTGCTGGGGACTAAATGTGTCACTGTGAAGCAGGTGAGCAAGTTTACACCATGCCCAACTAGTTGTAGAGTTTGAATATCTCTGTAATGTAGTGGAACACCCCAGGGTAAGAGGGCGCTCAGCGGGAAATATCTGGAACAACGACGCCGGAACCAAGACAACATTGTTAACGCAAGCGGACCCATGCTTGCGTTAACAATGACTCCCTTTTTTACTGCCTTAACCAAGCATGTGCTCAACAAAGCACATGCATGGTTAATGCACAGAAAAAGGGAGTCAGCATCGGGAGAGGACGTGGTCAGGTAAGTGGGCCTGGGGGGTAGTTTTTAGGGTAGTTTAGTTCTTAGGGTGGGGATAATTTTGTATTTAGGGCGGTGGGGGTAGAATTTTAGGGGCAGGTGGGGTCGGAATAATTTTGTATTTGGAGATGTGGAGCGGTCTGGTTTTTAGGGCAGGTAGGGGGCGGGTTTTTAGGGGTGTGGGTGGGGGGTCAGGGTAATTTTGTATTTAGGGTGGGTGAGAGTGGGTTTTTAGGGGCAGCGGTGGGGGTTGGGGTAATGGTAATTTTATATTTAAGGTGGGTCAAGTTTTTAGGGGCGGGGTGGGGGTTCGGAGTATTTTTGTTTTTAGGGGTGGAGGGTCGGGGTAGGATGCGGTCAGGTAAGTGGGGCTGGAGGAGGGTTTTTTGGGGTCAGGTGGTTGGGTTATTTTGTTTTTAAGGTGCAGGGGTGGGGGTAGTTTTGTTTTTATGGTGGGGGTGAGGGGGTCAGGGTACTATGGTTCTTAGGGAGGGGTGGGGGTTTGGGTAATTTTTGTATTTAGGCTGGGTGGGTTCTTAGGGGCGGGGTTGGGGGTCAGGGTAGTTTTGTATTTAGGGTGGGTGAGGGGGTCAGGTTTTTAGGGGCAGGGGTTGGGATCAGGGTAATTTTGTTTTTAGAAGTGGAGTAGTTTTATTTTTGGGAGTGGGGGTCAGTTGCTTTTAGAGTGGGTGGGAGTCGGTTGTTTTTAGGGCCGGTTGGGGTAGGTTTTAGGGCTTAGGGTGGGTGGAGGTATCAGGGTAGTTAAGGGTTGGTGGGGGAATCAGGGTAGTTTTATTTTTGGGGCAGGTGGGGGGTCGGGTAGTTTTCTTTTGTGGGTGGGGGTCGGGTAGTTTTATTTTTAGAGCAAATGGGGGAGCAGCAGTTTTATTTTTATGGCGGGGTGGGTGATCAGGGTAATTTTGTTTTTAGGGGTGGGTCATTTTATGTTTGGGATGGGGTCAGTTTTTAGGGCAGGTGGGGGGTCGGGTAGGTTTTAGGGCTCAGGGTGGGTGGGGTATCTGGGTCGTTTTAGGGGAGGGTGGGGAGGTCGGGTCGTTTTATTTTTAGGGCTGGTGGGGGGTTGGGGTAGTTGTGTTTTTAGGGTGGGGGTGTCGGGGTAGTTGTGACGAAAACCACGCATGCCATTCCACACATGCCTTTACTAGGCATGCCTTTACAACGAAAAATCATTGTAAAGGCATGTGTGGTAAAGGCATTTGTGTAAACAACATGGTCGTTGTTCCGACCGCATTGTTTAGGCATGCTTGGTTGGCACATGCGTTGTTCCATCATACATCTATGCTCAGCGGGACAGGAGCCGACAGGTCCCGCTCTGGGATGGAGTAAGGAAGGCGAGCATCAGGATGATACCAACAATACGTATACTGACATTGTGCCAGTAGGTAGTAAAGCTGAAAGTGGGAGACCCCAAATGCACCCACTCATAGGGGAGAGTTAGGACCTCTCATCAGATACGTGGATGTTTATCTGCTCATACCAGCCAAATGATTAGGCCACGAAATGTCACAAAAAAATAATAAGTAAGCAGGATCAGAATATTCAAAAATAGATACAGGAACTGTGGGAGAACCACCATTTTAATGAGCAATATCCTGCCCACCATAGAGAGCGGCAGCTTCACCCATCTGTCCACCTGGGCCGCAGGTCCATAATTTAAGTGTAGCACCTGTTTCTTGTCTCTATGTATATGAATACCTACATATTTCACAGAGTCAGAGCACCAGCGCAAAGGGAACCAGCGCAAAGGGAACTCCGACATGTCTGTCGGTGGAAAAAGCTCTGACTTGCCCCAATATATATGCAGTCCGGAGAATTCACCAAAATGAGTCACTTCCTCCAGTATGGGTGTAAGATTAGTGTCCGGGTGGCGAATAAACAGCAATATATCGTCTGCATACAGCGATACCAGGAGTGGTCCACTGGTAAATTGTAGTCCCCTGTGTATGTGTCCTCTACTTAGGTGCCGCACCAGGGGGTCCATTGCCAGAATAAAGAGCAAAGGGGAGAAGGGGCACCCCTGCCATGTACCATGTGTTATGGGGGAAAAAAGGGGTAGGCTCACCATTAAACTGTATGACAGCTGTGGGCGCGAGTACAGCAAGGTGTTCAAATTGGTGTAGTGTCAGAGTCACCAGATCCTCGGGGTCTGTGCACGTTTCCACCACGTCCACCACTGAACAGCTCCAAGACCCTGATAAATAAATCACAGAGGCTAAGAGATTTCAAGAGGGGATTAGGAAGGGAAACAGCTGGGAAGGAGACCTGTAGTTAGAAAAGGGTTAGAACACACAATATGAAAATTATATCTCCTAAAATCAATACTAGACTATGATTCTAAGCATAGTCATTCTGAAAACATGAACAATCTAAGAATTACGTTTAAAATGACTAAGTTTCAAGATGGCCAGATGCCTGTAAGGGAATCAAGATGGATTAAATGAAAACTTTCTTATTCAAGTACTTTCCTTTACATGAGAATCAGAAAAACATTCTGACTAAATTTTAAACCAGTCATATAAATCTTTTTTTGAGAATGCATACTAGGACCATACAATATTGCATCTAGAAACTCTGATCTTCTGTGTACTCTTAAAATGTTTCAACACAAATTGTGCATATTGTAGATTTATATATATATATATATATATATATATATATATATATATATATATATATATATATATAGTAAACACCATAAAAGGATTGTGCACCATGAATAACACAATATGGATTCAGGAAAACAAATCACATAACTTGTCAACTCGGATATTACATGATAAATATCTTAGAATAGTGGCATACAATAAACAACATGGATTAAACTATAGGAGAGAATCGTGCGTCTTGCCGATTCGAGTGTCACCATGTAAAATGCCAAGAAATGGTAGTACACAATGAATATCAAAGTCAAATCATCATTAAATGAATCGCGTGTCTTGCCAATTCATAAACCACGATGTAAATGCCAAGAAATAACAGTTCACAATGAATAACAAGATCAAAGTACAATGAAACGAATTGTGCGTCTTTTGCCGATTCTTAAGCCACAATGTAAATGTCAAGAAATTGTAGCGGGCAATGAACAACAAAGTTAAAACACCATAAAACGAATCACGCGTCTTGCCGATTCTTAAGCCACCATGCAAATGTCAAGAAATGGTAGCGTGCAATGAATAACAAGATTAAATTATCATGAAACGAATCGCGCATCTTGCCGATTCGCAAGTCACCCTGCAAATGTCACAAACACTCAAGCGCATATTTCACACACGTAAAGTACTCTGTCAAATCATAAAAGAATTAGGCCCAAGAACATGAGAGTTCTCGATAACGGCGTCGGGAGGCCAGCCCAACCACCGTCTTACCGCTCAGAACAAGGATCTCCAAATGAAGAATGAAAGTCAGATGTCTGGAAGATCAAATAGGCCACCGGGACAGGAGCTCAGGAAGTAGCTGCTGCTCTGCACCGGGACCTCTGAATAGTGAGCACTTGGAGCTGGGCTGGCTCCTTTTTATAGAGTCTTAGCCCAGCCCACAACCACATCCAGGTATGTTGCAGGGAAAGTCTCTAGAAGGCCCTGGAAAGGGACCACACCCTAACACACTCTGAAAACCTGCAGCAATACATTGCAAATGAACAGCATTTGTAAGCACATTCAAAATAAGTCATCAGGATTGAACTCTGCAATGCAAAAGGTTAAACAACAACATATCAGCACAATGCATAAATTACGTTGTTTTGAGAGTGCTGGGTTTTTGCATTCTAGTCGCCAATAGAGCGCGCACTGCCCTGGTGTTGACATGTAGCATCGGGGCAACCTGAGCTTACTTAGGACAGCATGTAAAAAGGGTCACTCAAGTGATTCAAAAGCCTTTTCGGCATCTAATAGGACAACTGCCGCCGGACCTCAGGGGACACTCTGTTGAGCACCGCAAACATAGCGCGATGATTGAGGGTGGTGGAGAAGTGTGGAACAAAGCCGGACTGAACGGGGGAGATGATCTTATCTAACAAGAGGGAGAAGTGGGTGGCAATCATTTTGGCCAGAAATGTAGTGTCTAAATATAATAGGGAAACTGGTTTTGGCAAAAGGGTATTAACCACCTCGCGCATTGACTCAGGGAGAATCCCAGTTTCCAAAGCCTCTGCATACACCGATACAAGTTGAGGGATAAGAAAATCTTTGTTTTTCTTATAAAATGCCCTGCTAAACCAATCCAGCCGTGGGGCGCGCATCCCAGCCAGAGAATCTATTACCTTCGAAACCTCCTCAGCAGAGAAGGGTTCATTAAAGAACTGCTGTTGGGCGGATGTTAACCAGTTCATAGCAATATCATCAAGATATTCTTACAGTGCGGGATGTGGCAGCATAGATTGCACTGCGTACAGACTGGAGTAGTATTTGAGAAGCTCTGCCTGGACCTCGGCAGTACCAACTGCTGCCGTTGGACTTTTTAATTTCAAGTATATGGGACAAGGGACAGGAGAGTCGGATCAGTCTGGCCAGTAACCTCTCGGGTCTGTCCCCCTCTCTATATCTGCGGCCCTTTGTGTACTTGCCCATGTAGTGCACCTCCCTACCTGCCAGTGCGTGAAACTCATCAAGAAAGAGCTTACAGTGACCTAGTAGGGGAGTAATGTCAGTGGCCACCATCACACGGTCAATGTCAGCAAACTATGCCTCCACTTGTGCTAGACCATGGCGTATATAGCGCAGGACACCGGAATGTGTGGAAATGCAAATACCACTGGTATATTCATTAAAGATATCCCACAGCACCAGCCTTGTACCCACTGTGCCCTCTTTTAATTTGAAAAAGTCAACCCTTGCTTCCCTCAAGGATGCAAAGAATGGAGCGTCCAACAAAACCATGTCGGGGAACCTCCAAAATTTCCTGCCGCCGCAGGCCATGGGAATAGAAAGTGTGATTAGCACTGGGTAATGATCTGACAATGTCCAAGGTAGGTGTTTAACAGCTGTGACCCATTGCGCAGCCGTACTAGCAAAAAGCCAATAGTCGATATGCAACCAGGTGCCATGGGGCACTGAGCGGAAAGTGTAGGCCAAGGTGTCTGTGCCGGACAGTCTCTAAGGATTGTGTAAAGTAAGTGTTGCAAAGGTCCCTCAAAACCTGAAGGGAGCGAGGCTTAGACCTAGAGCATGAGAAGTGGTGTCTAATACGGGGTTTATTGCCAGATTAAAGTCAACACCCACCAGGATGTGATCTACATCAAAGCGATCAGATCAGTGTGTGAGTGGATGTCCTGAAAGAATTCAGGAGCATCAATATTGGGTGTATAAACATTTACAAGTAGAATCTAGAATCTTACGCTATCTAAGAGCCCTGCAACCATCACATATCTGCCATTGCCATCAACCCTGGTCGATAATGGCCTAAACTGTACTGTTTTATGAACCAGAATACATACGCCTCGAGATTAGGTGCTCTAGCTAGCAAAGTAGCAGTGCGGACCTGCGAAGGAGGGTGCAGTACCAGCGGGTAGGTGTGCCTCTTGCAGTAAAGCAATCTGCACTGCATTCCTCCTGAGGTATTGCAGCACCAATTTGCCTTTACGGGGATTGTTAAAACCGCATATATTCCAGGATATGAGTGTAAGGTCTAAAAGAGTTTTTCACCATAGAGGCGTTAGCCCCCAATTGTAGGAAATGTGTGGTCGTATGTAGGAAAGGTAAGTATGTAAATAAACTGCAGTGCATAATATAACAACATAACATCGCACAACCCATAGGGGTACAACAACCCTCCCAGCTCCCACACCCGGCATAAAAATGCCAAGCGAAGCCCACAAAACCCTAAACAAAGACCATTACAACAGAAGAACAGATATCTTGGTATAAACTATGGGAGCATGACAATGCAGCCACGGAGTACTCCCAGGCCACTAGAAGGAATGTCAGAATGGTATAGGAGAGGGCAACCCATCTAAGAAACCTGTAGTAAAGGCAAGAGAGCAGCAAAACAGTGATCATCATATATAATCGAGGGAGCTACATTGTCTGGGCAAACACAGTGGGATCCATAAATCGATCGGCCCCATCTAGTCCGGGGGGAATAGTTCCATGCTCGAAGGGGGCCCAGGATCCTAACTGTTACACCCACATGGGAAAGCAGGGGGCGATCCCCCCAGGCGAGGCACTTGTTTGCAGAACACCATGGTGTCATTAGGATTGTCAAAGTATTGCGGTTTATCGTTCACCTCCACTCTCAACCTGGCGGGATATACCATGCCATAACAAATGCCCAGAGAACGAAGCGTGGCTTTAACATCAGAGAAATTCTGCCTGGCTTCCTGCACTTAGGGCATGAAATTGGGATGAAGGGACACTGCTGCTCTCTGATACTGCAAAGGACCCTTCTCCCTGGCAAGACAAAGGGCGCTGTCTTGGTCCCTATAATTCAATAGATAAGCAATTATAAAGCGGGCAGGTGCCACGGGGGAGGTCAAGGGCCTCAAGGTGTGATGCGCCCTTTTCACCACAAATGTTGAGGTGAAGCCTTGGCACCCCAACAATTCCACCAGTAGGTTCGCTACGAACAAGTCGAGCTGACCAGTGTTCATGGATTTCGCAATTCCGGCTATGCGTAGATTATTACGGCATCCTGTGGCCTCCAAATCTTCATTTTTTATAGCCACAGTTTTCAACCTCTCCTCGACCTTCTCAAGGTGTTTTCTCAATGTCGCTGTATCGTCCTCAATGGCAGAGATGCGACCCTTCACTCCCTTCAGGTGCAATTGTTGTTTATCGAACCTACTGCCCATGCTGTCAAGCCTGGAGGTCAACAAATCAAATCTGTTATCAATGGTGCAAAATCCGGCCCGCAACTCTGTCAATATGTCCCCAGGTCCGATAGTCTGGTCGCACACCGGACCACCCTGGGTGTGATCTGAGTCCCTTGCCGGAGTAACAGCCACACACCACAATTCAGCAGCTGCGCCCCCCTTCTATGTACACCCCCATCTGTGATTCCCCCTACACTCCTCACCGTTCTGCTGTCTCCAGCAGCCTGCCTCTGAATCCTGGGTGCTCGCTCTTGCTGTTTATGCAGGAGCCGCCGCAGGAGCTTCACATCCACGCAGCCAGTTCGGTGGGCCACTAGGCCACCCCCCTGTCTGTATAATTTATGATCAGGTGGACTTTTATTTGGTTTCAAGAACATAACTATCAATGATTCCCACATTATTTTGCAAGGAATCTCTGTTGTTTAGATTTGTTAAAAATCTGCCTACTTTTTTGTCATCATGGTAACAGTGTATAATTTAGAAAATTCCACTTGCTTATGCTGAGCCCTTGCACTGCCAATTTTCATTTCTTGAGATCTTATGGGGTCTCAAGTGTATTTTTTTCCGTACCCATGAGGTTACGCAATTACTCCCCTAATATAGCCTACTCAGTTCCCTGTACATCCTTCATAGTGGGCCATTTGTGTAATGTTCTCAAATATTTGATATTTCTTGTTTATTCCTGATTATTTGTATATCTTCTGACCCATCTGATCTTTAATCATTACCAGTCGTGTAACTGGTGACAAGCCATGCCTCCTCTTCGAAATCTGAGCGTGGTTCACTTAGTTCCTGCTCCTCTTTTCAAGACAACAGAAGTCATCAACAGCAATCCTAATAGGTTCCACCTTTCTCTTTCCTGTTTCAATACTCCACTACTTCCCGTTACCTCATTACAATCTATTAGGTAAGGGAGAAATGTGCCATTTTAAAGAACCTCTACATCCCACTCCCCTGTTTACTTTAAAATGGAAGAATTTACATTGAAGATTTTTCTAACTTTTCCCTTATGTCTTCATTAACCTATCCGTATTAGAGCTGTTCTGTAAATCCTATGAATCCAAAGCTTTTCTAAATTTACATTTTTGTACTATATTGGATGGCTCATTAAAATATCACTATTTTTGTACGACAACATGGCTTAAATGACTAGCACATTCCATGCAACACATACTAGGAGAAGAGCACACTGACATCACACACAAGCAGGAAGTGATGCTTGACACTAAGATGCACAATAAACAGAAGGTCTCTAAAACAAATGCAAATGACTGGTTTTGCTACCTCAAGCAGAGACTGGAGAAACTCAGTCGGGATTTGTGCTTCTGAATGCCTAGAGAGATAAGCAGGTTTTAGGTGGTTTGCAAAATGCCGATTTGACCATGGTGAGATGTTTTCTCTCCCGAACACACATGGCTGCCTGTTTCATTATGAATCGTCCACAGATAATTTCAATATTGATAAGGAGCCATCGATCTATACACAGCAACCTGACTCTAATGTACCAGCAAATTTTTAAATTTACAATACATAAATAAATAAAAGCATAGTTGGCCACATTCATTATCACAGCACCCACCTGAATAATTGCACTATTAAGATACTTTCAGTCACTTGAAACAAAGAAACAATGCTGGCTGGTGTTGTCTGGACACTGCTCAAGTCTAATCATTACATAAAGGTATAGGCTACTGAATAACCCACAATAGAGACACTGAAGTACTAACATTGCTTGATTGGTCTTACATATGGCTGCTCGACCCAAGGAAGGTGAAACACTAGTGACTATACGCATAGGCTGAGGAATTATGGTTAATTTGGCTTCACATACCCTATTGTGAAGACCACAAGTGAACCTTACATATCATCATATAAAATAGAGTACATTAGCAATCCTAAACAAATGAAACAAACTGATATCACCAAGTAATACCTGGGTGTCTACAATTCATGTCTCAAAGGTCACTACATTTAAAGAGCCTGCATCATATACCACGGGGTAAGACCAGATGTTTTGTCCTCCAATCACCAGTAGCACTTCTATAAATTGAGTTAGGTGAAATTTAAGTGACAAAAAATACCACTGTGTGCAGAGTTGGTGCTTCATGTGTGAGAGTGATCTGATCTGAAATGGTAGTTGGTATCTTTGGACTGTGTCATATCATTAACGTAAGTTATTGTGTTTTCCTGTCTTCTTTTCCCATATGCTACAACAGAAGTATCCCATTGGTTACAGATAGAATTTTAATGCTCTCATCCTCACACTACATAGAAAGCACTTAAATAATATAGTGAGGGTTCCAACTGTCCAGGAGCAAGCCCATTGCTACATTTAGTAAAGAGTAAGAGCCAACATACAAAGAAGACTGCAGCACTTCAACAGACCACTACTATATACTATTCTAAATCAAAATGTAATACACTGGGGAAAATGTTGAACTTTGGGGGCTTCATATTTACAATTTTCACTGCAAACTTAAACACACTGAGGAAAGTGTTGGACTTTGTTGCGGGTGGGGGGGGTCAGATTTACTATTCCAACTCTAAAGTTAATCACATTGAGGAAAGTACTGAACTTTGAGAGACATTCAGATTGACTGTCCCGACTCCAAACATAACCACACTGGTGAAAATGTTGGACTTGGGGGGGATGAAGGGGAGGTGTGATGAGGGGATCATATTTATTAAATCACCTCCACACTTACACACAGTAGGGAAATTGTTGGACTTGGTGGGGAGAGTCAGGGCACATCTGTTATTCCATTAGTCAATAGGTCAGCAGATTGCCAGCTACTTTGAACTTAACGCCAGCACAGCATCGTCTCGGGCAGTAGAATGGGATGCATTTAAGGCAGCACTGCGAGGTCACTGTATAGGGCTTAATGTTGGTGTTAACAGGCAGCTGGATCGGGAGGTGTCCACAATAGAACGGCAGCTGTTGCAGCATGAGTCGGAAGTGGTACGAAGGCCCAGTGCCTTACTGCAACTGCAGGCTGTGTGTAAAACTCATTCGGAACTCCTTGAACGTTTGAGATGCCTCAATTACACGGCACTCTCAGCCAATGCGCAAGCCAAAGCAGATAGGGACGGAGCTTTGCTTGCCCAGTTGATACGCCAGAAGACTTCTGCTAGAGCGGTACTATCTATTCAAACACAGACAGGCGACCTGTTATACACACAGGATTCAATTCATGCAGCATTTCACACTCATTATAAATCTCTATATAACACTGACTTCCATCCTTCTTTAGATGACATCGAGCTATTTCTCACAGAGATACCGCTGCCCCGAATCACAGCTGAGCAGTGTTCAGAGCTGGACGGTCCTCCTTTGCTATTTGAAATACAGGAAGCTATCAGTTCTCTTGCAAATGGTAAGGCACCTGGTCCAGATGGGCTACTGGCCGAATTTTATAAGGCATACTCAACCCAACTAGCACCTAAATTGCTTACTTTATATGAAGAGGCCATAACATTGGCACGCTTACCCCACACGTTAAGGGAGGTCACCCTAGTCTCCCTCCTGAAACCACACAAAGACCCTACCAGTCTGCACTCCTACAGTCCGTTGACACTCCTAAATACGGATTATAAAATACTAGCCAAAGTTGTTGCAATGAGACTGGCCCCATTTGTGCCTGCATTGGTTTATGAGGACCAAAACAGCTTTGTGCTGGGCCTCACGACGTCCCTTAACCTCTGCAGATTTTTTTTGATACTGAGGTCTGCCCCCTGTCGCTGGCCACGAGCGGGCTGTTTAGTGATCGACTTGGAGAAAGCATTTGACTCGCTGGAATGGCCTTACCTTTTTGCTGTCCTACCGAAGTATGGTTTCGGCCCTCGTTTTATACAGCTGGTGAAAATTGCTGTATACGCTTCCATCGGCCCGAACCAAAACAGGGCGCCTCCTGTCGCCCCCCATTAGCATCAGGAAGGGCACATGGCAGGGATACCTCTTATCTCCCCTGCTTTTGGCACTTGCAGTGCAGCCATTGGTGACTAATCTACGCAGGGCAGGGCGCTCCTGGGGAATACTGCAGGGGGATGGGAATCGTGTGGTTTCTTTGTATGCGGACAACCTTCTAGTATATATTAGAGATCCAGCGGACTTCCCCGGCGATACAATACCATTGTTCAACACTCATGCGAAGGTGTCTGGCTTGCGAGTAAACTGGGCCAAGTCCTGTGTTTTCCCATTGTTGCCCACTGAGTCTAATCCGGGCCTCACTCCTATAGCCCCTGGCCTCGCGTGACAACCCAACACATTTAGATACCTTGGCATACAGGTATATCACACTGAGTCTGATATTTTTGATGGGAACCTGACAAGTGCAGTGTCGGGCTTCCGCCTTCAGATGATGTTGTGGAAGACATTACCACTGACAGTCATAGGTAGGGTGGCCCTTGTTAAGATGATAGTGCTGCCTAGACTATTGTATTATTTTGTGAACCTACCTCTATACATACCGGACTCCTTCTTCTGGTCCATGGAGCATCCTGCTGTAGAGTAGCCCTCTCTAAGCTTTATCGCCCACTAACATTGGGAGGTCTATCACTGCCGAATTTGGAGTACTATTACTTGGCTGTGTCACGTGGGCTCTCATTATCCTAAATGAGACTACTGGATTTCTAGGCAGCAGGATCGTTCACGGTGTGGGGGACTAAGTCTGACCCACTTGGAAGGACCTCTGTCACCCTAAACCCGGTTTTGCTCTGGCTAACTAGCAGTGCCTCATTTCTCCCAAGGGGAAGAGATGATTGGGCAGCCGAGCGCATGACATCTTTGGAACTTCTCAGGGAAGTCGTGGTCACTCAGATCCAAACCAGCTCTCTTATTTACAGTATGATCCATTTACAAATGACAAAGGCAGTTTAAGTTTTATATAATGTTTTAATAAAACGACTGCATTTTAGATATTAAGGCGTGAGCCGCAATAACCAGAACCATACAACACAGTAGGATTGAAATAGTCACGAGGAGAGTGAAACATAAGAATAACGCTATCATGGTGTTAACAATTTCTACTCTCCCTCAGCTAGTTCTATTTCAAGCACAGCATGTTAAGCTTCTAACTTGCATTTCAGATTCCCTGGGAAGACATCAACCCTCATACCTGAGCAAAGACCTGTGATCTGGTTCAGCATCTGCAACGAGGCAGTCAGCGTCTAGTTGTGGTTCCCTGGTCGGAATCTCCCTCTTGCGTGTATTAGGACAAGGAAGTGTTTTTATAACTAACATGTCAGTGTGATCACAAAATGTCCCTACGCAAGAATCCCAAAGACTAAACTCCTCCCACGTCTATCGGCAATGTACCAGACTGTATCCTTGACTGAAGCACAGAGTGAACAAGAATGTGTTATTGGAAACTTCAGTGCTGAAGTAGGCTAAACAGTGTGATATAAAAACTAAAACAAGACCGTAGAACTGGCGATTTGAAAAATAACAGTACGAAGCGGAATAACAAGCATGTAGAGCAAAGTGCACAGAGGCTCTATGCTGCGAGCAAAGAAATAAAAGACATCCAGGGCAAAGTGCACAAAGGCCTAATGCCTAAAGCTAACGCGCAAAGGATACCTAAAACTGACCACACTACAGCTGCTCAGCTACAATGGGTGGCCACTGATCATCCAGCATGGTCACGATGTAAAATACTTCATTTATTTCACCCCTGTGCTATGTCTGCAGTGCAGGTGCCCCTACTGTTGAAATTAGCATATCGCTGCTTTCGTAGGTGCTGCTACCTCACAAGGGATATTATTCACTATGCACGAGCCATACCACTCTTAGGGACACCCTGTGGTGCATGTATCACATTGGCTGCAGAACAGCTGACTGGCATGCAATGGAAATATACACCCTAGGAGATCTTTACACAGATGACACCCTCCATACCTATGACGCTCTGAGGGAGACCACTGGACTGGGTCCAGCCACTTTTCTTCTGTATGGCTCCCTCAAGCAGGCCTTAAAACATGTGTGGGGCGACCTCATGGTGGAACCCCAGACGCACTACACACTGCAATATATGCATGTATTTGGTGAAGGGAGGCATATAATACACTGGATAGCGGATTATCTATGACTTCATGTGTCTGGACCACTTGTGGCTCTCCAGGCGTGTTGGGAGGAAGACAGGGGGAGGCCTTTCACAGACAAGAAATGGGTAACCATATTGGAAACTCCACCGGATGTCCCACGCAATATGCGATTTCGACTTATTCAATATTATGTTACTCAAAGAGCCTATCTTACACTGGAAACAATTAACAGATATTTTGCCCGAACAGACGCCACTTGCCCGTACTGTCAAAGCTTAGGGGCAGACTTTCTGCATATGATGTGGTCGTGCCCCATTCTGAGCCATTACTGGTCCTCGATCCTAGCACGCTTCATGCATTGCGTAAACCGGCCCTTACTATTGACATGGGAGATGTGCATCCTGGGCTTGTTTCCTACGGTTAAGAAGTTGAAAGCCACATCCTGCTTTTTGGATTTGGGGCTCTTGGCAGCCAAATACCTTTTGACCCCCAAATGGCGGTTTCCTGAGCTACTGACATATGAAGCATGGACACGTTCCTTCTCTGTTTGGGCGGGAGCAGAATACACGGCTCTCCTGTGTGAAGACACACTGAGGCTACGCAAGTATCCACTCATGGCGCAATGGGAGCTCATGTTAGCGGATCTCTCCACTCCACTGGTGCCTGCACCTGATCGGTTTTGATTCCTCTATTGCAGGCAACAGTGATCTGTGATAGTATATATTCAGTTAAAACACGTTACATACCTGTATATATGAATAAGCCAGATGGACACTCTCTCCAGGTTGCAGGATACTACACTAGATGAAAGCCATTTGACATGGATGTGCAGGGACAGCCTCCTGAGCGCTTGTGAGTTGTATAACAATTTTGCCAATTCTGCAATGTAGGTATATGGAATTGTTTTGCCTGCGTTTTCTTCCCCATATGTTTACCTTTGTGTATTGAAGTTATTTGCAAATGTGTGGGACACATGTCCCTTTAATATGCAATTTGTCATATGTTAAACTATAAATGCAATAAAGATTTTTTTTAAAAAATCAGGAAAAGTGCTGTGCTTAAATTTCAAAATGAACTATTGTGAGAATTTATAATAGACATTATACTACAAATATGTATTAATTATCCAAAAAGTATCACACATGCTGAAAATGTAAATTAAGAATACAACCAAAAAATTAAGTAACATAAATTAATAACTGTAATTTAAAAAAAAAGTTAAATTGAAAACAGTAAAATTGAAATGTTTTTAAGTTTTAGAATTAAATAAATGTAAAACTCTCAATGTAAAAAATACACAAATTACAAAAAGCGTTTGACGTTAAAGTCCAACATATTGCTTGGTGGACTTCAAGTGTCAAGTTAGCCAGTGACAGACCATTCCAATATGACGTCAGCTGTTTCTATTCTAATCAATGTGTTCTGCCATTTTGCTGTCACAACCACAATGTCATTTGGAGCATAATCTTGGAAAGTGAATAATATCTAGCTGTACACCTGGCTTCGAGAAAAACATCACAACCACTGCTCATAAACATGCTATGTGAATGTAATAAGATTGTAAGATAAAATTAACACAGTGTCACTCCCAAAGTTTGACAACATGGTCAGCAAGGGTTTCTGAAACAGCAGAGTTGTGAAACATGGTTCTACAGCTATAAAAGGCAGGGTTTTAGATTATCTATAAGTCAATTAAAAGGCATGATTTGAAAATAACCACAGACGTTCTGTCAAATTTTTGCATAAGACTTTATAGTTGTATTTGATTTTCTTAGTATTGGGTAGTTACATTTTAAAAAAGTGACTTTGAGTGGCATGCCTTGGGAGAATTATATTGATAAATGTGTGTAATACCATCAGTCCATGTAATTAATGTAATTGACTTCATTATTTATAAACGAATTTAGCTACTGGCATATTGCACCTCGGAAATATCAGTAGTAAAATTGGGGATACCCAGATCGATTTAGCTTTGCACCATAGTAATTTATATGCTCTTCTTGGTAGCCGCCCTCCTAAAGAAAGTCACTAATAATATATTATAGCCTTTTAAGCAATAATACAAAGGGGTAGCATGAAAAGCTAAGGCAAGATTGGAATGTTACTCGTTGATCAAGTTTCCTAACTCACTGCAGCAACTGTAACTTATGCTATATTTTTCCAGGCGTTTGAAAACTCATTTTTACTAGTCCTGGGGGTCTAGCGAAAAAGTAATAACTCAAGATAAATAGTCTAACAAACAACAACTGAAAATCATTAGTTGAGCAACTGATTGCAATAACCTTTATTTCAGTAATATTTAAGCCAATTCGGTACAAGTTGACAAAGGCAACATTGTCTAAAAACATGTCCTGCATGGTCATTATGGTTTATTAATGGAAAGATCTGTCTGAACTCTTTGAATCAAAGGCTTTGGTATAGTAGGAAAAGAACTGGGAACAGAGGACGAACTGGCGTGTGCCATTTCAACTAAAAAGAACTTTGTAAAAGTCAAAATCTGTTGGAGAGAATGAAGCGAATGGCATTTGCTCTAAAATAAATGTTTGCACATGGATGAACGTGGAACAAACTTGATTTTCACCCTATTTTGACGTGTTTACACGACGAGAAATTGACAAAATACATTTTCTTGAGTTTGAGATGGCAATGTTAGGACAAAGTTTGAGGCAATTCAATTTCATGTGTACTGCAAAAGTAGAAAAGAATATTGCAAAATCAGTTTGCTAGATTTGCTGTTTTTTAATGTATTAATTGCGTATCATTGCAATTATGCGTGTAAAATGATGTATAAGCAACGTGTTGTATGTTTAGGAATCCAATTTCTCCAGTTTTGTAAAAACCTTTAGGTAACCTGAACTGATGGAAAGTAAAGTTGATACTACACAAGCAGAAAAATAAGTAAAAATTGATCTGCTCTGTTTTTGAACCGGTGCAAATTTTGCATTGGGTGGCTCAGCCTAGTTTGTGGCTTATAAAGTAAAGTCAGTTCCTAGTAACAAGCATAGCATATGCTGAGCTAATGTTAAGCAAACTTTTGTTTATAGACGTCAGACTGTTTTCTCCCCAAACACCTTATGAAGGATCGTGTTACTTGGCGGGGAGTTTTTTAAATAAATAAGCTTGGCACGGCCCTTAGCTACCTGTAGTTTTATTCTCCGTCCACGCCGGGTTGGAATAACGCGGCCTATTTGTACAGCTGCGCATCTCCCGAGGTTCCCAACTTCCTAGAGAAAGCGGATGTGTTCTGGCCTCATTAATCACACAGAGCCAGGCTGAGGTAAACAGGGCAGGCGGTGGGGGGTTGTCTGCTCTCTGGGAGTCAGGGGGCCTGCGGTTAGATGAACTTTTAGCTCACAAAAGGCATTTGGTTGATGCCCCCACAAGACACAACACACACGCCCGCATTACCTACCACCCCGAGTTTCTCACGAATTGGAAATAAAAAGATTGCAAAATGCCATTTTTTAAGTGGAAGGTCAGTGCAAATATACGTTCGAAATTTCATTCCAGAAGTGTAAAATGTACAAATATGGGTTAAGAAGCTGCCTGTAGTTGTAAAAGTTTCCTTTACTTATCGCTATGTTTGGAGGGTGCGACTCTGTGTTTTCATCCGTTCCACGTTGATATAATATAGAATAGCTTCAGATCCCGCTACAGATAGGGATAGAATCTTAAAATGAAATTTAATACATTTGTGAAAATTGAAATTTAATACATTTGTGAAATAATTTTGAACCTGTACTTTGTAGATTGCGCTCTATGTATTAAAGTGACATGCGAAATCAGGGAGCAATAGCATTGAGGGTCAGTGCTCCAGAGCCATACCAAGGTTAACCAAACCGAAGGTCTGCTACGGCAGCAAACGGGCAAAATCTCTTCTATTTAACTGGTCACAAAAACGGGCAAAATCTCTTCTATTTAACTGGTCATATTACATTTGACCAGGTGCCAATAGTGAAGGAAAGATGCTGAGGATTGTTAGGTAGGGAACCAATTCTGCGTCTGTCTGCGTTTTATCTTCCCGCCTTTACTGTGTCCTCGTACTGAGTGCCACCTAGCGCCTTAAAGTAGTCAGTAGTAGTCAGCAAAATGCGTGTAGCGCTGTACACATAATTATGTCAGGGGTTGCATGCATTCTGAATAATCGTCTACATCGCCCTCCAGCCTATAAGGAGTGATCTGACGCCAGAAAACTAATTAGGAGACTGTCCCTGTGCCTCAGTGAGCTGTGTGCCGTCCCTGTGCCCTCCACTCTGCAGGCGGGTTGCCTACAAGACACCTGTTGCTGCCAGCCCGGGGTTCGTGTTTACCGCACAACAAAAAATATACAACGAGGGATGAAAGGCTTCTTGATTCCCTTGCCCTATAGCCCATGTGTGCGTCTAAATGCAGCAATTTCCAGGACAATGGCTCAGTCCTTTTTGGACATATGAGTGGGACCCACCACAAGCCTCCTCCATGCTGCAAGCTCAGTACAACTAGTCGACCTGTGAATAGGCCCTGTCTCAAGCCTCTGCATGCAGCCACCTCCAGGCTGAGGCTCAGTCCCTGTTGGGCCGATGTGTGCGCCCCACCTCGAGCATCTGCGTGCAGTCACCCCCCAGGATGGAGGCTCAGTCCCTGGTGGCCCGATGTGAGCGCCCCGCCGCGAGCCTCTGTGCAGTCACCCCCGGAATGCAGGCTCAGTTCCCGTTAGGCCTATGAGTGGACCCCCACCTCGAGTCTCGGCATGCAGTCACATCTTGGACGCAGGCTCAGTCCCTGTTGGGCTTGTGCGAGAACCCCACCTAGGGAGACCAGATTTGGAAATCCAAAAACCGTGACATTTCGCAAAAATACAAAAAGGGCTACTACTTTATACCAACCGAAGGGCACAATGAGGGGGCGCCTGGTCACCCTAGCCCTACACGTCGAGCCTCTGTGTGCAGATACCTCCAGGCTGCAAGCTCAGTCCCTACTAGTCGACGTGTGAATGGGGCTCGCTGCACGCCTCTACATGGCCCTCTGCCTGCAGCCACCACCAGGCTGCAGGCTCAGACTCTGGTG
Organism: Pleurodeles waltl; assembly: GCF_031143425.1. Lineage (NCBI taxonomy): Eukaryota > Metazoa > Chordata > Amphibia > Caudata > Salamandridae > Pleurodeles > Pleurodeles waltl. The sequence goes on along the minus strand of NC_090445.1, from coordinate 185,714,798 downwards.
AACGTGTGAAAAGCCCTCCTCTCCGCCGCGCCTCTGTGTACAGGGTGCGGACAGCTTTTGGTGCGCGTGTGACTTGGTTCCACACCTCTTTGTGCTGTAACCCACGCGTGAATATTCTCACACAGGAGCAGGTCTTGTGAATACACGGCCAGCAATCCCACCTAAACCCTGTGTGTCTGTGCAGGAGACGTTTATCACCATTTCAGAGGCATCGAGGAGGTCAATAGGTCATGTTCTAAAAAATTCTTTGTGCCAAGGGGGTCAGCATTAGGGCCGTGGCAAAAGGGTTTAAGTGCACCGAATTCCTTTCTAGTGCCCTTAAAATATGACTCGGTGACATTGTGAGACTTGCACCTGTTGTTTTTGCACGGATTAACCCTCGCGTTAACTGTGTACTTGATCAAAGGAGACAACCGCTGGGCAGAGGTGCCACCCTTACACGCCCATCATTTTGGAGTGCATTTATTCACGATTACGTCATTAACACGATAAGCACAACTCGTGTCATAGTGACCAGAGGCAAGTGCTTACATGAGTCCTCAAGCTGAGCATTCTAACTCATTGCAAAACGTCAAATGGCCTTTGAGTTATGAACATCAGACTAGCAAACTCCATGAATTAACAAACTATCCAGCAAAAATCAACTCCCTGCAGTGACTACTCAGCAACTAAAGATGGACAACGTTTTTCTCTTGCAATATTCTTGTAATTTGTGTACATTCGATTACTTTACTACTATACGGTGTAACTGCAGAGCTACCGACCGCCGAGGTAGGGAACGAGGTTCGAGTCTTGGCGTTGGCTCAACAACCTGTGATTCTGGGCAAAGAGCTTAACTCCCAAAGCATGTCAAAATGAGTATGTCCTTGTGTAACGTAGCTGATGCTCATGCAGAGCGCTCCAATACCTTCGGGTCGAGTTAGCGCTATACAAAGCCGCAAAAATTAAATAATAAAATAAGGACTTCCCAGTCCCCTTTAATCTTTTTTGGATAACAAGCTCACCCACATCCACCCACTTCCAAAGTTGCAAAAATAATGGTTTTAAAATTAATCAGCAGAAAAACAGCACATCAATTTCCTAACCTCGCGCGAGAACATTTAGGCGAATTCTCATGCAAAAAAAGTTTAGCAAAATTTTGTTCTGCAAACTATTCTATTCGAGAGAATCTTGAGAAGTTAGTAAACCTTTCAATGTTCACATAGCGCGAAGGTCGTCTACTTTGTAAAACGTGTTAAGCAGCCACCAGATCAGTTCAGGAGTTGGTTGTGGTACGTTTGAAACCAGGGGCGTAGCTTGGCCAGTAAGGCTGGGAGGGTGCAAGCTTCGGGCTGGCGCATAATGTTTAAAACATTATACGGCAAGCAGGGTGCACCAGAGGGGATTAAGAGGCAGCGGAAAGGAAGAGGAATGTGGATTTGTAGAAGTACTAAGAGAAAACAATATTTTATACAATAACCAATGTTTGAGGACTTTCAAAAGAGAGAGGGAGTGTGTGCATTTCTGTTGTGTCTGCATGTGAACATTCCTTGTGAAATCCGACTGACATCTCGCAGTACCCAACTGAAAGCACCTGTGCCCAAGTATTTATCAGAAAACATATTTATTTGGGTGGGGGGAGTGGGGGAGATGTAGCACCCCAGACACCCCCCATGAAGCTACACCCCTGTAATTTAAACTTAGACCCATATTTAAAAAAATGATTGTGCGTCAAAAAAATTAATGTGATCTAACACCATTCCCTAGCATCACCTGTGCGCCATATTTACAAAATGACGCATGATGGTGCTAAGGAATGGTTAGAGTAAAAAAATGCCACTACCCACTGTGACATGCCTTAAGTAAAAATGACGTTAATGCTGCAAAAGTGGCGTTAGAACGTTTTGGGGCACGTTTTTTTAGGCAAAACGGGTCAGCGCTATATTTAACAGCATTAGCAGGAAAAAAAAACATGCAAGCAACAAAAAATGGGAAGACAAGTTGGAGAATGAAGGCTAGAAAAGACCCCAGAGAGATCCCAATCAGCCAAGTACCAGCTAGAGTGGCAGCTAAAACATGAGGAGAACATGGCATCAAAAACTGCATTGGGTAGAGGTAAAACAAACATGCAATGTACGCAGCGTCCTCAGATGACACATGTTGTCCACCAGATATTCCACAACAATGTAAATTTCCATTTCAATATTAAACGTCTTTCCAGTCATGTACGGTACGATGTACATGTCACTGTGCTAACGGCTATCCATTGTTGACCATTAGGCCCAGAGCTAAGTGGCCTAGTGCCTCCTTGCGTAACATTTGTGTCATCATACTAGTGAGGATCAAGTGGCCCAACAAGTCCCAAATCCCTGTGCCATCGTCACAAAGTGGCACAATGCATGCATTCCACCACTTTGACACCCCTTGCTCTACATCAAGCCTTGCCCAGGCATCATGGATGCAAGGTGGGTAGGGGGACAGGAAAAATGGCACCTAAAATTCTAAGGAATGCCATCATTCATGTGTCCTTGGGTGAAAACACCTGCTGAGAGTAGGCATTACAAGGGGGCACACCATTGCTTACAATGGGCCCTTATGTACAATTCAGGGTTAGTGCCCATATAGTTTGCCCTCAGCATGAACAGTACATCTATATTGTCTACAGATTTTGTACCTATTGCCTCCTACCCTGTGGTATTGTGTGGCTGTATGGGTGCCCTAAGGGGCACAGGAAGAGTGTCAAGGCACTGGGTGCAGCTACAGTATTCCTTCTTATTGAACTGCATGGGCACATGCATGTTTAACATCTCCTAAGTACAAGGTACACACTCAGCATCCACATTCTATACACATGTGATGTGGCCAAGCTCTATCACATTTATCATGATTGTTACATCATGTTGGTAAATCTGCATACATCTAGTTTGCTACAATCCGTAGACATGTCCCACATTTATCTGGAGCAGAGTTGTATTCGCAGTGTGTACTCAACTGACTGTTGCCCAGCACAATAAGGCTCCTTGCACGGCCTGTGCCTTACTTAATTTCTGAAGAGTAGTGAGGCAACTGTGGTGCAAGTGTCTCCTTCATAAGCCCCCTAGAGACCTCAACACATGTACATGATCTGTACCATTTCCTGAGTAACTTAAAGCAACGCGTGGCACACAGTGCTGTTAAAAGTGCTGTGACAAATATGGTGACAACAGGCATAATAATCAGATAAACAGCATCTCTGACACATATCTTGACTGACATCACTGTGAATGAGGTCTGCCCAACGGTGTTTGATTCGCTGGTCGGTGTTCACACCTCCAAAGATCCGCCATAGGTGGTGAAGCACCTTGCCCCAACGCAGCTTTAGTGCCTCTGTTGGGTAGCCCTGCATGACCCGGCAACCATACTCAACATCATGGGGAGGTAGTGATTGACCAGCCAGATTAACCCTCCCAGTTCATCTCCACTCTTCCTTTGTGTTCTACCTTTTCCCGACATATTGCAGTTTCCCTCCACTGCAATTAAAAAAGTCCCAAAAATAATAAAACAACAGCCCACCTAACGCCAAATACCCCAACAGACTACGCTACCGCAAGATAAACACCTGACAATACAATTACTATGACAGGATAAAAAACACTACACAAGACTCAGCAAAATGGCAAAATGGACAGGACAGCAACAGGACACAGCACAAAACTCTCAAAAAACACCATTCCTCAACCAGCACCGGCTCCACACACCATCTCACAATCACAGACAAACGGACTGTAAAATACAAGTGAAAGTGAAATCACTGTACCATGTTTGCAGCAAGGAAGTCCTGTTTCATCACTTCCTAGGCATGTGCGTCACATTTTCTGATATATGTTATTTATTTATTTTTACGCATGACGGTCATGCATGTTTTTTTCCCTTTAAGGTTGACAAGGCCTGTCGACTTGTGAATGGCGCGCAGGGGCCAGGCTCCATTTTGTTGATTAGCAAAATATGAAGTATTGCCGTTTGCGTGAAATGTTTTGACGAATAACGGGAATGCTTGGATTTCATTGGAAAGGTTGACAGTGCACCCAGATTCACATACCTTGTTACTGGGGCTATGCATGTATGTAGTCGTCAGTATGGTATGGCTACCTGTGTGTGCAAGTGCATTCATATTGTAACAGTAACATCGGAATGTGTTACCATATGTTTGTATGTGGGTGTGATGCATGCAATGACTGATACAATTTGCATATGTGCATGTGTTAGTAGACTTTTTCCATATACGTTACCACATGTGTACTAAGAGTGTACCCATGTGAGGTAACACATAATACCACATTGCCATGTCTGATTGCCAAATGTACATTTGACAACACCACTTTAGATATGATGGGTTATGTCAAATACATGTTCATGCATTTGATACCCTTGGCATCATCGTACTCAGAGAATACTACGGCTGGGTTGAATTCATGCAACCCATTGCAATATGAGTGCAATATGAGTGCATGTGTGTCCACACTGTGGTGTGTTGTACGGTTCATGGTGCTATGCTACATACTCCTGTACACAATACCAGGTCTGTACCACTGAAGTGGTACATGTGTGCTGAGACTTCAGACATATGTGTGCAAGGCACAAACTTGGTACATACAATCGACCACAACATGTTTGTTTTGACTGTAACATACAATGGCATACAACTGTATAGCAGGGTTGCTGTCAGGCACCTGTGGCACTTTGTGTGCCCACACAGACCCATGGTTGCATGTTTTGACACAGGTTGACAGTGCTCCACTCAAATCAGTCCACTGTATACATGCATCAGGCCCCTGACTGTATCAAGAGTCAACGTAACCTCAGCAGGGGAGTTAGGGGATGTTGGACGGGGATCTACCCTCATCATGATAGCTCGTCAGCAGCACAATGCATAGCCCCCTGCAGACAGACACCTGCACAAATATGATCCCATGGCTTGTCATTTTTTTTCCTTTGGCGTGTTGTCAGGCTTGCCCTATCATGTACAGGATACTGGCTGCTTGTTCGTGTAGGACATGTCTTATCATTTTGCATGGTCTGACACAAATGGTTATACATTGTTTTTATTTTCCATATGCAGATTGGTTAGGGCATGTATCTCTAGTGTAACTTGTTTATGTTTTCTCACCCACGGGACAGATGAGGTCATCTGTCACTGCCTTCTGTCAGAATTGTATGCGTACATTGTTGTTGTTGTTAAAAACATGAATGGGTTATGTCCTTATCTAGACATCCTCTGTGAATATATGTTGGATGATCACATGGTAACATTGTTGTGTTGCACAGTCAGTATTGGTCTATGTGTGTATCTTCTCCAACGCCACATATGAAAGCACACCTTTGATTGACACTCACATGCTTGATTAAGAGGAAGTGACCAAAGGGGACCAATGCCCCAAAATATCTAGGTGTCCCACATGCCAATCCGGTTTGGGGTATGCATGTAAGTCTAGCAATGTCCAAACATGTCACAGACCCATCCTAAATTGTATGGGTGCAGAAGGAGACAGAAATGTTGTATGTGGCAAATCAAAAAATCATAGCTGAGATGCCTTCATACACTAAGATACACTCATGGTGAAAGTGACATAGGTCGTGGAATGCAGATGTGAGTGCATACCCATGTACACCAAAGGATGTGGAAGAACAGCTGAGAGACTCCCTCATACAATTGGGGATACAAAACGGGGAGGTCACTTGGACACTACACAAGTGCTGTGGCTGGTATACTGTCTTGTGTGTATGGAAGTCAAGTAATGTAACAAATGGGAGGGATACTATCACATAGCCAGTAGAATAAGATGTGTATATCTTCAAATTACACAAGTCACACGTAGCATCCTGCCCACGTATGACCGGACAATGTTGCAGTAGAAGATGTGTACAAAGTGTAAGCAGCCTAGAGAACACCAGCAATGTAGGACCAAATCAATTCCAAACTACAAAAGGTGTCACCCCTATCATGGACCAAGAAATGAGAGGTCCCTAAATTCAGGGTGCCCTGTGAAGCTGTAACCTTACAGTATGACTCTTTATTGGCGGGTCTTTGCACAATGTCTTTTCGGGTGTATCAGAGAATTACATTTTAGTAAGTAGGGAGCCTTGGCCCTGATGACTGCCCGAGACTCTTAGTGGCTTGTAAGAATGGGCAGAAACATGTTGGCTTGAATAGGTGACACAAAACATTATTGTGGTTTCATCATATGTTTTTAACAATACATGTGTTCCTCCCTAAATAACTAATTACCAGGGGTAAACACAAGGTATTGTTATGAGTCCGGATACCGGTCTTTTCATCCAGTAAATATTTATCAATAACTCCCTTCTGCTCACAGAAGACAGACGTTAGAGTCCATCCTGGTGGTAATGACCCTACCAAGGTGGGGAGTAGGAGGCAAGGATGAAGCATGACACTATTAGGTGTGTGAGGCTTCTACTTCCATAAATAGAAATGACCTTAGTGAGGCCATGTGAGCTCAGGAATTAACCTTAATAGGTGTTCATGTATGAAGGAACTGGGAAGGTGACTTCCCAGTGGCAGTCGTAATTCTTTGCTCGTTTATGCTCCTCTCCTCTCCAATTGTTGTGTTTTGAGCAGTGGCGTAGCGTGGGTTGCCAGCATGTGTACAAGTGTGAGATTCACACAATAGGAGGACTAGCAAAGTTGGTGCAGAGGATTCTCCAATGTTCCTAAACATGATTTATCACAGACACTTTCAACACCTGTACAGAGTAGGCGTTAGGAGGGAGCAGGCCATAGTTTTGAATGAGTCCCTATGTACTGTGCATGAAATGGTCAAGTTTGTTCTCGATATTCCTACAGAGTCCAACTATTGCATACATTATCTTGACACTATTGCACCTACTCTGCACCATGGCGCGCCATTTATTGTATACAGGGCCCACATCATGGGAGTAGGGTGCGGCAAAGGAGCACAATTACAGTGGCGCTGCTGTTGATGCTGTGCCATTTTCCTGACATATAGCCCTCAGTCCCTGCACTTTAGACCTGCAGATGAGTGATGTTCTGGGACTTTGAACCTATTTTGTGTGTTGTGTGCCATGACCCAGGTGTTGTGCCCTGTATGTAGCATGTGATTCGCACCCCTTTTCCCTTGGAAAAGCTCCCTTGCATAAAGTTTTATTGCCGGCAATTGCTAGCTGGCCTAATTATCCACATGTGGATTATGGGCACAGTGTGGCACCGTTGTATGGTTTATTTAGTGATGTATGCATGTGTTTTCAGCCACCTGTGTGACAGGAAATGACAGATGTGTTTTTTGCCAATGCCCTGCACCGCATGACCAGTCCTGCTAAGTCCCATGTCTCCTCATTCACATGCATCTCTGGTCTCTCCCAGTACGCAGTCAGTAGTTCAGCCCCCACAGTGCCCTGTTGGCACCCTGGTATCATGCTAGGGAGTTGTGTAGAGCGCAATACGATCCTCGTGGGTGCCATCCCAGCACCAATCCCGTACCTGGGCATCACATCAGAGGAGGTGACCGAGCCGTTCAGTCGCCAAGGTGAAGAGGAGAGGAAACAAGGGACAGCCCTGCAGAGTCCCCCATCTAATGGGGTAGACATCTGACAGGACTTCATTAATCCGGGCTCGAACAATAGGGTTGGAATAAAGCACAAAGATACAACTGTGGAAGCGAGGTCCAAAACCCGCTCTCAGCAGCACCCGCTCTAGGTATGTCCAGGGCACAGTATCAAAGGCCTTTTAGAAATCTATAAGAAGTAAGGCCAAGCAGGGTAGGAGGAGGTGATGGTGAGCCACGGCGACATGAAAACTTTGGAGGCAATGCCGTGTTCTTCTGTTAGGCATAAAGCCACATTGATCAGGATGGGCATGCACTTTCCTGAGTCGAGTAGCTAATATCATAGCGTAAATCTTGACTTCGCTATTAAAGAGCGAAATCGGATGAAAGTCTGAACAGGAGGTTGGTGGGGGTTGTGTTTTCGGAGTAACCACAATCGTGGCAATGTCAATCTTGGAGGGGAAGGCTCTGGTTTTTGTCACCTCTTCGTAAGGAGCATGAGGCCGGGGTATCAAAATGTCTCTAAAGGTGGAATAATATTCAGTAGAAACTCGTCGGGTCCTGGAGTCCCTCCAGGCGCCACTTCTGATATGGCTGCTCCTACCTCCTTTACTGATAGCGTTTGGTCCAGGAGCTGGATTTCATAGTGGGATAGTCGTGGAAGGGGCACTTGCTGCAAGAAGTGGGGGGGTCTGGCTTAGACTGGGTCTCTGTATAAGGTAGCAATAATAACAAAGTTCTGTGTGATACCTTGAAGAGTACGTTGACTATGTTCTTGGACATCCACACGCTCCAGCATTATACAGTTTTCCAGTGGGTGGGAGGCAAGCCAACAGAGCAATTTGCAGGTCCTGTCTCCCCACCCATGGATTCTGGCCATTGAGGCTCGCCAAAGCTTTGCAGCTTTGAGCGACACAAGACGTATTTCTTCATGTACAAGCCTGAGTTGTCAGGAGATATCTCCCCAGCAGTCTGAAGTTAATTGCTCCTCAAGGTGAAGGACTTGGGCCTCCCGGAGGGAGACAGGGTCCATTCCTTCTCTCTTAAATAGCTCTTGGCATACCCTCTAATGGTGGCTTTGCTAGCTCACATAGAGTGCCGGCCAGACGGACTGTGCCAGTATTGAGTTGGACATAGCATTTAAGTTCTCTATCTAGTGCCTGCTTGTAGGTCTTGTCCTGGAGAAAACATGCATTAAGTCACCACATGGGGTGAGGATTACCCGTGGAGGAGCCAAGACAAAGAAAAAGAGGAGCATAATTGGATATGCTGCGGGAGGGGATCTGGATGTGTATAACAGCACGACAGTCTGGGGCAGGCATAAATATGTGGTCTATGCAGGCATGGGTGTGATACGCCTCAGATTTGTGGGTATATTGGTGCTGATGAGGGTTCCATGTCCTCCATACGTCACAAAGACTGAGAGCAGAGGTCCAGTCTAATAGGCGTTTAACACCAAACCGGTGACTGGCAGATGGAGCACCCGTGGTATCCAATTCCAGAGCCCAAACATGTTGAAGTCACCGCCAATCACTGTCAGCCCCTCTGGAATGGCCATTAACGTTTTAGAAAGGTCTCCGAGGAGGGCATCTAGGGCAGTTGGGGCACATAAGTAGAGAGAAGATTAATGGTTTGTCCTCCTATTGTTCCCATAAGGGCAAGGAAGTGGCCCTAAGGGTATTTGACTTCCTGAGTCACCGTGAATGGGAAGGAGCAGTGAAGGAGGATCACCACTCCTTGGGTCCTGCAAGTGAATCTGGCATGGAAAACTCTTTCATACCCCTGATGCGCTAGGCACGAACAGTGATTCCCTAGTAGATGCATCTCCTGTAACAACAGGGCATGCAGGGAGAAAGCCATGTGTGTATTTCAGAGCCGCTGTGCGTTTCACCCGGTCCAGTAGCCCGTTGACATTCCAGAAGAGCACTTGTATGAGTTCTAATTCAGTTTATATGGAGGTCTTACTGGCAGGTGGAAAAAGGAGTGGTGAAGTTTATGTAAGTTTATGTAAGATGCAAGCCACGGTGTCCATGTATCATACGTAAAGTGTGGTAGTGTACCCAACAATGGATGTAAGCGGTATTGAAGCGAAGAATTACTGAGTGGCATGTAAAACAGAAATGTACTTAGAAACACAAAAGAAAGCAACAGCAACATAACAGGTGCCCCAACCCTCCTTCCAACCCCGCTATCCCCATACTTCACCCTTAGAAGCATCTGTCATCCAAAAACTAATAACAGAAATACAACACAACTTGGACTCAGGAGTGGACTGGGGAACCCCTCCAATTCGTAGGATAAAAGACAAATCTCAGGACAAAGGGCAATATCGTAGGTGGGCGAGTACATCCCCCGTACAATGCCATTGAGTAAGGAGTTAATCCGGTCAGATCAGATCAAGGGACTCCGCTAGAGGTCCATGTCCTCTGTCTGAACATCAGGAGGCATGGAGGGTAGCACCCAGGGATCGTCATGAGTCAGAGAGGAGTCTGTCACGTTGGGGGTCAAGAAGGCAGATGAATTTGGCATTGTCGGGTCTCGAGCCATTGAGGTTGGTGATGGTGAAGCTACTCGCTTGGCACTACGTCCCATGCTGTTGTATAACTATTTTAGCCATGTTTTAGACATGTTGTTTTAGCTAACTTGGCCTGCTGCTATGCACTTTAATTCAGTTACTTTCCTAGCAATACACCATTTTCTTTATCTTATTGTACTTTTGCCAAGAAAGCCTCACGTTCTTAGTTGGACATTTATTTCACTTTGTGCTTTCTTCAAGGCTATAGTCAGATAGAGTTGCCTACAAACGTGGTTTGCTGTGTCTCCAACATTCACAGAAAAATACACACTTATACGTGGGGACCATTTCTTAGAATTTCTGTTGTTTTATTATAAAAACACCCCTTTGTCCTAGACACGCTAGAGGGAGATTCCAGCCAGATGACCATGACTGTATGCTGATTGCTTCGCTGCGGCTAATTGCTTAGACGGCCGGACCACTGATCCACACAGGGATGGTGTCTGTATGGGCTTCTTCCTCCAGGTATGAGGGATGATGTAACCCCAGGGGAAAAACCCAAAGGGCAGATTAGGCTTATTACCCTGTGCTCATTGTGTAGGTAGGAGAAATATTTATATATATCAATCCTAGTGACAGTATGGTAGGACTGTTCTTGTGTTTTACACTGTTAGTCACCTGCTTGCTTTTATTGTGTTTTACAATCCTAGTTATTGCAATACATGCCTTTTTATATAAAATGCAGTTACTTCAATAAATCCTTATTGAACTATATCCTGCCTCTGTTGTCTATATGAGACTTTCGGTAACTGAGAGAAAGGGATGAGATTTGATCGACCATGATTCCCCTGAGGAGTCTTCCTTGTCATGCGCCCGGTTGTCACAATCATCTCGGTCAGAGATGAGGTGCTGCTAGTTAGCTGGAGAACCCAGATTAGGCCGACAGGAGTCATGTGGTGTGGAATCATACTTAGTACCCACAATCCATGTGATCCTGTCTCCCAAATCCAATACCCTCATTAGCAGACTAAGAACCTACATGACAATGCATGAGCCGGGTGAGATCTCTTTGGGTTAGGAGCCGTGTCTGGCCCAGCCAGCCCAGCCGGCCTCGGACCGGAGGGCAGGGAAGTGGTTGATGTGCGAAGTGGCCGTTCCTCCATGAGCCATGTCCAGGCTCCCTCTGGGGTATCAATGAAGTGAGTTTTGTTGACGAAAACCACTCCAAGCCAGGCCAGAAACAGCAGCCTCTAGGGAAAATTGAACTCCAAGAATTTTTGTCAGAGTGACACCCTCAGGGCCAGGGTGTGTTTCCAGGAGGCCGGAGTAGCGAGGGTGACCGGACAGGGTGTTTCTTTGGGCGGAGTGAAAAGCGACTGCTCGCAGGGACACATCAGGCACAACATAGTCCACAATGGTCACCTACAGCTGGTAGCGCATTGGCAATTCCCCAACGTGCTGCCATGTTAAAAATGAATTGGAGGTCAGCCGTGTAGTGATCAGAAAGAGACTGCAGCGGCAGCCGATGGCCGGATATTGTGGCGAGTAGGTCCGGGTACCTTACTTGGCCATTTGAAGGAGGTGAAGAGTCCTAATTTGAGTGGGTGAGAGCGGATGACGGAGGGATCCGGAGCACTCTTAGAGTACAACTGCCATCTTGACACTCCAAGCAACGCCTGCATATGTTATTTCTAAAGAACAAACCTATCAAAAAGACAGCGTAGCACTGTACATGATGTGTTTTAGTTTAACACAATTCTTGATGAATTGAGCTCTAAGCTGACCCTCTTTGACATTGGTGGCTTGGTTGTGCCACAATGATCTTTAAAGGGTAACACCCACTACTTTTAACCCCTTCGCTGCCTAGCCTTTTCCCCCTCAGGTGCCAGGCCTTTTTTTGGCTATTTGGAGCAGTTCACACTTAGGTCCTCATAACTTTTTGTCCACATAAGCTACCCACGCCTAATTTGTGTCCTTTTTTCCCAACATTCTAGGAATTCTAGAGGTACCCAGAGTTTGTGGGTTCCCCTGAAGGAGACCAGGAATTTGAAAAAAAAATGGGAAAAAAGGGCTGCAGAAGAAGGCTTGTGGGTTTTCCCCTGAAAATGAAATCAACAAAGTGTTTGCGGTGCTAAAATAACCATCTTCCCAGCTTTCAGGAACAGGCAGACTTGAATCAGAAAACCCAACTTTTCAACACCATTTTGACATTTTACTGGGACATACCCCATTTTTACTATTTTTTGTGCTTTCAGCCTCCTTCCAGTTAGTGACAGAAATGGGCGTGAAACCAGAAAGCTAAACATTTCTTAAAAGAGACAACATTCTGAATTCAGCAAGGGGTAATTTGTGTAGATCCTACAAGGTTTTCCTACAGAAAATATTAGCTGAAATAAAACAATATTGAAATTGAGGTGAAAAAAACAGCCATTTTTCTCATTGTTTTACTCTGTAACTTTTTCCTGCGATGTCAGATTTTTTAAAGTAATGTACTGGTACGTCTGATGGACTCTTCTGGTTGGAGGGATATGTAGGGCTTGTAGGTTCATCAAGAACCCTAGGTACCCAGAGCCAATAAATGAGCTGCCCCTTTCAATGGGTTTTCATTCTATACCGGGTATACAGCAATTCATTTGCTGAAATATAAAGAGTGAAAAATAAGTATCAAGAAAACCTTTATATTTCCAAAATGGGCACAAGATAAGGTGTTGAGAAGCAATGGTTATTTGCACATCTCTGAATTCCGGAGTGCCCATACTAGCATGTGAATTACAGAACATATCTCAAATAAACGTCTTTTTTACACACTGTCTTACATTTGGAAGGACAAAATGTAGAGAAAGACAAGGGGCAATAACACTTGTTTTGCTATTCTGTGTTCCCCCAAGCCTCCAGATAAAAATGGTACCTCACTTGAATGGGGAGGCCTAATGCTCGCAAAAGGAAACGCAACATGGACACATCACATTTTTACAATGAAATATGACGTGTTTTGTGCTAAGTGCCTAGCTGTAGATTTTGGCCTCTAACTCTGCTGGCACATAGGGAAACCTACCAAACCTGTGTTTTTTTTAAAAACTAGACACCTTGGAAATCCAGGATGGGGTGACTAGTGGGGCTCTCACCAGATTCTGTTACTCAGAATCCTTTGTAAACCTCAAAGTTGGCAAAAAAAACACTTTTCCCTTACATTTCGGTGCTGCAGAGTTCTGGAATCTGAGAGGAGCCACAAATTTCCTTCCACCCAGCGTACCCTCAAGTCTCCCGATAAAAATGGTACCTCACTTTTGTGGGTAGGCCTAGCGCCCACGACAGGAAATGCCCCAAAACACAACGTGAACACATCACATTTTCCCAAAGAAAACAGAGCTGTTTTTTGGAAAGTGCCTACCTGTGGATTCTGGCCTCTAGCTCAGCCGGCACCTAAGGAAACCTACCAAACCTGTGCATGTTTGAAAACTAGACACCAAGGGGAATATAAAATGGGGTGACTTGTGGGGCTTTCGCCAGGTTCTGTTACCAAGGAATCCTCTGCAAACCTCAAAATTTGGCCAAAAAAACACTTTTTCCTCACATTTCGGTGACAGGAAGTTCTGGAATCTGAAAGGAGCCACAAATTTCCTTTCACCCAACGTTCCCCTAAGTCTCCCGATACAAATGGTACCTCACTTGTGTGGGTAGGCATAATGCCCGTGACAGGAAATCCCTCAAAACACAATGTGGACACATCACATTTTCTCAAAGAAAACAGAGCTGTTTTTTAGAAAGTGCCTAAATGTGGATTTTGGCCTCTAGCTCAGCCGGCACCTATGGAAACCTACCAAACTTGTGCATTTTTCAAAACTTCACACCTATGGGAATCCAAGATGGGATGACTTTTGGGGCTCTCACCAGGTTCTATTACCTAGAATCCTTTGCAAACCTCAAATGTGGCCAAAAAAACACTTTTTTCTCACATTTTGGTGACATAAAGTTCTGGAATCTGAGAGGAGCCACAAATTTCCTTCCACTGAACATTCCCGCAAGTCTCCCGATAAAAATGGTACCTCACGTGTGTGGTTAGGCCTAGTGCCCGCAAAAGGAAATGCCCCAAAACACTGTGGACACATCAAAATTATCAAACATAAAACTACCTGCTCCTGCGTTTTTGGTCCTGGGCTCCGCAGCCAGATAGAGAAATGTTGTGGGTCAAAGGAAATACTCAGACGAGGTACACTTTAGATACTTTAGTTTCTGAATCAAAGATTAAAATGTCCCCCAGCGTTAAGCCTCTAAGAAACCATCCAGCAACCAGCTTCCACAGAACGCTCTTGCCGATGAAAACCAACATTCCAATACAGAGCGCTTGTCAGCATGGTTACAGGCGCACGTGAGCTTGTCCCTTTAATTAAACAGTAAAAACTTATAGAACATAACCAGAAACCTACCAAACCCAAACATTTCTAGAAACTAGAACCCTGAGGGAGTCCAGGGAGGTATGACTTGCGTGGATACCCCAGTGTTTTCTTACCCAGAATCCTAAGGAAAGCTCAAATTTAGCAAAAACAAAAACAAATTTTCCCCACATTTCTGTGTGGGATCACCACACCTGGACTAATTTCCTACCACCCAACGTTCCCCCCAGTCTCCTGGTAAAAATTATACCTAACTTGTGTAGGTGGGCCAAGTGCCTGTGACAGGGAAGAGCCAAATACATGTCGAAATTGAGGGGGAACCAAAGCGGATCCAAAAGGGCAGTTTGATAAAAAATATTTTAAGGCTGACAAGTGGGGCAGAATTTTTATCGGTATAGATACGACAATGCTGGGTGGCAGGAATTTTGTGGATTCCTGCAGATTCCGGAAGGTTCCATCAGAAAAATGTGGGAAAAATGTGTGATTTCCAGCAAAATTGGAGGTTTGCAGGGCATTTCGGATAAGAAAATGTTGCGGGGTGCATGTGAAGCACACCACCCTGGACTTACCCAGATGTTTTGTTTTCAGATGTGTCTAGGTCTTGTGGATTTTTCTACAAGGCAGCGTCCCAAAGTCCAAAAAGTTCAGCCCTCACCATTCCAAGTGGGATGATTTTGAGAGTTAGCCAAGCTCTCATGGCCCAAATATAAAACCAAAACCCATAACAATCAAATGTCCTCTTGCTTGTCATGGGATAAGATGATTTAGTGTGTAGGGGAGAGCTGAAAGACTGTTACCCCCTTCAGTTGGGGTGGTGGGCATAATACCCATACTGGTTGGTAGCCACCAGCACACACTTTTTTTTTTCTTTCAATTTCCTGGCATCTAGTAGGCTTTCTGCCCCCCCGAGGAGTGGATCGGGGCTCATTGCCCCATCTGCCCACCGGTGGGCAGAACACCTTTGTCCCCATTTATTTGGGGTGGGGGTATGGCTATCCCCCCCACCCTCTTTTAAAAAAAAAAATCTTTCCTGGTGTCTGGTGGTGTTTCTGCCCCCCTACCGGGCAGATGAGCCTTACAAAAATAGGCCGATTTGCCCCCAGGGTGGGCAGAAATGGGTTAAAATAAATTTGCACCCCCAGGGGAACGACCCTTGCCTAAGGGGTCACTCCCCATCTTTGAAACAACAAAACAACAAAAAATCCCTGGTGGCTAGTGGTTTCTGCCCCCCATGGGGACAGATCGGCCTAATTAAAATAGGGCGATCTGCCCCCAAAGGGGGTAGAAATGGCCTAAAATAAATTTGCCCCCCCAGGGGGGCGACCCCTGCCTAAGGGGTTGCTCCCCTTGCGTGAAACCGACCTAAAAACAATCCCTCATGAGTAGTGGTTTCGGCCCCCCTTGTGGGCAGATTGACCTAATGAAAATAGACCGATCTGCCCCCAAGGGGGGTCAGAAATGGCCTAAAAACAATTTGCCCCCACAGGGGAGCGACCCTTGCCTAAGGGGTCGCTCCTCTTATCAATCTAAACATATAAAAAACAATCCCTGCTGTCTAGTGGCTCCTGTCCCCCCTGGGGGCATATTAGCTTTATCAATATAGGCCGATCTGCCCCCGGGGGAGGCATAAAAGGCCTAACAAAAAAACTGCCACCTGGGGAGCGACCCTTGACCCTTCCAGTCTGTGCAGGAGCTGGACCTCATCAAAAGCCCTCCTTGCCACTCCAAAGAGGGAGAGAGCGACCGGGAGAAGATCGCCGTATTTCTCTAGGGCGACAAACCTCTGTGACTGCCTAGCGTGTGCCGGAGCCGGACTTCATCAATCATCTTTCCCGGCTGCACGAGTGAGGAAGAGAGCGACCGGGGAAAAGGAGTACCGTACTTCTCTAAGGTGAAGCACCTCCAACCACTGCATGCCCTTCAGGACCAGGGTGGCAGTGGTGACTTCCCCTCCCCGACCGCTCAAGTTGAGAAGAGCACGACCGGAGAGACTTTTCCCATAAAACCGAGGCAAAACTCCTCCAACCACTGCACGCACTTCAGGACCCAGGTGGCAGTGGTGACTCCCTCGACTGTGCAAGTGGAAGGAGAGCGTGGCTGGGGAGGATTTACCTGAGACCGAGAGGAAGCATTTCTGGGCCTGCCAAGTCCGTGCTGCAGCTGCACATCTTCAATGACTGGTCCCGGCCGCTCGAGAAAAGGAGACGGCGACTGGGATAAAGACTACTGTATTACCCCAGGCAGAAGCACCCCGGCACAAATTCTCTAAATAACCCTGCACTGGTGCAAGCGCACCACAGTGCTTATCCTAGGGCACGACAATTTTTTTAAATGACTGTACTAAAATTATTGTCAGAGTATTGCCAGATTACTACCGAACAGGTGACTGTTTCTCCCACCTAAAGCACTGCAGACGTGAACTGTACTTTTGTATAAATTTACCCCACTCATACCTGAAAGATTATTGCTGGATGGATTACTGTTGCTTTTGCACATACCTCACAATATAAAGATTCTGTGTATTTTTCTACAACCCTGTGTGGAGTCCTTTTTGTGGAGCATGCAGAGGGGTCACTGTGGGGATAAAATTGCACAAATACTTTACACACTCCCTTCTAAGATCAGCCTGCCTGATCTGAGCCAAGCTGCCAGAGGATGAGCACAGGCTAGCCTAAATTGTGTTTCTGACTTGCCCTGACTAGAGTGAGTGGATTCTGCTTGGCTGGGGTACATACCCTAGCCAGCCAGGACCCCCATTTCTAACGAGGACCAAAAAGTGGCTGCTAGTTCACTCAGAAGCAAGTGCTGTTATGAAATTATATTTTAAACTTCTAGATGCAGTCTAGGAAATGTGGAAATGGAGATGATGTTAACAGGCATTTGAGTTTTTACATATATGAATTAACAGGCATACTTGTTCAAGACTTTAGTTTTTCATATTTTATGTTGCTGTTTACATTCAATGGCCTTGTTACAAAGAGATTTTGCTATGAGGAAGTGTAACTTCCCTTGCAGTATTCAAGGCTTACTTTTTCATTTCAGGAGTAATCCTTCCTTACTGATGGTTTATGTGTGGGATTCAGGAATCAGCAAGCAGTAGCAACTTGCAGTAAAATCGTTGTGAAACAGGCCCCATGTTTACAGCTACAATATTTGTTTTGAGATATTTGGTTCACACAGAAATGTATTTATAGAAGTCAACAGAGACAGTAGGTTCTTAATAATATGCAAGGGCCCAATTACTGTCTTAGTAAGCTGCTCTTCTACACATCAAATGAAAGGGTAAACTGACCAATGAGACACCACTATAGCCTGGTGCACTGTTGCCGCAGGTGACGGCCTTAGAGGGATTTCGTGCATGCCATCTTTTAGATATCTCTACGCTAGGTCAAGGGTGGGAGAAAAGTCCCATCAAGTCATTGGCACAGCTGGTTTAGGAATTCGAGCTCCATCAGTCACCATTTTTTCGATATGTTGCACACCACCATGCCTTCGAACAATATAAAGACTAGCTCAGACCAGTACCAGAGTTAAGTTCATTGAAAGTCAAAGTAATGATGGAGGAACTGGGTAGGAGAGGAATTCTTTAATTTATAGATCACTGTTTCTTAATTGGCCATATCCTTTCCTGCAACTAAACAAGAAATGAGAGGGAGACCTCGGACCACTTACAGGTGGAGAATGGGTGTAATCTAAGATAGTTTCTCCCAATCTGGCCATCTTCTCCCATCTCCAGCTCGGTCAATTTAAATATGTTCACCACCCTGACAGATTGTGGAATATGTGCATGACGCATTCAACAAATTGTACCAGTTGCCTGATGTACGTGCCACCTTTCTGTATGTTATTTTGATGAGCCCTAAAATAATGGCATACTGGCAACGTGTTCAGAGGGAGCTGGCTACGGTGGGGGGTCATCAAGCAACCCTAACCACCAAGGTAATGATCCTGGGTATTGTGGATGTTTGAGAAGGAATCATCTGTACTAGAATTTTAGTGGGGATCAGGTTTATGGCGGCCAAGTGCGGCACTGTATGTAAATGGAGAAGCAGCATTCTCCCTCTCTTCTCGAATTGGTTTAAGGGCATGGACAGATGTTATTCTGCTGAGAAAACTGTCTTCAGACGGTGTGGCTGTGCCAAAAAACATTCAAGGATATGTAGCATGTGGGACAGAGAGAGAGAGGCCTTACGGCATGATACAATATGCTACTGGGAAGAATGGCTTGTGTATCACCTGATATAGTTTCCAGACTGGGTGAGGGGTGGTTGGGTTTTTCGTTCAACCTCCACATACTACACAGTATAATATACAGCATGACTGGTGTATTAGATGGATACCTGAATGGGGTTCATATGTCAACCTGTGCACTACCTGTATTGTTGTTTAAAAAATAATAAAAATATATTATCAAAAAACAGACAGTAGGTACAATCAACTGGGTACTATACTTCTTTCACTTCTTTTGACTGTACCCCACACAGCGCAGCACCAAGACCACAATGGCACATTGAGATCTTGTGAGAACATATATTATGTCTGACTGCATAATACCCTCTCCTTTGCCCTAATGGGGCAAGCCCCATACTATAGTTAGTTGTTTAATACCCATTTCTTTGGGTTGCTCCCTACCCCTCATAGGTGCACTCCTTACAGCACATACCATTTCTATGGTTTGCTCCTTACAGCTCCCGTGTGGACTACAGAGCATATATTATGATTGATGCAAAATTGCACCTTCCATTGGTAGCAACCTTCACCTCTGGGCACATCCCTGGAGCCCCAGGTTTCATGTAGTTTCAACTTTCAAAACAGATGGCCACAAATATGGTAGATAACAGCCTGCACAACTGCATCAGTCCTATTACACCCGTGTGTAGGCACAACTATATGCTTGCTACCACACAGATTGAGCAGTCTCGAAAGTACTTGCCTCTCAGACCTCTCACCCATTTTCTTGCCAGCCATAATTAACATGTAAGGCTTTAGCATCCTACCTCTCACTCCTTTTCAGTTCAATCTTATTCATAGACACAAGAGCAAAACTCTAGTCTTTATTCAAAACATCACAAACTGCCCCTCTTGGCCCTATGATAGACACAATCATTCAGTCATAGCAATCTCACAGAGTAGCGTGCTATCTGTCTACACGTGCCCTTGAGGGGCGTAATGTGCTAAATACATTTCCTAAATGTATAACATGGTACAGTACCCCCTAGTTATCAGGTATGACAAGGAAACATACCTACTCGGGGAACACTGTGAGCACAAACTCTATCAACCGTACAGATGTGTGGCATGTAATTGTGCAATGTCATGTGAAAGAACTAGAGCGCAAGGCACCAAAAGACTTCCCTTATAGGCCACGCTATAAACCCAGACTCTTCCAAACAAGCACAAGCTGCGGAAAGGCGTGATAGTTGTCCACTCCACTGAAGCAACTTCAGCATCACACCTGGGGTATGAAGCACTAGACAAAGGTAACTAAAATTCACGAGAGTATACTGAACCCTGTAACTGTTCTTTCCAGTTGCTATGGGCTGTGCAGTTCAACGTGGGGCGAAAGGATTCAAACCACACATACTGGTTGCACAGCGAGAGATGCTCATTAACTGTACTGTATGGTGGGGGTTGTGTGTGCCAGGCCATTGCCTTAATCATTTCTGTGTTATTCAGTCTGTGGTAGTAGAAGATGGAAGACCCTTCCTAGAGTTACTAAGAGAAGATGGTCAAACATTTGCCCTTATGGAATCGTGCGCACACGGAAAAACTCTCTTGCTTTCGAATCGTTTTTTTTTTCTTCAGTTTTATGTAGCGCGAAGGCGACCCAAAGGTACTGGAGCGTTTTACATTAGCATGTTCATTTTTTAGAAAGGGGGAGATTAGGTGACTGGCCCAGAATCACAGGATGTTGAGCCAACGCCAAGACTTGAACCTGATTCCCCAGTTTCAAAGTCGGCAGCTCTGGCCATAACATCACATCCCCTTCCCCTGACCAGAGTAGTTATTTTTTTCTTTAAATTCTCTGCATCTGCCAGGCAACTGTCCAACACAATCCTATCCCTTTCAGTTTGAGCAAATAATGAATGCAAAACATTCTCATGTACATTTTAACCTTCTGGCACATGGGTTTACACTGCGGAAACTACATCTGTATCTGGCAACCAAATTTATAAAACGGGTTTTAAACATAATGAGATTTTTACGCATCACTGGTGGGTTTCTTCTGCTTCACACCAGGCTACAAGTTTTGCTGGGTAAGAATGACTGAATTGCAAAAAATGTCAACACAATTTGGCAATCCCAATGTTCCACTCCTGCCTTACGCAGCTACCTCAATTGCCTAAACCAATTGACTGCCTACTGACAAGGTTGGGGTGAGTTTATTATACCTCACCCCGATATTTCGATTCTCCAAATTAGAGGTAGTCTTTGTGGCTCGCTCTATCTAATGCACGACAAGCAGAGAGACTTTTTTCTATTGTAGCTCTTAACCTCTGGAATAAGTTTTGGTAAATTTGGGTCACATTATACTGTGTTGCCACATCTATGATTTAACCAATTGCACAGTAATTGTACTTTCAGGAAGTCTTGGCAGTTGGCTGCTGGTTCCTGTTATTAATCACAGTTACTAATATATTACAGTCTCAAATTTACCATAACTTAAAAAAGAATACACACAAAGATCTATAATCACGTTCAAAGGCTACTTCACCCTCTTCTCGGATTTCGGTGCAATGATGTGAGGCGTAAATGGAATAACACAATTGTGTTCAATGTTGAAGAAAATTAATTTACCTTTCATAATCATGCTAAACATCAGTCCTTAACAGTAATAAGTTATGGCTGGGCTGCTCACGAGGAACACAAGAGAAACACCTTATAAATGGGAGATGTACAATTGTATTGTGTAATTTCATGAAATTTAATAACAGTGACACAACAGTATTGGAATGGCCTAACTGAAGTTTGTCACCTATTTTGCGTGATTTTTGTGGCATGATGAGTTAAACTAACCTCACCTAGAGAACCAACAACGAGACTGTTTTGAGTAGAAAATGTTTCACCACGGGACATTCTCTGCTCAGTCTCCTGTGAACAGAAAATAACGTGAAATTGCACTATGTGAAATTTTTCTTAATGCAACATTTACATATTTCACTCAAGTTTAATGATACGCTGGGTGCAGTAGGCCGATCGACCTAGATCCGATTCAGCCACTAAAGTCTGGCACAATTATTTTGTAGGAAAAGAGATGATTTGCTGCTGCAGTTAAAAAAAGGCTGTTGTGCATTGTGTCAGGTCTTGAAGCATTGGAAAATTTTATAAGTATCTCCTCAAAACACCATGTAAAACAAAGGCTGTTGGCCAAAAAGTTTGAAAGTGTGCTATAAATGGGATGGCTTCTTGTGTGGAACGGGCCGACAGCTCATTTTGAGGGAGCCGGCACACTCCCTGCACTCACTGCAACGCGGGGCTAGTGCAGTCCTAAATTTCTACTGTAAATAACGGGACAAACAGAAGACCTGTGGATGTGACGCTCTACGCTGAGGGAAGCCGACTTTTTGTAGCATGCTCCATAATCCCCCTTTTAAATTATCCTTTACCTTAGGTTTAATGTAACTCTTCACGACATTGAGGGAATATGAGACAATACCTTACGGTGGGAACCTCCAGTTTTAGTGGTGCAGGCTCAAGGATCACTCAAGCTATTTAGACCTCAGTCTCATCAATGGATCTCCAGACAGTCAGGATAGAAATACAGGTTTATATTTCTGGCAAGGCTCAGATGCTCAGAGGGTACCAGGTTTCCACTGACTATCATCACAGATTGATCATCCTCTTTCATGAAATAGTTTATTCTTGCTTTTACTCAGCGCTTCTTATGGCCTGCTCACTGGCTCAACCTCTTCCCACTGAGGGGCTCATTGGCCCCTCCCCCGTTAGTTATACTTGAAATGATCAATAGTAGAACCTCCTGCAGAAGATGAAGTATAGTCACAGGCCTGATACCTTTTCTGCCACAGTTTGAACAGTCTGGCTGCCACTGCCAAGGTGTATTTGTATCTTCATCTGAAGACATTGAAAGCCATATCAGATACAAATTTGTGCTGGTGCAAAAGAGGAACAGATGCTACGTATGCTATTTTCAAACAGTTCTCAAAATAGGAAGGATACACATACGGGAGCAAACTGATTTCTCATTATATCGAATACATTTCACTTCTCATTTCGAATCCATAGGGCATAATCAGTTGATTACCTTTTTATACAACATATATTGGAAGCACGGTGGAAAATCTGTTTGCACAAATCCCTACTACAAAAAGATTAAAACTTGTTATAAAATCAATTTGCTCCATTTTTTTCGTAGCAGTTTAAATGCTATTTAATATTCTGTAGTTTCTGTTAGTGGCCTTGGGCTTAATTACAGTGGTCAGTGTCTTCTTGGTGACACGGACAACCTGAGAAAGCTTTATAAATTAATTATAGTTCTTGTGTACCAGACTAACACAGTTTTTTTGTGCCTACTCGGTGGCTTGCATTTCCTGAAATATTGGTCGTTGTGACTTTTAATTCCTTGCTGAGCCAGCGAAGGAGTACTTGTTATGTTCAAGAAGGGACAGGCTTTCTTGAGCACTCATTCATTTGACCTTCCCAAATATTAATTTTCTTTGTGGTTGTGTTTGAAATTCCATTGCATTTTCTCCCTTAGGAATGACGATGGTGCTGAATATGGTTGATTGATTGTATCTTGCATATAGGTTAGATGACCATAGAGAGAACATAAACAGCCCCATACTATTTTGTTGGTCCAAGTTATCCCAAAGGAGAGAAACATAAATGTGGTTGAGTCATTCGATTGCGATTGAGTGTGTTATCATTCACCATCTCCTTGCATTCCATGTTTCTCAAACAAAATGACTTCATGTCCACTACAAAAATCCAAGAGTCTATGTCTACCCAGCTAACACTGGATGTAATAAATAAAAATAAATGACAAAGGCAATAGGCCTGGCTTTTTATAGGGCGTGCATAGACAGACAATAATACAGGCACACGTAGGTAATATGCATTTAGTCAGACATGTCAATAATACATACATGTACACACAGGAATTCAACATTCTGACACACATACTCACCAAGACAATTTTACAAGCCAAATGTGCACGCATACAGCATTCACCAATAAAAATGTCTTTTGTGTGGTGCACCTTAGAAATAAAATGATCTAAAGTGAACTAAATCACACTTGACAGTTTATCCCCCGAAAATACCTGTAACACAGGGCCACCGCGATGGGAAAAGGGAAAGAATGTGGCCAGTCAAGGCATAACAAAATGGCTCCCCACCTTTCATAATGATCTCACCAAGCTAATTTCTCCATTAGGAGTTACTCACTTTGGAAAGGCTCATACACTTCATACAAGCAGTATTTTCTTACTGTAAAGATCCTGTAGTACCATTAACATTTACTAACCAACTTCACCCTTTGTTTTGTTCATCTACCAGCTTGCCATTGGTGACCTCTTTTGAACCAATCCCGTGCCTTGATCGAGGTCACACTTTTCACAGGCTTTTCCTGGTTCAGGTTGCACATCCATTGAATTTCACCATATCATGTGACGCCTCGAATGAGCATTAGATGTTGTAACCAACACCACTTTGTATTTTGGGAGTTGAAGTTTTGCTTTTCTACCCATAAGTACAATTGTCTGGCCCTTTCAGTGGCAGCAGGGCAGGCAGTCCTTTCAGTCAGCAAGCTATGTTGTTGCTTTGATGACTTTAGAGCCCTGTGCAATTTTGTGGCAGTAGGGAAGACAACAACATTATCTCTGATCTTTTGCCACCAATTCTGAAGCTCCATTCACAAAATTGGCTTCATGTAGACATAGATGGGAATGGTACTCTACTATATGGATTTCCTGTTAAAAATGGGCTGTGTCAGGGATGTGTCCTAGCCACCCCGCTTCTTTTTAGTCTTTTTATATCTGACCTTCCATGCAAACGATCTGCAATCATTTCTTTTTGCAAAAAAAGTCACAGATCAGCACGTCCTGTGCCTAATGTATGCAGATGCATTTGTTCTTATAGACAGTACACCAATCCATTTGCAACATAAACTTAACACTCTCTATGCATACTGTGAAAGCAATAAGCTTACGATTAATACAGATAAAACACAGACCTTCTTTTGTTTCCAAAAGAACTAAGAAGTTTACTTAGTTCCTTAACAACATCCTTTTTGAGCAGGTTGAGGTACACAAGTATTTAGGCCTTTATGTTCGTGGTAATCTGTGATGGGGAAATATTTTAGCATGCTAAAGACCTCTTTAATGGCAACTGTAAATGCCTTAAAAAGGATTGAGGCTCGATATGGCAGATCATCAGTGCATCTACTGAAAAAGGCGATACAAGGAAAATTGGACTCCCAAAGCTCTATATGGGGCAGAAGTGCTATGCCTTCGTAACAGAGTAGGTTGGTATAGTGTCGAAAGAGCGTGAATGAAGAAGTTATGTTCTATTTCCCGAAATGCTAGGATTCAGGTCTTGTGGTTGGAATTAGGTATAATCCCCTACGGTTTATCAGATGAAGCCTGCACTCTGAGATTGTTATTTTCTCTTCTCAAAAATAAAGTGAACCCTCTTATTTTCTATACCAATAGTGAAAGGCTCTCAATATCACCAAGACCCAATTTAACATCAGATTGTTAAATTTGTTAACAACTCTCTATTTAAATTTCATATGTTTAATAATGATAAATAAAGGAATATAAGAAAGGTAAAATCCATACTTACAGGAACTGCAAAAGCTCTGAGCTTATCAGCAGATAGGGACTATCTGCTGACCAAATGATCTGTAATGCACTCCATTGAAAATGTGAGAGACTGGGGGGAGGGGAATCCCCTATTTATCCCAAATTCCCAATAAGAGAATTAGACACCAAATGTTACTCACTTGCATGGGTGTGGATCTGATAAAGAGAATTCCCTATCCTTGGAATAGAATTAGTCCAAGGTTTTTGTGCATATGCTTTTGGTGTGAAACACTCCATATCTCATTTACTTCTTGATTGTTTACATCTGAAAGAATTAAGAAAATGTATTCTTTGCACCTATCTTCGAAGATACGGAGTCTATTCAAGGACTGAAGCACTCACCACATTATTTGCAATGAAGAATTCTGACATTTCCATTTCCCTTTCGAGGTACAATAATGTTATCCAGAAAACCCAGAACTGTAAGCAAAATAATATACTATGGTATTTATTGTTTCAAAGTTTTAATTATTATCTCTTTTACATATTGACATGAAGTTTGGAGTTCATTTCTTTAGTTGATCCATGGTGTTGTTAACCTCTGAATTCCCTTCCAGAGTTTAGGCCAAAGGATTTTTCTCAATGGTCATTTACTATAATTTTGTATATTGGATTTCAATGTTTGCATTTTATCTGTAGCTGTTTGACAAAAGATATTCATGTTCTAAAGTGAATGTGATCTGGTGTTTAAGCTTATGGTGTGTACAAATAGCAGTAATTAGGACCATTTCTAGAAATGTTTCCTTGGTTTTTCATGAAGATTTTGTATGTCGTATGCAATTTTATAAGTACGTATTTATTACTTCTATACGATGAATTCTTGGAAATAAATAAAAATGTGTACTTGCATTCATAAGAAAGGGCTTGCCAATGCATATTGCAAAGTAATTGCAAAACTCCAGTACTGGATGAATGTCATACACGTGGCCTTGACGCAAGTAAGTATCCAACTCTTCACCTGATTTTTCACCTATGGTTAATAACCGGTAGAGGCTTCTCTCCTGCTATTCTTTTGGGATAGCTTTCTTGTTCTCTTGCTGAGTTCCTATGCTGAAATCTTCTTTATGAACTCAGAAATAGTATTACGGTAATTCAGGGGCCACTGTGACACGGATCACTGGTAGATCCCTATTAGTTTTATTTAACCGTATGAAGTAAAAAATTTAGTTTGAGAAACATCTTTCTTGAATAACCCTTCATCACAGATTTAGTAAACAAGCAGTGCTCCTTGCTGATGTGCCGTATGAGTTTTTGCTATTCCATGCAAAGTGGACTGCATCATGGCAAATAGCTACATTTATTTGCTTGAATGAGAAGGTCGGAAAATCATGATGATTGATAACTATTGGAGCTGATGATGAGTATTGATAATGATTATTGATGATGATATAATTCCTAATGAATATCCAAGAAGCATACACTGCAAACAAGATTACTGGTTTATTAGAGAACAGATTATAGTACTACTTTAATACTATTGTATGTTATACTACCCTACTATTATAATACCAATTCACTAGGTTATACTCTCCTAATTGTCTTGTATTTATTTCGTTTTCTCTTGAGCTGTCATTGACAACCCTGGCAGAAGACCGTAGTTACCTGCCATGTTTGTCGTCGGACCTCACCATTATCCACTATTGTGAATCATCCCCACCTGGACCAGTGAAATTGCCTTAATTACCTAAACCTCGAAGTATTGATTGGGTTTTCCATCCCCATTCCTTCCATCCCCATCCAGTTCCCATTCACCAATATGTTTGATGTGTACTTTTATTACAGTGCAAAATTTGCATATGTTTATGGTGACTATATTATAATGTGTTCTGTTTGAACTATGAAGGCACCTTTCACATGAAGAACATGATGGAAACTAAAAAATACAGCACTTGTAGGATGTAGAAAGGTAGGTGTAGAAAGGTGTTATGCAGTCCCATAGCCTGCAAGTTGCAAAAACACAGGGTTTCTGACTGCTGGCCACCTTTACAGAACGGGTTAAAGATGTTTTATATTTGGAAAAGAAAGAGGGCGTTTGTGATCCATGAAGAATCACAAATAGGAGGGAGCATGAAAGAGGTCTCCCCCTCTTGTTTATTATTCGCAATGATTTGTATTAATGGCTGGTCACGGAGTTGCAAACTGTTGATCAGTTACAAACCTTAAGTTGAGTTGGTAACCGATTTGCAAAGGAGAAGCTGTCTCTGTTGGAGCTGCTCTCGCTGATGAGTTCCCAAATGGAACTCACCTGCTCCTTTAAAGCGCCTAGGCTAATTTTAAAAATGTTTTCTGTTTGGAAACACAAGGATGGAGTCTGCTGTCCGTTACAGGTATCCATCCCCCCATTCATAAATTGTGACCCACCTAATTAATATTCATTAAGCAGGTAGTTTTGTGACGCCATGTGGTTATACAATTTGTGATGTGACCTACTAATACATAGATGGCATTGCAGATAGCATTACCATTCACAAACCTGCCCATGCCCAAATTGCACACTCCTGGTTTGCGAATGGGAAAGATAAATGAGGCTGTTATGCTTCCCATTTATATTTAGCAAATACGTTTTTTAAGGCCAGTGGCAGCTGATGGTCTTTGAAAGTGGTGGGGCACAAAAAAGTGAAATGTGTTTGTAAAGAACAATGGAATGTCCTTGATCCCCTCTGCAATACGAATTCCATTTTGAAGCATAGCATAGCTGCTAATTTAGAGGTGATCGGGCACATTCTATTTGCAAAGATTTTGCCGTCTGTTAAAAGAATGAAGTACTGTAATAATAAACATGATCTTGCCTTGACACTGTCATCAGCACACATTCAACTTGCAGTACACCTGAGGTTAAATTGTCCCGCGTCGCGCTGCCGGGCTGTGAAATAGGTGAATACTGGTTCTAGAGAAAATAAGCCAGAAGCTTTCCAGCCAATCTAAGCACTGCTCTAATGCTGCCTATAATACTAAACAACATAAGAGCATTGACCAGATTGGCTGGGTCAGGCAAACATAACGCCGGTTGGAGACCAATGGGGATGTGTCTCTGCTATTCCAGCTCCCTCGTGGCATTGGTTCTGGAAGCCTGAACTGCGCTGACCACAATGAAAACACCATCCAATCTGACATGCACAGTCCAGTTTTCATAGTCTCAACTGGTCCTGGTTGTCCCAAAGAGTCCAAGAGCACGAACACTGTCTCTCCATCCCTAGTGGAAAAACAATGTCTGATGATACAGGTAAGTTTTCTAAAAGGAAAGTATATTTATAATTACTCTGTCTACATGTGGGGGGTCCCAGTAGAGGGCCAACGCCTCCATGCTCCTATAGAGGAACCGCCCCTGTTTTACTAGACCTGCTGTTTTACCTACAGGGTAAGTGGGCAAGTCATAAGGAAGGGTGTCCAGTTTGGTTTAAGTTTCTTTCTGTACAGCTTTCAACAAAAAACTGCAGCTTTGACAAAAAGCTAAATGCTTTTGCCAATGCTATTCAGTATTGACAAAAACAAATAAGGTGCAATGATGCAGATGCTAGGGTCAACTGCATTATTCTCCAGGCACCTACACATCCATGCGCTTACTAGGCCTGGGCGAAATTTTAATCACGCCAAAGTAATTGGAGTAATTTCTGTAGTTCCATGTACTTTTGTGACACAAAATTACAGAAAATTACACAATTATGCCCGTTTGCCGAATTATGAGTAATTTGGCAAAATATCCTACAGCAGGAGTGCAAGAACAACAAACTTAGGCCCTCATTATGACCCTGGCAGTAAATCCTGCTTTCCAATGTGCTGAAGACCGCCAACATGCCGTTACGTTGGTGGAATTCCGCTACAGGTATTACGACCCACATCTCGGAATCCGCCACAATACAGACACCCACACAAGTCCGCCACACCAAAGGTCAGTGATAAACTGGCGATACCAAAACCTACACCGTCACGCCAACAAGAATACGCCCACACTATCACGACCCACGAATCAACGCAGCGGTCTTTCAACCATGATAATCCATTGGCGGTACACACCGCCGCGCTCATAATACACACACACTTACAAAACACAACTACATTGGACAATTCAAAATACACACACCAGAAACGCATACACACACCACACCCACACACTCACACCACTATAAAACACACACCCACATTACCCACAACCCCTTACAACGTAAATTTTGGAAGAAGGCCAGAGAGAGAGATTAGCAAACACAACACCAGCATCCACAGACACACAACACCATCACTTATACAACATCCACGCACTTCAAACAACACACACCAACACATCCCCCGCACATCACACAGACAGCACCTCACACATCACCCACACCACCTCATGGCACCTCAAAGACACCCAGAGTTTTCAGAGGAGGAGCTCAGGGTCATGGTGGAGGAAATCATCCGGGTAGAGGCACAGCTTTTCGGATCACAGGTGCAGCACACCTCCACTGCGAGGAAGATGGAGCTATGGCGGAGAATCGTCCACAGAGTCAAATCAGTGGGACAGCATCCAAGAACACGGGATGATATCAGGAAGAGGTGGAACGACCTACGGGGGAAAGTGCGTTCTGAGGTTTCAAGACACCAGATTGCTGTACAGAGGACTGGCGGTGGACCCCCTCCCCCTCCCCCACAACTAACAACATGGGAGGAGCAAGTCTTGACAATACTGCATCCTAAGGGCCTCGCAGGAGTAGCAGGAGGACTGGACTCTGGTAAGTCAACTCTTTACTACCATATCCCCCACACCCCACCTGCATGCCAGACATACCTCCACCCTTACCCTCACTCCCATCACACCATCATCTCACATATGTCCCACTATCACAACCCACACATCTCAATACCAAGGCCCTGCATGCAAAACGTATGCATGGACCACCGTCAACAAAGCATGTCCAGTACAGATACCCACAAAGACCCAAAACCAACTTCCACAAAAGGGCAAACACAATGATGCAAGCACATGAGTAGAGGGTACCTCACCCAATGCACAAGATGGCACACACAGATACTGAAACTATGCATTTACACCCCAACATGACCCATACCCAACATCACAGGACAGGAGGTGGCAGACATAACCAGTCCCCCCACAGAAGAGGCCCACAGTGATGACAGCAGCTCTGCACACCTGGATCAATATGACCAGCCCGGCCCATCAGGGACCTCGGGACAGTCGGTTCCCCTGAAACAATCCCAACCCACCACAGAACCTCCTCCCTCAGGAAACACCACCAACCCAATTTGTGCCCTCTTCTATGTTTACTCCTGGCCTACAGCTGTGTAACATTGGTATGTGAACAAGCACATTGACATTGCTATATTCTTACTGGAAGGACTGCATGATTATGTTGTTTCGGTTGTCCACATCTTCTTCTTCTGCCTCCTCTTCTTCACTGTCCACAGGCTCCACAGCTGCCACAAGACCAGCATCAGGCCCATCCTCCTGCAGAAAAGGCACTTGGCGTCGCAAAGCCAGATTGTGCAACATACAGCATGCCACGATGATCTGGCACACCTTCTTCGGTGAGTAGTATAGGGATTCACCTGTCAGATGGAGGCACCGGAATCTGGCCTTCAGGAGGCCGAAGATGCGCTCTATTATCCTCCTAGTTCACCATGTGCCTCATTGTAGCGTTCCTCTGCCCTTGTCCTGGTAGTCCTCACTGGGGTCAGTAGCCATGACAGGTTGGGGTAACCAGTGTCACCTGCAAATATTGAGGGACAACTGTTAGACATTCTCCAAACATTAGGGAATCTCCCATACCCATGAAACTGTGTGGGGACTTTAGGTTCACCTATTAGCCACACACGGTGCCTCTGGTGTTGCCCCATCACATAAGGGATGCTGCTATTCCTCAAAATGTGAGTGTCATGCACTGAGCCAGGATACTTGTCATTCACATGGGAGATGTACTGGTCTGCCAAACAGACCATCTGCACATTCATAGAATGGTAGCTTTTTCAGTTTCTGTATACCTGTTCATTCCTGCGGGGGGGGGACAAATGCCACATGTGTACCATCAATGGCACCAATGATGTTTGGGATATGTCCCAGGGCATAAAAGTCACCTTTCGCTGTGGGCAAATCCTCCACCTGACGGAAAACGATGTAGCTGCACATGTGTTTCAGCAGGGCAGACAACACTCTGGACAACACGATAGAGAACATAGCCTGGGACATCCCTGATGCCATGGCTACTGTTGTCTGGAAAGACCCTCTGGCCAGGAACTGGAGTACAGACAGGATCTGCACTAGAGGGAGTATTCCTGTGGGATAGCGGATAGCTGACATCAGGTCAGGCTCCAACTGGGCACACAGTTCCTGGATTGTTGCACAATCAAGTCTGTAAGTGATAATGATGTGTCTGTCTTCCATTGTCGACAGGCCTTCCAGTGGTCTGTACACCGGAGGATGCCGCCATCTCATCACCTGCCCCAGCGGACGTGCCCTATGGAGAATGGTGAGCAGAGGGTCATACAACACTTAGGTATCACCAGGCTGTTTAGCAAAAACGTAAAATGTTCTCTATGTACCTTTGTCTGTCCATATTCCTGGCCTAAATAAGTGTGATGCAGTTATTTGACCTGCCATGTGGCCCCCTGAAATGGCGGCTGCCTGACCTGTAAGGTGAGACAAGGGGAAATGAGGTTACTGCGCTG
The DNA here is from genome assembly GCF_031143425.1 of Pleurodeles waltl. Classification (NCBI taxonomy): domain Eukaryota; kingdom Metazoa; phylum Chordata; class Amphibia; order Caudata; family Salamandridae; genus Pleurodeles; species Pleurodeles waltl. The sequence continues at coordinate 185,682,869 of NC_090445.1, read as the reverse complement.
GCGCTGTACACCATTGCGGTAGGCAGTCGAAGACCGCGGCGCAATTCAGCATTGGTTATCATTGGGCCCTATGGGTTCCCGGAGTCAATGACGATGTACGCAGACGTGACCGCCATTTTCTATCAGTTCCCTCACTTGATACCTGACCTTCTACAGGAGAGGAACGACACTGCAAGTTCTGCTGTGACCTGTGTCTGGAAGCGACAATGGCTACAGTGTCTGGGGAAAGGGCCCCTGCCTTCACTTCGGAGGAGTTGGAGAAACTGGTGGATGGGGTCCTCCCCCAGTACACGCAACTGTACGGTCCTCCAGACAAACAGGTGAGTCAACTGTGTGCATGGTGGATGGAACATGATTGTATGGAGTGTCGTGGATGGAAGAGGGGGGGGGGACAGGCCAGCATGTGAGGATGGTGTGTGTATGTATGTCTGGGCCAGGGTGGGAGGTTTGTGGGCAATGTGTGAGAAGAACTGTACGGGAGAGTAACATCTATTCTAACTTCACTTTTCCTCTAGGTCAGCGCCCACCAGAAGAAGGGTATTTGGCGTGCCATCACCAATGGAGTGCAGACCCTGGGGGTCTACCATAGACGGAGCACCCACTGCCGGAAAAGAGGGAGGACCTGCGCCGCTGGAGCAAGAAGACGGCGGAGGCCCAGCTGGGGATGGCCTCCTAACGTGGAAGGGGTGTCCGTCGCACCATGACCCCCCTGATGTACCGGATCCTGGCGGTGGCATATCCTGAGTTGGATGGGTGCTTGAGGGCATCACAGCAGCCACAAGGGGGTGAATACACTCTCACTCAGCTGACTCTGTGCACTTGACGAGGTGTCTGGGCGGGGGTGGTGGGCTGTGGGTTCCCCTAGGCCAGGGCAGACACGCAAAGGTAGATCCATTGATATGGAGGCTCATTCCCACTCCAGCCCCAAAGGTGGTATTTGCCCTCTACACCTAGTCAGGCTCCCATGGGTTCCAGCTGTGCACGAAATGGGTCTAGACAGAGTCCCCCTTGGGCATGTGCTTTTCCCCTGCACTATTAGAGCATGGCTTAGTGCATAGGGCTGCTCCCTGTGTGTTGTGTCCGCCAATGGTAGTGGTGTTGCAGGCATTGACCATGTGTCTCCTCTGTCTCCCCCCCTTTTGTTTTGTCACCCTGTCCTTGCGTGCATTAGCATCATCTGGCAGAGGAGCAGTGGCACCGGAGCAGGAGGGAGCTGCATCCCACATGGCCCTGGAGGGTGAAGTAATGGAGTCTGAAGGCAACAGTGGGACGGAGGGAGAGGGGAGCTCCACGACGGGGACAGGAGCATACACCAGCAACAGCGACTCCTCCTCTGATGGGAGCTCCCTTGCGGTGGCAGGCACCTCTGTGCCCACCGCATCAACAGGTACAGCCGCCACCCCCCCTACCAGCACTGCCCTCCCAGCAGCCCCTCATCGAGTTTCCTGTGCCCGCTCACCCAGGAGGGTGGGCATCTCCTTTGCCCTAGGTTCCTCAGGCCCTGCCCCAGTCAGCCCTGCTGCCCTCAGTGAGGAGGCTATTGACCTCCTGAGACCCCTCACTGTTGGGCAATCTACCATTTTGAATGCCATCCAGGGTGTTGAGAGGCATTTGCAGCAAACAAATGCATACCTGGAGGGCATTCATTCTGGCCAGGCAGCCCAACAGAGAGCATTTCAGGCCTGGCCTCAGCACTGATAGCAGCCATGGTCCCTGTGTCCAGCCTCCCGCCTCCAACTTCTTCCACCCAGACCCAATCTCCTGTACCTCAGCCTATCCCAATCACACCATTAGACCAGCATGCACACTCATCAACACACAAGAGTGGACATGGCAAACATAAGCACCACACATCCCACCGGCACTCACACAAGCACCATACCCATGCAGACACACCAACATCCACTGCCTCCACTGTGTCCTCCTCCTCCACTTCCTCCTCCTCCCTCCCTGTCTCATCTCCACTCACACCTGCATGCACTACATCCTAAGCCACTACCTCCATCACCAGCACGCCCATCACCAAACACCGCTCACGTGCACTCACCACCCCCGCTACCATTTACACATCCCCTGTGTCCTCTCCCAGTGTGTCTGTGAGCCCTCCTCCCAAACTACACAACCGCAGGCACACACCCACCCAACAGCCATCCACCTCACAACAGCGTCTGGCCCATGCACCTTCACCCAAATTCAGCAAACGTACACCTCCTAAAACCACTACCTCTTCCTCCACTCCCAAATCCCCTCTATCTTCATGTCCCAGTGTGTCTAAGAAACTTTTCCTGGCTAACATTGACTTTTTCCCTACACCTCCCCCCCCCACGGCCTTCCCCTAGGGCCAGGCTGTCCACGTCCCAGTCCAGCACCTCAGCCACCAAATCCTCCAGCACAGTGGTCTCAGCAAGTCCGGTCACATAGTGGGCGGCACCCATCAGGGCTGCCAGTGTGCCACCTAGCGAGGCCAAGGAGCATGCCATTCCGCCACCTGCCAAGGTGAAGAAGGTGCCCACATGCCGGAGGGAGAAGCCGCACCTACCAGCAAGCAAGGGCTCCTCCAAGCCAAAAGGGGACAGTGGCAGGGCACCAGCAGCGACATCAAAGGTGGGGAAGGGACACAAGCTGAAGAGTAGGTCAGGACAGGGCACAGTGGCGGTGGCTCCGGCTGAGGGTCCAGAGTCACCCCTTCTGTCAACCACAACACCAACCTGTACAGCGGTGGACACCGCCACCTGCACCACCACCAGCACCGCCACCTGCATGTCTGCTGCCTCAGCAACAGACCCCAGCATCATCCCCAGTGGGCAGCCGTCCGAGGCTGCAGGAGATGTCCTGCTGTGTCCCTCAACAGGTGCAGACACATACACCACCGCCAGCACCTCCGCCACAGACACCGCCGCAACCACCTCCACTAGCCCCGCAACGTGCTCAAACATTGCCATCACAGCTGACATGGCAATCATCCCCAGTGGCCAGCCATCCGAGGCTGCAGGAGACGTCCTGGACCCTGCCCAGCATACATGAGGCATGACTCCCAGCACTGTTTGTACCAGCAGGTGGCAGGCGAAGTAGCAGCAGGGTGGAGTGTGTCTCTGCCTCCATGGAGTATCATGCTACCTGTTCCCAGGCAATCACGTGGCACACACACTCAGGTGAGGGAATGGGACCTGCCACATTGCATGTGAAGCACTCTGGGCACAAAGCCCCCTCCAGAACCAGTGGAGATTCACATCCACTACCTCAGTCCTTGGCAGGATGATGCACTCTGGGCACAAAGGCCCCTCCAGAACCAGTGGAGATTCACATTCACTACCTCAGTCCTTGGCAGGATGAAGCACTCTGGGCACAAAGTCCCCTCCAGAACCAGTGGAAAAAGCATCCACTACCTCAGTCCTTGGCAGGATGAAACACTCTCGGCACAAAGCCCCCTCCAGAACCAGTGGAGATTCATATCCACTACCTCAGTCCTTGGCAGGTTGAAGCACTCTGGGCACAAAGCCCCCTCCAGAACCAGTGGAGATTCACATCCACTACCTCAGTCCTTGGCAGGATGAAGCACTCTGGGCACAAAGCCCCCTCCAGAACCAGTGAAGAAAAGCATCCACTACCTCAGTCCTTGGCAGGATGAAGTACTCTGGGCACAATGCCCCCTCCAGAACCAGTGGAGACTGTTATCCACTTGAGAGACTGTGGCTTTGCACTCCCCAGGCTAAAGCAGTGGGCAAACCACCCACTTGTGAGACTTGAGAGACTGTGGCTTTGCACTCCCCAGGATGAAACAGTGGGCAAACCACCCACTGGAGAGACTTGAGAGACTGTGGCTTTGCACTCCCCAGGATAAAGCAGTGGGCAAACCACCCACTGGAGAGACTTGAGAGGCTGTGGCTTTGCACTCCCCAGGACCAATCAGTGGGCATGGAGCCCCCTCGTGGAGCAGTGGCGTTGTCCGTTCATCCGGCTGAGGTGCCCCCCCTCCCCACCCCCCTGAGGTGCCTGTTTATTTTCCATCTGATGCCCCTGCAGTGTTCTCTCCGTTTCTAGTCAGGTATCTTGTGTGGGCTTCGCCCATGCATTTTAGGACACTGATCCACGGACAATGATTTCATTAATATCCAGACTTGTGTAGTTGGTGTACATATTTGTATATACTGCTATTTAGATTTGGCCTATCTGATATTTAATTGATTACACTCGTTACAATCATTTTCCTTTGTCCTTGCGTTCTTCCAGGGGGTGACGGGGTGTATATGTAATGCTGCTGCATGTATTTGTGTGTCTGGTGTTGTAGGTGAGGGTGGGTGTGGGGGGGGGAGGTGGGGTGTTGCGTGCTGCGTGTGTGTGTCATTCTTTTTTTCCTCCCCCCTCCCCTGTGTGCTAGGTGCAGTACTCACCGTGCTCGACATCGGCGTATTTGCTGCTCCTGATACAAGAAGAGGGAGACCAGCATGGGCAGGACATGTAGTTCGGGCTCCATGGCGTCCTGGTTCCTCGTTGGGTGTCGAGAGGTGAGTGGTTTCCATTCCAAGTCCTGTTTCTGCTGTGCTTTTGATGTCGTTGGTACCGCCCCGGAAAAGGTGGCGGATAGGCGTGTTGTGATACAGTGGGCGGAACCTTGTCTTCTGCCTGTCTGTTGGCAGTTACCGCCACGGTGTTTGTTTCTACCACCATGGCGGTCGGAGTGTTAAAGTGGCTGTCTATGTTGGCGGTTTCCGCCATGGTCGTGATTCCATATTTTTTCCACCGGCCTGTTGGCGGTATTACTGCTGCTTTAACACCGACCACCAGGGTTGTAATGAGGGTCAAAGTGAGCACAATTGGCTGCTGCTGTTCTTTTCTACTTAGCACTATTTTCTTAGCTCAAAATGCATCCTGTAATCCATTTTGGACGCAAGGGTAAATTTTTGTACGAAAATAGCACTAAATTCTTGGTTATGCTCTGCACACATTTCTACATAATCTTGAGTAATTTCGCTGTAACGTAGCATAATCATGTTACCATAAATTACTGAAGTTACCCCCATTTCTAGCACCTACCGAAAAAAGCTCTGCTTCACAGATATAAGATGCAGGACATGCCTGTGCAATAATGCTTTTTGTGTAGCGGAATGCCTGGCAGGGATGGGCAGCAACGGAAGAGCAGTAAAGAGGCTGGGTTGAGGGAGGAGGGTGAAAACAGGAAGGCAAACCAGCACATAAGGAGAAAGCAACCAAGACTTAGAATGGGTTTGGCAGGGGAAGAATCATACAGGTGACAGAGTAGCACATGAGGGAGAGACCAAAACGGAGTGTGGTGGGAGAAGCATATGAGGGAGAGAGCTAGAAAATGGGAGAAGCTTAGGAGGTAGAGCGTTGGAAAAAAGCCCTAAAGTACTTAACCAAGAAAAAAATAGTTCCCTAAAAGTGAGCAGTGGAAGGATACAAGTCAGCCAATCTAAAGTATTTTAAATAGGCTAAGCTCCAGGTAAGGGAAACACAAGGAAGGCAAGCCGTTGAAGGAGAAACAAGCAAATGAAAGTGGCAATAAAGCCAACTAATGGAGAGGAATGGGCAAGCTCTAAGCCATCTGTAAGTTGTTGGTAACCTCTTAAAAGGTCTTTCGCAAAACAAGACGCTTGTGCTATTTCATAGGTGAGACCTAACAAAAGGATCTCAACTTAAATCCAAAGTGCTCCTCAGAAAGAATAAACAGACAGTGTTGCTGCATTAACATTTGTGAACATCTTGCATTCAGCAAATATTGTAACTGAGCAGGTTTAGTGCCTGCTGTAGAGATCGATCTTGAAGCTGTGAATCAGGTGCTTCAGAGGGAACAAAAGCAGCTCAGAGTGTAGTGAATCCTAGTTTGTTTTGATGGGAAACAGGAGTTAGTTTAGCCTTTGGCTTGCAGACCCATGCCCCCATCACCTAGTGATTTTTACCCTACCTAGCTTGCTCTGTTTTAGCGTATTTATTTTATAATATCTTTTAAGATGGCTGCCTTGTTTTTAGTTAGGCCTATGTTCTAGTTTCACGTTATCAGTGCCACCGTGCTAAGATGTCAATATCAAGCGACAAAGAAAAACAAACTGTAGGTGTTCACATTAGGTACTTTCCCTCTTCACGCTATCGAGGGAATTGTTTATATAAATTACCGTCCTAAGTATGTCTTGTTATCTATTTTTTGGGAAGAGACCTATGCCAGGGGTCCAAGCAGATCTGTATAAATACTCCTCACTTAAACAGATAGAGGGATTTCGACCAGATGCCATCACTGCTATCGATGCTGCATGTCGCCTTGATGCTGACCCAGTCTTCGTGTTCCTACAGAGTCTGAGCTAGAGGCCTCATTCCAAGGTAACACGGGTTGGGGGCTCTTCTCATGGACATGGAATTGGCAGATTAGGTTTATCACACCAAGCTCTCTTTTAGGTTAGAGGTTGGGCTCATTATGCTAGGGTATTAGGACATATCTCATACTTTATGTCATTACATGTTATTGCAAGATGGTGGGGGTCTTTGTATTAATGACTATTGTCTTTACCATTCTGTTTCTTGCACTGATCATTATCCTAATCATTGCAGCCCATGCAATTTATCGCAGATTGCTGTTTTGCTAAATAAAACCTATTGAAAGTTTACTGCATCTTCTTCATTGCCTGTGTTTGAGTGATACATGGTGTTTATGTGAAATAGGGGTAATCTCCATCTAACCATGACACTCCCTGAAAAGTCACACTCTTGAGTCCATGCATAAAGGCTGCCACAAATCCCCTTTGACTGTTTGGGTTTATGGTGAGGTGCTGCTTGTGAGCCGGGAGGGTTGGAATGACAGTTGCGACTCGTAGGACTGGCATAGCGCCTGCAAACATACGTACAGTCATCCTTAAACCAGCAGTCTTGCCTAGAGCAAGAGTCAAACTACGGCAAGAGATTTAACCTGTCAAGGATATTGGTATGAATACCACTGTGGTGAATAACAGGAACACATTTTGTAAGAACCTTGGGGCTTTATCACTTTTGCTGTTCGTTAAATGAGTGGCTAATATTATGGTAATTTTTTTATAATTCTGTTTTTATACTTTAGGTAGACGACATTAAATCATTTATTGAGTTTAGATATCGTAATGGGTCCTCTTGGAAGACTGTTAAAGTAGCGCTGGACAGCCCGAATAAGTTCATATTGTTAGTAGGAGGATGGTCTGCTCCAAGACTTTTTAGGGCTGGTAACTGGACACACCAGTGGGATCAGCCAGAGTGGAAATACGTGTGCTCGTTAGTGAGCAGCAGAGCATTCGTCCCTCACCCCCTCAGATCAAGCCGGGGTGAGCAGAACTTGGCTTCCGGAATCTGCCAGGTGGGGAAGGAAGCTGTTGCCAAGCAGCCCAGAGGAAACGCCTCCTCGAAATTCATGCCATCTGATTGATGTCATCCTCCAAGGGGCAGGCCTTTCCATGGAAATATTGAACATTTAAAAATGTTCCATAGTAAAAGGGGAGCACATACTGGAAAGAGGAATGAAGAGAGCAGTATGATGGGATCAGTTAAGAGATGAAATCTGCGACCTATTAACACTTTAAACATACTCCATCTTTCCTTTCCTCCCCTTGCTCCCATGTGACACATAAAAATGTAACTGAGCTCTGTGTTTTTTAGTACTGTAAATTTTGAGTACTATTCTAAATATCGTTATATGCAGGAGCTGCACTTTTTTAAATACAAATTTCCTTTTTAAGGTCATGGACTGGCCGTGCTAAATGTATTTATTTTTTCAGACAGCATTAAGACAACGTCAGAGATTTTTACACTGGAGTAGAGCATGCGGTTATGGAAAACAGGCAATTGGACAAGAAGGTGCATCACAGACCACTCTGAACACATATAGGACATCATTTATGAGGCCCTAGTGCCACCGAGTGGGGTTGTGCCATTTTCCATATTTACAAGCCAGAGTTAAGCCACTTTACGTGGGCCCCCGACGTAGTTTTCTCTGGCAGAGGGACGTGCAATGAGCATTACTGTCGGCGTTCCACTGCAACACCCATTGCATTTTGATGCTGCCTCCGATTTACGAGGATTTGTACACCTGAGGAAGCCCCAAAAGCTAATGCCACCCCTGGGTGGCTTGGTACAATGAGGAGAAATACTTTTATTTCTCCACGTTTTTGCTTTTCCTATGAGTGCTGCATTCTGCAACATAAAAAGAGCCAAACCTTATTAATGATTGTTTATGTGCAGGAAGGTGTTCCTGCACATAAACAATCATTACATAATGACGATTTCCTACTTCAATGTTTGCTGCATTGTTCAGCACACCTAGGACTAGCAAAGCGGCATTATTGATTGTTTATATGCAGGAAGGGGTTCCTTCCTGCATATAAACAATAATTCCTTGCAATGGAGGCACCCTTTCACTATTGTGAAAGGGTGCCTGTGTTGGTGCTAGACAGCTAATTTTAGTGCAAGTGCTAGGGAAAACACAGGGGTCCACCATATTGTTTTAAATGTGGCGCATCCCTGAATTTCTTAAGTGAAGCAGCACAACGCTGCCAGTTTTGGTGCAGCGCCACACCACTTTTACGTAAATGAGGCCGATAGTGCGACAAAGGCCAGTTTAATGAAGCAGGTGCACATTACAAACACTGAACCCCAGGCAAACCACTGTACTTGCTAGAACAGACCTCACTATACATCATTAATCACCTGCCCCCTCCGTACACCCCCAACCCTAAGAACCACCGAAAACCTCCCCCAAATTAACTGCCTGTCACTGTACCTATTCACTGCGTCCTGAACTTTACTTACTTCATAACGCCGTAAACCTTGAACTTCCTTCCTTTTTCAGAGTGTCAACCCACTCCCACCCTGACCTTCACCCCTCAAGGTGCTTCACCCATCCCCAAAAGGCAATGAGAGTCTTTCAAATCATACATCCCAGCAAATAGCCACGCAGAAAAACCCTTCAAAACAAGTTTTTCTGCCCCAACTCTTCCCGTATGTCCAGCTTACATACCTCACCACATCCGCATGCCCAAATTATATGCTGGTGCCTACCGCAGCTGCATAAGGTATATATATATCCTCATGTTGGATAGTTCACTTCAATCACCATGAAAAAAACTGTGACTTCTTGTGCTGTAATTCTGGATGCCTAACCCTTCCCACACCCTCCTCCCCAAAAATGTTTAACTACTTTTCGTCACGCCTTGTCCATGGCTGCTGGTCTACCTGCCCCTCACCACTCTCTAGGAATCAACTCTGTCCATAATATCAAGGTCCTGGACCAGCCCAGCTTTCTCTCTTTCATATTGGCCTTCACAGCTTTTATTAATGCCAGTCCTTTCACCCCCAAAGATGCAATGCCAAGACATCCGGGAAACCTTCCTTGTTCAAAAATATGGCCAACACAGGTAAAAGCACATTTCAGTGGTCCTGGTTCTATATGTTGGCTATATATTATGTATGTTTTATTATACTATACATGATATGTTATAATATGATATGTGACATGTGTGATATGATATATGATGTTATGTTATATGTTGTTTTATCTTACATTTTGTTTTATATGTGTTGTTATATATGTTATGTTGTGTTATATGTAATATGATGTTATATGCTCTGTGATATGCTATGTGATATTTTATGGGATGTTATATGCTATTCAACATGTTTTAAGATGTCACATGATTTGTTATATGATGTTTTAGTTATATGCTGTTGTTTACGTTATTTGTTGGTTATGTGTTTATGCTATTTGTTGGTTGTGTGTTACATTTGATGTGTTATGTGTGGTGTTATTGTTATATTATTGTTAATTTGTGGAGTATACGACTCACCCGGGAGGGCATTCTGGTGCACAAAGCAGAGGCAGAGCTGGCCATATCTGGGACTAGCCAAGGAGGTGGCTGCAATGTGTAGGGGCAGGTCATTCTAGGCTTTCAGAGCGAGGTGTGAGAAGGCACAGCCATTGGCTATGCGTATGTGGGGGTATGATGAGCAAGACGCTGGCTGAGCAGCTGTTAATGTAAGTGGGACCAGAGATAAGTGGGACCAAGGTTTTCATTCCCACCTATTCTGATATTCAGACTGAAGCCTTAACTCCTTCCAATCTGACAACTAAAGGTAGCTATAGTTTTTTGACAACTGCCCTACCAACCCTCCTCTCTCATATCCTGAACCAACTACTGAAAAAAACACTGAACTTGTAAAAGGGCAAAACCATCATATCTGCTCTTCATGCTTTTTTAGGTACAATCACATACCTCGAAGGGTCAATGGTTACTGTAAACAAACACCTGTTAATATCTGACATAGCACCTCCATGAAAATTAGAGATGCATCCTCAAAAATCATCTAAATGATGAACATAGAAAAGGACACCCATCTTTTATCCAACAAGCTTAGGCCTCAAAAAATCATAAAAATGTTACTAAACCTACAGATCGAGCAACTTGAAAAATCTACTCGATCTAACTGTAATGTGCTTGACCCGTAAACAGGTCTCAAACTGTGTGATCTGCGGGCCAGCTAAAATCACACAATTTACTTTTTTCTTCATTCTCATATAGGAGTGCACCTTCTAATATGTGAGTTCAGTCTTTCTGCAGTACACAAAACCCCTCTTTTGTTAGATTAAATAGACTAAACGCCTGCTCCACGTATAATGTGGGTCCTATTCATTAGGCTGTTGCAGCGCTCCTGCTCCTTTGAGACAGATTTTTGAAGCCACTCAAAGCAACTTTGCGTGGTTCTGAGTGGCTCCAAAAATGTAGAATAATGCAATGCAACGGAAATCACTGCATTGTGTTACTCTGCCATTGTGAACCCATGCAGGCATTCCATGAGCGTTGCATGGGTGTTTCCATGCATCTTTCATGGATTTTGACACATCCCCAGATTTGCAAGAACTTGTAAACATGGGGATGAGCCAAAATCTTACACCTTTCCAGGGGAGTCATACCAAGGAGAAATATCTCTACCTTCTCCTCGTTTCTTCCTCTTTCTATGTGTGCTGCCTTCTGTAGCACATATGGAAACAGGAATATGACTCCCAGGAGTGTTTTTGTGCAGGAAAATGTCCTATTCTGTGCAACAACAATCCTGCATGTAATGCAGGCACCCTTGCCCCATAGTGCAAGGGTTTCTTCATTGGCAGTGTTGCTGCACTGCACTGTGTGACTTCCTCATAAATGAGGACCTAAGAATCTAGCTCACGTATAGGGTACACATGATCCGTGACTTGCCTCTTAGTTTACTAATAGCATTGCCATCAGGGTAGAAGCATTTTTCAGTTTTTGTTTAAACACTCACTTTTCATAAATATATTGCTAAGGCATGATGTGGTAGCTCGCTGTCATTTATAAAGACAGTAAATATCCTAGAAATGGCCAAAAACCTTTCCATTAACTTGAAGCTTTACTGATAAAACTATATAGTGTATTAATAATAATCTGTGGCAATTGGGTTGCAGAAAACATATTTATCATTTGCGCATCACCAAGTGAAGTGTTCTGATTTGTTTTCATCCTATTAAAATATTTTTTCATCACTCATAAGTATACAAATGAGCTTTCACAACTACTGAAATATATTTTGAAATGTTTGCACAGTTGACTTATGAGCTATTTATATGTGTGTTAGGAAAAATCTGTTATCCTAGAGCCTTTCATTTCACACTCTTTGTACGGCAGGTCAGACAGTTGACTTTACAAAATTTTGGAACTCTGCAGTCAGAGAAGGAAAGGTAATTGTCAAAAGACTGACGTTTGACCTCTGTCTCTGAACACAGAAGAAATGTGTCAAGATAAAAACAAGACTGAAAGGCGCCTTCATTGCTCCTTCACTTTCTGACTGAACAGAACACCTGGTCATTGTCAACTTGTAAGAATGGGCCAGTAGTTCCTAAAAATAGCTTAACATGATAAAAATTGACTTACCATAGCGAGTAGATTTTTCAGGGCTGAAGCTCATTACTCTGTTCCTGTTATGTTACTCAACTACCTTGCCCATCATATCTCTCCTCAAAGAGCACTAACCTGACCCCATTCATAGTACCCCTCTTGTATATTCGAAACTAGATACACCTCACCTAAACGGACACACATCACTACCTCTCTGTTGGACTTGGCTTTTTTGACAGGGTCATCCCCAAACTTTTTGCCTCCTTCCTCCTATTTTTTCTGACCTGTTGTGCCACCCACTTCAGTAGCCCCTTAACCGTGTCTCATGCCTGCCATTGCAAGGCCTGTGTGTGCAGTTTCACTGCCACTTCGACTTGGCATTTAAAAGTACTTGCCAAGCCTAGAACTCGCCTTTTTCTACATATAAGTCAACCCTAATGTGCGCCCTAGGTAACCCCTAGAGCAGGGTGCTGTGTGGGTAAAAGGCAGGACATGTACCTGTGTAGTTATATGTCCTGGTAGTGTAAAACTCCTAAATTCGTTTTTTCACTACTGTGAGGCCTGCTCCCTTCATAGGCTAACATTGGGGCTGCCCTCATACATTGTTGAAGTGGCAGCTGCTGATCTGAAAGGAGCAGGAAGGCCATATTTAGTATGGCCAGAATGGTAATACAAAATCCTGCTGACTGGTGAAGTCGGATTTAATATTACTATTTTAGAAATGCCACTTTTACAAAGTGAGCATTTCTTTGCACTTAAATCTTTCTGTGCCCTTCAATCCACATCTGGCTAGGTTTAGTTGACAGCTCCTTGTGCATTCACTCAGACACACCCCAAACACAGGGTACTCAGCCTCACTTGCATACATCTGCATTTTGAATGGGTCTTCCTGGGCTGGGAGGGTGGAGGGCCTGCCCTCACACAAAGGACTGCCACACCCCCTACTGGGACCCTGGCAGACAGGATTGAGCTGAAAGGGGGCCTGGTGCATTTCTTAGACACTCTTTGAAGTCACCCCCACTTCAAAGGCACAATTTAGTATAAAACAGGGCCTCTGCCCTACCTCATCAGACACTTGCTGGAGAAGAAACCTGAACCAGAAACTACATCCTGCCAAGAAGAACTGCCTGGCTGCTCAAAGGACTCACCTGTCTGCTTTCTACAAAGGACTGCTGCCTTGCTGTTGGCCTGCTGCCTTGCTGAACTCTTGTCTGGCTGTGAAAGTGCTCTCCAAGGGCTTGGATAGAGCTTGCCTCCTGTTCCCTGAAGTCTCAGGACCAAAAAGACTTATCTTTTTCACTTGGACGCTTCATGCGCGAAATGTTTGACGCACAGCTTGTTCCGCGGTGAGAAAAATGGAGCACACCGACGCTGATCGACGTGACGCCTTCGGGACGACCGGAACTTCGACGCACGGCCTCACAAGGACAACGCCGCCCGACTTCCAGAGGAGAAATCGACGCAACGCCTGCCATGAGAGCAAAACTTCGACACACAGCCCCGCGGAACGACGCACAGCCGGAAAACAAGCAGGAGAATCCCCGCACAGACCCGGGACATCTGGTAATCCCCGCGACCCATAGAAAGAGACTGTCCGCGCGCCAGAAAATGACGCACAACTTCCCCGCGTGAAAAATAACGACGCAAGTCCGTTTGTGCTGGGGAGAAATCGACGCAAACACTATTTTTCCACGTACCTCTTCTTCTGCGGCCCTTTGCGGTGATTTTCCACCAGAAACCAGGTACTTTGTGCTTGAAAGAGACTTTGTTTGCTTTTTAAAGACTTAAGACACTTTATATCACTTTTCAGTGATATCCTTGCAAATTCATATTGCATCTTTGATCGTCTTGACCTGCAAAGACCCAGATAAATATTATAGATTTTTCTAAACACTGTGTGGTGTATTTTTGTGGTGCTATATTATGGTATTGTATGATTTATTGCACAAATGCTTTACACATTGCCTTCTAAGTTAAGCCTGACTGCTCGTCCCAAGCTACCAGAGGGTGGGCACAGGCTAATTTTGGATTGTGTGTGACTTACCCTGACTAGAGTGAGGGTTCTTGCTTGGACAGAGGGTAACCTGACTGCCAACCAAAAACCCAATTTCTAACATTGGTGATCAGCGGTGAGGATAGGACTTGTGTTTGTGCAGTGACATACAGTAGCTAAGTATTTCACTACCTACCCACAGTTGAAGGTCAACTTGATTTTTCATCTTTTTGCTTTTGGTTTGCTGATGTCCTCCTGGATATACTATTGATATTTTGGACTTTAGATTTTGTTTTTTGCCGGTAAGACCTTATCAGAATGAGATTGCTTACCTACTAATTCTTTGTGCCTACTGACCACCTCACTAAGGCTGACCTAAGGATGCTTTCAGAAAATGGGGCCTTCCTGTATCAAGGAGATCTACTAAGATGGAAATGCTACATAACTACATAGTCTGGGGGGAAGAAAGATGGGCAGAGAGAGAGGCAGCAAGAAACCAAATGACTAAGTACCCCTCAGATGAGGAGGAGGACTTCTCACATGAGGAGGAAGACTACTCAGATGAGGAAGGAGAACCAGAGAGAGATGAATGGCTCCTAGCTCAAAAGAGGCAGGAGCAACAGTTAGAGGAGTATCTTGAAAGGGTTGAGGCAGCAAGACTCTTAGCCCTGGAAAAAGAAAGGATTGCAGCTCAAGAGCTGAGCTGTGAAGAGCTGAAACTGGAGGCCGGAAGGGCTGAGTCCAGTTCAGATGGTGGCAGCAAAAATCTTGCATCCAGTACTGCTGAAGAAGGGCACAAGCCCAGAGATGTGGTGCCCAACTTGAAGAAGGGAGTTGACACACCCCAGGTGGTTCAAGGGTATGAGGTAGTTCCCGTTATACACAGGGTCCCTGAGAAGGATTGGGGAACTGGCACAGGGAGTCATATTCCTACTGGGGGGAGGAACATTTTACTGGCTCTAGCAGAGAGTGACAGAGAAAAGGGTTTTCCCCGGTGGACGTCCTGGATATAGAGTGTAGAGACATCCCAGAAGAGTATGGGTTGAGTGTCAGGGACAGTCAGATACTGTCTCACCAGTCTCAGGAGGGTGATGTAGAGTGCTTTTCCAAGGCTGAGTTACTGGATGGTTGGGTGAAGGGTACTGTGGTTAATACATGTGAAGGGCAGAGTGATGTAATTGCTGGAGAGCATATGTCTGGCCCTTATTTTCCAGAGCTATGCCAACACCAGGTGGAGTGTGAGTTCTCTGACCCCAGGGAGCTTACAATGGAGGCAGACTTCCGGGTGAATACCAGAGAGTCTGAAGAGGCATTTGGGGATGTTCCTGAAGGGAGTGGTCTTGGTGTTTCCAAACCAAGTGAGGTGGGAGAGGATTTTAGTGTCACAGGTAGGTCCCAGGTCCTGGAAGGTTCCATGAGGGAATGCCAGGAGGGAAGCCTAACCTGTACCGTAGGGCCACCTGTTGAGGGAAGCCCTGCAGTGTCAGAAGAACTTGGGGGGATGACTGTAGCCAGCATCCCAACAGTTCTGGTGTCTGGCAGTACCGCTCCTAGTGAGGGGGTGCAGAAGTCCAGACAGAGGGTTGAGAGGGGGTTGCGGACCCCAGTGGAGGACCTGGAGAGTCAGGGGTCAGCTCTGAGAGCAGAGCCCCCCAGGAATGACCCAGGTGAAACCGTTTCTGGTTTGGGGGGGATCCAGACTCTGCCAGATGGGCAAAGGTCAGGAGACCTGGGCCAACCAGACTCTTGTGTGGCCCTTGGGGACGGTGTGTCCCTTGTGGGGGTGTGTGTGCCCCCCAGGAAGTCCTGGCATGCCAGGCAATGGTTCAACCTCAGGGTGGTGACTCTGGGTTGGATAACCGGGTTCAGAGGTTAAACTCTGACCTGGTGGGGGGTAGGTGTGCCCCCCAGAAAGTCCTGGTATGCCAGGAAATTGTTCAACCTCAGGTTGATGACTCTGGGTTAGATACCCAGGTTCAGAGGTTAAACTCTGACCTGGTGGGAGCTGGTGTGCCTCCCAGGAAGTCCCAGGAAGTCCTGCTGTGCCAGGCAATTGTCCAACCTCAGGCCCTTTGTGGAGATTTTCCACCAGAAACCAGGTACTTTGTGCTTGAAAGAGACTTTGGTTGCTTTTTAAAGACTTAAGACACTTTATATCACTTTTCAGTGATATCCTTGCAAATTCATATTGCATCTTTGATCGTTTCGACCTGCAAAGACCCAGATAAATAATATTTATTTTTCTAAACACTGTGTGGTGTATTTTTGTGGTGCTATATTATGGTATTGAATGATTTATTGCACAAATGCTTTACACATTGCCTTCTAAGTTAAGCCTGACTGCTCGTGCCAAGCTACCAGAGGGTGGGCACGGGCTAATTTTGGATTGTGTGTGACTTACCCTGACTAGAGTGAGGGTTCTTGCTTGGACAGAGGGTAACCTGACTGCCAACCAAAAACCCCATTTCTAACACCCTCTCAATGAAATACATCCTCAAATCCTGTCTATACAGTGAGACAGACAACACAGAGCAAACTCTAGACCTTTAGGTCAGAGCAATTTCATAAGCTTCACCATTATCATGGACTGACCCCGTCAGCCCAAAACATCTCAACCACATTGTGCATGTATAAATCTGCCACTGCAGGTAACACTGCTCTCTCATGAAAGTAACATGGGTATTCTCACTATCACCCAGTCCTGGAGTACTGGCCCATCCCCCTCCTTCCCTTCCTGGCGAAGGTCATCGAGAAGATCGTCAACGGCCAACTGACCCACTTCCTGGAGGACAACAACACGCTGGACACCTCTCAATCCGGATTCCGTAGAACCCACAGCACCGAGACTGCCCTCATTGCCGCAACCAACGACATCAGGAGCATGCTCGACAAAGGCGAAACCGCTACCCTCATCCTCCTGGACCTCTCGGCTGCCTTCGACACCATCTGTCACCACACCCTCCGCACTCGCCTCCACGACATAGGGATCCGCCACAAGGCCCTGGACGGATTCACATCCCTCCTCTCTGGCAGAACCCAGAGAGTCCGTCTCCCTCCGTTCCTTTCTGAAGCCACTAAAGACCATCTGCGGTGTTCCCCAAGAATCCCCTCTCAGCCCAACCCTTTTCAACATCTACATGGCACCGCTCACCAACATCGTCCGATCCCACACCCTCAACATCATTTCCTATGCAGACGACACCCAGCTGATCCTCTCACTCACCAAGGACCCCGCCACCGCCAAAACCAACCTCCACGACGGACTACATGCCATCGCCAACTAGATGGAGAGGAGCCTGTCCTGCCATTTGATAAGTTTTGTTTTGACCAATGACTTTGTGTTTCACCACTGCGCATATTAGTTGCTCAATGTTAACCAGTAGCACATGGTATGTTTTGTTCAGTTTAGCCGCCTATGGGCTTTGACATTGCATTAGTCATTACATTCTGTATTGTGCCTATTGGCTTTGACATGGCATTAGCCATTGCTTTCTGTATTCAGTTTAGCCGCCTATGGGCTTTGACATTGCATTAGCCATTACATTCTGTATTCTGCCTATTGGCTTTGACATGCTGTATCCAGTCTAGCCGCCTATTGGCTTTGACATTGCATTCCTATTGGCTTTGACATGATGTATTCAGTTTAGCTGCCTATTGACTTTGACATGCTATTAGATATTCTGCCTATTGGCTTTGACATGATATCATATATTACATTTTGTATTCAGCTCCGCTGCCTATTGGCTTTGACATGATATTATACATTACACTTTGTATTCAGCTCCGCTGCCTATTGGCTTTGACATGATATTATACATTGCATTTTATATTCAGCTCAGCTGCCTATGGGCTTTGACATGATATAAGACATTGCATTTTGTATTCAGCTTAGATGCCTATTGGCTTTGACATGACACATGACATTGCATTTGATATTTAGGTTAGCTGCCCATTGCCTTTAACGTGGAGTTAGACATTGCAGTTGAGAATCTAAGCTGTATTTTTCCAAGCTGTGTTTTTGCACCAGAGAACCAAGATGTTTTGCTCTCACAGTAGACTAGACCTGATAAGAGAGAGTACATGGGCGTCGTTTCTCTTCCCTTGAGCTTGGGAACAGGAGTAGTCTTGGAGACCTGGCCAGTCTCCAAAAGGCTTGCTCAGTTTCCCAGGTCTGAGAGGAGGGGGCACACCTTTGTAACGAATGTAACAGGCTGCAGAGAGTCAGATTCGAATCTGCCGGACCTCGTGCTGGAGCTTGGCGCAGGCTGCCAGCAATCCCGTGTGGGTAGATGAATCTCTCTTTCTCGCGGTTGACAGGGGTCCTCAGCTTGCAGACCTTAGAAAGATGAAGCTGTGAATAGTTCCCACACGGTGAAGTATTTGTTTTGCTTTGCATTCAATATCTTATAAATATAACCTGCTGTGTATATTGCAAACTGATATATTTTGTTTGATTAACGCGGACTTGAAAGCTACTAATTCGTCATTCATTCATAAACATTGTGGTTGGGGAAGAATAAAACAACAATAAAAGTCTTCTTTGACCACAGAAGTGCATTTCTGTTGTGTTATGTTAGTGCTTAGAAACTAAATAAGAGGAAAGCACTACAGAGCCTCCTTAAACTGAACTGAGACAAGACAGAGATCCTCATCCTCGGCTCCAACCGCTCCGCATAGGACGACTCCTGGTGGCCGGCCACCCTAGAAACCGCACAGACGCCCACCAACCACGCACGCAATCTTGGTTTCATCCTAGACTCATCGCTCACCATGACCCAGCAAGTCAACTCCGTCTCATCTTCCTGCTTCAACACCCTCCGCATGCTCTGCAAGATCTTCAGATGGATCCCCACTGAAACCAAAAGGGCAGTCACCCATACCCTTGTCAGCAGCAGACTGGACTACAGCAACGCTCTCTACGCTGGAACCACGGCCAAGCTCCAGAAAAAAATGCAACTTATACAGAACGCCTCCGCACGCCTCATCCTCGACATCTCACACCGCAACCTCATCTCAGCCCACCTCAGAGACCTACACTGGCTCCCCGTCGACAAGAGGATCACCTTCAAACTCCTCATCCACGCCCACAAAGCTCTCCACAACGCTGGCCCTGCCTACCTCAACGAGCGACTCACTTTCCACACTCCCAACTGCCAACTCCACTCCACCAACCTCGCCCTCGCCACCGTTCCTCGCATCCACCAAACTACAGCCGGCGGCAGATCCTTCTCTCACCTCGCTACCAAGACCTGGAACTCCCTCCCTGTCCACCTACGACAGACCCAGGACCTACTGACCTTCAGGAAACGCCTCAAGACCTGGTTGTTCGAGCAGTAGCAATTCCCCCCCATCAGCGCCTTGAGACCCTAGCGGGTGAGTAGCGTGCTTTACAAATGATTGATTGATTGATTGATTGATTGATTAACAAACCATCCCAGCTCAATATTAGACTGTTACAACCAAATGTCTATCACATCCTTCTTAAGTACAGATCCTCAAAAGGAGGGGAAACTTAAAAGACAGCTTAAAATGGCAGCATTATCACAATCACATTCTTCTCCTCCTTTAAGTGTTTTTAAGTGTCTTATCATAAACTTGATTGCTGCCAAAGACAAGAGATGCCTTTCAAACTGTGCCTCATTTATCATACCCGCGGGGGAAATTTGACTTTCATTGATGCCCTTTCAGAAATCATGACAGATCAGCTGTTTTACTCCCTGGATGGCCTATTCATCTGTGAATTCAATATATCATGGAACAAAGAAAAAGACAAATTCACCAAATGATTTAAAGGCTCTGTTTATTCAAACCACCTCATCCAATACTCCGTCTCCATAATGCACATCAAAGGCTCATCAATTACCTCACTGTCGCCAGACATGGATTAGTAAAAAAACCCTGGAACTACTTCAAGTTGACCGGTTGGATCATTTATGCCTCCCTTTTCTAATGCAACACAGTTTGCCTCTACTGGACACTAAGATCAACAATCTCCTAGAAGCAACTAGAAACCTCAAAAGCGTAGACCCAATAGCTTTCAAAAGGATGGTGGCCTCTGAAACATCTACAAGAGACTCTAATAGGTCTACTAACCAAAGACTAAGGGCTTGATGGATTAAATGCCTCCGTCCACACAGGAACTTCTATAAGATACTCCTAAAATTGGTCACAAAATACCCCTACTAAAGATGACAGAAATTGATTTAAAGGCTCTGTTTATTCAAACCACCTCATCCAATACTCCGTATCCATAATGCACATCAAAGGCTCATCAATTACCTCACTGTTGCCAGACATAGATTAGTAAAAAAAACCTGGACCTACTTCAAGTAGACCGGTCGGAACATTTATACCTCCCTTTTCTAATGCAACACAGTTTCCATCTACTGGACACTAAGATCAACAATCTCCTAGAAGCAACTAGAAACCTCAAAAGCGTAGACCCAATAGCTTTCAAAAAGATGGTGGCCTCTGAAACATCTACAAGAGACTCTAATAGGTCTACTAACCAAAGACTAAGGGCTTGATGGATTAAATGCCTCCGTCCACACAGGAACTTCTTTAAAATACTCCCAAAATTGGTCACAAAATACCACTACTAAAGATGACAGAAATTGATACTACGAAATCTGTAAATTTCAGACAGAGCACTATCCTACCATTCATAGCCAAATTACTTGAAAAATGTGAAGCCACCCAAGTAATAGAACACATTAGCAAGAACCAACTCTTCGGATCCTACCAGTTGGGTTACAGAGCCATATTCTCTATTGAATTAAGATTATTCAAGCCTATAGATGACTACCATCAAAATCTGATTAACGAGAATCAAGCCTTCTAGTGTTACTAAATATCTTGTTATTGTTCAGTACGCTAAACCACATCTTCCTCAACCTTCCGTGGGTATAAAATCAACTGTTCTAATCTAGTTGCTCAGGTGTATGGCACTGGATGTGAAGCAGAATTTTAAAGGTGCTTCAGGATTCCAGAGGCAACCAATTTAGGATGTAATATGAAGGAGACATGGCCACATTTCATTTTGCCAGAGATGAACTGGGCAACAGAGTGGAGGTATGCTTGGGTTAACTCCTGCAGAAACATGGCGTTTCCATTCACCAATAGCTGAAGACTCTCAGATTTACCTAAAAATGGACTGATCCCAGACGAACTGCCTTTCTGGAATCCAAAACCATATCAAACATCTTAGAGTCAGTGTCCAAAACATTTTGTTCATTATAATCTCCCCAAAAACTCGCATAAAACTCTCAGAAGACACAAATTTCACCAAAGATCATCTCATCAGCTAAAAACTGGGCTCAAAACTAATCCTGGACTCACACATAAAGGCCACAGTTAAGACCAGAAGACACTATTCCACAGTCATACAAAAGTTGGAAATTATCTTCCAGACTTAAAAAAAACCTTGTGCAATCCATGGCCATATCAAAAACTGAATATAGCAACTCAAACACTATAAACTGCGGTCCTTCACTCTGCTGTCCAGTTCATCTCTGGCAAAAGGAAATTTGGCTGCCTGGGGAGACTATTCCTTTGGACTTTGAAAGGTGCAAGCCTCTATGTTTTCCTTCTTTTTCCTCTTAAGCTAATACCTAATTTTCTCCAGAAGCTTCTTGACGAGCTTCTAAAAATGCTGACACCTTTCCTGATATGCAATCAAATACAGATTTGTCTCCTTTTTCAACATTTTCCCCAACTTTTAAGATTTTTTTTTCTAATGTACTTATTTAGATTAATTTAGGTCCTAAGCTAGATGACTTTAGATATTACTTATATTGAGGAGAGAAGACCGAAGACTTTCCCCTTGACTCGACAAGAAAGGTCCATCGGATAACTGAAATTTGAAAATTGTCAGCGATAATGGCCCAGCAGTCCATCGCTTTTGCATGTGACTATACAAGATAAGTGATTTTGGATCATATGTTTTTTACATATTCATATGTCAATTTTCTCAGAAACAGTTTTAAGCACAAAACTCCTGAATGGGCAGTCAACAATATCACTGATGCATTTCATTGAGCGGGAGGTGCTCCTTCTTCAGGGTACGCCCTTTAATATGCTTTTATGCACATTTAGCATCTAAAGATATTGCAAAAATGCATTTTAACAGGGATTTTGTTTAAAAGCAAAATATAATAATCTATAATTGCTCAAATATACTAATAGATTAACACAACCTGAATATTTATTGCCTGTGTTTATCATCTGTTTACTTCTAAGAACTTCACGATTAATTAATCAATTACACAATGTTTTCAATGGATTGAACCAAATTATTCTAATAATTTCCTGTTAACTTTTAAAGACACTACATTATTCTGTCCAAACCGAAATAAATTGCATACTGGTTGGTACCTCATGCACACATGAAGTGTTAAACAACATCCTACATTTATCTATAACTAAACACTCTGATGTAGTTAGTTCTAGCTGTCCCCGTGGATCAATTATTTTAATGAAGGTTGTCAAACTCAAAGCTTCCCTGTACTACAATGCTTTAATATGTTGAATACAATATGGACCTATAGAGGAGCAGGTCCACGTATAGCTCTCCTTGCTATAGTTCTCCTGTTCAGCCCGGCTGCACGCTGCTACCCTCAGCTGTTTTCTGTTTGTGCACCCTCTGCTTGTTTTCTGCTCATTTTCTTCTTGTTTTTCTGCCTCTTCTGCTCCTTTGCAGCTATTTTTTCTACCTTTTCTGCTTCCTTGCTGCTCATTTTTCTGCCATTTCTGCTCCTTTTCTGCACTCTATTTTGCCTTTTTCTGCTTGTTCTCTGCTCCTTTTCTTCTCGTTTTCTGCACTCCATTTTGCCTTTTTCTGCTCTTCTCTCTTCCTGACGTTTCTCTCTTCCGGCTGTTTCCCTCCTCCCACTACCCAGCGCACCACCCTCCCCAGGACCTACTTAATGGAGGCAGCTGCTTGACCCAATTGAGGAGGTCCTCAAGCCAGCTCCCCCTGCAACAGTTCTCCTGTCCAGCAGACTGTGGGCAAGCTCTTGGACTGAGAAGTTGCACCCACAGTGGCCAGATACCCCTAGGGATGACAGTGTTGTGCTATACAAATGCTAATTGATTGATTGACTGATATATGCTTTTTGTATCTATCATAATTAGTACATTTTTATTGAAATCATGTATTTATTTTAAAACAATACACTCTGTAAGTAATAATATTATAAATGGAGTGACGTTAAGGGCAGTGAAGCAAAACCAAAGAAATGCACCATACTAATAACCCTGTTCACATCTGTATATGGTAATATGTTTTGTAACTACCAGCCTGATTCACCTGCCAGTAATCTAATTAAAGCAAGACTTTATATTCCATGATGAGGGATTTCCAGTTTCTGCATAAAGGCATTGACAGACTTCGGTTCTCTCATAGTTGCTTTAGACTATTTATCATAACTACTGACATGCCAGCACTACTGAAAACACTATGGGCCAGATTTACAAGAAACTGGTACATCAGCACTGATGCGCCAGTTTTCTTGCATCACCCCTGCCCCACCTAATTGAACCTTTTGTGCACTGTATTTATAATACGGTGCACCATGGCAGTCATAAGGGCAATAGCGTCATAATTATTTATGCTATTGTGGTGCTTTGCTTCACTAGCATAATGGAGCAAAGTGCAAGGAGGCCCATATGTTAATACAAGTGTGTCTTTTTAACGCCTGCTCTGAGCCGGTGTTAAAAATGATGCCAAAAATGGTGCAGTGAAATCCTGTAGATTTTACTGTGCCGTTTTTGTGGACCTCCTAATGCCGGAACGCCCCTTGCATACATTATGCCTGACACAGGCATAATGTGACGCAAGGAGTTGCAAAGTGGAGCAATGCATGCATTGCGCCACTTTGTAAATATGGCGCAGCGAAAATTGCCTCCTTGAGCCACATTAGCGTAAAAAAATAAAAAATACACTAGTGTGGTGCAAGGAGGTGCTAGGGCCTTGTAAATCTGGCCCTATGAATAAGTAAATTAATAGCTCAGCCATACCTTACAGTGGAACGACTAACCAGCAGCCTGTTACATCTTTTCATTTGGCTACGTCTTGCTTCTAGTCAAACGTGGCTAAGAAGATGGTCATTTGACAAGGTCCTCCTGCCGTTTTCATAGCTAAATGTTTTTACCTCTTAACATGCTTCATTTTTGTGTAGTATCTCCTGTGAGATTTCGGAAGAGACAAAGCACAAGATGTGTCAAAAATCTATTACATATGCTTCTCACATGTCTTGTGAATCTGCATTATCACAACACCTCAGAAGGGGGAAGTTAAACAAGCTTTCGGCCTTTGTGAACTGAAGATAAAAGATCTCCACGAAGAGCTCTGAAAGGATGCCCATTAGGTACTGCACCCCACCCAAAAAGGAGCTGAATCCAATGATGAAGCATGACATCTTGGTGGGTGAGGGTCCCTGTATCCTAATAAGGGATGCCTATAGATCTAGGAGTATCCCCTACATAGAATAACCGATCTGTGTTACACAAACAAGCTACGAAATAAATAACAGAATCTCATATCTTATTTGTACTGTTTAGAATTTGAGAGGATCTATGACTGACTGCTTACTCTCTCTTCCTCACTCCTTTGGATAAGAATTACAGTATCACAAAGCCAAGTTAGTATCTGCTTTTGCCACAAATTATTTAAAGGTATGCCTGGGCAAAATTTCAAATTGGGGGGCATAACATCTATCATTTCATGTTACACTTTTCATGCACAATTCTGTAAAATGTTGCCATTACTTCACATGGCATAATTGGTGGTTGCTCGAGTACAAAAATCCTATAACAGGAGCACCGAAACAACACAGATGGATTGGTGCATGGTTTTGTATTTCCTGTGCTATTTTTAGGGTCGAGCGTGCAAGTGCTCTAGCCTGCTGTAATTTCTCATTTTAACAATGCCTACCGCATGCCCATCAGTTTTGTTGGTTCTTGGGCTTGCCTTTTAAAAATCGCTTGATTTCATTTGTGAAAGGCATGCATATGGCATGCCTT
Source organism: Pleurodeles waltl (assembly GCF_031143425.1). NCBI lineage: Eukaryota > Metazoa > Chordata > Amphibia > Caudata > Salamandridae > Pleurodeles > Pleurodeles waltl. The sequence goes on along the minus strand of NC_090445.1, from coordinate 185,657,975 downwards.
TTCTGGTGTTTAGCCCTCCTCGAGCACACTGGCTCTGTGTTTTCCACATGGCTTCTGGACTACTTTTTATTTTTATTTCCTACGCAGCGTAGTGTCGATGAGCAGTAGTCGAGTGCTTTGCATAAAGTTGGCCCTGTTACATGGATAATTGCATAACTGCCAATACTTCTGACAGCGAGCGAACTTCTGTTTCCTTTAGTGTGCTTCTTCACGCTCATGCTCATGGCGTGGCACTTTATATAGGCTCGCTTATGTACAACTTTATAGCTTTTCATTTTCAATTTATGTGGCAAGAAAAGTCCGGTTAGGACTTTACAACGCTAGTAGCTCTAAGTCGAGCAAATGTGAGACCCATTGCATTTCAAATGCTTGTTCTTTAGAGGAAGCGGCATCCTTGCCTCAGCTTTGGACAGAAGTTTGCACTTTGTGCTACAAAAAAAAAACAGATTTGCGTTTTCAGTAATGATGGACAATTATTCTAAACATTCAAGAAATTACACAATTGTAGAGTACACAAATTTCACACTTTCACACACCACTAATTTATTTTTTCTTACGGTTTTTCATACAAAAGTATTCTAAAGATATGTCGAATCACAGCTCAAAAACTTCATAAAAGAAAATTATCTATCAAATGAGCTCCAGTCTTTTGTCAGAACATGCTGTGGCACAGAAACGGCCACTCTAAATTTATTGATATCCTGTTTATCCTGGACGAAGGGATTCCTGTCTGTTCATGCTCTTCGCCTCACGAGCAGCCTTCCACACACCCAAGAAATCACTACTAAATAATTAACCTGAACAACATTTTCTCTCAGCCATCAGACCACCAGCAAGTTCTCTAAGCTCATTTTTCTCACCCACTATTTTCAGGCTCTACATGGAGCCCTAAGCCCAAACCCTTGATCAATTAAACATCAACGATCATTTAGCAGCAAAAATAGCCTCTCTTAAGGATCTCTATGAAAGATATTCGTGCACCACAGCTCTCCATTTGAAACTCAACCCACTAAAAACAGGGGGCCTGATTTATGAAAAGTTAGTGCAGCCTTTGTGTCATTTTTTGACACAAAAGCGGAGCAAACTTATAAAATATAATTATATTTTTTTGTATCAAAAATGACGCAAATACGGCGCTAACTTTTCATAAATCAGGCCCAGAAATCTTCCTACTTCCATCCTCAGGTAGCAACTCCTTATACAAACCTGGCGTGAAGAAAAACCTATTGCATCCCAGAAGAGGACTTCAAAGAAGTGGGCCAGGCAAGCGTCCTTTCTAGACTAGATTACAATAACTCTATACTCTCCGGCTTTCCCAAAATGTATCTTTCCTCCTTCAAAGCAACTCTACACACAACTGCTCGACTGGTCTCAGAATCTAAGAAAGTTGATCATCTCCCATCCTGATTTCACAAAACTGCCTCCCACCTGACTTGAGGAATAATCCTCAAGTTTGCCTGCATACCGCTGGGTGGTACATGAGGACTCTCTGAGATAGCCAACATGTAAACTCAAAATCAAAGATTGCCAATGACACACATATCCAAATGGATAAAACAGTCCTTCTCGGGCAATGCGCCAAGATTTGGAACTCAATTCCACAACACATAACAATTACGTCTTAATAATTATTAAAACAGAAACTGAAAAACATACAGTATGCACGGTACCGTCCCCTTGGACAACCACAATGTTGAGAAGCCCTCTCAGGGGCACCCTTAAATTGAATGAAAGACAACACCATGCTCTGTAGTTTGCTCTGAACTTATGAGGCTCCCTTGCTTATATGTGCCTCTCTTACTTGAACCTTCTGCGATTGTCCTCTGCCATTGTCGATTATTGTGTATATCTGTTTTTGTGCACTTTTCTTAAGTCCTTTTTTTAGGTCGAGCCTGCAGGCAGCATGCATGTGCTGTCGCTAAGGCGATGATTTTTTCTATCTGAAAAAAACTCTCCAAAAAGGAGCTTTTAGCCTTCCCTCACTTACCACTCCTTGGCACCATCATCATTCTTGTTTGCTGCCTCCTAATTTGGCCGCCCGTGCAATGTCGTCACTTCTTTCTCTCTGTGTGGCGCATGGACCAAGTACACATTAATTTAGCTTCATTAGTCTTCCTGCGATTGAGGTACTATTGCCTGCTTTATTTTTTGCATTTTTAAAACAACGCAAAGTCGACTCTGCATGAAAGTATAGGACGCGCTGCATGAGCACCAGCATTACACAAGTTCATTCACTTCTATTTTTTGAAGGCAGGTGAGATGAAGGTATTTGCCCTGAATCACAGTCTATTGAGGTGAAGCTGAGACTCGTACCTGGCTCCTCAGTCGGTGTACCACCTGTCTACACTACCCATAACGCCACATCCCTCTCATTGGCGTCGGTCGTTGCAGTCCAGGGAAGCATGTTAAGGACCACATTTAGCATTAATGATTCCACTCTGCTCTGAAAAGCACAGTTTGTTCGTTTTTTACGTTCCACACACACCAAAACAGATTAGAAATTAGAAATAAAACAGACCAAATCAAACACACCATGATAACTGTATAAAATAGGCCACTACCACGTGTATCAATTTGGGCGGAATACATGTAAATACTGTCTTACGATAAAATTGGTGCCAACCTTGCATACTTCTTTGGCAAAATCATGGCTAAACTGGCATTTCTCACTAAATAAGGGCTCTGACATTGGCACAGAACCTCTTATTGTAGTTTTTTTGGTGGAATGTTACTACGTCATTTTACATAAGCTTATTGTGCTTTCATTGGTTTGAGCTGCACCAATAAGGCACATGCAAAAATAATAATTTTCGGATGTGTTTAGAAGCATGGTTTTCTTTTCCTGAATTTAGGCTGGGTGCATGTTTTGTTGCTCCTACTACCATTTTCCATGGAGAAATCAACTTTTGACATACAGCTATTTGGCATAGAAGACCCCCACCCGCCCAGTCCCTGTTTCACCTAACCCCCACCCACCCTGTCGCTTTATTCTTCCCCTTCCAACGACGAAAGAAAAAACCCTATTACACAGCCAGCGCCGGCCGCTTTTTTTCCTTTTTAGAACCATCCTGCTCTCCACCAATTTACCCGCATTCCCATTCACCACCCCCACCGGGCTGACAAAGCCAATAGCTCACCCATAGGCGAGACCTATTGGCTGTGCCAATGCTTGTTTGGTATATTTGTACCTATTCTTTTCTTCATGGGTCTGTTCCACAATACAGAAAACTGTCAAATGCTTACATAAAAAGAAATAATCCCATGTGATACAGCCCTACCCAACCACTTTATAATTTCTTTTTTTGGGCTAATTTTATAGTTTACAGAGAAAGTGTTTTTGATACCTGTTTTAAGATTTCCTCAGTTTAGACAGTGAAGACTTGCTCTGGGTTATCTACAACAGGCTGGTTTTGCATTTGCAAATTTCATCCAACAGACTATTAAACTTAGATACACTTTAAGAGAAGGGGCCTGGCCTCGTTGGTCTTACCATTTTTATTAGGGTTGAGCGCGCAAGCGCTCTAGCCTGTTATAATCTTTCTGTGGGCTTTTAATTACACCCACTCTTGCTATTCATTCTTTGTTGTGCTTGTCTTAAATGCTTCATTTTTATTGGTGCATTTTGTGAAATGTCCCTCTTATGTCTGCTGAGTTACCTCCCAAGTGAACATTTTTGTTGCCCATCACACTACGTCACGCTTCTTTTACAGCATCTGATGGCCCATCCTCCGGTTTTGGTTTCCCTTTTATTCCGGCTGCAATTCTTTCTAGACATTCACGCAGGGAGCCAATAACTCTTGCGCTCATGCTCATGGCGAGGCTCTTTGAATCGGCTTGCTTCGGTCAACTGTTTTACTTTTTATTTTCAATTTATGTGGCAAGAAAAGTCCAGTTAGGAATTTACAACACTTATAGCTCTAACTCGAGCAAACGCAAGACCCATTGCATTGCAAATGCTTGTTATATATATGACTTTAGTTTTATAGTTGTATGCATTGTTACTTTAAGTGTTTTTGACTAATCTTTATTTTGAATGCTGTTTGATTAGTTTATTTGATCCTATTTTATGTTATATATTTGATCTATTTACTGTATCTTGTATGGTTTTAATTAAACAAAAAAAAATTATGATGCTGAATACATAAATAATGTTACATATGTTCCATACATGCAACATTAGTAGCATGAAATAACACCACGCGCTGCTGATGGCAAACCAAAACAAGCATTTGCAATGCAACGGGTCTCGCATTTCTCCGAGTTAGAGCTATTAGCAGTTGTAAACTCCCAACCAGACTTTTCTTGCCACATTAAATGGAAAAAAAGGGTGTGAGCGCGCTGCTACAGTTCACTCGTAGTGAAACCTTTCAAAAGTGCAATTATCTACATAACCGGCAAAAGTGCAATTAACTATGTAACAGGGTCGATGTCATGCAAGATCGCACTGTGAAAAAAGATAAAAACTAGTCCGGAAAACAGCGAGCCTCAAATGTTTTCAGTACTTGGTCGCTGCGCTCGAGGAGGGCTAACCACCGGAAAAGGCATGACGTGTGCATGCCTTCCACTAATCAAAGGAAGCGGATTTTAAAAGGCAAACCCACAAAACAATTAAAGACACTGACCTGACACGGACGGGGCTCTGAGACCTTTTCTAACTACTACAGCGTCTCGCAAGCGATACACATGTGCAAGCGCAGGCTCGACCCTAAAAAAAAAGTATGGTTAATGTAAACGTTCTCATGACTCTCACCTACAGGTTTCTTGAGTGTATCTCAGGGCAACACAAAACTCATGTGGGGGATTTGAAATGTGTACATCGTAAATTATGCACCGTGTCCTTCCATAACTTCTGTCATTCGATCTGGAAATAAATATTGATCCAATAAGTGCCTGATTCTTTGCTAGTGTTGTGATATATATGGATTGATAGTGTAAACTCAATACTGATTTTTTGTTTGCTTGTTCGGACATTTTTCCCACTATATTTTACAGTTCCCCGTTTCCCTGGTTTAGCAGCTGATAACCATGTGCCGTTGGGTAAATTCGTCTCATTACAGGTTATAAGAAAAAACAGGTAACATTGGACATTTTCTTCTTTGCTGTAGGTACCAAATACTTAAAAGTTAGCTGGCGACTTGTTTTTAAAAGCAGGACCTCCGGGATAATATGTCAGGGAAGGAATGCTCGAATAAAGCTACGGCGTGTGGCCATTAGTCCGCCCTCTAGTGGATGGCGCGAGATGTGCAGTGACTACGAAAGTATCCCTACTGGCATCAGTTCAGCAAGGCACACGCATGACTAACAACATTCCGCTGCACAGAGTTTTCAACACATTTGCTGGCTTTGCCTCTGGGGTGAGAGAGTGGCTTTCCACAATAGCCACTATTCATCTGAGCGGTCAGGTTCTTCCACTGAATTATTTGCTGGAGAAATTGTTACCTAGCATGCACATAAATAGACATCCAAAATCTACCAAGGTGCTAAATGGACCATATGAGGAAATGAATCTGTGGAACTTTCGAGATTCATGTCACTCAATTTCCTGTATGCACCAAAAAAAAAACATTTTTAATTTGAAAATCTTTTCTGTATCGGTAGATGAAACGGAACGGGTACTTTCCAGCCTGCCCCCTGCAAGACTCCATATCTAAGTCCACACATTTATGAATGCAGGGCCACCATTTTTTGCTTTGAGCCACATGTGCAAATCTGCGTGGCACGACTTACACTGAACTAATTTTTCCAATTGAATGGTAACCTAACTCAACATGTGAACAGACAACATTTTCACCAGCTAAAAACTACTGGAAATCATGGTTGGGAAACATGTAAAATAGGGAATTACTGGAGGAACTGGGTGTAGTAATACCAATTTGGGATGGTAATTCCAGATTTCTCAGCGGTCAAATAAATTCCTACTGGGGAGCGAAAGGAAGCTTTTCAATCCCAAAATTACCAACACCAGTGGTATCAACAACTTCATGTCTGAAATGACTAATGCAAGATTTCTGAAAAACATGCAGTGTAGCCCATTGTGTATTTAAGCACATTTAATGTGACATGTCTGCATTTGGAACCACAGCTATATGCTGAATTACTGCCTTACAAAATGACCTCACTGGCAATCTAATACATAAAAACTCTTCGCCCTTCAAATATTCTCTGGGCAGGTTTTTTCTCTTGTGAATACTACAACTACTATCCCTCAGTTTGCAAACTTTTTTGCTTGTGGGTTTTACTCTAAAATCAGAAGCTTCATACCATTTTTAAGTTCATATGAGATAAAGAAAAAGGTCCATCGAGTTTCTAAGTTGCAATTAATGGGGGATCCAGTTTAAAGCACTCCATATGGTCATTCTGTTACTGCCTTGCTACCTGACCCGCTGATTCTGTGTGCTCTTGCAGGTCCTTAAAGATCAGGCTCCCCTCTTCTGCTCTATGTGCGCTGTTATGCCACCATGTGTGACCCCATGTCGTGGCATGGCTTTTAGAGTATTGTGACCACACCTCTTAAGGCCTTCACCACTGATTTGTGCCATGTTACTGAATTAGCACAATATTTAGAAAGACTAATTACTTTGTAATAATTCCTCTCTGTGTCCATTCCTTTCTAGGTCTCGACTAGTGACGTCATATGCGCTGTTGCTGTGTGACATATTCTGTACTATAGGGGACTTGGAGCCCACCCTTTGATTACTATTCATTGGCTTCATGGTCATTCTTATTTGCTGCCTCCTAAATGGCCCGTGCTTGCCGATGTCACTTCCTGTTCTTTTATTTAACCCCTGGACAAACTTATGATTGAATTACTTTGATTAGGGTCCTTCCGCTGTCCATCACCACTCTGTGTGGTTCAGGTACCATTTTCTTTATTATTCCCATCAATTATGCTTCTTCCCCTCCCACCTCCTGTTGCTTCTTCCTCTCCCACACTTGTCCGTGTTGCTTCTTACTCTCCCACCCAAACCAATGGCTGTGTCCCTTTTTTTCCCATCCCCATCCTCCTGTTGTCCCCCATCCACCATAACGGAAAACACGCAATGATGCAGCTGTCACTGACTGGTTGGTTGTATCACTTTTTTTAACTATCCCATTGCCATTAGTTACCATCCACCTGTTGTCCTTGTTCGTTTATCCCCTTCCTCGTGTTGTCCATCTTGCTCACACCCTCTCTCTCTCTATATATTTTTTTTTAAAGCACTATGCCGCAGCCATGCCATTTTTTTTTTCCTAACTTACTTTTAGCCATGCTGTGTAGCCACGCTGCTGTCCAACATGGCCAAAAGGCACTGGCAAACTCAAAATCTGTCACACAGGCGAGACCTCATGGCTTTGCCAATGCTTGTTTAACATTCTCCTAGCATCATTGCGCACTCGGATGAATGTGAGGTCTACATAAATAAATTTCATGAGACCCCGGCACATTACCTGATACAGATATCACCCAGTTCAATGGAAATCATCTAATCGACTTTAGAAGGATAAGGTGGCAATTGCCCTTATTCAGTTTCAAACCTGTGATGTAAATGCTAAGCACACATTTCTACAGAAGGGTTAACCTACGCCTAAGTGACCTACCAGTGAAGGGATGAAGCAAGTGCACAACAAACTAAGGCCCATATTTATACTTTTTTAGCGCCGCATTTGCGTCATTTTCTTTTACGCTAAAACGGTGCAAACTTACAAAATACAATTGTGGCCCATATTTATACTTTTTGATGCAAAACTGCGCCAACGCAGTTTTGCGTAAAAAAAATTAGCGCCGGCTAACGCCATTCTGAAGCGCCATGCGGGCGCCGTATTTATTGAATGACGTTAGCCGGCGTTAGCCGCCGGCGCTGTCTGGTGTGCGTTAAAAAAAACGACGTACACTAGGCAGCGCCGCCGTAGGGGGAAAACGGCGTATGGGCGTCCAGAAATGGTGCAAGTCAGGCTGAGGCAAAAAAATCACCTCAACCCGATTTGCGCCATTTTTTTACGACGCCCATCCCCCATTGAAATGACTCCTGTCTTAGCAAAGACAGGAGTCATGCCCCCTTGCCCAATGGCCATGCCCAGGGGACTTCTGTCCCCTGGGCATGGTCATTGGGCATAGTGGCATGTAGGGGGGCACAAATCAGGCCCCCCTATGCCACAAAAATTTTTTAACAAAAATACCTACCTGGACTTACCTTAATGTCCCTGGGGTGCGTCCCTCCAGCCTTGGGTGTCCTCCTGGGGTGGGCAAGGGTTGCAGGGGGTGTCCCTGGGGGCAGGGGAGGGCACCTCTGGGCTCATTCTGAGCCCACAGGTCCCTTAACGCCTGCCCTGACCCAGGCGCTAAAATCCGGCGCAAATGCGGGTTTTTTAGACCCGCCCACTCCCGGGCGTCATTTTTGCCCGGGAGTATAAATCCGACGCAATAGCATCGGAGTCATTTTTTAAGACGGGAACGCCTACCTTGCATATCATTAACGCAAGGAAGGTGTTCACGCAAAAAAATGACGCTAACTCCATGAACTTTGGCGCTAGACGCGTCTAACGCCAAAGTATAAATATGGAGTTAGTTTTGCGTCGAATTTGCGTCGAAAAAAACGACGCAAATTCGGCGCAAATGGAGTATAAATATGCCCCTGTATTTTGTAAGTCTGCGCCGCTTTTGCACTAAAAAGAGGCGCAAATGCGGCGCAGAAAAAAGTATAAATATGGGCCTAAGACATAATAAATGACGCAACCAGGAAGTGCCGCCTGCCCTGCAGGGTGTAGGGAAAGCTGGGCATGTCAGGTCATCTTTTCATACAACAAACACCGGCCTGACTTCTCTTTAAATGTACGTCAGTCATTAAAACTTTGAGTACCAGGGGATATACAACTCTTCCTGCCCTGAATAGTCCTATCGTCGTCGAACATGAAGATTACCGATGTCGGAAGCAGCGAAGGTTGCAACCTCGGAAGCTTCGCAGCATTTAACGAAGGTTCCAAAGTTGTGAGAAAAAAACAGTGTGGGGGGAAAAGACTCCAGAAAAAGGTATGTTTTGCAGAAAAAAACGGTAATTTCATTTTACAAAAGTGACGCATTTATCACGTTAATTTCGCACATGCCTGTGCAAGACGGAGAGAATCTGAAACTTCCAGAGAAATCTTAGCACTGCCAGTGATTTAAGTACTGCGAACACAAACTGGAAGGCCGAAGGGGCACAGAGCCACAGCACATGGGAAACCCCATTTGTCAGTATCACCCACTTCAAGGGCTCTGGGTGGGGCGTGACATTGGGCTACCCTCTGTGTCAGAGGGGTCATCTCCATTCCTCATCCAATCCAACAACACGGAGGGCGAGGAAGGTCATGGTGCGAACACTTTTTTTCCAAACGTGGTGGGGACTCGCCTAGTAGAGACGATTGTGGATGTTTAGCATGACCACATTCCGAACCTAACAGGCCGGGGCTTCCAGGGGGGTCGCAGGGTTCGGCCAGTCATATCATTGGCTTCATCCGTGTTTCATCAGATTATAATTAGGGTCTGTGTAAGGAATATTAGCAAGTCTTTGTGAACTGGCACAACCTCATTAACTTCATGTGTTTCTATCATTTAAATTAGTATTCGATGACCCCAAACTGACCCTTTCCAATTACCTGGCGCAGAAGATGTATTGAGCTGCGGGGGTGACATGCATTTAATATTTTACGAATGTGCTTTAGCGTTTAAGATTAAATAAAGCCTTTGAAGAATTGACAGAATAAATATGCACGAAAGCAGTACTATGTAGGCGACCTGTGCGGGAATATAAAATCTGCGCTGAATAACTGCAAATTAAGGCCCATATTTATACTTTTTGACGCTAAACTGCGCTAACGCAGTTTAGCGTCAAAAATTTTAGCGCCGTCTAACGCCATTCCGAAGCGCCATGCGGGCGCCGTATTTATGGAATGGCGTTAGCCGGCGCAAGCAGACCGGCGCTGCCTGGTGTGCGTGGCAAAAAACCACGTAGACCAGGCAGCGCCGGCGTAGGGGGAAAATGGCGCTAGGGCGTCTTAAAATGGTGCAAGTCGGGTTGACGCTAAAAAATCGTCTAAACCCGATTTGCGCCATATTTTTTCGACGCCCATCCCCCATCAACATGACTCCTATCATTGTAAAGATAGGAGTCATGCCCCCTTGCCCAATGGCCATGCCCAGGGGACTTCTGTCCCCTGGGCATGGTCATTGGGCATAGTGGCATGTAGGGGGGCACAAATCAGGCCCCCCTATGCCACAAAAAAAAAAAAAAAAAATACTTACCTGAACTTACCTTAATGTCCATGGGATGGGTCCCTCCGTCCTTGGGTGTCCTCCTGGGGTGGGCAAGGGTGGCAGGGGGGGTCCCTGGGGGCAGGGGAGGGCACTCTGGGCTCATTTTGAGCCCACTTGTCCCTTAACGCCATCCCTGACCCAGGCGTTAAAAAGCGGCGCAAATGCGCCGTTTTTGGCCACGCCCACTCCCGGGCGTCTCTTTTGCCCGGGAGTATAAATACCACGTAAAGGCCTGGGAGTCATTTTTTAAGACGGGAACGCCTCCCTTGCATATCATTAACGCAAGGAAGGGGTTCACGCTAAAAAATGACGCACACTCCGGGCACTTTGGCGCCCGAAGCGTCTAACGCCATAGTATAAATATGGCGTTAGTTGGCGTTGGTTTTGCGTCGAATTTGCGTCTAAAAAAACGACGCAAATTCGGCGCAAACGGAGTATAAATATGCCCCTAAATGAGAATGAAATGCTGCATTGAACTGGGCATAGCAGTAGAAAAAATGATTACTCTTGTAGACCATGGTGCTAGTGCCAAAACGGGTGCAAGTTGTATTTGTGCCAGTTTTGCACTGCTGCTAATTAGGAGCTTTATGCATATTTTTCAAAATGTAAAACATGTGGCACTAAATTATGGATTTATGGAATTGTCAAGGCAAGCAGGCCTTTCAGCTGCCCTTCTGACCCCTGTCCACCATACATCTTCAAGAACATTCTTTAATCTACCTCTGTTGCCACACCAGTAAGAATAATAATCAATAATTCTTTAACTACAGGAATCTTTCCGGAAGACCTTAAAAAGCATACATACGCCCATTGATAAAGTAAACAAATGTGGGCCCACATGACCCCCAACAACTACAGACCAATTACGAATTGACTTTTCCTGGGCAAAGTGATAGAAAGAGCAGCGTTCATCCAGATGTCACAATTCTATTGCAGATAACTCTATACTTTCAGACTACCAAACTGAATTGCATCCAGGAAGAGGCACTGAATCTGCCTTCATCGCCATCTGGGATGATCTTAAAAACACAGTAGACCACAATGGAGTTGCTGTACTACTTCTCTTGGACCTGTCAGCTAACTTTGACACAGTTGACAATGAAACCCCTAATACAAAGATTCTACGAAGCCGGCATAGAGGGGACTGCTCTCAACTGGATCACATCCTACCATCAAAACAGAACAAATGTAATCCATGCTCCCCCTTTCTCATCCAAACCCTACTTCACAAAAGTAGTGGTCCCTCAAGGCTCAGTCATCTCATCCATGGTTTTCAACATCTACATGATGTCATTACCGGCAATGATCAAAGAATTTCAACTCACATGCTATAACTATGCAGAAGACACACAAATTCTCCTTAAACTAGAATGCCCCAAAGATATTGGAAACTCACAAATCTTCACTTGCCTTAGAGCCGTTGATCAGTGGATGACATGAAGCCATCTCAAACTGAATGCTTCCAAAACGGAAATACTTTTATGTGGCGAATGGAAAAATTATGACTCACTCTGCACCTGGCCTGACGATCTTGGACGACCTCCTAAATTGTGTAAGGAAGTTAGCAACCTTGGAATTACGATGGAGAGCAAGTTAACAATGAATACCCAAGTGGACAAATTAGCACGATCAAGCTTCATCACCATGAAAACTCTGCGACGCATCTTAAACCGCCTTGGAATTCCACACAAATGCCAGGCTACTATCTCTCTTGCACTGTCTAAACTGGATTACGCCAATGGCCTCTACCGTGGATCATCTCTATCTACTATAAAAAAAACTACAAGGCATTCAGAACTCAGCTGCCAGACTACTCATACATGTAAAGCCACAAGCCCCCATTTCCCCTGCCTTGAGGGCCCTACATTGGTTGCCAGAAGATCCACCTTCAAGCCACTTTGTATCACCCTCAAAGCAATACATGAAACAGGACAGCTTTTTATCAGGAATAAAATCACCAAATACATTCAATAAAGGAACCTCCACTCAAGATTGGCACCCTGCCTCAAAAGCCCACGTACAAGAAAAAGACAATAGGTGGTAAATCTTTCTCTCTTCAAGCGGCCAAACTATGGAATTCATTACCCCCAAATATAAGCTCCATGGATAACTATCTTATCTTCAGAAGACTACTCAAGAGTTGGCTCTTTCCTACATCACCACCATACTCAACAGCAATGGCCTGCTTATTCATGTGTATGCAAACATTTATAATTTGATTATATGTATATATCTACGTATATGTATTTCTTTGTACAAATATGTATAATAACTATTTTATCTCAAAATATATACATACTGTGTAGGCCTGTTTAACAAATATATACATTACTTATGGTTAAATGTATATGTGTATTTATGTATATATGTATCTATATATACATACATATATATTTATGTATGTATATATATGTATGTGTATATATATATATACATATATATATATATAAATACATACATACATGCACGTATATATGTATGTGTTTATGTATATATTTATTTGTGTATATTATTCTACCCTTAACATATTCATAGGTCATTGCATAGTTTCTATATACGTTGTTTCATTAGATGCTTATGAGTCTCTGTTTTATTGTATCTATCACAATCAATAAATATTATCCTAACTGTTTATCTACAAGCATTTCATTATTTAAATATTGAGGAAAGAGAAAATAATATAAAAGTATACAAATAAATTAACTTTGAAAACCGCAACACTTGAAAGTCTGTGTTTATATGATACAACTTTAAATCTCAATATATAATATTCCTTACACAAACACTCCCTATATAATCATGTATCTATATCTATTACTTTAGTCCTACTGTACAAGGGAAAGAAATTACACTCTCAAAGGCTTTATTCTGTTTCACCATCACCCTATACCTCTATCAATCAATCCTCTATCTTCACTCTCTGACTCATTTCAAACCCATTCTACTTCTACGATCTCCAAAATAACCCTTCCTACACTTTTGAAAATGATCACTCCACGATTGTGGCATTTCCCATAATTACGGCAGTGGACCATGGATATTTTCTATCCCACTGAGCGCACGGCTCCTGTCACTATTGCAATTTGTTTTACATGGGGTTGAGTCAATATTTGTCGCTCTCTGGAGTGATAATTTTAAAAATACCGCTAGCACCATGCTGTGATTAGATTTTGCGCTAATCTTTCTATCCCATTTCTTGTTTCTCTTCTAAATACAGTTCCCTTGCATGGTTTTCCTTGAAAGTACCTTTAATTTTCTGAGAACATGTGGTAGATGCACCGTTCTTTCTTTGTTTCTTATACCTCTATAGAGTGGGTTCTACACCACCGAATTCTTACATTGTTGATCAATTTGTTCTCTTCATATTTAATAGGTTCTCCATTTTGTTTTATTTATTGTTTCCAGGTGTCCCATATAGTCCTTGAATCCCAATCCCTTAGAGGGTAGAAGTGTCATTGACTTTGTCCAATGAACCTTGAAATTCGACTCTGTGAATGTTCAAAGGGTCAACACATGTATATATACATATAAATATATTTCAGGTCGTTTGCTGTATTTTGGAAACCTAGTGTGTTTTTTTCTGATTTATGCCATTGGATTACCACTTTTGTTTGTTGTGGGTTCCGTCTCATTTGAGACTCTATGCACATTTATATGTAACAGTATACATTGATTAAGATCCATACAATTGTGTCTGGCATTATTAATTGTGTTGCATTTTGAGGCTGGCTTACTCTACCTACATCCTATTACATCTTTACCTGTGCGATTGTGCCTATGTTCCATTGAGTCTACATGCATCTCGAATAAGAACTGTTGTTTCTGATAATGGTATAGCCCTGGTGATAAATGTGATTCTCAGAGTCTGCAGATCTGAGAAGGCTGTTTCCACAAGTTCCCTCCACTTTGTAGTCTGTCCATGTAAATTATATTGGATGTGTTTTCCCCATAGACCCTGTTAAGATTAAGGAAAACCCCATGAAGAAAATGCCCTGCATTCCACAATATCCTCTACGACCTGAGACAGAAGATGGAATACAACCAGTTATTGCTGATATTTCCCAACAAGATATTCTAGTGCCCACCAAGAGCCGATATATAACACTCCTATTCTTCTGATGAACAAAGGCAGGCAAGACTAATCTGTACTGCTTTGTCCAGGATCAATCCGGTATTAACAGCATGGTGATCCCCAGGTTCCCTATCGTGCCACCCTGAGCCCTCCTTTCTTGTATCCCAGCTAGTACCTGTAGGAGGCTGGACTGGCTTGTAGTGAGTACCAAGGGGTACTTACACCTTGCACCAGGCCCAGTTATCCCTTATTAGTGTATAGGGTGTCTAGCAGCATAGGCTGATAGATAATGGTAGCTTAGCAGAGCAGCTTAGGCTGAACTAGGAGACGAGTGAAGCTCCTACAGTACCACTAGTGTCATATGCACAATATCATAAGAAAACACAATACACAGATATACTAAAAATAAAGGTACTTTATTTTTATGACAATATGCCAAAAGTATCTCAGTGAGTACCCTCAGTATGAGGATAGCAAATATAAACAAGATATATGTACACAATACCAAAATATGCAGTAATAGTCTTAGAAAACAGTGCAAACAATGTATAGTTACAATAGGATGCAATGGGGACATATAGGGATAGGGGCAACACAAACCATATACTCCAAAACTGGAATGCGAACCACGAATGGACCCCAAAACTATGTGACCTTGTAGAGGGTCGCTGGGGCTGTAAGAAAACAGTTAAGGTTAGAAAAATAGCCCACCCCAAGACCCTGAAAAGTGAGTGCAAAGTGCACTAAAGTTCCCCAAAGGACATAGAAGTCGTGATAGGGGAATTCTGCAGGAAAGACACAAATCAGCAATGCAACAACGATGGATTTCCAAACGAGGGTACCTGTGGAACAAGGGGACCAAGTCCAAAAGTCACAAGCAAGTCGGAGATGGGCTGATGCCCAGGAAATGCCAGCTGTGGGTGCAAAGAAGCTGCTACTGGACAGTAGAAGCTGAAGATTCTGCAGGAACGGCAAAGGCTAGGAACTTCCCCTTTGGAGGACGGATCCCCCACGCCGTGGAGAGTCGTGCAGAAGTGTTTTCCTGAAGAAAGACTGCCAACAAGCCTTGCTAGCTGCAAATCGTGCGGTTAGGGTATTTGGATGCTGCTGTGGCCCAGGAGGGACCAGGATGTCGCCAATTACGTCTGGGGACAGAGGGGGCATCGAGCAAAACAAGGAGCCCTCTCAGAAGCAGGCAGCACCCGCAGAAGTGCTGGAACAGGCACTACGAAGTAGAGAGAAATGGTGCTCACCTGAAGTCGCACAAAGGAGTCCCACGTCGCCGGAGGACAACTTAGGAGGTCGTGCAATGCAGGTTAGAGTGCCGTGGACCCAGGCTGGACTGTGCACAAAGGATTTCCGCCGGAAGTGCACGGAGGCCGGAGTAGCTGCAAAAGTCGCGGTTCCCAGCAATGCAGTCTGGCGTGGGGAGGCAAGGACTTACCTCCACCAAACTTGGACTGAAGAGTCACTGGACTGTGGGAGTCACTTGGACAGAGTTGCTGGATTCAAGGGACCTCGCTCGTCGTGCTGAGAGGAGACCCAGGGTACGGGTGATGCAGTTCTTTGGTGCCTGCGGTTGCAGGGGGACGATTCCATCGACCCACGGGAGATTTCTTCGGAGCTTCTAGTGCAGAGAGGAGGCAGACTACCCCCACAGCATGCACCACCAGGAAAACAGTCGAGAAGGCGACAGGATCAGCGTTACAGAGTTGCAGTAGTCATTTTTGCTACTTTGTTGCAGTTTTGCAGGCTTCCAGCGCGGTCAGCAGTCGATTCCTTGGCAGAAGGTGAAGAGAGAGATGCAGAGGAACTCGGATGAGCTCTTGCATTCGTTATCTAAGGAAATCCCCAAAGCAGAGACCCTAAATAGCCAGAAAAGAGGGTTTGGCTATTTAGGAGAGAAGATAGGCTAGCAACACCTGAAGGAGCCTATCAGAAGGAGTCTCTGACGTCACCTGCTGGCCCTGGCCACTCAGAGCAGTCCAGTGTGCCAGCAGCACCTCTGTTTCCAAGATGGCAGAGGTCTGGAGCACACTGGAGGAGCTCTGGGCACCTCCCAGGGGAGGTGCAGGTCAGGGGAGTGGTCACTCCCCTTTCCTTTGTCCAGTTTCGCGCCAGAGCAGGGCTGAGGGGTCCCTGAACCGGTGTAGACTGGCTTATGCAGAAATGGGCACCATGTGTGCCCATGAAAGCCTTTCCAGAGGCTGGGGGAGGCTACTCCTCCCCTGCCTTCACACCATTTTCCAAAGGGAGAGGGTGTAACACCCTCTCTCAGAGGAAGTCCTTTGTTCTGCCATCCTGGGCCAGGCCTGGCTGGACCCCAGGAGGGCAGAAGCCTGTCTGAGGGGTTGGCAGCAGCAGCAGCTGCAGTGAAACCCCGGGAGAGGCAGTTTGGCAGTACCAGGGTCTGTGCTACAGACCACTGGGATCATGGGATTGTGCCAACTATGCCAGGATGGCATAGAGGGGGCAATTCCATGATCATAGACATGTTACATGGCCATATTCGGAGTTACCATTGTGAAGCTACATATAGGTAGTGACCTATATGTAGTGCACGCGTGTAATGGTGTCCCCGCACTCACAAAGTCCGGGGAATTGGCCCTGAACAATGTGGGGGCACCTTGGCTAGTGCCAGGGTGCCCTCACACTAAGTAACTTTGCACCTAACCTTTACCAGGTAAAGGTTAGACATATAGGTGACTTATAAGTTACTAAAGTGCAGTGTAAAATGGCTGTGAAATAACGTGGACGTTATTTCACTCAGGCTGCAGTGGCAGGCCTGTGTAAGAATTGTCAGAGCTCCCTATGGGTGGCAAAAGAAATGCTGCAGCCCATAGGGATCTCCTGGAACCCCAATACCCTGGGTACCTCAGTACCATATACTAGGGAATTATAAGGGTGTTCCAGTAAGCCAATATAAATTGGTAAAATTGGTCACTAGCCTGTTAGTGACAATTTGAAAGAAATGAGAGAGCATAAACACTGAGGTTCTGATCAGCAGAGCCTCAGTGAGGCAGTTAGTCATAACACAGGTAACACATTCAGGCACACTTATGAGCACTGGGGCCCTGGCTGGCAGGGTCCCAGTGACACATACAACTAAAACAACATATATACAGTGAAATATGGGGGTAACATGCCAGGCAAGATGGTACTTTCCTACACAACCCGCTCATGTGCTGCCTTATTCTCCCTCTCCATTCACAAAAGGTTATTCCTCGCATTTTGATTCTGAAGAATACTCTCCGCTCACCCTACTCCTTGTACTGTTGAGCAAACTTTTGGGAAGCAATAAGATTCCTCACTAGATTTGCACACTGTAAGGGTTCTTAAGTTGCTAGTCACACTGCGCAGTGTTAGTGATGGTATTCTTTAGAATAGGAAATGTTTTATTTTTTCATTAATATGAATACTGTTTTTACTCGGTAATATGTGGCCTTCCCTCTTGTCTGACTGGGGCCTTCATACCGGTGTCATTTCACTGTCTTCCCTGCCACCTGGGGGCTCAGGGGAGGAAAAACATCACTTGCTCAACACAGGCAAACCTCCCTGCAGCACTGACCATCAGGGCTGGGATAATCAAGAAAGACCATGGACAGTTCATAGTGGAATAGAGCTATCCTCAGGATCAACAACCCCCCTGGGAGAATGTATGTAACAACTTGCACAGCAACTCCAGGAAACCTCTCATGGATGGACTAGCTGCCTTCAAGCATACTCAGGTGTGACCTGTATATCTTCTGTGGCCTGACAGAGGCCCATGCCACACTGACCCCTGATAAATGTCTGTGCTTTACGAACACTGGCAGACATCAGGGTTGGTACTTATCAGTTCCCCAAATGACTGTGTGCTCAGTATGTGGCTGCTTTATTCCATATCAATAAGATGTGCTCTTTGTTTGAACCTGGTTGAGAATAACAGCGTTACGCTGTTAGCAGTTTCAACCTTGGACCCTTGTGGGTACTTCAGCACCTTCCTCTTGCTGTGAAAGGTGTAGTATGAGTTTGGCTGCCTGTCAGATACAGAGAGTGGGGTCAGAGAGTGGTGGTGACACATAAATTCGCCTTGGGATTGTCTTGTCGAGAGCAAGACAGAGCTGCAATGGGGGCCTATGGCACCACCTGCCAGAACACAGCAGCTATTACCAGAATTTTCTGATCCAGTTTGAACCTGAGGAATTCACAGGGTGAGAAATCTGTGGTTAAATAGAGTATCCACCGGAAAGAGTACAACCAAAGGAAAGTAACTTGTTCATATAGTATACACGCAGCCTTGCCGAATGTAATATGCTCTTTATTGCTGAGCATGGAGAATGGTCAGGACTAGTGAGAGGCAAAATCTCATATGCAGAAGTTACAAACTATAGTATTTAACAGGAAGATTCAAGTACAGAAGCTATAAATAAAGGTATTCAACTAGAACAAGACCTCTATGCCTTATGAGAATGGGCATAGTTACTTTTCTTGAAAACCAATTGTAGTATGGAATATGTGAAACAGTAATAAAGGATTTCCCAAGTTAGACAATACCAAGGGGCAGATTTAAGAAAATGGCGCTGCACCCAGGGAAGCGCTACTTTCCTTGGGCCCCTCAGAGCCCCACTACCGCCACCTTGTGTGCACCGTATTTAAAATACGGCGCACCATCGTGAAGGGTAGGGGGCAATAGTGTCAGAATTTTTTATGCTACTGATGTAATGCTGAGGGTTAGTGCCAAAATGTTGGTGCTAACCCTGAACAGTATATAGGGGCCCACCATAAATAATGGTGTGCCCCCGTCTAACTCATGCTGTGAGCAGGCATTAAAAATGCCCAAAAAATGACACAAAGAAATCTTTTAGATTTCTTTGCACCATTCTTTTGTCCTCCCTAACAGGGGAATGCCCCCCTTGCATACATTATGCCTGGCACAGATATAATGTGGCGCAAGGGGTTGCATGCATTGCGCCACTTTGTAAATCTGGTGCAGCATTTTTGCCATAATATCACCACATTAGCATTAAAAATAAATGATGCTAATGTGGCGATATTATGGCACAAGGGGCTCTTAAATCTGCCCCGAAGTTAATAGTAGTTCATTTTGCCATTGTAGCGTAGTAATACATGTGTGAATGTACATCAAAATAACTTGCTTGATTCACTTCCATGGCATTTAGATAGATAGATTTGATTGATCAACAAGCAAATAAATAAATAAGGCATTCTTTCCATGACCTGTGCAAATCTAGATTTGGGTGCAAAGTAACATTTGCTTAAAAACTGGCATTATAACGAGTTCTAATTGCACACACAACAGACAGACAGCATCTGTCCACTTGATTTGTGCCAAAGAAACTTGGTGCAAATTATGATTGCAAACTGCATACACTACAAGTTGTGCATCTCGGAATGTCTAAAACTTGAATGATGTCCAGTCTGCCCATGCTGAAAATATCACATGGTGTGTGTCTCGGTATTTAATGGGTAGATAATTTGCTTCTCGTAATGAGGCTTTGGCCCAGACTCTGAAAGGTGTTATGCAGCACAGTGCAGCAGCCAAAAATGCTGCACTGCCAACAAGGAGAGAGCAGAAGAGCGCCATATTCACATAGAAATGGCACTATTCTCCCCTCTGCCCCAAGTGCCGGGCTGATTTCAGCTGCCATGTGGCAAGCACACAGCTTAGCTCCATAGTGCTAGGGTGTGTGCATGAGTCTAGCATAGGTTTTGTATAGGAAGGATACCCTCTCTGTACAGGATACTATGGGCCAGATTTACAAGGCCCTAGCGTCTCCTTGCGCCACATTAGTGTAATTTTGTTTACGCTAATGTGGCTCAAGGAGGCAATTTTCGCTGCACCATATTTACAAAGTGCAATGCATGCATTGTGCTACTTTGCAACTCCTTGCTCCACATTATGCCTGCATTGGGTATAATGTATGCAAGGGGAGCTTTCTGGCATTAGGAGGCCCGCAAAATGTCACAGTGAAATCTACAAGACTTCACAGCTCCATGTTTGGTATCAGTTTTAACGCATGCTCAGAGCAGGCGTTAAAATGATGCACCCATTGAAATCATTTGGGCCTCCTTGCACTTTGCTACACTAGTGTCAACATTTTTGATGCTAGTGTAGCAAAGCACCATAATAGCATGAAAAGTTTTGGCACTAATGTTCTAACGACCGCCATGGTGCGCTGCAATATAAATATGGCACACACATGGTGTTGTTAGATGGGGCAAGAGTGAAGCAATAAGTGGTCCATCAGTACTGATGCACCACTTTCTTGTAAATCTGGCCCTATATGCCTAGACAAGTGGACATTTTTTTCCTACTTTGTATGTGTGCTGTACAGTGCAGCACACATGCAAAGTTGGAAAAGTATGAAGAAATACAAACATTTATCTGTTTTATGCCTGCTTTTTAGTGGTGTTAATTTTTGGCACCGACCTCTTTTTTTCTAGTGTTTCGGAATAGGGTTTAGTGCCAAAAAGCATGGCTGGTAGCATGGGTACACCAATGTACCACCCATTTAACACCCACTTGACGCAAAGAAATGCAACACAGTGTTTTGTACTGCTTTGGGTTACTTTACCACACAAACCAATGCAAATACCATTTTGCGTTGGTTTGTTAATCCCATATAACGTTTAGCGTTACAAAATTAACGCTAACCCAACATTAAACCTTTGAAAATCTGGGCCTTTATGACTTCAGACTGCCATTTAAAGGAGGGGTGTGTTTACGACTCTGACAGCAATTGGATGGATTTTAACCATTGTTGCATTTCTTAGACCAATAAAGGTATCAAAACACTTTGGCTCAGATTCTGAAAGGTTTCACACACTGCAGTGCAGCAGCCAAAAACGCTGTTCTGCACTGCGTGACAAGGAGAGAGCAGGAGGGTGCCACACTCACATAGAAATTACACTCTCCTCCCCTCTTCCTAGCGCTGGTACTGATTTCAGCTGCCGTGCGCCACACACATACCATAACGCGATAGTGCTAGGGTGTGTGCTTGAGTCTAGCACAGGTTCTGTACAGGAAGGGTGCCCTTTCTGTGCAAAATACTATGCTTAGACAAGTGGAAATGCTTTTCTTACTTTGTATGTTTGCTGTACAGTGCAGGACACATGTAAAGTTAGAAAAGCAGGGAGAAATAAAAACATGTCTCTATTTAATGCCTGCTTTTCAGCGTAGATAATTTTTGGCGCTACACCCTTTCTTCTGATGTTTCAGAATAGGGATTAGCGTCAAAAAGCATGTGGGGTAGCATGGGTACGCCCATGTACCACACATGTAACGGACCCCTTGATGCAAAGTAATGCTAAGTAGCGGTTCATGCTGCTTTGTGTTACTTTGCAACACAAAACAATGCAAATACCAATTTGCATTGGTTTGTGAATCTTAAAAAAAGTTTAGCGTCAGATTGGCATTACAGAAGTAATGATAACCCAATGTTAAAGCTTTGAGAATCTGGTTCCTTTCCGCTGAAATTCAGGGGCATATTTATAAGTCCCTACACCACCTTGCGCCTCCCTAGCGTCTTTTTTTTACGCTAAAGCGGCGTTAAGAATTCCTTTCTCCCGTGCCATATTTACAAAGTAATGCAATGCTGGCATTGCATCACTTTGAAAACCCTTGTGCCACATTATGCCTGCGCCAGGCATAATGTATGCAAGGGGGGCGTCCCAGAGCAAGGAGGCCCAAAAAATGGTACAGTGAAATTTACAACATTTCACTGAACCATTTTTTCCATCGGTGGGCCTCCCTGTGCTTTTCTGCACTGGCGTAAATTTTTTTGATACTAGTGCAGCAAAGCGCCACAATAACGTCCAGAATTTTGACGCTATTGTCCTAACGACCGCCATGGTGCACTGTATTCTAAATACGGCTCAACCATGGTGTCGTTAGGCGGGGCGGGGGGAAGCAAGAAATGTGATACATCAGGACCGGTGCACCACTTACTTGTAAATGTAGTGTTGATGCCGGAAACCGTCAACACCACAGAGAGAGACCCGGAAGGGGGGAATGAGGATTTACCCCTCCACCGAAGGTGCAAGATGGATTGCACTGTGACGACAGGGGGGAGGGTATAAAAAGGGGAACAGAAGGCGGGAAGGGGATTGGTACGAGCAGAGTGATCAAGTAAAGGTTTTCATCCCCATCAAGCCGGCTTCGGGTTTTCATTTATTGATGCGCTCGCATGCTGCGTGACACAACAACTTGGCGACGAAGTGGGCCGACCAAAACAAGCAGTGACGCCACCAACCACTGCCCGATCCTGCCCCCCTGACCCAAGGCTGAGGACTGCCGACCCGGCCTACCTGACATTAACAGGCGGGAACCACCGGCGGCCGCCATCTCCCGCTGCGTCCTGACTGCCGGAGGCCCGACACACCGGACGGGGCCGTGCCGTACCTCCGCCCAACTTCACCCCAAAGCTGGACCCGTGGTAGGCAGAGCTCCGCTACGCCGGCACCCACGTGAATCCTGGCGGCGGCGCTCCCTTTGCAAGCTGCATGCCGATCGCACCGAAGAGATCCTGAAGAACGGCACAGCACGTGTCAGGTGAGAGGATTTCCCTGACACGCCCCCAGTGCCGTTTTGGGTATGTCAGCTCTGCTGCGCAAATCTGCATATAAAAGGCAAACACACAGGAAGTGAGCATTGTAGAAAGACAAAAGAATTACTTGGAGCTCCGCTGCGCAAATCTGCATATAAAAAAAAAGAATAAAGCAACCACACAAAAAGTGAACATTCTAGAAAGACAAAAGAGTTACCTGGAGCTCCGCTGTGCAAATCTGCACAAAAAAAAAAAAAAGAAAGTGAACAATTTTTTTTTTGAAAAAAAAGAAGAGGACGTACCTGGAGCTCCGCTGCGTAAATCTGCATACAAATAAAAGAAAGGACAATAAAATAAACAGGAAAAGGCATTAAAGGAAAAAAAAACACTAAAAGAAAAGAAAACAAACGGATATCTGCATATTCCGTCATAAGGAAAAGTATACCACAAGAAGGGCAAGTTTCCACTACAGAACAGGCGTGCTACGCAGTTTTTTTTTCCTTTAAAAATAAATAAATAAAGACATTACCCACACCAGAGCCAACATCAGCATGGCCGGCATACCACCACTAGAGCCTTTCACAGTCACAGGTGCACCCCCACCCAAGCAGCAAGGTAGAAAGTCTGGGTAGAGCACCTTGAAACATATTTCGAAGCACTTGATGTGCAACCAGAAAGCAGAAGACCCCTCCTTCTCCATATCGGAGGAGCAGACATACACAAAATTTTCAAGTCGGTCACAGAAGCGAGGCCACGAACATACGAAACTCTAACAGGGGCAATTACAGCACACTTCGAGCCTTATGCAAATCCGGACTATGAGAGGTTCCTCCTGCGAGAAGCCCGACAAATAACCGATGAGTCCGTTGACGTTATCTACGCCAGGCTCAAAGAACTAGCCAGCACTTGCACACTGCCCGACGAAGAGGACGAAATCAGGGCGCAATTCATTCAAGGATGCTCATCGTCAAAACTTTGAGAACGCATCCTGCAGCAAACGAATATGCCAATGAAAGAAATCCTCACACTTGGGCGGTCACAGGAACTGTCACGGGCCCGAGCAGCGCATATGGAACAAGCTCCCGCAGCCTAACCGACGGCAGAAACGGCCAATGCGGTAGCAACCAATACGTTGCGACAAAGAGATACCTAAAAAGGGAGACTCAAAGGCAGATCATGCAAATGGTGCGGAGGCCCAGCACCACACCCAACAACCTGCCCGGCGTGGGGCAAAATATGCAGCGCATGTGGAAAAGTAAACCATTTCGCAAAAGTTTGCAGAACTGCACCAAAACAGACAACCACTGTTTCAAGGAAAACTGTCAAAATGGTCGAAACCACATTAGATCCAGACTCAGATAGCGACATGGACAATGACTCACACGTGGTGCACATCATACACGCTTTTGGGGGCCGACGCCTACCCACATGTCAAGTCACGATCCAAGGATCACCCATATTGGCACTGATAGACACTGGAGCCTCAATAACTCTGATGGCCATGGACATATACAACAACCTACCCAAGCCACTGCTGCCGCTAAAACCCACCAACGTACAGGTGTTCGCTTTCGGAAACAGCCACCCTCTAATGATAGCAGGAACATTCACCACAGAGATCTCCCATGAGGACACGGGAAAAGCTACAAAAGTCTATGTCTCCAAGGACGGCACTAGATACCTGTTAGGCTTCCAAACAGCCCAAGATCTTGAGTTAGTACATTTTGCTTTGAGCATCCACGCACATGCACTCCACCACCTCACACAAGAGTTCAAGACTCTGTTCGAAGACATCAGCTGCCTGAAGGGGCCCCCGCTACGGCTCCATATCGATAAATCCGTCACCCTGACAGCACTCAGACATCACCGCGTTTCATTCCTCCTTCGCCCCAAAGTGGAACACGAACTCCAGATGCTGGAACAAGCGGGTAGCATTGAGAGGGTCACGGGTCCAACACCATGGGTGTCCCCAATTGTGGTTGCAAAGAAACCCAAACAGCCTGATGCGGTCCGGATATGCGATGCCATGCGCATGCCCGATCTGGCAATAAAACGAGAACGGCACCTCACCCCAACGATCGACGACATGCTCAGCGAGCTAACAGGATCCTGTTGGTTCTCCAAAATGGACCTTCGGTCGGGTTATCACCAGATCATGCTACACCCCAAATCCAGACCCATAACCACCTTCTCCACTCACAATGGGTTGTGGCGGTACAAGAGACTTAATTTTGGCATATCAAGCGCTGCAGAAGTCTTCCAACACGTCATCAAGGAAGTCCTGCATGGACTCCCAGGAGTCCTGAATGTGAGTGACAACATCCTAGTCAACGCACCAAACATTGAAACACATCTAAAATGACTGCGAGCCGTATTAGCCAGGCTACAAAAGCAGGGACTGACACTTCACAAAGACAAATGCGACTTCCTCAAAGAAGAAATCTGTTTCTTCGGATACCACTTTTCAAAGCACGGAGTGGGACCAGACCCCCAGAAAGTCAAGGACATCGAAGAAGCCCCAGCACCGACAACGGTCACAGGAGTCAGAAGCTTTTTGAGCATGGTCACGTACTGTGGCGGTTCATGAAAAACCTGCCTGACATTACAGGACCCCTGCGGCAACTCACACAGGTGAACCAACCATGTGTGTGGGGCGAGGAGCAAGAAGCTGCTTTTCAAGCCACCAAGAGGGCACTCTCGGCCGACTCCACATTGGTGTTTTTCAACCCCCAGCGACACTCGCAACTGGTAGTCGAAGCCAGCCCCACTGGCCTAGGGGCAGTGTTAGCACAGAAACAGGACTGTGGAGAGTGGGCCCCCATAGCTTTTGCCAGCCGCACACTCGCACCAACAGAGCAAAGATATTCACAAATCGAACGTGAAGCTATCGCCACCCATTGGGGGTGCCGCCATTTTCACCTTTACCTCTATGGCAAGTAGTTTTCTGTCGTGACCGGCCACAAGCCCCTACTGCCCTGTTCAAAGAGTCATCCTCCAAACCTCCACCAAGAATAGAGAATTGGATCCTGCAACTGCAGGAGTACGACTTCACACTCATCTACCAACCCGGCACAAAAAACCCGGCGGACTTCCTATCCAGACATGCACACCCAGCTACATCACAAGAAGTAGAAGAAGCCCAGGAAACGGAAGAGTACGTGAGGTTGGTAGTGGAACGAGCACGACCTCTACCCATACCACTCAGCGAAGTGGTGACGGCGACTGAACAAGACGAATGCCTACAACTAGCCATAGCAGCCACCCGTGCAGGGGAATGGAGACCACTCCCGCGGCCAGACACGTTCCGCACGCAACAAGCCCAAGCCCGCCTACACGCCCTATTCAATGTACGCCAAGAGCTTTCCGTAAGTGAAGAAGGCTGTTTGCTAAGAGGATTCTGCCTCGTGATGCCGTCCAGCCTCACAACCCGAGCAGTGTCCGTTGCCCACGGAGCACACCAGGGAATCGTCAAATCCAAAGCCCGTCTCAGGAACAAAGTCTGGTTCCCGGGTCCTGACAAGCTAGTCGAAGACACAGTTAAAAGGTGCCTCGTCTGTCAAACCAGTGGCAACCCTGACCCCCCAGCACCAATTATAATGGAGCAAGGACCGTCGGCACCATGGCAAAGAGTGAGCGCAGATTTTGGACATCTGCCTGATGGTTCACACATGATCTTTGTGGTCGATGACTATTCACAGTATCCTGAAGTGGAGATAGTGCAGTCAACTTCCGCGCACACCGTCATACCCAAATTTGAAAAACTCATGGCCACTCACGGGTTCTTCGGGGAGATACGCACAGACAATGGGCCCCCGTTCAACAGCCACGAGTGGGCTGAATTTCTAACGTCAATGAACACCAAACAAAGATGCATCACACCCCGATGGCCGCAAGCGAATGGGGAGGTGGAAAGATGCGTGAGAACCCTGAACAAAGTCATCCGCATAGCGGTAGCGGAAGCAGAAAACATGGAAAGAGCAATTTATACATTCCTGAGAGAGTATAGAGTAACGCCTCATGCCACCACAGGGGCCACTCCCAGCCAACTCTGTTTCGGTAGAACAGTGATGGATGCCATCCCGCATAACCCGTCCTGGACGGTGAAAACCCCACCACCCAACAAATCAACAGCAAGGAGAAATGCTGCAAACACGTACGCCTCCCTGAAAAGAAGAACCCGGGAGACAAGGATGCAAGTGGGAGATACTGTTTTGGTCAAAGATCGCCACCCAGGCAGCAAGTTCCGTCTGCCTTTTGAAACACGACCATGGACCATGACAGCTGTAAAAGGCACCATGGTGACAGCCCAACGAGGATCAGAAACTGTAACCCGCAACGTGGCGTTGTTTAAACGTCTGCCCCAGGAGACAACCAGCGGAGGTGACAGGAGCAGCACTGAGGAGAGGGCAGAGTCAGACACGGAGCCCGACGATTGGGGTACAACAGGAGAAGGAATAGGAAACAACCTGGAGCACCAGGCAGATCAACCATCACCGGAACGGGGGAAAGTCCAGGCGGCAGGAACCAGAACATCTGACCCAAATGAAGAAAGAGTCCAAGCATCGGGCGGTCTGGCAGAGGAAGGTACATGCTAAGACACAACCCTGACCCATCGGTACGCTGATTTTGCATGTGACTGATTTGCATAGACAACAATTCAAGTAAAGTCTCAGCCCTACCAGTGGCCACCGAGTTAGTAGACGTTTAAATGTTCTGTTAAAGTTTTCTCTTTTATCCACACTCTCTTCCCCATTGGGGAGGGATGTAGTGTTGACACCGGAAACCGTCAACCCCACAGTGAGAGACCCGGAAGGAGGGAATGAGGATTTACCCCTCCACCGAAGGTGCAAGATGGATTGCACCGTGACGACAGGGGTAAGGGTATAAAAAGGGGAACAGAAGGTGGGAAGGGGATTGGTACGAGCAGAGTGATCAAGTAAAGGTTTTCATCCCCATCAAGCCGGCTCCGGGTTTTCATTTATTGACGCGCTCGCATGCTGCGCGACACAACAGTAAATATGCCCCAAGTTGCCTTAAATGAAAGGAGAGAATCTTCATATACTCGATCACTTAAGTTCTTTATTTTCTTTATTTGTAAATAGCGCTAATTTGGCCGGTGACATTAGAACGCTTTACAAAAGAACCAGATTAGGTCACATTTTTTTGTAGGGATGGGAAGATTAAGTGATTTGCCCAGAAGTACAGACAAATGTAAATAGTATTCATTTGGCACAAAGCGGAGCATTGACTAGTATTTGAAAATAAACTTTTAACAGTATTTTAGAAAGTTCAAAGTGCTTTAAATTGTCTAAAATAAGCTTATTTTTGTGCAGTGGACAGAGAACAGGAATACGATTTAACAAGAGGGCATGATGTTATATGCTCCTCGATATTTTAAAATCTTGTGTGTGCTGCAAGTGCAAGAAAAAAAGACAGTAAACCAATAAAGAATATGAATTACCAAATAGTCCCAACGCTGTTTAAAAACTGACCGTTTATGTTTTTGCAGTTTTATATGGCACGAACTCGACCAGAAAGTTTTGGAGCACTTTACGTGAACACCATTTATATTACACAAGGACACATATATTTTAATTAGGCAGGGGACGATCAAGTGATTTTCCCAGAGCGAGACTAGAACCTCTGGTTCTCCAGATGCAAAGTTGCCAGCTTTGCCCGCAATGCCACACACTCTTGTTATCTCGATGATGTTTCTCACGATTTGTCACCACAAAATATACCTCGGTAGAACTTCATTTTGAAGAAACAGGTTGGGGCCGCACGCTCCAGTGGGTGCCTGTTCCTAAGTAACCCCTCCAGCCAATACAATCCTCACTGCCCTTTCCATCCTTACCCTCGCATTACAGCGTTATGGCTTTAGGAGTTATACTCCCATTTTTCTTCCGAAGTATTTCCTAAAATAACTTGCTGCTTTTAAATTCCCCTGTTTCAATATTATTCAAGGAGAGGAAGTTGTGTCTACGGCCAGATTCATTTTGATTTAATAATGCGGTTCTTTTGGCAGCTGCTCATGTCCTAGCTCCTGTAGGTTTTTGGAAACAGTCACTTAATATGGTAATAATCCGGCAGGTCATAGGGCGCTACTTTTTGGCCAATGCTGCCATCTGGTGGTCATTTCTAAAGTGCAACTGGTAATGTGAAATCCTTGTTTGGTTTGGAGTTCCAGCTATGAATTCATGCACAATTTCACTTTCGGCAGGACCAAGTTAGGGGTGGGCAAAAAATTACACTTCACAGGTGGAGTTTTGCCTTCTCTGCCCTATGCTTGGAGTGCGGAGTTCCCGCAAAACTCTGCCAACCGCTGTGTGGTGGAGTCTTTTCTCACACGTTGCTCGCCAACATTAAGTTGGCGAGCACAAGTTAGAATTTGCATTCCCTAGCATGATTTTCTGGTGCCATAACGCCTCCAGCACAATTTCTCAACGCAGGTGATTGCAGCAGTTCACTGCAGCGCCAGTTGAGAAAGCTGCCACTTGCGGAGAGAAAGCTGCTGCTCTAGTAGAAAATCTACTCAAGCGACAGGAAGAAACAGCACCGTCTGGTGCGCCGCATGGTGCCGTTCACAACAATTTTACAGGTTGGGACAAGCTCCCAGGGGTAAAAAGTGCGAGCGGCACAACATACCAAAGTTCTACTGCTCGCACAACTCCACAGAATCGCGCAGATGTTTTAGGTAGCTCCGTGGAATTCCGCAGAGTGAAACACCGCGAGTTCCTCCCAGGCCTAGATAATACAAGCTGTAGAGGGAGATATTCAAAACACAAAGGAATATAAAGATATCAGCTTCCAAATTAAAAGCACCAAGAAGGTGGTAATATACCAGTTGAGTTTTCAGATTCCATATGTGTGACTTTTCTTTTTTTCCTAAAAAAAAATCTGTTTATTGAAACTTTCAACATTTCAAACCATAAAATAAGACAACATGTACCACCATCATGTGTCACGTTTCCCTCATGCATTGTACACCTCCCAAGTCTAAATGATAGTATGAAAGGAAACCATGTGTTGCAGACTAACGTACAGCAGACATATGCAATAATCAATTTACACTGATTAAGTCTTCTGCTTTTGTACCATCCGGGTCCCCATCTATCTGGCTGGTCTCGGTATGTTGTAGTGGTCTCTCCACTGACCCCAAATTTTGGTATATTTATGTTGGCACCCCACTGCTGTATATACTGCTTCTTCAACCAATTGAGAAGTAATCCATTCTTCTCAACCACTTTGAATTTTGGGGTGGAGTAGCTCATTGAATATCCAGTGGCCCACTATATCCTGTTTAGCCAGCATACACCCGATCCCTATCAGTAAATTATGTCCTCTGTTCCCATCCCTACCTGGAAAAAAAACCAGAATTGCCAGCTTCGGGTCTTGGTCTATTGCGATTCCTATCATTACTTCTAAAGTTTGAAAAATTGAGCTCCAGTACCCCTGTATTACCTGTCAGCCCCACAATACGTGCATCAAGGTGCCCGTAGCCTGTCCACAGTGGAGGCACTCGGGGCCACTTCCCCTCCCCATCTTCCACAATCTATCTGGGGTCCAGTAGATTCTGTAGAAATATATGAATTGGATCAATTTCAGCCTAGCCAGAATTACCTGCACTATGGCTACAATTTCTTCCTCATCCAGAAACCCATGTCGGATTCCCATTTCTTCCGTAGGTTAGTCAGCAGGTCAGGGACATTGATCAGCAGTGTTTTGCATAAGCTAGATAAACCCTTTTCTCCATTGCAGTCATAGTGAGTCTGACCTTCTGGCAGTGCAATGGTGCAGGTTTTATTTGTACCCAATGCATGACAGAGTTGTAAATAGAGGAAGAACTGTAATGTATGGAACTTATATTCTGCTGATAATTTGTCATAGAAAAGCATATGGTTAGTCTACCAGACATCTTCCAATTTGGAAATGCCCAGGCTATCGCAATTCTTAAAACCCTTCAGCCTCACGGTGTCTGACCACCACCTACCTATCCATAGCAGCATTTCCTTAATGAGCACCGTGTACCATCCATTCACAGCAGCACCTCTTTCCAACTGGCAATCAGGACATCTTTAATGGGTCTCACCATACAGCCAAGACCATGGTACTTGCCTGGTAAAGGAATCCCATTCCAGCCTTGTGGCAAGATATTTTCGATTCTCTAAAATCCAATCATTGATTGGGAGTAGTTGGGCGGATTATTATTATAGCCTCAAGTCAACTACCCCGAGCCTACCATCAAATAAGGATTGTATACATTTCTTGTGGGAAACTCCTGGTGCCATCCCTCCCTAAGCATAGCTATTCACATTTGCCCGGAAGGTTGCAAACTATAGTGGTGCCTTTTCTTAAATTTGCAGCATGTAAGTTAGCCCCAGGGTGGACAGGTTTGGGTGCTAAATGTATAACAGGACATCATCCTCAGGGGGAAATATGATCCTCTAGGTCCTCCTCCCATCTCAAGCCCCACACCTGCACATCCTTCTTTACCAATTCGGCCAGGGGTTCAATCCTGACAGTGCATAAGAAAAGGGGAAGGGAGCAACCCCAACAAGACCCTATGCATATAGGAAAGCTCAG
Source organism: Pleurodeles waltl (assembly GCF_031143425.1). Classification (NCBI taxonomy): domain Eukaryota; kingdom Metazoa; phylum Chordata; class Amphibia; order Caudata; family Salamandridae; genus Pleurodeles; species Pleurodeles waltl. The sequence goes on along the minus strand of NC_090445.1, from coordinate 185,626,501 downwards.
GGAGAGGGTGCCATTTACTTGGACCCTGGCCCACGGTGCTCAGTACAGTAATTTCATGTAATTACAAAAGAAGGGGGCAAGCTTTATCCTCTCCGGGATTGCACTCAAGAAGGGCCATTCAACAGAGCTGAAGGCAATCCAGCTGCATCATTGCCGCCGGGTCAGATAATGAGTCTAAGGGTGTCATTCCAATGTTGGCGGGCGGCGGAGGCCGCCCGCCAGAATTCCCCCCTCCGAAATACCGTGCCGCGGTCAAAAGACCGCGGCGGGTATTACAAGTTTTCCCCTGGGCTGGCGGGCGGTTGCTGAAAAACCGCCCGCCAGCCCAGGGGAAAACGACCTTCCCACGAGGATGCCGGCACGTAATCGAGCCGGCGGAGTGGGAAGGTGCGACGGGTGCAGTGGCACCCGTCGCGTATTTCAGTGTCTGCAAGGCAGACACTGAAATACTTTGCGGGGCCCTCTTACGGGGGCCCCTGCCGTGCCCATGCCTTTGGCATGGGCACGGCAGGGGCCCCCAGGGGCCCCGCGACCCCCCCCTACCGCCATCCTGTTCATGGCGGCTTTCCCGCCATGAACAGGATGGCGGTAGGGGGGGTCGGAATCCTCATGGCTGCGGAGCGCGCTCCGCAGCCATGGAGGATTCACACGAGCAGCGGAAAGTCGGCGGGAGACCGCTGACTTTCCGCTTCTGACCGTGGCTGAACCGCCGCGGTCAGAATGCTCGTTGGAGCACCGCCAGCCTGTTGGCGGTGCTCCCGTGGTCGGTCAGAATGACCCTCTAAGTGCATTAACACCATATTTAATCAGTGGATGGAGTGCCTGGTTCTCCTGGAAGGTATAAAGCCATTTTGATCATAATGCACCAGGGATCTTACCGCTTTCACCAACCGGTTTGCTAGGGCTTTCGCCACCAGCTTGGTTTCCACATTTATTAAGGAGATCATTTTATATGATGCACAGTCCGTGGGTGACTTGTCCTGTTTGGGGATGACCACCACAGTTACACCCCAGACTTCTAGGTGCAATATGCTTTCCTCCCTCAAACATGGTGAGAAGACGTGAAATCAGAGTGGATGAAAATTTTATCAGGACTTCCATTGGAAATCCGTTCGGACCTTACACCTCCACAGGTTGCATCTCATATAAGGCTGTATATAATTCTTCCTCCGAGATAGGCCTATCCAACCCTGTAGTGTCTACAGGGGAAAGTTGATGTGCTACCAGATCAGGGCAATGGGGTGATGTCGTTCAGTCTGGCATGGTGGAGACAACTGGTACCGTCACTCATAAGACTGTGCAAAAGCTTTGGCTGTTTTCTTTGTATCATGTGTCACACCAACATCTTGCTGACAAACCTGGAGCACAAACCTGTCTTCTAGAGGTTTGGTCACCAGCCGGTAAATTAATGTACCCAAATTCGTAGACTCTATTCTGCAACTCCTACAAGGTTACTTTAGCCCTGTTCCAGTAGTTTCTGCCTAAGTGCCACAGTGGCCACCTCTAGGTGTCACTGTCCCTCTCAGTCACCTTTCTGGGTAAGGCTATACCTCTCACCTCTATCCAAGGTCTCCCGTGAAGGGAGAACGATATTAAAACCTATCTCCCCACTTATCTGGAATTACATCTGTGACAGTGTGAGTAGTTGGTTTGTGTACCAGAAACCAACTACTCACCACCACCGCACACAACCCCCCCGACGCAACTGGAGCAAAGTCTCGACAGAACAATTGATCTCCACCCTCGCCCAGACCCCACCGCCAGGAACCTCAGACCCTGACACAGCCTCCACCGACCTGCATCACTGGTTAGCTGACTGCGCCAATACCCTCGCGCCGCTCCAAAAACCCTCAAACACCCCGAACAGTGCCAAGGCCAGCTGGTTCACCCCTGATCTTCAGAACTCCAAACGAGAACGCCGCAAAAGAGAGAAGGCCTGGCGCATGGATCCCACCGAACCCAACCAGATTGCACTCAAGGAGTCCATCCGCAAGCATCACCAACTGATTCGCACCACCAAAAGAACCCACTTCAAGAACCGCATAGACAACAACGCCCACAACAGTAAAGAACTCTTCAGCATTGTCAGAGATCTCTCAAACCCCAAGTCCTGCTCCAACGAACCCCCTCCATCGCAAGATCTCTGCAACTCCCTCGCCACCCACTTCTGCCGCAAGATAGAAGAAATCCACAACAGTTTCAACCCCAAACAGACCACAAACATCCACGGACCTGACGCCCCGAGCAACACCAACCTCCTCCACAACTGGACCCTCGTCAACACAGAAGTCGTCCCTCACACCATGGCTTCCATCCACTCCGGATCCCCATCGGACTCCTGCCCTCACCACATCTTCAACAAAGCTAGCAACATCATCGCCCCCCACCTCTGCGACACCGTCAACAGCTCCTTCGAATCAGCCACCTTCCCGGAAATCTGGAAACACGCAGAAGTCAACGCACTACTGAAGAAACCCAAGGTGGACCCAGATGACCCAAAGAACTACTGGCCGATATCCCTCCTCACCTTCCCAGCCAAGGTCATCGAAAAAGTCGTCAACACCAAGCTCTCCGGTTTCCTAGAAGACAGTAAGGCACTCAACACCTCCCAATCCGGATTGCGAAAAAAACACAGCACCAAGACCGCGCTCATCGCTGCCACAGACGACATAAGGACCATGCTCGACAAAGGAGAAACCGCAGCACTCATCCTGCTGGACCTCTCTGCCGCTTTTGATACGGTATGTCATCACACCCTCCGCACACGACTCCACAACACCGGAATCCGCGACAAGGCTCTCAACTAGATCTCATCATTTCTCACCGGCAGAACCCAGAGAGTCCGCCTTCCACCATTCCTGTCAGAGGCCTCCAAGATCATCTGTGGCATCCCTCAAGGATCCTCGCTCAGCTCAACGCTCTTCAATGTCTACAAGGCCCCCCTCGCCAACAGCGCACGGACACACCACATCTACATAGTATCATATGCAGACGACACCAAGCTGATCCTCTCCCTCACAAAAGACCCCATTACTGCCAAAAACAACCTACACAACGGACTTCACGCCATTTCCAACTGGATGGAATCTAGCCGCCTCGAACTAAACACTGAAAAAACAGAGATCGTCATCTTTGGCTCCAACCCCTCAGCATGGAACGACTCCTGGTGGCCCAACTCCCTAGGCACCGCACCCTCGCCCACCACCCACGCTCGCAACCTGGGCTTCATCCTGGACTCCACTCTCAGCATGACCCAACAGGTCAACGCAGTCTCCTCCTCTTGCTACAACACTCTTCGCATGCTCTGCAAGATCTTCAAATGGATCCTCGTCGAGACCAGGAAAACCGTCACCCACGCCCTGGTCAGCAGCAGATTGGACTACGGCAACGCCCTATATGCAGGAATAACGGCCAAGCTACAATCCAAGCTACAACGAATCCAGAACACTTCCGCCCGCCTCATCCTTGACGTCCCGTGCCGCAACCACACCTCCCCACTCCTCAGAGACCTGCAATGGATACCCCTACCGAATAGGATCACTTTCAAACTCCTTTCCCATGCTCACAAAGCTCTCTACAACACCGGCCCAGCCTACCTCAACGACAGACTTACCTTCCATGCTCCCACACGCCTTATTCGCTCTGCCAACCTTGCTCTCGCCGCCGTCCCCCGCATCCGCTGCACCACCGCCGGAGGAAGAGCCTTCTCACACCTCACCGCCAAGACCTGGAACTCACTACCTCTCCAGCTACGCCAGACCCAAGACCCCCTAACTTTCAGGAGGTGCCTCAAAACATGGCTTTTCGACCAGTAGCGCCTTGAGACCCTAATGGGTGAGTAGTGCACTTTCTAAATATTCTGATTGATTGATTGATTATCAGGTGGAAGGGTCTGTGAAGAAGAGTAGCCACCCCTCAGTAGCTTCTAGAACACAGTATGATATACACAGCTAAAGCCACGTTGGGTCAAGGAGGTACACCTCTCACCCAGTGAATGCATTTCTTTCAATAGGAGAACTGCTGGCACCAATTTGGGTGCCTGCCCGAGTCCCGGTGTTTGTTTAACCTTGTTTAGTAGCCCTTTTACATTTCATGATAATAGTCTGTAGTGAAGGTCTACGTCCTTGGGGTCATAGCTGGCCATCTATCAGGAATATCAGAACCACGGAAGATGTGTGCCAGCCTTGGTGCACTGAAGTGCATTGAAGTAAACTGTTTGCCCCGAACCGCCCCAAACTAACACTTCTGAATTGGAAGCATCCGTCACTGTAAAATCAAACAACCACATTGTAAACTATAATACAAAATTCAAACAGTCATCAAAGTCCAATGTAGCAGGGGGTTCAGTGTTCCCCATGTCAGCCCTCCTTTGGCGTTTTATCATTCCCCCTCACTGGCAGCCTGTATAACTAGAACTCTCAGAGCGTTCATCCAGTCTTGTCCAGGGTGGGTGTTGTTCCCGCCCACCACTTGAGCCCCCTGAGGAGGAGCCCCTCCCCCCAGTCTGATTTCAACCCCAGCTGGCCTTGTCTGCTACATCGTCTATGGTTTCTGTCTCTCTGCGGGCAATTTGGCCACCCTCCTCCACCTCCCTGTGACGTCATCAGCTCTGCTGTCGCTATTGGAAGCTGTTTCCTCTCCGCAGCCCAATCCCGTGCCTCCTCAGGACTCCTGAAGAATATAGACCTCCCTTGATACAGCACTACCAATTTGGGCAAGTGCATAAGCATGTATTGGATGTATATAACTCTGAGTTTCTCTTTGACCTCCAGGAAGGATTTGCAAAGAACTGTACCTTGGAACTGTAGTCGGGCAATAGCATAACTTTAGCCTCAGCACCCCAGATGTCTGGGTGCTGCAGCACCAGCCATGGAGTCATTTCCTTATCTGCATAATTGAGCACTCTGAGAATGATGAGTCCGGGCCCCCACCCGGAAACTGTGGGCCCTCTCTAATACAACACATGGTGACAGTTCGGGATCATGGATCCAGGTCCTGACCCAGTTCATGAGGAATTTCTCCAGTCTCTGATCCTTTGCCCCTTCCAAAAGTTCCACCAGGCGCAAGTTGTCTCTCCACAACTAGATTTACACATCCTCCACTCAGTGCTTGAGAAGCCTGGTCAGCTCCTGCTGCTGTCTGATATTCTTACTTGAGGCCACAACTTCATCTTGAAGGGCAGAGATTCACCCCTTTGCCTCCGTTGTGTAAGCAGATAGACTTCTTAGGCCCTGGCGGAGGATAGACACCTCCACCCCCACACCAACCCAGCCAATGTTGTCATTGAGGTCTTTGTGGGAGCCTTTTATTGGTTGCAGTATAGTGGCCAGCGATACCATCTCCTCTTGGCTGTGGGGGAGCAGGGTTACCTGTGACCCCTCCTCCGACATCTCAGTTGGAGCTGCTAGTTTAATGTATTCATCTATCTGGCCCTGGTTCGTGACCATGGCAGCTTTATCTTTCACCAATTTGCCAGCCTGTGTTCACTCAGGGTGAGCTACCACCCCGTGCCATCGGTACACTGTTTATGTGCCGGGTCTACGCTACCACTCTAGGCCCACCTGGTCATTTATCTGGGCCTCCCATTCCTAGGAGGGGGTGGGTCGCGGGCAAGCAATCCAATCTAAGGTTCTGATTCAACTTCTGTAGCAAGACGGCAGGAGGAGGCGGAGACTTTTGTTTTGTTTCCACCGTCTCCTTCGTCGTCGTCCCCCCCAACACCACCCCATGACTTTTACGGCTGCCGCTTCTGCCTATTGCATTTCATTTATTTCTGTATTTGCGAACACATTTCCCATTTATAAACATATTTCATAGTATTAATTGCAATTGTTTATCATATGTTTTGCTTTATTATGGGTATAGTGCACCAATCGCTCATATATCATGCATTAGTATGAATTATAATATGTAGCAGATTTTAGTGAATGTGCAACAGATTTTTTATGCCAATTCCTGCATTTTACACCATGCATTTCAAGCACTGGCCTTTTCATAATAATCAGAAAAGGGTATTTAAGTCTATGAGATAGTGTAATCTTCAGCTTTCCATGGGAGCATTGGTCGAGCTGTGTACATCTCCAGTGATGGCTGTGGGCTCTCGGAGTCAAGCATTATGGGCATATTACTTAACTCTGGAACTCCATAATGGAGACAACCTTGTTCTCAACGTACAGTAGCTAATTGGAAACAACTCTTTCATTCAGATACGATATGCTGATTATAGGCCACCTAAGAAAAGTAGGGACTACAAGGATGGGGTTTGCTACTAAAGATTGGTTCCACCATTAAAATGTTTTGAATTAATGAATACTGTAGAAATACTGCAATTTTTCAAATATATTTTTATCGATCTGGTTTATTGCCCTTGTTATTTTTCTTTCACAGTTACATCTAATCATATAAACTGCACTAGTTTATGTCATTTTTTAAATATATGTGTTGCTTTTTCTTGTGAGTGCCAAGCCAGGGGGAAACTCACTACTTGTAGTCCTGCAGTCTCACTGGACTGATCATTGCCCCATAAGCATCATCCTCAGGTAATGCATGGGAGGTCCATAGGTTACAGTCTGCCAGATTGCCTGGCTCGAGTTGGTAAACTCGAGAAACCTGCACTTTGTCAGCGGTTTTAGGGACTCTAAATCTGGGCTGTATTTACAGCTAAGGCTACACGAATGTATCTCAAAGTTGTGGCATCGATGAAAAAGGACCTACATGCATGCCTACCTTGCAGGTTTTGCGAACAACCAAAAGATAAGAAAAGAAAGGTTTATTTTAATTTATTAATCCAGCATTTATAATACACGGGATGATGGAGCAAACAGAGGGTTTAGATGTCTATTCCACATGAAGGGATTAAACAAAGCTGGGGTAATTAGTATGATCATGCTGTTTCAGTCCTCACACCAACCCCGACGTCTCTTCAGTGTTCAAAGGGTAAAAATTACAAAACTTTCTGTCTGATTTATGAGGCTTTTTTGTTTCGCCCCAAGAGCCGAACTAACTACTGGGCGTTTTGTTATAAATAAACAATGCAAAAACGAATGGTTTTACACACTGTCTTACATATGGAAGGAAAAAATGTAGAGAAAGGCCAGGGGCAATAACACTTGTTATGCTATTCTGTATTCCCCCAAGTCTCCGGATACAAATGGTACCTCACTTGTGTGAGTAGGCCTACTACCCACGACAGGAAACGCAACATGGACACATCACATTTTTACATTGAAATCTGACGTGTTTTTTGGAAAATACCTAGCTGTGGTCTTTGGCCTCTAGCTCAGCTGGGCACCTAGGGAAACCTACCAAACCTGTGCATTTTCCAAAACTAGACACCTAGGGGAATCCAGGATGGGGTGACTTGTGTGGCTCTCACCAGGTTCTGTTACCCATAATCCTTTGCAAGCCTCAAAATTTGGCCAAAAAAAACAGTTTTTCCTCACATTTCGGTGCTGCAGAGTTCTGGAGTCTGAGAGGAGTCACAAACTTCCTTCCACCCAGCATTCCCCCAAGTCTCTCAACAAAAATGGTACCTCACTTGTGTGGGTAGGCCTAGTGCCCGCGACAGGAAATGCCCCAAAACACAATGTGGACACATCACATTTTTCCAATGATAACAAACATGTTTTTTGCAAAGTGCCTAGCTGTGGATTTTGGCCTCTAGCTCAACCTAGCAAACCAATATATTTTTGGAACCTAGACACCTAGGGGACTTCAGAATGGGGTGACTTGTGGGGCTCTCACCAGGTTCTGTTATACAGAATCCATTGCAATCCTCAAAATTTGGCAAAAAAAACACTTTTTCCTCACATTTCGGTGATGGAAAGTTCTGGACTTTGAGATGAGCCACAAATTTCCTTCCACCCAGCATTCTCCCAAGTCTCCTGATAAAAATGGTACCTCATTTTTGTGGGTAGGACTAGTGCCCGTGTCAGGAATAGGTCACACAAGAGTCAAGGTTGGTCCTTACATGAGGGCAACTGTTGACCCTGGGGCGATCCATTCCTGACGCAGGCACTAGGAACAGGCACTCAAGTGGGGTAGAATTTTTATCAGGACAGGTGAGGAAACACTGGGTGTTTGGAATTTTGTGGATACCAGCATATTCCTGTAGTTTGTGTGACAGAAATGCAAAAAAAATAGAGCTTTGCAAGGTATTCAGGGTATGAAAACCTTGGGGAATCCACACGTCACACCTCTGTGAACTCCCCCGGATGTCTAGTTTCCAGAAGTGTCTGGATTTGGTAGGTTTCCATATATGGCCAGCGAGCCCAGGACCAAAAACGCTGATTCCTGCCTTACCAGGTTGTTTTGTGATAGATAATTGTGATGTCTCCACAATACAATTTGGGCGGTGGAATTTGGGGCTGAACTAAATTGGGGAACTCCCAAGAGAGCACTCTCTGTGCTTGCCGCCGCATGCACCTGCTCTCTGGGTTGGACTAACCCGCTATTGTCCCGCTGCACAGACTGTGCTTGCGAAGGGACAGCAGGACTGTCCTCATCACCTCCCTCATAATCACTGGAAGAGGAGTTATCAAATGGGACTCCACTGCCTGAAAAATCACTCCCAGACTCTGCGCCATTGCCTTATCCTTCAGATGCTGCTGTCTCAGTCTCTGATCCTACGTCAGAGCTGTCCTCTATAACCCGAGCTAGGGCTTGAGCAGCAGTGATCCAACGAGATCCCATCTCTGCTACTGGCTAAACTTTCGCTCTAAAACACTAGCCTATGTATACAGTCACAAAATTGCTGGTGGGTGTGATACCTGCAACAGTAGAGGTCACCTTACCCTCGCTTCTTCCCTCAATCAGCATGTTCTCTCAAGACACTCAAAAAACACAAAAAAGACACACTATTACATCACCTTGTCACATACCAATCGTCACAGTCTTTAGCACCTCTACCGCCCTGTCCAACAGTCATTATTGGTTCTCTCACTCCCATTACCTCCTCCTCTGATTTCCTCCCTGCTTTTCCCCAACCAGCAAAAGTGCATTTCATCTCTCCATAGCCCCCCTTGCACATAAATTTCATTTGTAGTATAGCGCAGGTAATGTCTAGCTTTACTAATCCACTCAGCTATTCACATATAATACAGTGTTGATCCTTTCAGTAGGCATATAAACCTTCTGCACTACTTTATGGCATCAAAACTGCCACTAGACAAAAGTAAGATCCTTTTCTAGCAGAACCATAATCACAAGAGTTACTTGACGTTTTTATTGCTGCCTAAAAGCTACAGTTGAATAAATATATATATATATGTGTAAAGAGATCACGTTTATATGTGGGTGTGATTTTCCTAGGAGCCGGTCGCAGCCCCCAGGGAAAGCACACACGTTGACAAAAGTGATCGTTATATATATATATATATATATATATATATATATAACGAGGTCTTCCTGAACATAGGGAAGGCCATTTGAGCTTGTTTTCCCTACTGGAGCAGGAAGCGGCCGCAAGGCAGTGGTGAAAACGATCAGTGATGAAAGCGCGCCTCGCGGTGCACTGACGTCATGAAGGGGCAGGTGGTGGGCCGGGGGGAAATCTTCTGTGTCTCCTGGGAGTTTTTTATTAAAAATAAAAATCCTCTGATGCATTGCATCGGAGGATTTTATAACCCTCTCCCTGGTGTCGGCCACTGATCATGACCTGCACTAGGGAGATAGGAATGGGTCCAGCAGGACCCAAGAAGCAAAATCAGCCCCCCTGAAAATGAACCGGCCCCACCTTACCAGCCCACCAAAATGTCTGGTAGCCAGCCCTGCCCTGTATCACCGCCAAAGACTACTCGCCTAAGTTGTTTACACCATAACTCCCAATTTAAAACTTCACAATAGACTCCTCTCACAGGTCCTCTTGAGAAAAAACGTTTTATGAAAAGGTCACTCTATGTATGCTTTTTTTAAAAGCGTATCCTTCCTCACATTTTGAATTTTTAAAAAATATGCGCTAATTCCCCTTCTTATATACAGACCTATTATCTTATTTTTGAGTTGGTGTTAATTTTCACTTATTATAGTTAGTGTCGGTTGTTCCCGTTCATAATAACATGTCTAAAGTAAACAAAACAATATTTACAATTTCATATAGTAGAAGAAAAGGACAATGATTTATTGACTGCTATTAAATGATTTACCGAGTTCTGAGTCCCCAAAACTACAGCAAATTACTGAATAAGCCTTGGAATGGTGAACCTTTCTATCCCAGGGGGTCAAGTGCTCAAAGGAAGCACTTGCTGCTCAGTTTTGGGCTCAATAGTGGCATTAAGCCCTAGGACACCAGAGGTTAATGACCCAAATCGTTACAATCTGGGCCCAGTAAACCCTATCTGCCTAGAGTTCCAAGAAGGCTTCCTACAAATCCGATGTAGACAGCTCTGAACACGTTTTACTCTTAAAATCATATAGACACATCAACAGATCAAAGATCAATATACACCAATATCAAGATCTGCTCTTGTGCTTGACAAAAACAGAAAACTGTTGACATTTGATAGGCCCAAAGACAAAATGTATTTTCTTTGGTCCAGAGAGAGTGATCACAAAGGACGTCCATCTTTTTCCAATTGCTAAATTCTTTGGGCAGGCAGCAATATCTGCACACAAAGAGTTAATGTGGGTTTCCAATTTAATGAGGCAGGAAATGGGTCTTGGGATGAGGATCCCTCGCCTCCCTGTTGGTCTCGGATATCTGTGCCACACACCGAAGACTTCAGCCTGGGACCATGAATTAACATGACTGATTCAGTTCCCAGCCATTTCCTATCTCCTGGCCTTCGTCTTTATTTTTTTCCAAACAAGAAAGCAATGACAGAGAGTAGGGGGCCAGTGATCAGAGCTTCAAAGTGCATCCATTGACCGACTTTTAATTCTCTAGCTGATACTTCCTGGAGAACCTGATAGGGGAAAATAAATTCCCTTTGAAGTACACCCATAGGAAGATGGGGCGCAAGGGGTTGCCTCAGACCTTTCTTCCTATATGCATCCCTCCATCTCTCCAAGCCAGCAATAAAGATAAGCATCAGAAGGACGAGATGTAAGGTCCACAAGCTGAAAGTAGTCACCCACCTCTGTCCCTATGAGCTCCCCACCAATTTTATTTGAAGGACCTAGTGCTGAATAATCACCTCGAAAGTCCATATAGGTTATGTCACCATGACTTCAGCTGCATATAAATGACAGAATTGCAAAGTAAACCTTCCAGCACAGTCCAGGAAGTGTCAGAGTTCGCCACCGAAACACCTCCCTATAGACATCATGGATTTCTTACAGACAGGAGCTGGCAGTGATTTCTCTATTTTATGGGGCTTCATTCACAATTTCATGGACCTGGAGTAAAATTACAAAATTACTACACAGTAATGGAAAACTTGTGTGCACTTTTAATGTTACACCAGTAACGTGCAACTTCTAATCAGGGCCTGAATAGTAAAATCCACTCAGGTTTACAGTATAGCCACAATATTAATTATAAGGCACATTATATTTATCTATCAATTATATTTATATATATATATATATATATATATATATATATATATATATATATATATATATATATATATAAATATATATATAAAACCTAATTACGGTCACCACTAGGTAGATATAGCTAGGACCTATTTGCTATAGAAAAAGCTGTTTTTTACTTCCCTATGTCTTTGGTGCCGCTTGACGAATCATCACAAAATTTTCCCCAAAAATTTGACAGTCATGTGAGTTCTGTCTGGAAAGTTTCAGGGTGATCCAACAAGCGGGGGCAGAGATAAAGGGGGGTCAAAATGAGAGCATTTCCAATATTAATTCCAGTAGGAAAATTTGAACAGCGATAGCGCCAAAGCCACTGGACAGAATTACACCAAATTTGGCAGAAGGGTACTTCTTGGACCAGAAGGAGCCCTTTAAGTTGTTTTGTGTAAATCTGATCAGCAGTTTTTGAGACATTAAAGAAAATCCAAATGTGGGTGTATATATATATATATATATATTTATATATATATATATATATATGTATATATATATATATATATATATATATATATATATATATATATAGGGAAGCGGATTGACGATCCCTCCCACTCTCGTGCAGAGATCTCATTGGCTGCCAACACTTCAACAAGAAAGTGTTGGCAGCCATGTTGGGACTCACCTTCAATCGAGTCCCAAAAGAAATGTAGAAAATAAGAAAAGGGGCCAGGGTACGAACACCCTGACCCCTCAGCTCTGGTGGTGAGGTCCCAGAAGGCTCCTGCGCTTGTTTTTTAAAAAGCCCCCTGGTGGGCCAGGTCCCGGGAGCATTGATATTTTAATGCGGGGGCCGCCCAGCCCCCCTGCTGCCCCAGGCACCACCACCTCCCCGGGGCATAAAGCAAATATGGTTTGGGGGTACACGGCCCCCTGCTGCCCCAGGGACCATCACCTCCCCGGGGCATAAAGCAAATATGATATTTGGGGATCCGTGGCCCCCTGTGGCCCAGGGACCAACACCTCCCTGGGGCATCAAGCAAATGCTGCCCCAGGGACCAACACCTCCCTGAGGCATTAACCAAAATTAATGTGGGGAGACTGCCTGGCTGTTTTGGTAGCTCCCTCTCTGTGACAGCAATGCTGGTTCCCGCAGGAGGCCAAGAACCAGCTGGGACCGTGGGGGCCTTCAAACTCCCCCTACGGTCTCCAATATTGAGACTTGGTGCCTCAGGAACCCAGGTCACATGGCTGGGCACCAAGGAATGGGGTCCCTGGGGCCAAGATCGGCCCTGGGGAGGGGGGGAACGTGGCCCTCTCCCCCCAAAAAAAAAATCAGGCCAGGCCTCAGTAGATGGGTTCGCCGGGAGCCAAGACTGGCCTGGGGAGAGAGGCTGCGCAGCCCCCGCCCCCCCCCCCCACAAAATGGAATGTTTTGGCTGGGCTCCAGGGGATGGGATCACCAGAGTAAGACTGGGCTGGGGAGGGGGGCCACGCAGCCCCCCTCCCCCAAAAAATAATTAGTTATTTATGCCAGGCCCTGCAGCCAACCCCCATAACCACCCAACCCCATTACAGCCCAATGGTCTGGCTCTCTGTGTGTGAGAATAGGTGTGAGAGAGTGTCTCTGCGTATGAAAGTATCTGCATGGGTGTGAGAGTGGGTGCGTGAGGGTCTGAGTGGTTCTGTGAGCAGCTGTGTGACAGTCTAAGTGGGTGTGTCAGTATGTCTGTGAGGGGTGTGTCAGTGTCTGAGTGAGTCTCTGAGTGGGTGCGTGAGGGTCTGAGTGGGTCTATGAGTGGGTGCGTCAGTGTCTGAGTGGGTCGGTGAGTGGGTGTGGGTGTGCTGCTATGAGTGAAGGAATTAGTGTATGAATGATTCAGTGAATTTCTTTTGTTGCCCCAATATTTGTGAATTTGTCACGACGTTACATGGGGGGGGGGGGCACGCTGAGTATCACAACATATTTGTGACTATCACGTGCCATGAAAAAAAATATTTTTAAGGGCATAATATCACCCTCACTGACCCCTATATCAGAGCTTTCGGGTCAGGGTACCTCCACCCTGACCCCTTATGCCTCTTTTCATTTTATTTTTCCGCCCCCGGGACCATGTCCCATTACCTAAAACGGTGGCCACAACTTTTTGGTCAGGTTGGGGCCAGCCAAACACCACATTCCAGTTGGCATGCGAATAAGCCACGATCGCGGTGAAAATGTTGCGACGGATCCGCGGCCCTAGATATAAATATTAATTTCTCCATTCATTTTTCAAAAACTACTGAACAGATTTACACCAAATATGCAAAAGGGTAATCTGCGTACCAAACACCTTTCTGCCAAATTTCGTGTAATTCCGTCCAGTGGTATATATATATATATATATATATATATATATATATATATATATATATATATATATATATACATATATATATATATATATATATATACATATAACTTCTGTGGACCCCACATAATCATTACTGGAATATAGGGTTGCCCAATAAGTCATTACTGCAAGCTGAGGACCCCGGCCTAAGCAATTTTGTTTTTAACTAAAAATAATGTACATAAAAAGAAAAACAAACATTCATCAAACAAATAGCAAATGATGAAATAACTTGTTTAATTCACAAATATGGAAAAATGTCAGTCTTAATGATTATGTTGGAGCTTTTCTAAGTTCAATTGAGGCTACCCACCATCCATACTATGGGACCGATTACAACCCTGGTGGTCGGGCTGCCAGGGAACCTCCAGCTCCACCAGAATCTCAGATCCCGGTGGTCTGGAGGTTCGTGGCGGTCCTAATCCTCCAGGGCAGGGATTATGACCCCATTCTCTGCCAGTAGTTTGATGGTGGTAGCACCGCCATGAAAAGGCTGACGGAGAACAGTTGCACTGCTAATGCACTTGGCATGGGCAGTGCAGGGGCCCCCATGGCCAGCATCATCTCAATGTTCATATCGTGAGGGTGCTGGTGCACCCTGCAGGCTACAGCACTGCCGTCAGCTCCATTATGAGCTGGAGTACAATGCTATAGCCTGTTTCCCGCTAGGCCAGTGGGCGAAAACTCAGGTTTCCTCCCACCAACCTAGCAGAAAACTCCTAATAACACCTGTGGGGAGGTCGTTGCATAGGCAGTGGCCACCCTTTCAGGGGTTTGGTGAACGCAAACTCATAATAGGGCCCATTATTCTGTTAGATGCAATTGCATTGCTCCCTCTCCATTTACAAATTATTTAACCTTTAAAGAACATTTTAATTTATATACACTTTATTAACCATTTATTTATTTAATTTTCAAAGCAGTCGTGTATTTCTACATGGACATTCTGAACCCCCAGGTTAAAAATATCTGACATAACAATAAGAATGTAAGGATAAGAGTGCAAGCTTACCTCTGCATGCCAGTCCTGTGGGACGAGTTGCTCCAAATCTCCTGAAAATGCGTGTCTTCAGGAGGAGAAGAGGATGTAGAGGTGCACAGGTTACAGGATCTGGCTCGATAGATGCCTTGCAACACAGAGGAATGCCCTACAATAAACAACTGAGTAAAGGCGAGAAGAACTACATGTCCTTTGGTGTCACAGGAATAACAAGAGTTTTAAATGGTGGCAGCCAACACTAAGTTCTTTGTGATTGATTGCGTCCTTGCTGTGCAATTGTGACACATAGTTGCTGCAGCTCAGGCTATATGCTCAAAAGATTTATATCTCTGTGAACTGTTAATTGAAGAAGTTGACAAAAATATCTTGAAATAAGAGATGTATTCTTGCATCATGCTCAAGTAAGGATAAAGGCTTGCACTTTGTTGTTACTACTAAGTGTCATATGTATCTATTTAGAACTCAATCTTCATTAATATTGATTTGAAGAGATACTCTTTCAGACTCTTTATAGACTGTTGGTGGTATCACAGACAGGCAGCATCTTCCAATAGGTTAATACCTTCACTGTCTTGGACGAAATTATTTCAGGCTTCAATATACAGTCTTTGTAGAGCAGCTGCAGAAAGAAAGGACTCCTCCACTAGAAATAAGGGCTATTTAATTCTTCAAGCACATTTGTGCCAACTCATACTTCAGTCGCCAAGAAAAAACCTTTCCTCAGAAAGGAAGATACAGAAGAATGAGTACAGACACCCTAACTTCATAATCTGGAAAGTGCTATTATCCATCTCCCTTCTACCCACGAGCTAACTCACTTCCTATGAAACATTACGATGCAACATGTCTGGATGGTCAGTTGAACTTGAAGGATCTATATTTTTTTAATCTGACATTTCCAGCCTCATCAGTCACATCTGGCAGTGCCACTGCCTCTCATTTAAAGTTTCCTCCTCTTATTCTTCCTCCAGCTCTTTTCCTAAACTTCTTGGAGCACCTCCAAACCAAAGACGATTAACTATTCATTTGCCTGCACAGTATTCTGGCCAGGTGCCCGTGCTGCAGATATCAAAACATAGCCTGACTTCACATTGTCTCAACAGCTTGAGAATTATTGTGAACTTTGCAAACTCCAAAATAACCATCTAATTCACTAGACTTTCTGTTTTTTGTCATCAACACCTGCATCTGCACTCTCAGCCTTCAAATGCAAAGCCAAGCCTCATAAAAATAGGCCTCTGCATCATGCTAAATTCTCCAGCGGTGCTGTTAAAGACTTTTGCACAGCAGTTAGTTGTCCTCCCTTGATACTTTCAGGCAAGCTTCACAGCTATTCATTCATATATATATTTATGTATGTATGTATATATAGATAGATAGATAGATAGATAGATAGATAGATAGATAGATAGATAGATAGATAGATAGATATTCATTCATTCATATGTGGCAAACCATTAGAGGGGACAGTGCTTCTGTTGATCATTTTCCCAATTTGACCACATGAGAAGCTATGCACTGGAGTTTGGCAAATATGGCAGCACAATCTTTGGGATTAGGGCATAGCTCTTCTTTCAGTTGGAAGCAAGCAGGTCATCCAGGACACCTGAATTTAACATCAAGAGAAAGGTGTTCCCATCAGATTGAGATTATCATTAGCACATCAGATCGGTGGAAATCATGGATAGATTATTTATCCTAAACACCTTGGCCAAACAGCAATCCTTATGACAGCGGCCCAAGTCATGGTGATTAGCAGCACCACAAGTCTTCGTGATACCTGTTTTGATATGCTTACAGAGCTTTCCAAACTGTTTTGTAACTATAGCGTGGAGCATTGGTGTACCACAGAGGCCCTGGAGGGCCAGATCAATACTAGATTTTTTTTTTTTTAGAATTAATTTAAATGCAACACATTTATAAAATCAATAATTGTCCTAAAAATCTGGTATGGATCCAACATTCCAGGACCTTCGCTGAAAACCTATGACAGAACGGTGATGTCCATTTATTACTTGTATAAACAATTTGCATTTAAATTTATTATAAATATTTTTAAAGTATATATTTCCAAATAATGATTCACAATCATCACAACAATTCAAAATCATTTACGGAGGCAGTGAGTATGCTGAAAAATCAAAACTGAACCACCCCTCCTTCACCTATGTTGGGCACATTCCCGCCTTAGTGATAGACAGCCTGCTCAGAATGTATTTCATGTCACTTAATCTCCGCTGTGGACTGGCATTCAAGGCACCTGAGAGGGTACAGTGGTTAAATGCTGCATCCCAGACATTTTCAGGCAACCCACTACCTTGCTTCTTGTCTTAACAGAACACAGTGTACATTTGATTGTTTTTCTTCGACACTTTTTGTTTCTGAATGCTTCTGTATGAATCTAGTATTAGTGATCATAGTGTAGACAATGCAGTGCTCACAAGTGATTCTACTTACAACATATTTGAACACAGACACTGTAAGTTCCAATGGTTGTCTTCAGTACTCAAAAAAGTCTGAAACAAGATCACAAGAGCAATCCAAAAGGGAGAGTTTGTTGATTGTTCAACCCAATTTGAATTTAAGGGGAGCTGCATTAGCTGCTCCAGTATAGATGTAGATAACCTGAGAGCTCTGCACTTGCTCTCCAACGTGTGAATTCTACAATCAGGCAAGTGGCAAATGGACAGTGCATACTTACTTCAATGTGACTCCGGTGCTAGCCAGGGCTAAGGTCAGCCCGTGTGGTAGTGGGTGAAAACTGCTCATGATGTACAGCATATTCCCTACAGCCTGAGGCTGCCCTTTTTTAGTGGGACATCTGAAAGCAGACTGGTAGTCAGATGAATACATCCTGAGGTGACCCTTGGTTTTGTTCCACCCCAGAAGTGATGATATAGAGCTGCATATAATCACCGCCCTCACAGGCTGAACTCAATTTCTTGCTTGACTCTGTGCATACCCTACGATATGCAGTACAAAAGAAATATCCACACCAGTATGCAGATCTCCAATTTCGGACCTTTTTAGATGGCAAAAAGGAACCACTCAACAGTACAGGGAGATAGAAAGGTAATGAAAAATTTGTGGTGTTACCAAAGGTAAGTTAACTTGTTCTTCTAGTGGATACTGTGAACTGCAAATGTCTCACCTTTAGAAGAGATACCAAGGCAGTACCTTCCATGGTGGTGGATCTTCAAAGTCTACACAGACGTCCTGCAGAACCAAGTGAGCAAAATAACATTCCCACTACCTGGCTGTAAAGGTAGTAGTTGTTTGTGAAAGTGTGCTCGATGGCCACATCATAATCTAGCAGATGTCTAGGACAGGCACTTCCCACGCCAATGCGGTGGTGGCAGTCCAGGTACTGTTGGAATCGGCTTTCAGTCATTCAGAAGTCTGCTTTTTGGCAATGTATAGCAGATCTTAACGCAGAGGACTATCCACTTCAACATAGTCCTTTCTGTACAATCTTTCCTTTCTTCATCCCAAGTAACCCCAAGAAAATCTGATCATCCACCTGCTGGTCATTGGTATGTTGATATACAAATTTAAAACGTTTGAACTCCAACCAATGAAGCCTCGGCCTTCTTTAAAATAGTGAGGTGGGGCAAAAAATGCCTGGAGACTGATTGATTGCCCAACAATGAAAGGAGTCATGACTTTTGGAAACTTCAACACCCGAAGGGTACTGGTAAGGAGGACGAGGAGCACGCCAAATTGAAAATGTGCTTGGCCTATCTTGAACTGAAGGTAGCGTCTGTGGGACTGAAGGACATGTATATGAAACTATGTATCCTGCAGGTCCATGGCCACTTTCCAGTTACCTGGATCCTGAGCAGACAGAACTTGGGCCAGCATGATCAATTTAAATTTGTCTTTCCAAATAAAGGCACTTAGAGGGCGAAGATCCAAGATGGGTCGAAGCCCTCAATCTTCCACAGTATAGGTAAATAGAGAGAGTAAAAGCTCATCCACATTTTCAAGTCATCTGATGGATTCTTTGGAGAGTAAATCTCATACCTCCTGCATTAGAAAGGGCAGGTGCTCCTCTGAGAGCCTGTCTGGTGTTGGAGGGAAGTGTGGTGCGGCAGAAAGAAATGGTATGGCATAACCATGCTGAATGATCTGAAGGGCCCATCTGTTGGATATGCTGGATCTCCATCCTGGGAGAAAATGGGGGTTGTGCACCATTAAAGGCAGGCTAAAGCAACTTGGAGGCTGCAGCTGCTGGGGAGCTACTGGTGCACCGAGCAAGCTGTCTGCCAGATCCATCTCCTTGGCAAGAAAAGGGCTAGGGTGGCTGCAGAGGGGACTAGGAAAACTGGTGTTGTCTGTGTGCTAACCCCTTGGAGTAACCTCAGAATTTCTCCAACTGGTGAGGAAATGGTCTGGCAGGGGCCATAAGAACTAGAAAGCGTGCTGTGACCCTAAATTCCTTAAGCCATTCTCAGGCTGAGCCAGCACTAATGCAGAGCACCACAATGCAGCCAGCAGCCCTCCCCAGACAGTCAGTAGTATCAAGACCAGCACAAACCACTGATTAGGCCACATCTTGACCATCCTGTATAGTTTGAACCAGTGATGTCCTAAATTCTTCAGGGTCCCCCATCAAAACCTAGCTTGTGAGGTCCCAAAAGGAGTGTGTATATTGTCCCAATATACACAGAGCATTGCCTGACCCTAGTGCTAGGCTGGACAAGAAGAACATTTATTTTCAGAATGTCTCAATCATCTTCAGTTCGATTCTGGGGAGCTTGGAGTGGGAGATGTCATAGAGAACATATTTGAGTTGACCTTGCTGGTAGAAGCCTGGAGCACAAGACTCTGTGGAGGAGGATGCAGCATATAGAAAGCAGGATCACCTGGAGCCGGCCTATGGTGCCTGGCTTCCTGCCTACTCACCAGTGGACATGAACAGGGCTTTAACCAAGTGCTGGTTAAGGCATCCGTAAAGACCTGAATGGGAGCAAAGGCTCAGAGGAGGATGTCCAGGTTGCAAAACCTCAGTAAGGACATTTGTCTTGACTCCATCTGAAGGCAGTGGTAGGATCTCATCTGCTTATCTAATTACAAGAGCAAAGAAAATACTATCTTCCACTGGGGTCCAGGAGGCAAAATGAACCCCACCTCAGGGAAGCATCCTGTGAGTCCAGGTAAGAGTTATCATCATCATGATGGAGCTGTATCGCCATCAGCTATGAGTGGGGGCAGCCATGGTCAGAGTCAAGTTATCATCATCATAATGGAGGGGTAAATGATCCCCATCACCATCAGCTTTGAATGGGGGCAAGCCATGGTCAGACTCAGAGTCATTTAGACTAGAAAGCCTCTGAAAAGACCTCTAAGGTAGTGGAAGGAACAGGCTGCAGTTGTAAGAGGACAAGGTGCAATATAGCAGATTCAGAGCATGAACTTGGTCAGGCTCAAGCCGATGCCAGTTTGGGGCCAGACATCTGAAGCTGGTACCATATTTTCCTTTGGCATCTGCACCTGCATTGATTAATTAGGAGACAACATCATTCTCAGAACCAAGGTGGAAGTCTTCATCTGAGTCGGTGCTGAATGCATGACAGGTCGGAGCGGTTCTGAAGCACCAAGGATGGTGGTAATCCTACTAACAGACCCTGCAAATCCTTGGGACCATAAGGCACATGAGAGGGAGGTGGAAGAGTGTACAGATGGTGGCCTCCTTAAAGGCCTCAACCAGCTGTGGTATTGCAGAGGGAACTTGGGGCACATCGGGATCAACTGTGGAATAGGCTCCTCAATCGCAGATTGTGTGCGAGCTCGATGAACACCTTTGAGTCCTCATGACCACTCTTTAGATCAGGCTTTTCCAATGAGCAGCTCATGAGCCATTGGTAGATCTCCACTACCTGCAATTAGCTCTCCTGTGTGTAGCCCAGTGAACAAAATTAGAAGCATTTGCTTGTTTGAATAAATATATAAACAGCACAACTGAAAAGTGTGTATTTGAAACAAAACATGTGTCTACTTTCAGAATTTATAAGCTGGTGTTTGAAGAACAATGGTTGAATTTCCAAAAACATATTCAAAGCTGATGTTTGAGTGATAAAAATCAAACAGTGGTGAGGAGGCTATTATTAATATTAGTAAGTTGGTACTAGGGACAATGCAGTTATGGCTGTTATTAATTGCTATTGTAAAGGCATGCCTCATTGACAAAGCGTTTTAACACAACTGCTGACAGCTGTGCCTAATGCAGAGGTTTTCACTGCTAGTAGGCTTACATATGGTTGCCACTAATGTAATCTTGTCTGATGTGGTTGCTTATACCGCTCTAATAATATTAGTAACTTGGAAGGATTTTCATTGAACATATGTAGCTCCTATTACGTAAAAGGTTCAAGACCCCTGTTTTATATACAGTGGACGGGTGGGATTGAGTCCCACTTTGCCCTTTGACGGTTACGCTTTGACTCAACTTACTGGAAGACTTAAACCGTGAGGATTCTTGCTAGAGCAGCCTTAGGAAACTGGACTTACATGAGGCCCATGAATTCTTCCTGTGGTTAGCAATGTGCAGCTGTGGTTCTGGCTCATCTTTAGGTGCATAAGGGCACACTCATCCCAAGGCTTGGATTTGTGGCCCAAACCGAAACACCATATACACACATTGTGTGGGTCTGGGAGCAACATCTGTTTTGTGCAGTCACAGTGTGCTTTGAAGCTTATTGTTTTAGGAGGCAACATTGTTTCCTTGCACACTGGATTTCATTTTGGGGTAATTGAAAATCACTGAAAGTGGGAGAAGAGCTTCAGATCCACATTCAAATGTGCGGAAAGGAACTGACTCCGCATGCAGGGATGGTGCTTAAACACAGCTTTACTCTGTTTCTTCTGAGGTAGAACAAAGTCAAAATGGAGCTGCAAGGTACCACCTAATGGCATGGAGGAACACTGCAAAACATTTGAATTCAATCTTTCCCCCGGGGAATACTAAAAATATGAGGAATCTGCAGTCAGACGTATCCATCAAAATATGTAATTACATTTTATTGTATAAAAAAAGACATTGGAGAAAAAAAAATATATATATATATATAACATTCAAATGTTTAAATATATTTACAAGTTTACCTAATAAAATAATTTATATATTTATACATAGCAATAAAATTGGCCAATAATAAAGCTCTTTACAATTCTATAAAGATAAGTTTCAGAATTAGGAATTCATAGATATTTTAAATAATGTAAAATACAATGCTACCCAGCCTAAACCCCAAACAACAGACAACCAGGGAATGAAAACAAATAAATCTAACAACAAAAAATATCAGGAAGTAAAATCTAATATGACAAGTCATTTAATTAACAAATATATTAATAAACCTTCAAATTACATCAAATTATATTAAATACCACACTATTGCTGTAAACAATACTGTTATTTTTAACATATACAAACTAAAGCTATACTTAGATTGAGATTATGTTCTGTGATATTTTTGTAGTCATTATATTTTGGCCATGGTTTTATAGTACGATGAAACATAGAACTCCATATGCAGGTACCATACCATCATGACTGAGCACGACTGATCTCTGTTCACTATTAAGATATATAGTACAATAGAATATGGATTGCAAATCTTTCTACACTTATCATGCTCCAATTCATTTAATTTATTGACAACAATGTTGTTCATTTACATATTTGTACAGGTTTATGTAGCATGCACCAACCCATACAGGGTGGCAAAGCACTTTACAAGGTACTTAAAAGTACATATCTGTCAGGCTGACCAGTCTTTTCCACCGTACCATATTTTATCCACCTGCATTCTGCACTTTGGCCATTTGGCCACTGTCTTTTATCCTTTGCCCTCTGGTCTGCTTTGCTTTCACGAAGAGAGCATTTTCTCAGCTCTTAGCTTCACTCCATCTTGGATTAAAAAAAGACATCACTTCTCTACATCCTGATTTTACAAAACTCTCACTGATTTAATTCCTCCCTTTGAAAAGCGGAGACCAGGATTAACCATATTGAAACAACTGTTGAGGAACACCCGAGTGAGAGCGATAAGCCTAATACCACACTAACCACACTGGAACTCCAACAGTGAGACCTAATTGCCAAAATGAAGGACTACCATAATTGATCCCAGAGAAATAATATCAGGATCTAGGGTATCAACAGTAAAGTTTCCAACTCTCACCTTGAAAGTCATAAAAGAGGCTGTCATTGTGTTATTGCAGGAGATGCATTTATTATGATGTGGCAGACAACGACTTTGCTCCTATTGGTACCGCTTACAGTTTCACTCCCCGGACCTAATAAACCTAAAAGGCTGGTGATATGACTGAGGTACGACCTTCTCTTCCAATTTCTGAGCAGACTTGCTGACAACTCCTATTGTGCCCGGGGTATTAGTAGCACTTTCAACACGCTACACATTATGCTCTTCGCTACCTATGGCTTGAATTAAAAGAGAGAAATATTCTATGCTGACGTTTTTCATACGATGACTAGCCTCATGAATAATTAGATCATGAGCGGCAACTTTAATGTAACCTTAGACCCATTAATTGCCAAATCTGTTCAGCGACCAAATTGCAAATCCACCCTGCCTCCCCTATTACAAGAAATCACTGATGTAGGCCTACTCAACATACGGAAGGTACAGAACGTGGAGGAACAGGACTGTTCCTTTTAATCAAAGGGTACACACAGCACATTTCATAATTGATATCTTCCTAGTAAATGAGGTTGCTGGCATCCTCAGTTGTGTCCATGTCATTAAGGACTCAGGTATGTCTGACCATCCAGTTTGGATGTCCCTAGATATACACCTACTTATTCCCCCTCTCGGCACACTGCAAACTCCGTGGTATTAGTAAAAGAGTTTTCTGAGACAAAGCATTAAGAACCTCAATACATGAAACACTACAAAACTACCTTTGATAATGATAATGGGGAGGTCAGTTGGGCCATCACTTGGGACGCTGCTAAAATGGTGACCAGGGCAGATCAGATTTCACACACATCAGCATTTCTTAAATTGACCAACCTGGGCAAGGTAAACCTTGACTCTCATTTAAAAACAATATAAAAATAATTGCTTACCCCCAAATGTATATAGGCAAATGAAAAGTCTGTGGGGGAACTGTGCGGTTACTAATGACAAATGCTGCTAGGAAAATGCTATACACTAATCAGAAGTTTTGTGAAAAGGCAAACAAAGCATAATTACCTACAAACTAAAACAAGTTCAAACTATGAGTCACTGTATTGCAGTGGTCCACTACATTAGTAGCATGGCAAAAGAATGTCATACTTATTACTCTAACCTCTAATCTTTCTCTCCCCTCCCTATATTCCGAAGCTCAAGATTCTTACCAGAGACACTACACACTGGACTGAGTTACAAGAGGAACCAATCATGGCCAAGAATGTCAGAGCAGCAATATGCTAGCTGTAAATAACAATGGCTGAAGTATAGTGTTCGACAACGTCTTCGTGAACCTGTCAGCAGGCCCCCTTACAAACGTTTATAATTATTTTCTAGATTATTTTCTAGTCTCTGGCTCTTTCATCAAATCCATAACGAAAGTTATAATATCATTGCTATTAAACTCTGAAAGCAGGTCCTGCTGATTGTACCTCCCACAGACCCATAGCTCTTTCGAATTGTGATGGTGAGGTTTCCACATCTGTCTTGATCCAATGCCTCCAGTCTAGCCCTGGATTACTTCAGTGCACCAATTGGGATTCATAAGAAATCACAACACCTGAGATAACACGAGCTTGGTGGTTGAACAAACAGACTGCCAAACAGTAAAACCAACAAACAGTCATTATCTCGCTCAACACAGTAAAGGCATATGATAGGGCAGGTTGACAGTGCTTAGTGAAGCTTATGAAGGAGATGGAATTAGGTCCAAACATGATCAAATATAACCTATTTTTGAAGCCCAATTGGCCAAGCTCAAGGTAAATGGTGAATTCACCCCCACAATTCAGTTGACGATGCCGTTTGTCTCCTCTATCACCCCCCCCAGTAATGGAAACTCTAGCAAAGAAATCATTGACCATCCTCACACTAATGGAATCATGTTGTTGTAGAGGTAATACATTTGGCGTTATTCACCAGTGATGTCCTTTGCTTCCTGATAGACCCTGAGACATTGTTACAAACTCTGCCCCTTTTTGGAGATCTCTTACTTCAGGATAATTATGCCAAGGGATGAGGATAGTAGATCCACAACAACCTTGTAGAGGTGCCTTGCAGATTGGTGGCTTTGACTGTACTCCAGGTCCTCTAAAATATCTAGGAATATTTTAACGAGATCAATAGCTGATCTGTTCTAGCTCAATATTCCTCCTATGGTCAATACCCCTTACAAAGATCTATATAGCTGAGGAAAGCTGGCGACCCAGAGGAGTGGCAAATATCAAAATGCTCTTCCTTCCCTTATCTCTGTATGTCCTTCAGACACTTCTGCAGCAGTTGATCTAACCTGTGTTAGCTTACATACTAAAAGTACCTAATAGGTTTTGTCTGGAACAAGACAACTCAAGGGTGTCTAAAGCTACTCTACTCAAACCCATCAGAGAAGGTAGCTTTGGGTTTCACCAAGATAGACCACTATTTACAAGCTGCTCCAATATGCCTTGCCCTGGACTGGAATCAAACCCTTCACTTGAAAAAATGTATCCTCTTTGAATAGGACTGTTTCACATTCCCGCACAGTACATGTTGTGGTTGCTGAACAAGTCTAGCCCCTCTAGTTCAACCATGCTCCCTACTATGTCAAACTTGCTGGAGTATTGGTGTCCGATATCTAAAAACAATAGGTCAACAAAGTTTCCCGTTTCAATGTCACTGCCGATCCAGAACCCAGATTTATGGACAATCAGTTTTAGCAGCAGGAATTCTCATAGTTCTCCCAGGCTGGGAGTCTTGTTTGAGACAAGGGCACTGCTCAGCAGAGTGGCATGCAGAGAGAACTTTAATTGTATACGCTCAGAAGGCTTCCACCTAGTTCAACTGCTGCCTTTGGTAGGTGCAGGCATAACACAGGAAGGGACTGGTAGAGAAAGAACCCCAATAGAATCCACTGATCAAAAATACTTTATAACCATATCGATGATCTGAGACCAACCTAGTCTCCCTTGGAAAGGGATCTGGGAGAGAGATCCCAAAAGTGGGCCAGAGCAGCATATAGTCTAGGACAGCAAGATCATGAATCTAGACTCAGTATTAAGAAAATGCTAACAACAAAGGTGGTATTCAATGCAATCAAAGAGTGATGTTTGGCTGTTCAGCTCTAGGTTGGTAAGGCTGATAAGGCACAGGCAGGACTCCATGTTTGATGATCCCGTGGATAGATCCAGCCATTGCAGAAAGAAATCTTGCCACACATAAAAACAATCACAGTGTCGAACACTGCCTCAACCCTACCGGACTGCTCTTCAGAGCCCGGGGAGCTCAGGAGAGCACATACCCAATGAAAGTGGTATTGGACAAATTGATAGCAAACCTATTGTTACCAGCTTGGCTCAGTACGGCACATTTTTGGAAACGTCAGTCAGCTGGTGGGTGAAGGTGTGGAACATGCATGGAATGGAGAAACTTTTAGCGATGGTCCTGGATACGATACATACATTTGGAACTACATGGTTACCAGTTGAAACCTGCAAGAAATGCAAGCAATCACGAACTGATGGGTCCACTCCTATCCAAAGAGTGTCCTGTGCTCTCACCTATATGACAGGTCTTCGTCAGAGGACTTGTTCGTAGAAATTGATACATGAGCTTACTGTAGAGGAGTAATGTTTACTGAGTCACAGTTATAAACTGGGGGTGCGGTGGTTATATGTATTATAATTGATCAGACGTATTCTATGAATGTTTGAAACAGCAGATATGACAATATACGTGAAAAGGAGAAAAGACAAAGCATTCAAATGAAGTTTTTAAAAAGCATAAATAAGTCTAACAATGTAGATTTTTCGAAGCACATTTTCCGGAAATCTATGCCAATTACAGATTTTCCGTGAGCACGTCTGCAAACCATAAAGTAGAAGAATTTCCCACGTTAAAATCCACTTTTAATAGTTAGACAACAGAGAGCATTTGCACTATGTATTTTGTTATCGTTTTCTTCAAAGGAGAAATGTTTTCCTGGAGAGCCTACTACTTTGGGAGAGGTATGGCTTTTCCCCTGCTGAAACTCATGTTTTGGTGTTGCACTTCTATAAGCCTGAGCAACCAACTGCAAAGGTTTTGTGAATCCCACAAAGTTCAGGCAGTGTGGGATTTTCCAAAGCATTGGCATGACCACCAGCACGTCACACCCATTTAATTCCGTTTTTCCACCTCTTTTCCTAAATTTACTCAAGCAGAAAGTCAGACAAGCAAGCAGACTTTTCCACTTCAGTAACTGGTTCTTGGCTTGGTAATCATTAGCCCATCATGCAGGAATTTCCATTTAGAAGCAGACAAGTACTCGTTTACGCACAATGGTGACACTTAAGAGCAGAGGAGGGAGTGGAAACCAATCCCAATGTATTTACGTTGCTGTAGTTTTAACTCTTGTTAAACTACGTAGGCCCTCCTCATGAAAAAGTGGTAGTGCTACACCCTCAGTTTTACTACATATGGAATTCACCAATTCTAAATGGAATTGGCTCCGAAAAATTGACTTTTTTGTCTTTTTCAGTGCAGGGAAAATCTTTTCCCTGTGGAGAAAGCCTTTTCTCTACACCCACCAAATGTGAGGATGATCCATTTTCCTTTCCACTCAGGAGGAAGCGTTATGCCAGCCCTTTGCTGCAGTAAGTCTCTGACTATTGCAGGGTGGGGAGGGGTCAGATTGTAGGTCGGTAAAGCCGAAAAACGTCCATGTTTTAGGTATTACTAAACTTTTAAGGCAAGCTACGTCTTTAAATACTATGGCCCACATTACGACTTTGGCGGACTCTTTAAAAGACCGCCGAAGCCGCTGCAGCCAGCATACCGCCAATGCTGGCGGTATGCTGCCTGCCCTATTAGGACTTTTCCGCTGGGCCAGCGGGAGAAAACAGCCTTTCTGCCTGCTGGCTGAGCAGAAAACTCATGTAATCGAGCCAACGGCAATGTTGTGGTGCATCGGGTGCAAGTGCATGGGCAGTGCAGGGGCCCCCATGGGGCCCCTGACACCCTCTTTCTGACCAGCCTTTATGTGGTGGCGAGACCACCATGCAAAGGCTGGTGGAGAGGGGACTCGTAATCCCCAGGGCAGAGCTGCCCTGGAGGATTGCAACCGCCGAGTCTGCCAGGCCGTCAAAAGGAGGTAACCTGGCGGTGCCGGCGGTCGGACCATGGCCCATCTGCCACCGTCATAATAGGGTGGGTGGACCACCCTATCTGCAGTGGTCCTACCGCCATCGCGAGTGTGGCGGTCTTGAGACTACCACACTCATAATGAGGGCCTAACTTTCCCATCTGTTGAGTGGATATACAGCTACTGAGATTTTCATACTCATGGCGATGATCTTTGCCCCTGTAAATGGACTCACACCTGCCAGAAATCCCTTTCTCAATTCCTGGCAGGTGTAGAAAAAGTACGTTTGGTTATAATCTTAAGTTTACTGTCAAATATATACTTTGAATAGGTCCTAGTATGTTTGTGCAATAATGAGTTGGTTACGTCTTCACTGAACAACCCATGTAGGGGTTTCTACACAGAATAATCATAGATTACATATTTCAAACTCCGAGGCCCAACCACTCATATTTCCTTGAAAATATGCTTATCAAATGTTCTACTGTAAACTTGTCATTCAGGGGCTCGTGCCTTCCTCTACAGCCTTCCACTATTACAGGATAACAGCCTATGCATTCCTACCGAAAATATTCCATTTAGCAAGTGTCCGTACAGTTCTACCTGCAATTTTCAACTTCACAAGGGTCTCTACATACCTAGCTGCAATACGCCCCTCCATGAGTGTCCACACACTCCAATATGTAACACTTCAATTCTCGAGTATGCCTATATTTCTATTTGAGTTCAAGAGGGTCTTTAAATTGCAACATGCAATATCCCACCCAGCATGTGTCCATACATTATTAACTGCAATTTTCCACTTCACACATGCACTTAAATTTCTAGTTGAAATAATCCAGTTCACTAGTGTTCATACCGTGTTACATGCAAGATTCCACTCCAGATAGGCACTGGAAGTAGGGTGGAGGGGTAAAAGAGACATGCAACAACACCACCAAAATAACCATGGTAAAGTTCAGTAAGTGAATGAACACAAATAGAATTGTGCATGTTTTTATCTTGTCACATTTGTTCTGGGTTCAAAGACAGAGGTCGAACGACAAGTTCGTGCTTATTCTTTTTAAATGGATATTAGTATTTACTTTTCTTTCTCTGACTTAAAAGTAACAGAATTTTGTATCGTAATATGAACTATGTGACAAACGTGCTGGAGTAAAAGAAATATGAAAGCAAAGACTGTAGGATGTCAATTTTATTCTAACACACAACACAATTTAAATACATGTAAATGAACTCTACAAATATTTCAAAATCTATCACCCATT
Organism: Pleurodeles waltl; assembly: GCF_031143425.1. NCBI lineage: Eukaryota > Metazoa > Chordata > Amphibia > Caudata > Salamandridae > Pleurodeles > Pleurodeles waltl. The sequence continues at coordinate 185,597,072 of NC_090445.1, read as the reverse complement.
ATGAAAGCAAACGAGGCACATTACTTTTTGTAATACTCAATTTTGATGGAAAACAAAGAGTTTTAATATAATCTAAACAAAAAAACACTTTTCTTTTTGATGCGCAAATGATAAATTTTCTCTGAAACCCAATTTCCGCACATTATCATTTTCGCAATATATAGCTTTATCAGTAAAATTGTATGTCTAAGCAAATATAGGGGCTGCACTGATGGAAAATGTGTTTTCTGAAAATAACTGTGCTAGCACACCAGGCTTTAGTAATATATTGGCAACAGTGTGCTCCATAGTGCACTGCGAGCTGCATGATACATCCGTTCCACTCTCTTGCTGAACAGACGTGGCTCATTTGCTAGAATTGCTCTTTGGTTGATGCTTGGATTGTTCACAGTGCTTAATTTGTGCGTGTTGTTTCCAGTGCGGAGCACCGGCACTTATTTTTGAGGGCCGGTGCTTATTTTTCTGCCTCAAGCATTTACTGCGAGCAAAAGACACATATGGGAAAGACGGAGGAAGAGAAAAACGAAAAAGCGTCACAATCGGAGAAAGCAGAAAGCTGCAAGAGTGAGCTGAAGGGGCAGGGAGTGGCTTTAAATGGATTGAAGAGGCCCGAGATGGCTTCAGGATTACGCTACTTCAATATTCCATGTTTGCACACTTAATTGCAGCAGCCACGCGTTTAAGAGGAGGGCTTTGAGCACCAGCACGTTCTTATGTACAAATTAAGCACTGATTGTTCACAATTTCTAGGATTTCTGTGAGGTAACATTGATGGTAGCACCCTCCACGCTGGAAATTGTCCCAGCAAGACTTCCACTTCCAACTTCCACTTCCAAGTCTCTAAAGATTTTCACATTTAAAATCGCATTTCATGCATGTGCATACATTCCTATCTCTGGCATTCCACTTCTCGAGTGTCTATACATGTAACATTCCATAGTGTTTATATTCTTTCTTGCAATATTCCATGTCCGAAGAGACCACACGTGTAATATTTAATTTCTCAAGCGTCTGTTTATTCCATCTGACATATTGGAACTCACGAGTGTCCATATATTCCTACCTACAATATTTCACAGCAAGGGTGTCCATACATTATTTTCAATATTCCACTTTGTGAATCTCCATACTTTTCTAACTGCAATATTCTGGTTCTCAAACGTTCATACATTCATATCTATGATAGTCTATTTCATGCGTGCCCCTACATTCCTTCATGCAATAATCCACCTCCGAAGTGTGGGCACATTTCTAAATGTAAAAAAGCACACCAGAAATGTCCATACATTAACTTTAATATCCCACTTCACATGCGTCCGTACACTGTTCCATGCAATATTTAGTTAATGAGTGTTTATACATTGCTACCTGATATGTACCAGTTCATGGAGGTCCATACATTGCAATATTCCACTGGGCAACTATACATACATTTCCACCAGCAGTGTTCCACTTTAGAAGTGTTCCTGCATTTCTACTGATGCATATTCACTAGGATCTTGTGGTATATGTATTTACATGCAGCAGTGGGGATGGAACTCGCTGTGCCTTTTATAATGTAGGCGTTCTACCAGGTCTGGGGGTTGGGGATTCTAAGGAGGACAGGCGACTAGGACAGTTGTGATAAACTCTGCACTGCTGCTGAAAAGTAGGGATGGGAGAAACTCGCAGAGTTTCACTCCATAGAATTCTGCAGAGTTACATAAAAACTCTTGTGAGATTCCATGGAGTTCCACGAAAGGGGCAGAAATAGGCACGTTGCACTGATTTTTAGCACCAAGAGCTAGTTCCGTGCTGAGAAATCAGCACGAACAGCACCAGACACTGTGCCAGAGGGTGCTGCTGTTCGAGTTGGTTTTACTGCTGCTTGAGTAGATTGACTGCCTCTGTTGGGAAAATCTCACCGGGTGCCCTCATAGCACCTGAAAACCACGCTAAGCTACACCAATTCTTACTTGTGCTCGCCAACTTGTTATTGGTGAGCCGGGTGTGAGAAAAAACTCTGCCACAAGGTGGTCAGCAGAGTTTGGCTAGAACTCTCAGTTACATGCATAACTCAAAGTGACCAAAACTCTCCCAACTCTGCATGCGGAGTGGAGTTTTTCATCCACCCCTACCCCAAAGCCAAGAAATAAAGTTTCTACTTATTCACAACCAAGTAGTATCTTTCCTTCAAATGGCAGTGATCTTGGCTCTGCGAGAAGCCAGAGTGATGTTTTTAGATGGTACAACAAACGAGAAGGTGCAATCTTCAAAAGAGATTTACATTATTCCTCACCATTCCAGATGAAGCAGTGTTAATGATGGGAAAAAAGTGACAAGGGAAAGAATGGAGTCTTTCAATGTCTCCACATGCGATAAATTATTTCAACAGCTGCAACCATCAGTGAAACATGCTTGGGTTTCATATGAAGTAAAAAGCCCTACCGCCTGCATAAATCAGGGCGGAGCATGGCAAAGGAACATGGGCACGTGTAAAAGTAAGACCAAGCAGCTGTAAAGATATAACTAATGACATAAGGAAGTTGGGAGGTTTCTAACCACAACAACTACTTTCTACCAAAGAAGTATGATGTAAACAGACAAATCAGCGGCCATTTTGAATCTTTGAAAGAATTCACTTTAACTGCAATGCAAGTGAGGAGTTATTTGTAAAATGAGAAACAAGGATGCTGGTATAAAGAGGTGACAGGCACACCATACTGAGGAAATTTCTGATACTTACATAATTTTAACAAGTTTCCAAATACAGGGAAAAAACAAAAGGAAGTAATGTGTGTAATTACTTGTGCAATGTGGCAGTCAGGATGTTCATGTGGAAGAAGGTCGGTGACCAGGTAGAGTCTTATTTGATGCTGTTTTGGCTGAATCTCTGATTGTCATTCGTCTCACAGGTTTATGTGTCAGAAAATGGTTATTAGTGCTACTGATGTGCGAAAGGATGTTGGTACTAATGTATAGGAGGAAGCACTTGTCCTGCAGTGAATCAAAAATATATATAATGTGTTCTTCACAAGCGTTTACGTTAACACCACTAATTCAATTTTTACTGATGCCAGGTGAGCCAAAGATAAAATGGCAAGGGTGAGAAAATTATTTTTAAAACTACGTCACCTACTGAGATTGAAACCTTATCATCGGCGAAGAAGAAAGGAATTTTATTGAACTCTTTGGGTCCAGAAGGCATTAGACAATATAATCGAACAGAGAAAAACAAAAAAAACAGAACAGAGGATGAAACTGACGTTTTCTTGAATGCAATGCTCTTGATGATTTGGAAATTTTGGAATCTTATTTTCACCTACTATGTGTGTAGCAATAGACAGGTATACGTTCTTCCATCAGAAGGAGGAACAAAAAGAAACAATTGACGAATATGCTTTTGCATTATAGAAAATAGCAATTTCACGTCAAGGTTGTGTTTTACATGATGAGTTGATCTGCGCTCAAATTATTATGCACACAAATAACAAGAGTGCAGGAGAGGCTGTGGGCTAGTTTAGAGGCTGCATTGAAAGGTGCTATAGCTATTGTGAGGAAAGCAGAAGTATCAAATAGATGTGCAAAAGCAGCATTGGAAGGAAAAATGATCTTGGTGAAGTGTGTGTTGCAGAGGCTAAAAGCAGTGGTACGGTTGGTAAAGGAAGAAAAGAATGGAAGAATAAAGGAAGGAATGCATAACATTACAAACAAGTTAGTGGAAGTAAGAAAGAGGAACTGGCATGTTGTTATAGATGTGGTAGCTTGGAGCATTATGCAAATAGTAAAAGGTGTAGGGCAAGGGATCAGAAATGTTCTGCCTGTGGTATGTGAACACATTTTGCCAGACTGTGTAAGAAGAAAGAGAGGAATACTAAAGTGAAGTGTGTGGTGAAAACACAGAAGTGTATAACGTCTGGGAAGGAGAGCTTTAGTAGCAATGTTTGTGCATTACTTGTGTATGATAAAGTTTTGGAAACAAACAAATCCTAGGAATAAGTCATTGTTTGAAATGGAAACTGCAGGTATAGAAGTGAAGCTGGAGGCAGATTCAGGGTCACCTTGTACAATAATTCACAAGGAAATTTGAAGGTAAGATTGGCTGTGGTTTAAAAGCTCTGGATATTTATCTTGAGAGTTTTATGGGTAAGACTATATCGACAATTGGGGTTAGAGTAGTATCATTCAAATTTAGAGGAAGGTCTGCAGAGGGGAAGGTATATGTGGCAGAATGAGGTCGGTGCGTGCTGGGATTGATGAACCAATAAGTGTTGGTATATTTTGTAATCCTAATAGCAGGGAGCAAGTATTGTTGGACAAATGTGATGGAATTGGAAAAAATAAGTCAAGAATTTGCTAAAGTGTTCTCTGGTAACACTGAGCAGTTGAATGGATTCAAATACATAATAATACTTAAGGAGAATGCCAAGCCTGCTCTCCACAAAGCTAGGAATGTGCCTTTTGGTGAAAAAGATGAAGTGGAGAGAGAATTGTTAAAATTTGAAAAGGAGGAAATAATTGAATGTACAGAATCAGCACAGTGGCTGTCTCCAGTTGTCATTGCCCGACGTAGTAATTGCTAAATCAGACTATGGCCATCATTAACACCCTGGCGGTCTGCAGACCGCTAGGGCTGCGGTGGCGGTAAAACTGCCACCAATGTGGTGGTCCGGCAGCCACATTATGACTGGTGTGTTACCGCCACAGTCAGACCGCTAGCACCACCCCTTTTTGGCCGTCTGGCAGCCTGGCAGTGCTGGCGGTCCCAATTTGCCAGGTCAGCGCTGCAAGCAGCACTTCCCTGGGGATTATAACCTCCCTCTCCACTAGCATTTACATGGCGGTTGCCCCACCATGTAAAGGCTGGTGGAGACGGGGTGCAGGGGGCCCAATGGGGGCCCCTGCACTGCTCATGCACTTGGAATGGGCAGTGCAGGGGCCCCTATGGCCATCACCATCGTACTTTTTACTGTCTGCTTTGCAGACAGTGAAAAGAGCAACAGGTGCTGGTGCACCTGATGCACCGCAACATTGCTAACGATGCATCAATTACGAGCCTGCGTCAATGTTGTGTGCTGTTTCCCGCTTGGCCAGTGAGCGGAAACTCTGTTTTCACCTGCTGACCCAGTGGGAAACTCTTAATTGGGGCTGCGGAAAGGAGACTGCACTGGCGGTCTCCTGACCGTGGGACTTCAGCAGATGGCCTTTTCCATCCGCCGAAGTAGTAATGGGGGCTATGTGTTGACTTAAGAGATTTAAATAAGAACATTCTTGTGGACAAATTTCCATTACCAAGGATTAATGAACTTTTAACTAGGTCAAAGAACATCAAATGGTCCTCTACAATTGATCTTCCATCCACATACCAAGAGGTGCACTTACATCGAGAAATCAGGAGATTGACAGAGATTGTAACACCATTTGGGTGTTACCAGTTTGTTAGGGTGCCACTTGGACTAGCTTTTGCCACTGCTGTTTTTCAGAGATATATGGCTGAAGTTTTAAAAGACATATAGCGCTTTGACGCCTCATCGGGGGTAGTAAGCGCTATACAAATACTATTACAATACAATACAATATCTGGTGAATTATACTTCCAACATTATATATTGGTTATGGGAAAAGACAACAAAGAGCATGATGGAAGACTGAGGAGGGTGCTATGTGATTTGGGGAGGAAAGGTCTTATGCTGAATTTTCAAAGTGTACGTTTGCTACGAAGTCTGTGTCTTATTTAGAACATGTTATCAAAATTTTGGAAGCAGTTTAGAAAACTCCTGCTCCCACAAATAAGGTTGATTTACGTACTTTTTTGTGACTGGTGGAGAACTATTCAAAATTTGTAGAACATTTTGCTGACAAAACATTTATATCATGACAGTTACTTAAAGCAAAGAACAAATTTGTGATGGGACTGATGAATGTGGAAAGGTTTTCAATGGATAAAGAATGACATATGCAAAGCAATAACCAAACAAGGCTTTGACCAGAGTGCACAGAATGTGATCACCGCTGATTCAAGTAATAAGGGTTTGGGTGCTGTTCTTTGAAAAGTGGACAAGGGTGAAAAGGAATGGGTGACAGGTTTCGCATCAAGGAGTTTAATACCTACAGAGGAGTGTTATCCTGTGATTGAAATAGAGAGATTTTAGCATGCATTTGGGGTATGGAGCATTTTTGTGCTTTTGTTTGGGGTCAGAATTTGAGTTAAGGACTGACCACAAACCACTGGTGAAGTTGCTAACTATAGGGCATTTAGTGAAAGCCTGAGCCTGAATAGCATGTCTACCTCTGACAAGATTTTAATAATAATGTGACTTATTTGCCAGGTGCACAAAACAGAGTAGTGGATGGAAACTGATGAAGTGGAATCAATTGATAAACACGAATGGTTAAAAGCTTATCAGCAGTGTGAGATTTTACAGTCTGTGAAAAAGTTGATGAGAAATTGATGGTGTGGAAGGAAGATGTGCCCAGAGTCTTTGAAAGTATATTAGGAGGTGAGGAATGAATTGTGTTTTGATGGTAATTTTGTTGTCAGAGGGAAAAACTGGTACTGTCTGGCACTTTGAGAGAAAAGTTAGTAAGTATTTGTCATGAAGGTAATTTTGATATTAGAACATTTATTACAACAATCTTCTTATTGCATAAAAACATGAGCTGTGATTACTAGGCAAAGCATGGTAACCAGCATTATGAGAAGGGTGAAAAAGAAAAACAGTTCACCAATGATGATGTTATTATTTTTGGTACACTCTTACCTGTTACTACTTACACTATTGAGAGCATAATAGGAGTATCCTCACCCAGACAGATAGTCTGACCCCTCATACCTGTGTATGATGTACCGGGAAGCTAAGAAGTTGGTCTGCTGTAGTGCAGGCTACTGCAGGGTAAAGGTTGGAATCGGCATCAGAGTTAGCCAAGCTTCATCCAAGACACCATGTGCCACATTCCAGGGTAATCCTAGCAGAAATGATCCTCTGCCGCATGTGGCGCAGAGGAAGTTTTTATAATACAAGCACCATTCATGACACACTGCGTCAGAGGTGCGGGCTCAATGCTAAGATATGTCTGCAAGTGAAGAGCTGTCTCCAAGGACAATCACAATACTAGGACATTGCATTATGTGTGTCTAACCTTGAGGGAGTATACAGCCAGAATGGCAGCAACACTTACAAGAAACAATCTGCATGTACAGTGATTTCTCGGTACATTAACGTATGAGTGGAAAGCCATCTAAAAGGTCACCATCAGAAAAGAAATGCTTACTTTAAAATGTGCATTTAAAAATGGAGTTACTAACTGGGCCCTATTGTCCTTTACCACAGTCCCAGTATGGCATGGGGTGTGGTTGCTGTTGATGTCACGTGTCCTGTTGAAACTAGAGAAAGATTTGTTAAGCATATCATTGTTCTACTTGGCTATTTCAGTAAATGGGTTGAACTGAAGGTGGTCTAAAAGGCTGATGCTGCTGAAACAGTTGTTAAATTTCTGGTTGGAATGTTTTTGAGACAGTGTTTACCAAAGAAATTGTCAAGTGACAATGGTTCACTGTTTAATTCTGTTTTGGCTAAAGATTTCCCCTGGAGAAATGGTATAATTCATTTGAAGACAATGGAGCTGTTAAGCACCTTAATTGTATGAGTAAAGGTATTATTCAGACTGCAAATGCCGATGGAAAAAAATGGGAAAGAGATTAAGAAAATGAAGTGGTCCTATCGTCTTACACCATCTCTAACAGGGTACAGTCCTTTTGTTTTGATGAGCGGTATGGAACCTTTCACAAAGATAATGTGGGTTGTATGAGTTCTAATAAGAAGGTGGCATGATCTTCTGATAAGGTAAAAGAATAATATTAAGGAAGCACAAAAAGGTATCCACGAACTATTATGTCTCCAAACATGGAGTCAAGAAGGTTGATTTGATGGAAGGAGAGTAGGTGAAGGTCAAGAAAGTTGGAAATATCCGAAGGGTGAAAGAGTTTTTACTAAACCCCAACAAGTAATTGAGTGTTGGAAAAATTCAGCAAACTTTGTGATGAACATGTTTGGCACCTAAGTCGGTTGGCTAAGTGTCAAGGAAGAGGGAGTGTTTCCCATCAGGGAATTTGGGAGCGTTTTTTGAGGATGCATTACACTGGGAAATGGAGGAGGTAGATAATCCTCTAGGGGCTAGTGATACGGACTTGGATGTTGACCCTTGTCTGGTTGATTAGAGTGGAACTAAGACTGTAGAAGTGAACAGAAGCAGTTCTGCTGATGGTAATGATGAACATGCAAGAGTTACAAGTAGGGGCAGAATGATACGTCCTCCAACAACAATAAAAGATTACGTCATGGAATAGTGTTCGTGTTTAATGTTCTTATAAAGGTTTAGAATATTTATTTGGATTAAATTCAAAGCAGGAAGCTGTGTGCTATATGTTATATACATGCAGCAGTGGGGCTAGACCTCTTTGTGCCTTTTATGATGTAAGAGAGTTCTCCCAGGTCTGGGGGTTGGGGATTTTAAGGAGGACAGTTGTGAAAAGACCTGTAGTGCTGCTGCAAAGCCAAGAAATAAAGGCCAGTATTTAAGAAAAGGTGGTGCATCAGAGCCGATACACCACTTTTTCTGCGCCCTGTTACCGACACCTAAACGCACCATGGTTGTGCCGTATTTATAATACAGTGCACCATGGCGGTCGTTAGCACAATAGCGTCAAACTTTTTGACGCTATTGTGGTGCTGTGCTACAATAGCGCCAGTTCAGCATAACAAAATTACGCTATGTCGGCCCCAAGGTGGCGCTAGGGGCTCTTAAATACTCCCCAAAGTGTATACTTACAACCAAGTAGTAGCTTTACTTCAGATCCATAAATTTTCACATGCAAACCACCAACTTCCAAATTGTCCATGCATTGCTGCAATATTCTAGTCAATGGATGACCATACACTTTCACGATTAATATTCCATAACAAGAGCTTCCATACACTCCCGCGTGAAATATTCCCGTTCACAAGTGTACAGACAGTTCTACATGGAGGTTTGGGATTGCACAAACGTTTCTGCCGACACTGTTCCAGTTCTCGAGTCTTCATATATCCGTACCTGCTATCTTTAACGTCACGAGTACACGTGCATTTCTACATGTAATTTATACATTTTGACATGCAAGATTGCACTTCACCATTCACCATCGTCTCTACATTCCTACCTGCTAAATTCCACAAAAATCCGTTCTTCGTAACTGTCATACTCTAAAGCACAAAAGTCCGTAATTACTAACCTCGCGTGTGCAGATTAGACTAAGAACTCAAGGAAAAGGGTATCTTCTGCCTCCCCTCAGTTTTTTCGCCCGCTGTCATCCCGTCTTTCATGTACTACTCTGCTCAGGCCAAGTATCTCACTTTGTGTTAATAAATCTTCGTGCATGCACATGCACCAAACTAAAGCTATAATAAGTAAATTGTGAACACTACGTGGAAAGAACCTAGCGTGATGATTTGCAGTTCCTAGTTTTGATCACAAGATGACGCTAGAGAACCTACAGTGAATTCGTGAGTTTTTCGATTTACCTTGTTCCTATTTTCCCGCTCGCACTAATGCACGGTAACAAAATTTAGGAAGGGGCGAGTTTGGAGCTTCTCAATTTAACAAACCTGGTAGAGCAGATATGTCGAGTGCACCCAAAGTTTCCTTTAGTGCACATTTCAGACATTCTTTGGCAATCTCTTTTTAATGTTCAAGGCAGAAAGGGAAATATTTTCCTGTACTTACCCACAAGACTAAAAGGCTACAAATACGTATTTTGTGCTGCATGTCTAGCTGATGTTTTTGAGTACCAGTTAACACCCCCACTCTTACAAATATTGAAATATAAATGCCGGGTTAAAATAAACTGCCCACTATTCCAGACGGGAAAATAATTGCTTTGACCTTTCAAATTTCGTTTCATATTTTCATGCCGGCGAATTAGCGTGCAGTGCCTGTTTAGCTGTTTTAGGCGCCCTCGCGGTAGCAGCGTGATATTCCTAAAACGAAGACAGTTTTATTGGAGAAGTATTTGCTAAAACACGCAGCCCTCAGATCATCTATTTCTGCCCCCCCCCCCTCCCCCCCCACCTCTCTCTACGAGCTGTGCAAACATGAGGCAAGACGGATTAGCATCTTCAGGATACGTAATCAAAAGCTTCTTGCTGTGAGCAAAACGAAATGGCGCGCTGTTTTATTGACAGGTTCTCGCAACAGATCCTTGACCAGTGTCAACAAAACGCTGACGGACCGTCAAAGTCGAGAGCTGACAGAATTGCCATCACTACAGGATGTCATCCAGAGATTCCTAAAGTTGGCGATTATAAATAAAAATGTATACAAAGACAACTCAAGATGGGGCTATGGCAAGTGAAGGACAAAAGCAAATCCAATCAAAAATTGCCCAAATAATGACTTGATTTGAGCATGCGCTCAGGAATCACTTATTGCAACTGTTAAGGTGTGCGTCAGTGAGAGCCCGACCCTCTTGGGACTGTCAACGTGAGCACACTTCCCACGTCATCTTGGCTGATGAAAGCTTCCAAATATTATTACAACTGCTTCTCATCATGCGCTATAGATGCAATCATAAGGCGCACAGAATGAGTGAGATCCCCTTAATGGTTACACTTCCTAGTAATACCTAAATTATCCAGAGGATGTTAATGTTATTCATATATTGCGTTTTACATACATGTATATATAAAATTCACTGAAAAAAACAGAGGTTACAGGGACGTTATAGTTAGGAAATAGAATTGTAAAAGAACATAGAAATTCACTTAAAAAAAAGGTTACAGGGACTTTATAGTTAGGTTCACATTTTAAATGTACAAAACCATAGAAATTCACCAGTTATAGAGTTACTTCAACTAACTGTAACTACAACTCGCGCCGCAGCTATGCACAGTTTTTTCATAAAAAATCTTACTGCAAATATTACATTCATATTATCAATGATGTTATCAAAGACGTCATGAGTGCCGTAATTTGTAAGGTAATTAGCAGTGCATGACGAGGGCGCAAATTATAGTTACCTTAAGGGACAAGTTATAGTTAGTTGAGGTACCTCTAACTATGCAAAAAGAACAAGTGATGGACGGAATGCTGAACAATGTCAAACATTCACTCCCAGTACAGAGATCTGGGCCTAAATCTATCATTTTTTTGCTCCCCATGCCGTTCCAGTTTGGACCCAGCTATATGCAAATCATTCTTGACCCTGTTCCCCATGGGAACAGTCCAGCCCGAACTGACAAGCTAGGTCCTCCATGGACTGGAAACAAGCATCCTAGGACCGGTTTCAGGGTATCACCCTTCATCAGCCAGGCTAGCTTGACTCTAGTGGCATGGGGAGCACGGGACCCACGTCTGGGCATACCCTTCCCACTTGGGGCGACAAATGCAAAAAGAACAGGGTCAAGACTGATTTGCATATGGCTGGGTCCAAACTGGGGTGCCATGGGGAGCAAAACAACAATGGATTAAACTCAGATCTGTGACTGGGGGTGAGTGTTTGCATCATTCAGCACTCCGTCCATCATCCTTTTGTGTACCTCTAACTATAACTGGTGAATTTCTATGGTTTTGCACGTTTAAAATGTGAGCCTAACTATATCGTCCCTGTAACCGTTGTTTTTTTTAAGTGAATTTCTATGTTTAAAAAAATTCTATTTCTTAACTATAACGTCTCTGTAACCTTTGTTTTTTTCGGTGAATTTCTATTTTTTTTTAACATATAGTAATTTTCATTACTATAGCTTAATCCAACCACCGGCGTGCACGGCAGCGGTTGGCAAGAAGGCCTGGCCTGTGGCCAGGCCGTGAGGCCAACCCCCTATAAGCACCCAACCTTCCACCATGCACGACCTTTGCCTGTGTGCAGCAGAGGTTGCCCGCAGACATGGCCTGTAGCCAGACCCTGCAGACAACCCCCCTAATCACTCAAACCAATGCTGCACATGGGCCTTTGCCCGTGCGCTGGGGAGTTGGCCACAGCCTCTCTGGGTGTCAGAATCATAAGAGAGGTGAGAGGGTGCAATCGGGAGGTGACAATGGCTGTGAGAGTGTCTGGATCTGTGAGTGGGTGCGTGAGTGGGAGAAAAAGATTGAAAGAGAGAGAGAGAGAAGAGAGTTTTTTCAGCTTGGAAATATGATATACTTAGAACGAGATATTTCAGCAAAATTTGAAAAGAAAAACGTATTTGTGGTATAAAAATTGTAAGATCACCTTTAAGTATGAGCTATAAACATTTGTAGTTAATAATAAAATAAAGGATGGAAACAGCAGGAACAGACCCGGTCTCGAACCCTCAACATGAAGGTCTGCAACCTTCACACTTGAGCTATTAATTTTTTGAATATAAATTTGTTTTAGCCCTTTATGGGCTATCTGAGACCATGGGGAGAGCCTCAAGGCCCCCGAGGCCCCTGACTATATATGTGTTATTTTATAATATGCCCTTACGGGCTATCTGGGACCGCGGGGGAGTCTCAGGGCCTATCCCACGGTCCAGCTGCTTTTAACAGTAGCTCCCAGGCCACTGGAGCAATGCTTTCATCTCTGTTCCCTGCACGCATACATGTGTGCAGGGAACAGAGATGAAAACTCCACTTTTTGACAGTGGAACCTGTTTGACAGGCCCGCTGTCAAAAAGCAGAGTGCTTGCTGTGACTTGGCTGCAGCCAAGCCTCAGCAATCAGCTATGTCCTGGGGTTGGGCACCCTGGGACATAGCAGGAGCCAGCCCTGAGGGGTAGCAGTCTCCATCTGTGGCTCCATGAGGGGGGTCACGCGGCCACCCTCCAATGTGTTAGAAGCCCCGGGGAGGTGTTGATCCCCAGGGCTACAGGGGTCCAAAACATTTTTTTTTTCAGTTTGGCCCAGGGAGGCAGTGGTCCCTGGGGCTGCTAGGGAGGGACGGGTGGGTGCCCCTGCATTTTAATCCTGAAAAGCCCGAAGAGGTGGTGGTCCCCGGGGCTGTGGAGAAGGCAGTTGGGCCTCCTCCATTTAATTTAAATATAGCCCCGGGGCCCCCGCATTAATGTTCTTTAATGCCCCAGGGAGGTGGTGTTTCCCGGGGCTGCGGCGGGGCACAGCGGCCCCCTGCATTATTATAGATCATCGCCCCAGGAAAGTGGCGGACCCAGGGGATATGGGTGGGGGCCAGATGACCCCCCATTAGAAATCAACATTGCCCCCTGGACTTGGCCCACTCGGGGGCTTGAAAAAAATGAAGTGCAGTAGCCCATGCTTCATTAAAAAAAAAAAATTGCCAGAGCTGCTGCAAATCACGACAAAAATTTAAAAAAATGCTTTTTAGCTCGGGGGTGTCCCTTAGGGACCCCAGCACCAGAGCTAAGGGGTCAGAGTGTTTGTACCTTGGGCTCTTCTGTATTTTTTATTCCTTTTTACTGGGACTCCACTTCAGCTGAGTCCCAAGAAGGCTGACAACACTTCAACTGCTTCCTTGTTGAAGTGTTATCAGCATGAGATCAGGAGGGGTCACAAATCCTTTTCCTCCCTAGATATACAAATTTGGATTTTCCTTAATTTCTCTAAAACTACTGAAAGGGATTACACCAAAACAAAAAAAGTCACATTCTGGACCAAGACGTACCTTTCTGCTAAATTTGGTGTAATGCCTTCCAGTGATTTGGGCGCTGTGGCTGTTCATTGTTTCATATGGAAAATGAACGGGGAGAAAGTGTTTTGGGACCCCAATTTTTCTCAGCGGCCCCTGGACAGATCACCCCAAAACCTTTCGGACAGCAGCTGACGTGACTGGCAAATCTTTTTTGTATAGAAACTAGGTCCTAACTATAACTACCTAGTGGCATCCCCCACATATTACATCAGTAATGACCTCTCTTCAATGACATCATTGATAATATCACTGCAACATTTGCAGCAAAAGCATTGATGAGAAAACTGTGCATGGTAGGGGTGCAAGTTATAGTTACCTTACAGCACGAGCTAGATGTATACACAAGTATATACACATACATATGTGTATGTATAAATATATATATATATATATCAGATATAATATCTGCAGCAACTTAACTGCCACTACATGCCAGTGGGTGCATGATATTATCGCCGAAAGTGATCTCAGTGTTGAGATTAGTAAGTGTTACATGTAGGGGTGCAGTTGTGCACCAAAGACTGCACAGTCAGACATTTATTCAAATGTGTCTAAATCTCTACACCTCTCTGTTTCACAAACAATGAGTGGGCAGGTTGAAGGAGGAAGCTGGCATTTGTTGCACTATGGAAATCCACATGAATATTGTAACTTGTTTTTACACCCTGCTTTATACTGCATGTCTACCGTTTCTAAACACTGCGAATAACAAATTTTACTATTACCTATTCACGAACATAAGGACCTTCAGGAGTATGGAAGGCTGAGTTATCACTGCAAGGATTTGAACTCTTGCCCTGCAGATAACTGCATTACAGCAGCGATAAGCGTCAACATCATTGAGCCGTCCCTCCAGCCAGGTCAGTCTGTGCTCAAAAAGCACTCTGGGCAAAACCAAATTTGGCACCCCTCCTAATAAATCCACCCCTTTAATCCCCACCTGTATTTTTCTGTCTTTTGTATGCGCAGTAATAATAGCCAACACGATGCCACAGCTGAGCTGCTTCTGTGCTGTGCTTTCTCTCAGAATAAGAAAAGCTTTCTCTGCTGTCTGACACTGTTGTGTCTACCGATTATGTTTGCATAGCGCCAGGACAGCCTACTGAGAGTAACTTTGTGATTTACAAATGTGATTCAATCACCAGTAGAACATTAATTTCTTGCTATTGCTAGCTATACCACTAACCTTATCAGTAGATCTCTAGCAAAGGATGTGGTCCACCAACTCTGGGGAGAAAAGTTGCTGCCTGGTTGTGAGAGTTATGGAAGGTCTGTGCCCAGCTACCTACACTGTTTTTGATATTCTCTCCTCCTAATCTTCCTCCTTGCTGCTGGTGATGATCCTAGTGAGGGCCCTTGCCTTTACAGGTCATGTGGCTGATCACCTCAGCAGCGACTGGCCAATGAGCGCAAATTCCCACTTCCCCCCTCACCTGAATCATCTACTTAGATGCTAAATTGCGGGTGAGAGACCATGGGAGGGACATGTGTGAGATAGGAAAGGGAGAAAGGGAAATGTAGAGAGACTTACAAAGAGAATGAATATTCATACAGGAAATTAAGAGACCTGGTGTCTGGAAATTTTAAAAAAAGTTACCTAGGTCAGCTCATTGTGCTTCCCTCTAAATGTAGGCAACCTGGGTGCAGCTCGCCCATGCCCAAGGCTCACCCTATGCCCAGCAACAGACCAGTGCTAAAAGGAATAGAGGCCTGCACTGGCTGCCCCCTCAGTTCTACCCAGCATTTTCTGAATAATTATAGATTTGCTGCAATTGCCACATAATACACTGATGGAGCATTTGTATGCTCTTTTCAATAGTCTTTCATTCCCTGCAAAGAATTAACTAGGGGATTGGGTAACAATCAGTCATCAATAATTTACAGTGTAACCATTTTGGCCACAGCCAAATCAGAAATAAAGTTAAAGGATTTTATTGAAAAAATGAATCACAAAAACACGCTCTAGAGATACAAAATCACCATAGGATAGACAAATCTTCTAAAGAAATGTAAACAGGCTAGCATAAGACGCACCAGAAACTCAGTAACTGTAATACAGAATATCAACAACAGGATTTGGTGCTCAGAAAACAATCGTCAGTCTTCCTTTTTACACAGGAGTGCAAGTTAAGAGCATTTAACCAAGTAAATATATGGACAATCAGAAAAATCTCCAAAAAGTCTAAGCTAGAAAAAGAGAAAAATCTATCTAGAAAAAGGCATAAGGATAAAATGCGAGGGGACGAAATAAGTCAAAATGAATAGGAAATAAAGAAGAAGGTGTAGGGGAAGGTGTCAGCATTTCAGAAGTTCAGTCAAGAGTCTTCTTAGAAAGTCAAGTATAAGCCTCAGCCACATGTGGCAAAGCATATGGACAAAAGGGGAAGTCAGAGGGCTGTATCTCAAAAAGTCCAGCGAACGTCTGCCTAAAATCAATCAGCAAAAGACCTAGTTAATTCCACAAAATCCAATTAGGTAACATCTCCAATTCACACCATCATGAGCTCCATTGTATTCTCCTGTCCCACGATGTAACATGCAACATCTGCTCCTTTTCTCATACCATTTCTGAGAACGCTATTGTCCTTGGTCCTCTGGACATCATTTGCAACATGACTAAGGGACAGTCATCTTGCACTTGGTCTCTCCCTGTTCTCCTTCCAAGGTTTTTCTCTCAGGCTCTCCAGTAGTAAAGCAGTAGCACATCTATTACCAAACTAAAATTTTGTGTGAATGTACCTGCAATGAAATGACACATTAGCAGAAAATGAAGAACAGCTTCTCACGTTAAAAAAATTCAGACCTAGTTATGTCAACGTTCAAACATTATTCAGACATGCATATTTAATTTCACCTCATAATTGTGCACATATTAATTTCAATATTTATATAAATGTTGATTACATTTTCTCAATTTAAACTTCATGTTACAGTTAATATAAATGAAATAAAATTGTTGATGCATAAATTTAAGTGCGGTTGAGAACTACATTTTTCAACATTAGACAGAGAACATTAGTGCGTACCTCACATAAAGTGTTATCATTCCTAATGAAAATACATTCAAATAACATGAGGGTGGTTATGAAATTCAATTTGATTATCATATTTCATTTAATATGGTTAAGGCACACTATATAATTGGTTCCTAACACTACAGTGAATGAATTGTATTATTGAATCAAATGCATCACTTTATATTAGTCAAATGCTAGACAGATTATGAATATTTATAAGTCATAATTGTTACATCAAGGGTTACAGAAAAATCTATGCTTTTTCAGTCATCTTCTGCATAATTTTTGGATCATAACAAAATCTGTTTCTAGGTTAAAAAAATCAAAAGTTACTAAAAGTGCTGCCATAGGTACTGCAGTGCAGTAGCACACTCTTTGCCATGCACTGCCAATTCACCTTTCAGTTGCCAATTGCTGCATTTAGGTGTTAAACTGATACAAATGAAGTGGAACCTTTGCCTATACAGTTTTAACATGTAAAGATCTCAAAATAGTGAAGTAATACATAAAGAAGTGCTAGATTACGCCACATAATTAGCTTTTTCTTGCCACATAACTAAATTAAACCAGCTGTATAATTTGTTCCTCCCCTGCCACATAATTCCAGTGGCCCGAGTATAGGGTAGATGCATCCCTCTGTAGTGAATGTAAATGTAAAATCAATGAAACAGTATGCTGTTTGTTTTTCAGGTGGGTGCTCTGTAAGTACCTATGCATAGCTATATGGACAAGATGAAGTGCATATAAATCAATCACCAATCTAGTCCAATTAATTTAGTGCTTAGGAACATCTACAGACAAAATAGTCTCAAAAGAGTATCCTTCAGAGTATAGACTATCTTCTATACAAAATATAGATGTCCACCTTTAGAGTATCCCTCATTTGACAGCGAAGTAGACTTAGGGCCTCATTACGAGGCTGGCAGTCTTTAGACCGCCAGCCTCGCTTGGCGGTCAGGACCGCTGCTGCTGTTGTGGTCCGACCGCCACATAAAGACCCTGG
The DNA here is from genome assembly GCF_031143425.1 of Pleurodeles waltl. NCBI lineage: Eukaryota > Metazoa > Chordata > Amphibia > Caudata > Salamandridae > Pleurodeles > Pleurodeles waltl. Next base: position 185,579,410 of record NC_090445.1, on the reverse strand, counting down.
CGGTCAGATCACCAGGGCTCTGCCAGCACCGCTGGGATCCATGATCCCGATGGCCGGGCGGTGGCAGAGATCGTAATTCGCCAAAGTACCACTGCATGCAACACTGCCATGTGGATTACGACCTCGTTCTCTGCCAGCCTTTCCATTGTGCTTTCACTGCCACGAAAAGGCTGGTGGAAAACAGGTGCAGTGGGGCATAAGGGAGCCCCTGCACAGCACATGCATTTGGCATGGGCAGTGTAGAGGTCCCCTTGCCCAGAACCGTCACAATGTTCACTGTCTGCTCTGCAGACAGTGAACACTGCGATGGTGATGGTGCATTGAGTGGGCTACAGCACTGCCGCTGCCTTGATTTCGAGCTAGAGACAATGCTGTAGCTTGTTTCCCTTTAGGTCGGCAGGTGGAAACCTCAGTTTCCGTCCACCGGTCTAGCGGGAAACTCCTAATAGGTCCAGCGAAGTGGTCGCCGTGAAGGGGGCAGCCACCCTGTCAGGAGTTTGACGAACATGCTTTCCTGACCATCAAACCCATAATGAGGGCCTTAGGGTCTGATTTATAATCTGGTGGACAGCCCATTTTCCCACCAGGACGAAGAAGTAAATTACCCCCCTAGGTATATAAATGATCGCCAAACTGGTGGCATTTGTAAAGCATGGCAGAAACCGCCGTCACTGCAGTTATAGTCAATGCATTTCACTGTTTGGTAAATGGCTTTGACAACATGACGGAGCCCTGCAACAAACAGTTTCCTTTTTTATTTTCAAAAATAAAGTGCTTCCCTCACCATGGCAGTCCTATCCCATGGTGAGGGGAACATTTAGAAGTTTTCACTGCTCCTTGCTGCCAGGGTTGTCCCGGTGCTGATAGACTGTGAAAACTAAACCAGGCTGGTGGAATTAGAGGTCTGTCTCTGACGGGCCTTAGTCCATAGGGCAGTCGGAAGGGTTTATTCACGGCAGAGATGGAATAGTCTCCACTGTGATTAAACCTATAGTCCACCCGCATCAAAGTTGGGTGGGCGGACCATTGACTTGGTAGTATAGATACTCCTTCTCCGTTAAAATGGAGTATATATACAGCCACACTTTTAATCATTCCCTTAGCCTTTTCTAGGATGCATGTCAATGTGTATTTTTATTGCCAGAATACCTTGCTTTAAAGGACCCCTGTCTGATTCAACATGGATTCTGTGTCTAGGCAGAGGATTACTATGCCATCGCAATCTTCTTGTGACCTAGTATGTGCTAGTAACATAGCAACAAATGCCTGCTCCTTGCTGTGCATCAGTAGACATGTGGAGTGAAACACATCTGAAAAGTACCAATGGACTGCATATTAGGACAACACGTTTTCATTTACACCCACACACTAGATAAGAAAGCTACCAAGTTTGCTAAAAGTTAAAAGCTAAATGATACAAATAACATGTTCAGGATCTTTCTCACTATGCCGAGTGATTACAAACATGAAAACATGAAAAAAATGTGCTCATGCACACCATCCCACATCTTTTTAGAAGTATTTGTGAAAAATCAGCAAGATGGTAGACGTCTATCTTGGAATGGTAAATTAAAAAACATAAAAAGTTTTTTGTTTTGTTTTTTAAAGAGAGGAGTGAGCTGATAGCAAACTGCAGCAAGAGGACCCTTCAAAAAAGTTTTTTTTAATGAGGTAGTGAGGTAGGTGGGGTAAGGTGGTTTCAAAATAAAAAGTGTTGACAGCAGCGAGGAGCAGCAATGATGGACCTTAGTGAGTCCACAGATTTTAAATTTAAAAAAAGAAACAAGCGAGAGGAGGCAGGGGCAACAGAAGTAGCAGACAAGCTGGAAGGGGGAGGGCGAATCAATGCGAAGAGCGTGAGGGAGAATTCATTGCAGTCGAAAAGAAGCACACAAGATAGGGCAAGAAAACAATCTCACAGAGATCTGAAAGAAATAGGAAAAAGTAGTTCCTTGAATGTAAACAGTGAAAGGATATGAATTATCTAGTCAAAATGATAGTAAAGAAGCTTGCTCCGGGGGAGGAACAAACGTGAGAAGAGGAAGGAAAGCCACTCGATAGAAGCAAGGACATATGACGAACTTAAAAGCCAACCATCGGTAAGCATTTTCTGGCCCAAGGCATCTGTAGGTGACACCTAACAAGAAGAGAACCATACTTATCAATGGAAATATACCCTGAAATATTAATTGCAAACTTTTGTATTTAATAAAATGTACTGAAACATTAATATTAATATTATTTATAGCCTTTGCTTCTGGTGGTACTAATGTGGTTGCATTTCAGAAGGAATTTAATTTAGTTGTTTTAGAACATGGCACTTTGCAAAAAAAGGTAGGCAGACAATGTCCTCATTCATTCAAAGCCATAGGAATGGAAGTGACACCATTTGCCATTTCATCCTGATGATGTCACAGCAAAAGCCATGCAGTCTCCTAAAACCTGAGATGTGCCATTGTATTTCTTGTGATAGCAATCTTTATTGAAATCACAAGGCTGCAGCATGGCATTATAATGATTGGTGACAGAGTCTAGCAACTAGGCTCTAAATTAGCAACTGCTAAAGGTTTACTTTCTTTTAAAAGAGCAGTTGTCAGGCTGGCGAAATGTCGGAAGCTGTATATGCAACCCAGTGGACTGAAAGCGCCAAGTGAAGGCAGCAAATACAACTCCTATGGGATAGAGTTTGCTTCAAAACACTTAAATTAACAAAAATAGTAAATAAATAAATGAAATAGCATTTTTTTTTAAACTGATATCATTCTAACATGAGGATACAGCCTTTATGGCCTAAAAAATAAAATACAATCTTTCACTTTCTATGTTTGCTTGCTATTTAAAATGGTAATTTCTTTCTCTGACCAAACTGAAGTACATAGCAAAACCCAGAGGCATATCACAACACCACCTCTCCTGCTGCCAGTTCTGCACTCAACCACTGAAACCCGAGTGGCATGATGTCAGAGTTCTCATTTGGTTTACTCCACCATATGAAAAATAGAAAAACAAGAATCACAGCTTCATTAAATCATGTCCCAGTCCCGCAGGGAGCATGGCTATCATGGCATTGCATCAGCACGGTATTAGATCATTTGCTGGCACCCACGTCTGCAAAGGCCTTTTATACACTGTGGGCCTGCTGTCCACAGCCCGCAAGTGAGTCAGTGCTTAAAGCAAGCCTTTGAGCTCTGTTCATTTTGTTACTTTATTGTGGTTTTATGTAGCGCCTAACATAACGCCAAAAGGTGACTCAGGCATGCCTTTAGGACTGCTGCACTGGTTCTGTCAGAACCAAAAGGGTGCTTTGTCTGCTGGTACCAGGATGGTAAGAGAATTTTATTTATTCAGGTGATTTTTAGGTTTTCCCTAGCACTTTTTGTGTCTAGGGGAATTGGAGTGCATTGTGGACAGTACAGGAAGGAGCACATAGTTCAGTTGGTATGTATTGTGTTATGCTGACAGATATTTGTATAGAACCGTATTGCTATTACTACAGCAATTCTTATAGTCTGATTGGTATCTGGTATCTTCACACCATAGCCTCTAGGATAATGTTACAGGAAAGAGTCTGAGTAGGATTATCAGTAGCTTGGGAGATATTTTGTTCATGGTTGTAGTGTTGTTTGGCTTGTGTAGCCATAGATCTTTGCCAATTTGAGTACCTGCCATCTGAAATGGCTTGACCATTTCCTGGCTCGAGAGTTTCTTTAACTCCTTTGATGTCACTGATAAGACCTCCAAGGTAAAACATTAGCTCTGGATTGGAGAGAACGTGGACATCACTCCACCCGATTGGGTGATGTCTCCGGTCTTGCCGCTGAGGCTTTCCCATTTTATGCCCCCACTGTGGGCTGATGCGGGAGCACTTCTGTGTGAGCCTTTCAGATGCTCCTGCTGCAGATTGAGGACATCAGTGCATCCCAGCATGCCAACACCATCACTCAGGAGCACAAAATGTCTGCTGGAGACAGGGGAATCATGCTGTACACGTCTGGAGCCAAGTCTTCACCCCTGAGCAGCTCCAACCTTAGGGGAGGCTGGAAAGTGGCCTGTCCCAAAGGAATCATGTACAGGGATTGCCTCAGGACAGTGTTTCTGGAGCAGGACTCACTCATTACCATATATAACGTTTTTCCATCCCTGCAGTGGTTGATCAGTCCCCGGCTCCGTCCTAAGTAATTCCCCCTGAACCATGGAAGGGAAAAGGTCCATTTGACCCCAGAAAAAATGGCGGCTGCCATTTTTTTATTATGACCAAATACTTTCTCCTCTTTTCATGCTATCCTGCTTCCCCACCCCTTCTCAAAAAGACCTGTATGAGTTCTGGCGATATCACACACTGTGTGGTATGTTATTAATATTTTCTGATATAACCAACAAGCTATGTATTAATCAAGGCAGGTCAGTGGCAACAACAACACCAGCAGAGCACGTGTCTAAAATTGTTGAAAATATTTTACAGATTTGTGCCTTTGATTGTCCCTACAGCAGTACACATACAAAAGTTTCATTGAAAGTGCCAAGGCATTTCCGAAACAAATGAGCCCAATCTTTATTTGCCTTGCAGTAAAGACAATACTCACAGGTTCCGATGGAGTATTCATTCTGGGTATGCAACAATGGGGTCCACTTCTGCATTCTTAGAGGGATGAGCCAACTCAAACACCCATCGAGGGGGATGTCTATTATCCGTGCCCAGAATATGGTGAGTAGTCCATAAATATCCCATTAGGGGTTGAGGTTCATCTTTGCAGATTCCCCTGGCTTGTACCCGAAATATGCTGCACGGGTAGGGGAAAAGAGGCAGGCCTGCTGTTCTTGATCTCTTTCCACTTAGCTGAAGGCTGGTTGTGGGTCAGCAGCAGAGGAAGCCTGCTAGCCAATCTAAAAACAGTACCTGCAGAGCAAACTAAGGCCCATATTTATACTTTTTGACGCTAAACTGCGCTAACGCAGTTTAGCGTCAAAAAATTTAGCGCCGTCTAACGCCATTCTGAAGCGCCATGCGGGCGCCGTATTTATGGAATGGCGTTAGCCGGCGCAAGCAGACCGGCGCTGCCTGGTGTGCGTGGAAAAAAAACACGTAGACCAGGCAGCGCCGGCGTTGGGAAAAAATGACGTTAGGGCGTCTTAAAATGGGGCAAGTCAGGTTGAGGCAAAAAAATCGCCTCAACCCAATTTGCGCCATTTTTTTACGACGCCCAGACGCCATTTCATGACTCCTGTCTTAGTAAAGACAGGAGTCATGCCCCCTTGCCCAATGGCCATGCCCAGGGGACTTATGTCCCCTGGGCATGGTCATTAGGCATAGTGGCATGTAGGGGGGCACAAATAAGGCCCCCCTATGCCACCCAATAAAAATAAAAAAATATAAAAATTATACTTACCTGAACTTACCTGAATGTCCCTGGGGTGGGTCCCTCCATCCTTGGGTGTCCTCCTGGGGTGGGCAGGGGTGGCAGGGGGGGTCCCTGGGGGCAGGGGAGGGCACCTGTGGGCTCATTTTGAGCCCACAGGCCCCTTAACGCCTACCCTGACCCAGGCGTTAAATAGTGGCGCAAATGCGGGGTTTTTTGACCCGCCACCTCCCGGGCGTGATTTTTGCCCGGGAGTATAAATACCACGCATTTGCGTCGCCGTCATTTTTTTAGACGGGAACGCCTTCCTTGCATCTCATTAACGCAAGGAAGGCGTTCACGCAAAAAAATGACGCTATTTGCCCATACTTTGGCGCTAGACACGTCTAACGCCAAAGTATAAATATGGCGTTAGTTTTGCGCCGAATTTGCGTCGAAAAAAACGACGCTAATTCGGCGCAAACGGAGTATAAATACGGGCCTAAGACTCCTCTCGGAAAATGGGCAGTAAAATTGTTATAAAGACCAATACTCAGCTCACGTTTCCAAGTCAGTCTTTATTTTTTCCATCTCCACTGCTTCAATCCCACAAGCTTGGTAGACAATTTTCTCTTCCCTCTTTCTTCAGGACTCTCAACATTCTACTGTGAGCTCCCTTCCACAACTGTCAGAATGTTCCACTCAACCAGTCAAAGGGGGAATAGGAACATACTAACTATCAACGAGCATTAGCCTTGTTATTTATAGTTTAAAAGAATATATATTTACAACACATTTTCCCTCCTAATAATTTAACTAATTGAAAGAATTGAATTGAAAGAATATATTGTCGAATAGCCAGCATTGAAAAAGGCACTGCTTTCTTGCTTGCACATGGCTATACTGGCAGTACACAAAGCACAGTATGAGGCTCTGTGCACAGTGCTACTAGCAAAGCAGGATGAAGAAATGAAGTAAAAGGAGAAATGCCATGGACTGCAGGGAGACAATTTCTGTTTTGACTGTGCTAGGGACATTTTGCACCTCGTCAGATTTAGAGGAAAATTGATATTCGAAAAATCGAAAAAAAACTGGGGTTTCTGTTCAGAGGTGTACCAACCAAAAATGTTTTCCTGCTTGGTATGATGGCATCACCCCCAGATCCCATTGTGCTCGTTCTCCGCAGTTGTGTAAGAACGTTTTGAAAATAGTAATTTTCAATAAAATGAGGAGACTGCAACAGGCTGAAATTGCAACATGATGCAATTCTTGAAGGAACATGTGCAAGACCTGATGAAGATTTCACATAGGCATCTTGTGAAATTTTCCAGATCCACAGGGTTTTGCTTAGTTGCTTGTTTTTTATATTTCTTGTAAATGTATTGCATTTCAGTTTGCCTTTTTGATATGTTGCAAGATTTTGTATTTTTTTGTACATGTATGTTGTTTCCTGATGGTTTCTTTATAGATGAACTTTTTGTCTCATTACCCAGCTTTTACTAGACAGAGACTTTGTGGCTGGAGCACTGATGTTAATGCACAATGCACACAGGTGATGTGGGGAGTATAGTAAGAGTACTCACCTAGCAACTGCCTAATATTTTTATTTTGTAACTCCAACTTTTACTGGAGTTACAGGATGTTAAGTCAATACTGCACATTCTGCGTCCATTGACTGTTTAACTACATATATATGAGACAATTATGGAGCATATTGGCATGTTGAGCAGTTTCTGAGAGACCATGAAGGCACTTTGGCACCTTTGATCCAGGGCCCACCTGGGAACTCAGCTCACTTGGGAAGCTAAGACATTTTGGGACCTTACATTGCTCACAGAAATATTGTGCACCTCATCAGTACAGTCTAACTGGTCTTGTACCCAATATGTGCAACACAATGCTTCCCAACCTACTATGAGCAGAGATAGTTTTTCGTTTCTGTAATGCGGTCTGTATTACAGTAACAACTCTGGAACCGTGCAGACCATAACAGACTGTTCAAAAATTGGTCTGCCGTGTAATAGGTGTCAATAAAGTTTTCTGTGATTTTTATTTCGTGGCAAAATCCAGTGGTGAACGAGTATTTAATCTTCTACAAAAGGTGTATGCTGTTCAGCAGTACATATTTAGTGAGAAAATTCGGTATGAAATCAAGATTTGTATGTTGTGTGAGACTGTCACTGATTGGGCCGCACTATGAATACTGGAGAGGACTTCAGTAGAAATCACTCTGGTTGACATTCCTCATTACGAGCTAGCAGGAGCATTGATGGAAAAATCCTATACAGCAATACAACTATTCAGCAAACTGCACAAAGGTGGCATGCATGTCCTTCATAGACTCAGCAATTTCACTGCTGTAGAAGCAGCAGCTGTTACCTGATCTATTGTGGTGGATGTTGCAAGGCTGAAGACTCAACCTTTTGCGCACTGCAGTCCTACAACTCAGAAGAAGAGCCATTCATTTAAAAATGCAGGGTTTGTAAGCAGGAAAAAGAAGGCAGGAGACACAATATTACTGCCCTGAGAGTCCATCTAAGCCAGATCTTTGCTTTCTAACTTCTTACACTTTGTGCCACACAAAACATGCCTGAAATTAAACAGATAGTTAAAAATGTTGTATCAAATGGATGAGTGTGAAAGCATTATAAGTGAGTCATTGCATTTACATTGATTCAAGTAAATGGATACATGATGTGACATTTGTGGACTGATTTCTAGTGTTGTGCTTAATTTGTCTAAGTCTTTCTGGAAATGTTTCTTAGGTAATTTAGGAAAGCTATCCCAAGATTTCTACCTCTATGTGCAACTGTAATTGTGCTCACAGCTTTCTGTCCCCGAGACAATGTTGTAGAATGACCTCGATTTTGTCAAGTGTCGACTGGATTTTAGGGAGCCATGCAGGTGGTCAAGAGCCTAATCCCATGAGGCGGGCTCTTGCCAAGCACAGTAAGTATGCTAAAAGCACAAGAAAGACATATCCTACTGTGCCTGTCCTGGCTGCCATGAGGAGGCATTAGTAAAGGTTCAGCTGCTCATGCAGATCATTTTAGTCAGGTTCTCATAGAGACAAAGACATAAAGAGAGAGATCTTAGCCGAAGTGACCTCATGTGTAGATAGAAAGTGTTAGGTCATGGTAGGAGTGACACACAGATCACTACATCCAACTCTACTAACATAAGTCATCCAGACACACACCACTCCACCCAGATATACAGAACCATTCTGAAGGGTATACACTCAAGGGAATCCGGGCTGTTTTGACTTGCACAATGCTTTGTTATCCATAATGCCCCACTGATATCACAATTATGCACAAAACTCAACTTCCTCTCAATTTCCCTTAGCGATAGCTGCAGAACTTGAAAACGCTGGGTGGGCCTATTGCAAGTGACAGAAGCGGATTAAAACAGTGATCTGACAAAGACCACGTTGACACTACATGGACTCATTGTCACATTTTTAGGTTTCGCCTGCATGCACACTTGCTCACCACTTGCAAAATTTACTGTGAATTTATTGTGAATTAAAAAAACGTAATAGGGACTTAGAAGCAACCCCTTATTTACTTGACTTTCCATTGACTTAGTCCAACGTCGCTCTGATTTATGTGCTTCTGATTGGCCAGCACGTCACTTCCTGTTGTCTTCTTCATCTTCTTTGCCGGTCTTGCCGTCGGGTTGCCTCTGGACCAAGTACTCCTTCCAGTCACTTACCATTGGAAACTGATCAGAGACCTTCCTCTCTGGCTGCGACGCTGAAGGTACTTCTTTTTACTTTCTGTGTGCCTTTTTCTTTCTAACATCTTCTTTCTTCCCTGCCGTTTTCTCTGTCCGCTTTCTTCACTGCCGTCTTCTGTCTTCTTCTTGGGGTTCCCACATGTGGTAAACAGGCAGCTGTTGGTGTGTACCGGATAATCACTGTGAGGGAAGGATGTCCTGCATGCAGTGATAGTAGCCCGGGGGTAAACCATTAATGATTTATCAAATAAAATAAAAACATTATTATAACATTTTTCTAATATTTTACAATCCATTTAGATAGAAAGAAAAAACAAAGGCAAAACCTATTGACTTTGCCAATGCTTAACAATTTGTTCCTGTCTGGTATGATAGGCCAGCCCCCAAATACTCTATTGTACAGTAATGTTGTATATAAATATATATATATATATATATATATATATATATATATATATATATATATATATACACACACACACACACACTCTGACACAAACACACACACATGTACACGCATATATATATACTTACTTAATATATTTATTATTATATATATATATATATATACACATATTTACATATTTATATATAAACACACATGCACACACGCACACACACACACACATATATATATATATATGTTTATATATACACACACACACACACAAATATACAATAAATCAAACTCTAGTTTATAGTTTCTAACTATTCTATGCAAATTACACCATTTGTGTCAACCCAATAAAGGGGAAATTATGGCGAGAGGACATGACAATATATTTTAAATTCTTTCTATTCATTTTACATAAGTACAACATAAATAGGCATGTATCAAGGCATATTCAATAGAGCGTTGCAATCGTTACAGGAATTCAATGTCACCCTCCTCCAATGTATTATAATTAGCTAGTTCTATGCACGTTAATTCTTCAAACCTGATTGTCACCCTTAAGGCATCATAATCGATCTCATAACCTTTGTAGGCTCTTCATGTGGACCAGATTTTTCCCCTTTTTGTGGGGCACTCCCTGCTTTGGTATATTGTTCGTTCAGCTGCCATGTGCCAGTCTATATGTTTTTTCCTTTCCCTCAAGCACGGTGGCCTGGACGCCCCCCAGCTACGGGCAATATTTCCCTTTTCTACTGCCAGGCCTAGGAATAACCATAGTTTACAGTACAGTGTTGGCGGCTTTTCATCTCAAATACCTAACATGCAACATTTGGCCGTGTCTGGGGTGGTGTGCCCTGTCACCTCCTGCATGGTGTTTGAGATGGCAGTCCAGTAGTTTTTATGTGGGGACAACTCCAGATGACATGAAGGAGCATCTCTGCCTCCCCATACGCCCCAGGCATCTTGTGTCAGGGCATCTCCACACAGCATGTAGCCCTGTACAGGAGTAGTAGGAGCGATGGAGCAGGTATAGTTGTACCAATCAGAAACCGGATTTGATGGTGATTCCTTGAGGAGCTACCAGTGCTTCTCCCCATTCTTCCTCTTCAAATTCCCCAACATCTGCCTCCCACCTGGCTTTTGCAAGGTATCCAGGACACTGCAGATCAATTTTTTATAGATGAGAGATATGACTTTGGTGGTGAGTCTTTCGGAGAAGATGCAATCTTCCAATGGGGATGAATCCTCCAAAACAGTGTCTTTTGGAATGTGAGCAGCCAAGGTGCATGTGAGTTGAAGATATTTATAGCTTTGCATGTGTGCTATTTGGAACTGATCCACCACGTCAGCCATGGTCTTGGGGGCATCTCCCTGTTGCACAACTCCTAATTTAGTGATATTTATCAGCTTCTATTTTGCGAAGAATTGTAGGCTGCCCATCTCCGATAACAAGTCGCTGGACCAGAGGGGAGTTATTGTAAGGATAATTTTAGAACAAGACTGTTTTATGAATAAGTCATTTCTGAGAGATGCTGTCTAATGTTCTAGTTATATAATTCTGCAAAATAAAACCATTGGATACACTAAGCAGCGAGGCTTCTGGGTGGAAACCATAGTTAAGCCCCAAAAGAATATTAGCTATTACTAGCTAAATACTAGTAGTAATACTAGTTAAATACATCGAATTATGACATTCCCGCTGGTCAGCCCAGTGGGAGCAGTGCTACGGTATTGGTCTTGACTCCCTTAAGGAAGCAAAGGCCAATACCGTAGCACACCAGTACCCTTGAAATGCTCACTGTCTGCAAAGCAGACAGTGCACATTACAAGGGTGTCCCAGGACTGCCCATGCCTATGCAGGGTCCCCGTAGTGGCCCTCTGCACATGAGAAGGCTGAACTGCCACGGAAAGGCTGGCTGAAAGGGGACTCGCTCTCTGCATGGTGGTGCTGAACTCAGCTGAGCACAAGTCAGACCACTGTCAGCCCATCGGGAATCATGTTCCTGGCGAGGGCTGCAGTCCCCTGGCAGTCTAACCGCCAAGGTTGTAATGCGGTGGTCGAACCGCCTTGAGTGGGCCGGTACGACCGCCCCTGCGAGGCTGGCGGTCTCAAGACCACCACCCTCGTAAGGAGGCCCTAAGTTTCAACTAACATGCTGTGTCAGTTGTCACACTGGGAATAGTGAACTTGAATGCAAATGATGAAAATAAAACGTTTTTTCTTGTTTTAGATATCGACATCCCTGCAATGCAGATTGAGTCCAGCTCTAAGAACAAGCAGATTTAAGATATCCAATGTCTCAGTTTCACTCTCTCGTCCATTCCCCTTTCCTTGGCTCTACTGTTGAACAGCACAACTATCATTTAAATAGTTACCAGGGCAGTTCAGGGAATTGTGAATATTAGCCTCTTGATGGATCTGAATTACCAGTGGCAAACCCTGACAAATGGATTTGGCTGGTTGTGGCACTGTGCTCTAAAAGTGGAGGAGCCAACACATTTCGAGTACAGAAGAGGAGCAGAGAAAATGGCCAACTCAGTAGTATTAGAACAGTTCCATGCAATCATCTATGGTTTGACAGTCATGTTGGGGGTGAGTCCTTTCTGGGGATAGCAGAAAGGATAATTGTTCTCAGGCCCTTGGAAGAAGATCCTGCCACAGCAGCTAGTACATCTTATTGATCTAAAGATGCTGGAGACACTTCAAATCGAGGCTACATTTGACAGCCTGCATTTTTGGATGCTGATGTTCTCGAACACAGGTCACAGAAGACACTGTATGGGATCAGCTTCACCCATAAAAAAGTGGTACCAACAAGATGAATTTGTTGTTTTGTAGATTTAAGCAGTGTGCAATCCCCCAACACAATGTAATTCTGCCAGATGTAGGTTTAGCACAGATTTGTCTAAGGATAACGTAATTGCACACAGATCTAAGCCCAATTGAAGAAACATTTTTAGGCCAAATGTGAGTGTTCAAAAAGGAATATTACTGGAGTCAATGCCCTCCTTCTTCTCTTTTGACTCACTGAGTAAAAAATATAGAGGAGTATCTATCTCATCTACCCCTCCACTGAGAAACCAGACACACCAGATGGCAAAAAACATAACGAAGAATAGAAACATTAAGATTGGAGAGAACCTACTGAAATGCTGTTTTCTTTTCACTCTGAAATCAAGTGTCTTAGAAGCAACTATACTTACGGTCTGGCTAATGACCATACAGATCTGGCAAATGACCATAAAGACAATATCCCACCCGGTCACTGCTCTGAGAGAGGCTGGTGCTACACAAGATAGACTCCATCAGCCTCGCACCCTACTGGAACATTAGATAGTCAGCAGAAGAGACAGCAATGGACAGTGCCCCTAAACTGAGATATTCATTCTTTTTTACCTGTATTACAAAGTTTTGTTACCTGAAAGCTCCATATATTAAACAGAAGGCTTACTAGCTGATGCACATACCACTGTGTTCTACTGCCAATTGGGCCACCACTGTGGCAGTATTTACACTTTGCTAATGGTTGAACACAGCTTACAGGGACTCGAACTGCACAGATAAGGTAGATTTAGAGAGAGGTACGGGGTAGTAGGCTTTGGTAAGGTTGAGTATGTGATGCAGGCGTTAGCTGGTGATGGGAAGGTTGTTGAAAATTGGTTAGGTTTACCTTTGAAAGCCGGGGTTTGAGGAGATTCTTCACTCAAAATGGGGAAAGGCTGTAAGCTTTGCTAGTGTCTAAGACGGATGTTGGTGGATGGGTATGTGGAAATAAGTTGGTTGACGAGAGAAGTATACTCTGACAGGGGTTTAGATGAGTGATGGAAGGTTGGTGTTGTTTCATTGTTTAACTGAAGTACTATGAGGTAGATTGAGGGTAAAGAGCAGAGGAAAGGTTGTGGAAGAAGAGGGAATGATTGTGAGAGAGATGGGCATGCACTTAGGTAAAAAAGTCAAATATCAGGAAGAGCAGGCTGGTTGTCATCCATAAAGGTTGAGGAGAAGGAGACTAGAGTGAGGATGGAAAGAGGGTAGAGAAAATAGTTGGACAGTTCCAGTTGCGAGTGCAAAGCAGAGTGAGGGAGAGTGGAGCATTCAGAGGCGTTGAGTAGGGGAGAGGTGGAGAAAGGAACAGTAGTGCAGTTAATGGTTGTGGGAGGCAGAGGAGTGGACAGCCAAGTGCCAACAATGTGATATTTACGAGGATTGGTTTTTGCAGTAACTGAGTGAGACAATCTTGTGGTGGGTAAGGGGCTTTGATAATAGTAGGGTTGTCTATGTGTTACAACAGATTAGTAGCTAGTTAGTAGGTCTATTGGTGTGCATGGTTTTTCATTTACCTCTATTCAGAAGTTGGGCAACTCTGGAAGGAAGCTGTTATCATGATGATCATTTTGTGATTATACCCCTAGTGATGTTGCAGCAGTTCAAGAAGAATGGGTATCACAATAGTAGTTCTTAAAGACGGAAGTGTTATTAGCACAATTCAGAAAAGACAAAAGTACTACATTAGACGTCCTTATGGGTTATACTCGGATGCTGTGTTACAGCAGCTAAAGAAGAGCTGCTGCCACATTAGTGATCCATATGGGCTATATCCAGAAGTGGTAAACCCCGGGCCACCCACAGGGCGTTAGGTGCACAGTGTGGGGTTGGCCACAAAAAAACTCTTGTTAAAGTTATTATTAGCTTTGGTTATACCACTTCAAAGTGTGTGTAAAAACCTCAGAAATTCACAGAAAACACAGGTAACGTGCTATAATGGTTCAGATTTAAAATTGGAAAACCACTAATATTCAAAAGTTATATATATATTTAAATGTAGCACTTGTATAGAACACTATTCACCTTTTATGGTCTCAAGGAGCTGTACACATACTGCTGTAGAACCCCTCCTGGCTTTTCCCTGTGAGGCACCCACTCCACCCCCAGGGTGAAGCCAAGCATCCAAGTGCTGTCAGGGCCACTGTGGAGATTAAGTAAGCTATTGCCCAGAGTTACAGAGTGGGACCCATTAATTAGGTTAGGCACTGAGGTGAGAATTATCTGGTCCAAGGGAAATGAGCCCAAGACCCACCGAGGTGGGAATTGAACCCTGGTCCTGGGCCAGATCTCTGTAGCAGGGTCTGCCGCTCTAACCATTGTGCCACACTTCTCCACATATATATATATATTCATTCTTTCCTATCTGGTGCCCCTCCTTTAAGAATACAGAGAAGGGTTTGGTAGAGATGCTGACCCTAGACCATGGGTACTCACAAACATTTTCCAGGGGGCCAAAAACGTTGGTCTGTGATGTGACCGGGGGCCGCACTTATGCTAGCAGGGTGATGGACAGGGGGGGGCCTTATGGGGTGGTGGGGAAATCTGTAAAGTCGGTCCAGGGGGAGCGAAGCATATACACATCTACTGGCTATGCTGCACAATATGAAACCAGAAGACCTGGGATTAATCCCAGCTTCCTACTTTACTAAATTATGTGATCCTGGGCAATTGTTTTTCCCTTTCCATCCTTTTCCTTTATTATCACATATGGACCTCGAAAAACAAAGCTTTAGGATGTGCACTTTGTAAAAACTCTTGTTTTTGATTGAATAAATTAGAATGTTGTTCATGTATAATAGAAACCCGGGCCACCCTAACGTGCACCTAACAACTCACTTGCCTCTTAGTTCACCATTGCCATTGTGGTCAGGGTTGGGGGGATATTAATTAATGTTCTAAATCCATATTTAAAAATTATCACTTTCAAAACAAATCTTCGTAACTCACTGATGTAACCTGATGTGCTAAGGTGAAGAGGTGCTGCATGTTAATGAAATACACTTTTCAGTTTTGAAGAGACTTTGCATATTGTACACTTTTGCTGCAAGATGCCTTTAAAAATGAAGGATTTCTTAAAAATAAATGGTGTAAGACAATTAACCTTAAAATAACTGCTTACTTATTATTTAACATATTTTTAATGTTGGTGCTGAGTGGAGTAAAGAGCAGCCCAGTGCTGCTCTTGACCAGGGGGCCGCATGAAGAGGTCAGGAGGGCCGCATGTGGCCCCCTGGCCGTACTTTGAGTATCACTGCCCTAGACGATACTTGGGTCGTGATACATTGCTATGATGGCCACCTCTCTACTACAATGGGACATGTGTAATTATTTCTCAAATACTGCATAAATATATCTTGTACATGCTACATGCCCTATGGACAGTGAGGCATCTTCACATTAAAATGGTGGTCATGTTTCCTGGCACAAATGCCCTGGAAAGAAAGCAACTATTTGCTCAGTAAAGGATCCCACCGGTATTCACCTATTGCTAGACCCCCTATTACTGTTATTCAGCTTGTCCAAGCCCAGCCTGGGTGTTCCAGCTCAGTCTTGTGTGATTATTTTTCTCTTAATGGCAGCTAGAAACATGCTGAGCTTTGAGTGAATTTTTTACCTACTCCCAATAAGCAAGCCACAATGTCTAAACACGGTTTGCACAATTCGTATGAAGGAGGGTAAATAACTTAGTCATATGTGGTCATTTACAGCCCACTCTGAGCTGTTTTGTGAGGATCTTCATGCCACTCTTAGTGTTCATACTTCTTGAATATGTATCCTTCTCCTCTTGCGGATTGTTAATATTTTCTATTTACAGGTTGTCAAATTAGGTTTCTATATTTTGTCCTATTAGACTGCACTTGTCCTTGATTTTAGTCATTTAATTTGTCTCACATTATTGCTGAAGGCCTTATACACAAGAGCACTTCGTCTCCTTTGCTTCTCTTCAATTTAGTTTTTAACATTGTTAATTTTGTAACGTTAATATCCATCAGTTTTTGTATTGCTTTTCTTCCCGGTGCTAGTTTTTGTTTTTCTTTGACTAGACGTTGTGCTTCACGTCTCTTGTAGATTATGCGAAGTTTTATACATTGGTGTATTACAACAAAAACAAGGATACATATCATTAAAACAAGAGAATAAAATGGTATGTAAAAGAAAAGCACTGGGCTGGAATCAATGGGTCTTGGTAAGATGAAACAGTTTGGTCACCCTGACTCACCTTACGGTCAACACGTGTATTGCTTACAATAGGATATCAGTTTGCACTCCTCTTTTGTCTAGCCTCGGCTACAGTCACCTCATCGAGCTGTAGTGTATGGACAATGGAACAGCGACTGAGTTGCCTACAGGCCTCTATTGTTTCTTATAGTCTGCCAGTCACTTGCAATGGGGTCCTTCGGTCCATCCGTGCAAAGCATGAACTCATGAGTGTTTACTTTATGTAATTGTAGTAGGGTGGACACGGAGTATATGTACTGCGATTCACTGTCACAGCACAGTAATCTTTTTTGTCTTTCATAGGTGGTAATTGTACAAACAATGGAGGCAATGTGAACTGAAGTACTCCTTCAGTGCGTTCATGAGATCCTTTGAAGTGAAGCCTTTAAAGTGTGGAGTATAGGAGGTAGTGACCCTTTGAAGTCCACAGATAGTCCTTGCCCCCTCCCTGCTTTATCCTTTACTCAGAAATGCTATCCCGAACATGTTTTGAGGTAGCAGAGTGTAAAAGCCTCTCCGTATATTGTGCTTTAGTTTTGGGTCTCTCTGATAGTAAGCTCCCAACCCTACCCCTCCTGCCTGCTGACACTAGAAGACAAGACTTGGGCTTAACCAGTCTGCAAGAAATAAGTAGATGGGCGTGAACTGTCCAAAAACAGTCCCAGAGCTGAACCTCAGGAAGCCACACTCCCACTCTGCCGACTGGGTAGAAGTAATAAGGCAGGAACTCGCATTCAGCATGCCAGGCCTTCTCACTTAACAGCGCTATGGGTCCCTCAACAGTGAAGACTGAAAATGAGATCTGTGCTCCAGAGTTGTGGTCGTTGACTGGCAACTCTACTTGCCAGGTAATGAATTAGAAGTTCCACAACCAACTATAAAGAACAAGCCTTAATCCACCTTGAGGGTAGTAGCCCACTCACTGCTGAGGAGGGGTGCTGAAGGTACACTTGCATGAAAGAAAAGCTGCTTTGCAGAGGAGTACTGCAGGAGGAACACCGATGGATACACACTGCCAAGCCATGTGGTGACACCCTGTGCCCCTGGCCTCAATGCTTAATTTGTGCTTGTTGTTTCCGGTGCGGAGCACCAGCACTTATTTTTGAGAGCCAGCGCTTAGTTTTCTGTCTCAAGCATTTACTGCGCGCAAAAGAGACCTGGGAAAAACGAAAAAGCGTCAGAAAAGGGAAAAGCAGGAAGCTGCTAGAGTGAGCTGAAGAGGCAGGGAGTGGCTGTAAATGGATTGAAGAGGCCCGAGGTGGCTTCAGGATTCCGCTGCCTCATTATTATGTGCTTGCACTTTTAATTGCAGCAGCTGTGTGTTTAAGAGGAGAGCTTTGAGCACCAGCACCTTTTTATTTACAAATTAAGCACTGCCTGGCCTCCCTACAGTTCGACCAGAGTGAGACAACTTGTTCCACAAACTGACTTGCTAGTGGGCGATTTTATCTATCCATGATCTACTGGATGAGAGCGGGGAAAGGTAGAAAGAGACGGTGACAGTAATGTTAACAGACTCGCTGAAGAAACAAGTGTGATGGTTTGATGCTAAGAAAACAAGTATCGACGCTGGATGTGAGCCAGCCAATTCGAGTGATCATGCTACACTTAGTAACAGTTTAGAGCTCTGACACGAACTATACCCAGAGTAGGGGTTTGTACTTTGACTGCATACTTAAACAACAGGCCAATACCACATAGCAACAAATTCTAAAACACACATAATTTTTTTAAAGTGTATTTTACTTTGAGGACTTCATGTCCCAGAATGCCTCCAAATGGCCAGGATGGCCATAGTTTATAAAGTGTTATCGAAAAAGGACTCACTGACCGTTAACAAGACCTGTTTGGGCTGAAACACGTTGGTGTTTGCTAAGAACTGAATACAATTGTGCATATCTTTGGGAGATTGGTGTGCAGTGGTACTTTCTTCAATCTTTTGAATATATATATATATATATATATATATATAGAGAGAGAGAGAGAGAGAGAGAGAGACAGACACTTATTTTTTATTTAATTATTAGAAACAGTAGGTAGGCAACAGACAACTAAAGCTGTATGCAATGATACCTAGAAATGACAACACTGTACTAAATATTGCCTAACCTGAAAGGCTTCCTGTTGTTCCATGCCCCCTAACTGAGAATTCAATCCAAACAGCTGAGTCACAATCACATTGAAGCAGCAGATCACCGGCCAAATTCCACTGAGGCACAAGACAGGTCAATGATGGAATCTCCTCTACTGGGTCACTGAGGTTCAACAGCGTCATGCCGCATTAAGCTGTATTTTTGCCAAAAAGACATTGAATCCGAAGAATCAAGGATGACAGGCCATTAAACGCATTCCACTTCTGGTGATATTCTCAGACCTACACGCAGATGTTTTTCAAAAGAAAACAGACAAGAATGGCTTGATTCTGTTTAATTTTCTTTTAACAGGACTTTGGGGCGGATTCACAAACTGCACTTTATAGTACAACTTGCATACTAGAAAATGCTATTCCAAATCTAGGTGTAGAGGTCCCCACCCTCCTGTCCTGTCTTTTCTATTGCAAGATATCCACACACATAGGTATATGTTTAAGTAGTAGATTTCAGGGGAACATGGGGGAGAGGCTGAAAAGGGGATTCTTACTCCTAAATGCAGGATGCAAACATTAACCCACATAAGAGTACACCCATTGCTATTCATAAACTGTACCTCTAAAATTACTACAGCCAAAACAGTCATAAATGTACTCCAGATTGGCCTTGGAGAAAGTCAAGCACCACACAAGGTCACTCACAGGTACTGCAGCACACCCCCAAAGTCCCTGGAGGCAGGGACTTAATGTAACGCTCCATAGGAAACAATGTTAAATAAAATGAATTAATTCCAATTTTAAATTACACACATAATATATTGTTTTGTGTTAAAAGTTGCATTTTTTTTTAAATTAAATTAAATATGTAAAAATAATTATGTAAAAATAATTAACCAAAACGTTTGATGAAAGTAATTAAAAATAAATTAAATTAATTCAACAATATGTTTCAATAAAATGTACTAAAAAGAAATTAAATATATAGTGTAATATATATATAATGAATATGAGGGTGGATTTATTTGGAAAAAAACCAAATATAAAATGAATATAATGTATTTATTTATTAAAAATTATATTTTGATGGCAACCTTTTTTGTTCTAGGTTAATAATTAACTTACATTTTCATTTTACATTAACATTATGGTTAATTGTTGTAAACAACTCTTTAACTTTATTATTTTTCCTATATTTTAACTCAGTTAGATCTCTGCTCTGGTGGCAAAGATCTCAACCTATGTGTGAATATTTACTAGTATTAATTTTACATTCTCAAATGCTGTTCTAGCAGGCTCCATCCCGAGTTTTGTGCAAGTGGAAATATGTACATCTGCACTTAGAAAAGGTGACAAGCAAAAGTGTAAAGTTAGTAGAAGGTGCAGTAGTATGTGTACACGTGAATTAATCTAAACTTATAAATTTACATTTGTGAAAAGGCCCTTTGTGTTCACTTTTACTATCATTTGTTTGACTAGACACTTGCGCAGACTCAATAGATCATTAAGTATTGAATTTTTTTCTGGAAACTTTTTCCACTTCCTTCTGTTTAGCTGCAGATTTTCTTCTCTCCCTCTTTGCAACGGTTTTCACCTTTGCAAGATATTTCTGCCACTGGCTTTATAAGTGATCACATCATGGGTAGCGAGGGTAGTGCCATTAGTACCATATGATTTGGCAGGGGTTGCATTTGGTAATATTGGTGGAACACTGGTGCCAGGTGCCTTAATGCAAGAAATGAAAAATCCCCAACTCTCTTGTTTGGAAGTACAAGGCCATCAGGACTGACATGCAGAGGGCAGCTCAAACATTTGGACTCTGCAGCAAAAATAACTTGCTGCAATTATGCTAACTATTTTTGCCTCCCTGGATGCTATACCTGCCCGCCCCTTACTAACGGCAAAGGTTTTCATTTTCTATGGTATTACAATGACAAATCAAACCATAAGAAGCAGACAAAGGAGAGTGACAGTGAAGCCAACCAATAATGAGCAAAGGATGGATTACAAGCCACTTTCTTGGTAAGCCCACAACATGTCTTTCGCAAAGACAGCTGTGCTGTCTGGTATGCTCGACCTAAAAACATCAGCAAGCTTTGTACTGAAATTAACATTTGTAATACAATGCCTCCCCTTTGACCTCCACCTGCACGTAAACCTGAATCCATTTAAAAAAACAGTGGCTTTTCAATATAGTTCTGGAGCAAAGCTTCACTTTCCCATTC
Organism: Pleurodeles waltl; assembly: GCF_031143425.1. Classification (NCBI taxonomy): domain Eukaryota; kingdom Metazoa; phylum Chordata; class Amphibia; order Caudata; family Salamandridae; genus Pleurodeles; species Pleurodeles waltl. Next base: position 185,558,583 of record NC_090445.1, on the reverse strand, counting down.
TAAAGCACAAATCCCAACCAGTCAGCACAACCTCAGCTCACGAACTGTTGCTAGCATGGAAACCATTTAACTGGTCCCACCACTTAGTGCATTGCAGCTGTGGTTTTGGAATAACTATTTTGCATTGTTCTGGGGTAGATTATGTATAATAAAGGACATTTACACCTTCCAGCATGATTTGTGCCATTGGTAACAGGCCTTACATTTATTAACCTATTTTTGAAAAAAAGTCAAATAATGACTATAGTTCATTAAAAGAAATTAAAGGGGGGATAGGGAGAGGTGGAACGAGGCAAAAGATACTCCTGTAGGAACAATCGATGTTGCTATGGAATCTCCATATGCTAGGTTGTCCAGAGTAAAGGTACAGTGGTACCAGATGGTAATAGATAATTGCTAAGTAACTCTCCTCTATCCAGGTTTATGCTAAGCCGATGGAATAGGCAGCCCCGTTTTATGTTTGCTCCAGAACCATGTAACAACTTATTAAATTGTTGATTATAATATATTGCAACGTTTGCAGCACGAGCACATTAGCACTGTTTAGAAGTGGTAAAGTGTACAGAGTCCTAAAAACCAGGACAAACAGATTCAGGAAACAGGAGGGTGAAGGCAAAAAGTTTGGGAGATGACACCTCAGAAAGGGTCAAGTCCAACATAGGTTATGAACTCTTCTTTCCATCTTATACAGGAAACTGGAGGATCATCTTTATTTTATAGAAATCTTCCCAGAAGATCAAATGGCATGTCGAATGCCAATGCAATAGTAAAAATATTAAAGACAGTAGAAAGAAAACTTGGGTGTCGATATAATTCAGATATTTTTCTCTCAAATGAATAACCATCAGGGAAACTGTGAAAGGCACAAAAAGGTATCAGCTATAATCAGCAAATATACTCACAATTCTATTTCAGGACTGTAGGCTTTGGATTGTGCTTTCTCTTTCTTTACTGAGAAATTACAGCAGCCAATCAACGTTAACAGAAAAACTACATCTCCCAACACTCCTTTTAGTCCACAACATGACCAATCCAAGGCCTGGTCTCCGATAAATGTCTCTGCCTCCTTAATCCTTCCTCTTTCTTTGCTGCTCGCAGCCAGAGATAGGTTCTCCCTTCCTATATTGTTATTTGTTCAAGTATTAAGTGTTTAAGTGTGCGATTTTACATCTATGGAGCAGAAGCAGGGTTTGAATGATGCTTTGCTACGAGAACAGTTTGTGTTCCCCTCACATGCCTTCGCGCTCGCTCGGCGACTGATTTTACATTTAAAAAGGAGTTCACTCGCTCGAGGCGAGCGCTGACATGTTTTGATTCATGGTTTTCGGAGTGCCCAACCACTCCGTTGATTTGCCAAGTATTTGTGAGGTTTAGCCAGCTCACAGAGGAGCCGGGCAAGCGTCTTCTTTCTATGTTCATGCGTGTACCACTCTCTGACTGCAATTTTCAGGCAGAGATTGGCTTGTGTGCTGCATGGCATAAAAAAACACAAGTATTTCACCCCCTTGAATGCCCAACGGGGCACAAAAGCTTTTTCAGGATTCAGCATTTGGGAATTTGAGCAGGTGCTTCCTCCACCTTTGATTCAGGCCGATTTGAGAGACATCAGCTCTCTCTGGATTAGGAGTTTCTCCTCTATTAACCTGCTGGGGCTCTTCCCCCCGCTCCTGTTAAACTCCTTTACTCCTCTTGCTATTCCAAGCATGGCGTATTACGCAGAAGAGGACGAATATCACCAGGATGAGTCGGAGATGCCCTATGAGCATCAGGTGGGAGGAGAGACTAGTGCAGACCCTGGGTCACTATGTACAGGACTATGTTAACCAGGCTCTCATAAAAGCTTTGAAGCCTTTTACTCATCCTCTAGTGAGGTTTGGTCAAAGAGGACTGATGGGGCAACCCTCCTCTGAGTCGCTGATTAGAGAAAATCAGTTGTCTGATGTGGACTTTGCCCAGCGAGCTGCAGTGGGACCTGCTTTCTCTAAAGAAATGTTCACGCAAATGGCTACCTCGGTCTCAAAGATCATGAGTATGGTACTGGGGCCACTTTAGATTCATCTGAGTTCTTTCCTACCACGATGGTATCTCGCTCTGAGGTTTCTCATTCCTCCGCCTCACACACTTCCGACTCTGACCAAGCGGAAGCGGAACCCAAACACCCTACCAAACGCAAACGCAAGCGCTGTCATACCATGTCTGAATCTACTCCTGAAAAGAATCTTCTATTTGACCAGGAAGATATCATACACCCAAGGTCTACTGAGTGGGTTCCTTGTATGGAAGTGGCACACTGTATGCAAGAATGGCTGCGTAAAAGTTTTGATAAAGATGTGCGCAGCACCTTACGCTCCGAGTGTCCTCACAAAGTGGTGGATACCCTGGAAATGGACCCGAGGGTAGCCATGCTCCTTGAAAAAGTCACCAAAGACCTGAAGAAAGGCCTAGATCGGGCCTGGAGAGGCTGCCAAGACAAGTCCCAAGATTCTTGAATTGGCAGCACAGACAAAAGACCCCAGTATACGGTTAGATCCGGAAGCCATTTTGGAATAGGCACAGAGGGCAATTTGCCTCCTGGGCAATGGAAATTGTGCCATATCCACAGAGCAGCGCTAATCATTCTTAATGAGAATAGATCCTAACCTGGCAGAACTGGCCCCATCAGAACCGCGCACCCTTGCGAATGGCCTCCTTTTTGGGGAGAAATTTGTCAAAGACTTGCCAAATATGTCTCCATCTCCTGGACAAGGCTCAAACCTCAATAAAGCGAATGTTTAGCATTGCCCTTTTTACCAGGGCCAGACGCTATCGAGGCCGAGTGTCAGGCCGAGGCTTTTATCATGCCTCTTCAGACTATACTCGGAGAGGTCGCGGGTCCTACCAAGCGGCAACAGGATTCTACCCTTCCCGGACCAGGAGAGGCTGTGGTCGCGCCAGCAGAGGCAGGAACCGAGGTGGTTTCAACACCATTGAAGCCACAGCATCAGGTGAGAATAATTCCCTTTTCACAGGTTATTCTGGGGGTCAGGCTAAAATGGCATCTAGACGCTTGAGAACGATTTTCTCAGGATCCTTGGGTTTTGCAGACTGTTCAAGGTTACAGACTGGAGTTTTGCTCTCGCCCCAAACAGGAAGTGTTTCCTCTTCCACTTTGTTTTTCCCAAACAGAGAGCAGTTTCATAGACGACGAAATTGCTTCTCTCCTTCGCAAACACGCAATAGTCTTGACGATTCCCCATCCATCAGGTTTTGTCAGCACCATCTTTTTGGTACAGAAAAAAGGTGGGGTTACCGGTTAGTTCTAAACCTAAAATCTTTCAACGCCTGGATAGTGTACCCCCATTTCAAAATGGAGAGAAACCATCTGTAAGAGAACTATTACAAGACGGAGATTGGCTTGTTTGGTTAGATCTCAAAGACGCTTACTTAACAGTGCTGGTATTTGCCCCACATTGACGTTTCCTTCAATTTCGCTGGAGAAGCCAGTGGTACGAGTTCTCTGTTCTTCCCTTCGGGCTGTCTTCGGCCCCCTGGTGTTTCACCAAACTGCCACGGCCAGTGGTGCAGAGGCCTTCATCTCATTATATATCTAGACGATATCTTGATTATGGCCCAAACCAAAGAGTTGGTGGTAGTGCATCTGTCTTGGACTATTCAGGTTCTTCAAGATCTGGGTTTTCTAATGAACTCAGACAAGTCAGTTGCAGTCCCCACTCAATGTATTGAATTTTTAGTTTTCCAAGTAGACTCCATCATGGCACAGTTAAAATTGTCTCTGATGAAACGTGCTTCGATCAAGATAGAGTTACGGAGAGCCCTTGCCTCTCCGACTATATCATTGAGGACCCGCCTGGTAGGTTTTTTAGCATCTTCCATCCAAGTAATATTTCCAGGTCCCCTGCATTATCAAGCCCTTCAACACCTAAAGATCTTACATCTTCACAAGGGGCTGACCATTTTTGCATCCTCTCCGGAGATAATAATAGAGTTTGACGCCAGTCAACGGGGTTGGGGTGCCCAGTGCGGAGCGATGGAAACAGGGGGCCGTTGGTCCCCAGAGGAGTTGAGTCTCCATATCAATTGTTTGGAGCTTCTTGCAGAGCTTTTGCGATCCGTTCTCTCCATCCTCACAAGGCCAGTTGTTGCATACTTCTTCGTATGGACAACATATCGGCTGTGAGATATATCAATTGCCTGGGAGGAACCAGATCGCGAGTCCTAGTGGAGATTGCCAAGGAGTTTTGGCATTTTTGTGTCCAACACCAAATATCGGTCACAGCGGAGTACAATCCGGGACGTTCCAATGTGGTGGCAGACTGCACCTCTCGTTTTTTGAGGGATGGCAGCAATTGGAATTCCATCAGTCTGTCTTTCACAGTCTGACGAGTCGATGGAGCGAATGCTCGATAGACCTCTTTGCGTCTCGACTCAATACCCAGCGTCCACAGTTTTACAGTTGGAGACTGGATTCATTAGCCCTGGGGTTGGATGCGTTTCTCCAGGACTGGTCCCTATGTCTTGCGCTTTTCCTCTGTTCGCTATGATTCAGAAAGAACTCTCTCATGTGATGAGGCAGACAACGAGATCAATTTAGTGACCTCTCTCTGGAAAGCTCAGTCATGGTTTCCAATAGCGATGTCGTTGTCGTGTGCTCCTCCAGTGCTACTTCCCTCCCTCTCATCCCTGCTTCTAAACCCATTGGATCTCCCTCATCCTATAGTCTTACAAGAACGATTGATTCTCATGGCTTGGAGACCTTCCAGAGACGCTGGCAAGTGCCAGGAATTTCTAAAGACGCTATGTTCTTCTTATCCCAATCTTGGGTGCCTTCCACCCATAAATGTTATGAATCCTCTTGGAAATGATGGGTGGATTGGTGTGGTGAACGAGGTATTTATTCCACGGGGGCCCATGTTAGCATGATGGTCAATGTTCTTTTAGATTTAGCAATCCAAGGCCTAGCGTATTGGACCATTAATAATTTTAGGCCAGCTATTTCTGCAGGACGGACATCCTCATATAGACGGTAAACCAGTGGGCGACCATCCTTTAATTTGTAAACTTTTGCGAGGCATACGAATGCTCATACCACCTCAGCCTAAGTATACAACTTTATGGGATGTAGATATTGTTTTGCGTTTTCTGATAAACTGCCCATGTAACGAGGATCTCGCTCGTAAACAGTTGTCAGCCAAACTTACTGTTCTTTTGTGCCTAGTTGGAAATGGCCCTTTTTGCAGGGTTATCCCCAAACTTTTGCCTTCTTCCTCCAATTTTTTTAGGTCTGTTTTTGCTGGTTTATTGTCTCTGTGCACTTACCACTGCTAATCAGTGCTAAAGTGCAAGTGCTCCCTATAGAAAGTGGTAGGACAGTGCAAAGCAAGAAAAAAACCCTTTTTGAGGGGTCTCCCTATAGAAAGTGTACTGTTTATTGGTTTATCCATGATTGGCATATTTGATTTTCTAGTAAAGTGCACTAGCTCCGCCAGACCCCACCTGCGACTGCTCCACCTACAACAACCGCCTGACCACCTGGACCCACGTAGATGACTCGGAAACTTGCAAGATCATGAACTCCATCCACTCAGGATCCCCTTCAGACCCATGCCCCCACCACGTGTACAACAAAGCCGACTCCACCATCACCCCCAAACTTCGAAGGATCATCAACCTATCATTCGAAACCGCAACCTTCCCGGAAAGCTGGAAGCACAGCGAAATCCACGCCCTCCTCAAGAAACCCAAGGCAGACCCCAACGACCTCAAAAACTTCCGCCCGATCTCCCTCCTCCCCTTCCCAGCCAAGGTCATCGAGAAGATCGTCAACGCTCAACTCACCCACCACCTCGAGGACAACTACATCCTGGACCCCTCCCAATCCGGTTTCAGACGCAACCACAGCACCGAGACCGCTCTCCTCGCCGCCACAGACGACATCAGACAGCAAATGGACAACGGCAAAACATCAGCCCTCATCCTCCTGGATCTCTCCGCAGCCTTCGACACGGTCTTCCACCACACCCTACTAACTCGCCTCCACGAAGCCGGAATACAAGAGAAAGCCCTCAACTGGATCTCCTCTTTCCTCTCCGGCAGAACCCAGAGAGTCCAACTCCCTCCCTTCCGCTCCGAAGCCACCAACATCATCTGCGGGGTACCCCAAAGCTCATCCCTCAGCCCGACTCTGTTCAACGTCTACATGGCCCTCCTCGCACAACTGGCCCGTCAGCACAATCTCAACATTCTCTCCTACGCCGACGACACCCAGCTCATCCTTTCCCTCACCAAAGACCCACACACCGCCAAAGCTAACCTCCACGAGGGAATGAAGTCCATCGCCGAATGGATGAGGAAAAGCCGCCTGAAGTTGAACTCCGACAAAACGGAGGTCCTCATCCTCGGACGAACTCCCTCGGCCTGGGACGACACCTGGTGGCCCACTGCGCTGGGACCCCCTCCAACACCAACCAACCACGCACGCAACCTGGGCTTCGTCCTCGACTCCGCCCTCACCATGTCCAAGCAGGTCAACGCAGTTTCCTCCTCCTGCTACAACACCCTCCGCATGCTCCGTAGAATCTACAAATGGATCCCGACGGAAACCAGAAAAACGGTGACCCAGGCCCTCGTCAGCAGTAGATTGGACTACGGCAATGCACTCTACACAGGCATCTCAGCAAAAGACATCCAACGCCTCCAACGCATCCAAAACGCATCCACCCGACTGGTCCTAAACGTTCCCCGCTGATGCCACATCTTCCACCACCTGAAAGACCTCCACTGGCTCCCCGTGGACAAGAGGATCACCTTCAAACTCCTCACCCACGCACACAAAGCGCTCCACAACGCCGGACCTGTCTACCTGAACAACAGACTCAACGTCTACGTCCCCTCCCGCCAACTCCACTCCGCCAACCTCGCCCTCGCATTCGTCCCCCGCTTCCAACGCAAGACCTCCGGAGGCAGATCCTTCTCCTATCTCGCCGCCAAGACCTGGAACGCCCTCCCGACGACCCTGCGACAGACCCAGGATCTTCTCACCTTCAGGAGTCTCCTCAAGACCTGGCTCTTCGACCAGTAGCAGCAGACACCCCGCCCCTCCCGTGCCTTGAAACCCTAACGGGTACGTAGTGCGCTCTATAAATACTATGATTGATTGATTGATAGAGGTGCCGAGGGCCTGTAAATCAAATGCTACTAGTGGACCTGCAGCACTGGTTATGCCACCCACATTAGTAGCACTGTAAACATGGCTCAGACCTGCCACTGCAGTGTCTGTGTGTGCAGTTTTAAACTGCCAATTCGACTTGGCAAGTGTACCCACTTGCCAGGCCCCAACCTTCCCTTTTACTACATGTAGGGCACCCCTAAGTTAGGCCCTAGGTAGCCCCATGGGCAGGGTGAAGTGTATGTTTAAGGTAGGACATATACTAGTGTGTTTTATATGTCCTAACAGTGAAATACTGCCAAATTCGGTTTTCACTGTGCAAGGCCTATCTCTCTCATAGGTTAACATGGGGGCTGCCTTTAAATATCCTTAAAGCACAGATTCTCTTTGAGAGCAGATAAAAATGTGGAGTTTAGGGTCTCTGAGCTCAAAATTTAAAAATACATCTTTTAGTGAAGTTGTTTTTTAGATTGTTAGTTTGAAAATGCCACTTTTAGAAAGTAGGCATTTTCTTGCTTAATCGATTCTATGACTCTGCCTGTTTGTGGATTCCTCATCTGGGTCAATTTGACAGGTGGGCTGTTCACACCTCTCCTCTAGACAGTGACACAAAGGGAGCTGGGGTGTAGCCTGCATATCTTGATTAGCCATCTGTGCTGGAGGGGATGGGAGGAGTGGTCACTCACACCTGAAAGGACTGTGCCTGCCGTCACACAATGCCATTTCCGACCCCCTGGTGAGTGTCTGGGGCATGGCCTGAACAAGGAAGGATCTTGCAAACACTTGAGACTTTGCTTTGAAGTTTGCCAACTTCAAAGGCAGAACTGGGTATAAGAAGAAGACCCAAAACCCCAGACTTTTAGAATCTTTCGGGAATCAAGAGGAACCTCTGCCCAGGAGAAGAGCCAAAGAGCTGAAGAAGGAGTACTGTCCCTTTGCTGTGTTGCTTTGCTGGACTTGCCTGCAGTTGCTGCTTCTGCCTGAAATCAGTGCAAAGGGTGAACTTTGCTGTGCGTCCTGCTTGAGAAAATTCTCCAAGTGCTTGGAGTAGAGCTTGCCTCCTGTTGGAAGTCTCAGGGACACCAAAGACTTCAACTTCTTCGACCTTCAGCACTGGGAACTGTACGTTTTGTGTTGTTCAAGAGAAGAATGGCTTCTCATTCCTCCACCTCACACACTTCCGACACGCCACCAACGCCGCCGCTGGCCTGCACCATGACCTGCCGACTCTGCACGGAGTCGCTTTGCCCCGCTTTGCACCGCGACCCTGGTCTCACCAACGCCGTCATCGAACGACTTCACCGAGCCGCTGCTCGCACCGCGACCTGTGGGCCCTGCACTCCGGCGTCACCTGCTCACACCGGGCCTGGGCATCCCCGACGACATAGCTCCTGCTGACACCGGCGCCACTGCCTGCACCGTGGCCTGTGGACACCGCTCGTGAGGAGCACGAAGCACCGTCCCATTCCGCAGCCCCGGTCCACCGACGCCAGCACCATCGGCTCCAGTGTCGTCACCAGGCATCCTTGCCTGCACCGTGGCCTGTGGACACCGCTCGTGAGGGTCACGAAGCACCGTCCCGCACCGCTAGCTTGGGCCTACCGACGACAGCGCTTCCACAACAACGACGCCGCTGCCTGCACCGTGACCTATGAACTCTGCACATTGCACCGCTCTGCTTCACACCGCAGCCCTGGTCTCACCGACGCCGCTGGATGCCGTCACCAAGCCGCTGCCTGCCCCGTGACTTGTGGGCACTGCACGTCGCATCGTCCCGCTTCGCAACGCAGCCCTGACGCCATCCACACCAGCGCACCTGATTTCATCAGCCCGGAGTTCGATCCCCGAGGTGCGTAACTTCAAGGGCCTGACTACTCCTGCACCGACTCCGGAACCGACGCCAGCGACGCCGCTCTCCAGAGCTCACCACGAGGATCACGACGCCCTGCAAATCCAACGTAATGTTTGCGGGTCTTCCCGACACCGTAGCTGGCCCGCAACACCACAGCCGGCCTGAACTGTTGGTTTTGTTGATCACAACGCCGTTATAGCCCCAGGTGGAGCTATCGACTTCAAGGAACTGTAGTTTTGAGTAAATCTTGCAGAATTCATATTTTTCTTACTGTATGTTGGATTTTTATCGTATTTGGTCTTGTTTTATATAGATAAATATTGGCTATTTTTCTAAAACTGGCGCGGTGTCCTTTTGTAGTGTTTTCACTTATTACTGTGTGTTATGTGCAAATGCTTTACACAATGCTTCTGAGATAAGCCTGACTGCTTGTGCCAAGCTACCAATGGGGTGAGCAGGGGTTATCTGAGTGGGTATCTCCCTTATCCTGACTAGAGTGAGGGTCCCTACATGGACAGGGTGCAAACCGACTGCCAACTAGAGACTCCATTTCTAACATGCCTCATTTCCTGTCGGAGGGTGTCGAGCCCTGAATTTGGCAGGTAGAGTATTTACTTCTTCTGGAGTTTCTGTCACTATTTCTAAATGTACAAAGACAGCATTAAAGTGCATTTCATACCCAGCTTTTCCTCATAATCAGAAGTTATGTGTTGTGAAATGTTTAAAAGCTTAGGAGGATTGTACTCTAGGGACTCGCAGAGATGCGCAAGGCAAATTGCTGATATGTCTTCAGAGTCGTTTTGCTCCAGTGTCATCTACTACTTTGGCCAGATGGGTCAAATGCTTATTGGGGGAAACGGGTATAGACACTACCACTTTTGGAGTGCATTCTGTGCGCGGCGCTATGGCTTCTAAGTCTCTTGCAGCTGTTTCCAGTTTACAGGATATTATGGCTGCAGCAGATTGGTCATCCAACACTATGTTTAAGATTTTCTGTCATAAACCTATTGTTGATGTGGCATCCGCGGTGGTGGATCAGCTTTGGACTAGCATAATCTGAAGCCTCCGGTCCTGACATAGAATAAAAAAATGTCTAGCTATTGTGTCAAGAATTTTCAATTCTATTAAGGACACGGAGGCGAGGATTATCCCACCTATATCAAGAGATACATTTTCATGATGTTATTGCAACAATTATGTGATTAAATGATACAATTTGATGTGTATGCATGATCTACTGTTCTCAAGTATTTTGTTTTATACCCACCATGTATTGAATGGTCATTATCAGTTTATTAGCACATGTTCTTTCGTTCATGGGATCGGACAATATGGGTTCATGAATACTCCGAAGTACACATGTAGAGTACACATGCGGATGGATGGTCGCTCCAGTTCAGCCGCTGGCTACAGTTCATTGTTTCCCGTTGGGACTTGGAAAATACAGCTTGTGGATTTCAGGTTGTCTTGGATTTATTATTGCAAAGAAAGAGGAAGGACTAAGGATGCAGACATTCATAGGAGACCAGGCCTGGGATTGGGCATGTTATGGACTACAAGGAGTGTTGGGAGATGTAATTTTTCTGTTTAATTAATGTTGATTGGCATCTGTAAATTCTCAGTAAAGAAAGAGAAAGCATAATCCTCACCTCCATGTCCTTAATAGAATTGAAAAGTCTTGATGCAATAGCTAGAAATGTTTTCATTCCAATTTGTACCTCCAACAAAGATCTTACACGCACAGTGCAGGAATAGCAATGTTTCCAGGCTATAATAACTATGAAGAATACAACAACATGAGTTCCCGGCAGGTGCCTTGACCTCCAATTCTGTCCAAGACAACATTGTGTCAGGTTTTGTGGGGCATCCAGGTGTGCAGATGGCATGTGACATGCAACCTCACTCAAGCTTCCCGCGCTGTGTTGAGGGAAGAAAAGGACAAAATGCAGCAGGTAACGACAGTTCTGAGCAGATAACATTTCTGAGAAATGCCGAACTTACTGGCAGCAGCATCCGCGTATTACCTGCCAGGTTCCTGTAGTATAATTTATTTTGTCACCAATGACTCCGTGGTTGCTGAACAGTAGAAAATCCACATTGTGGGTTTAACCAGATAGGTGCTACTCCTGTTCCACAACGGCAGAAAGGTCTTCTTCCTCATCGCCATTTGCTAAATCCAGTTTCCACACAGTTTAATTTGACTAAAAGGTTTATTTGTGCAGCACAGTACCAGCCCATCAGCTCCAACAGAAGCTCACACTCTGAGCTCCAACAGAACTCCCACTTCTACATTCCAAAGCTAAGTCCCAGCGCATGTACAGAACATGGATCAAACAATAACACTGTGAGAACACATATACAATGTGTAAGGAATAAACATCACCCTCATCCTTTGGTCTGTTAGCTGTGTCGTTCACATTTTTTTTCTCCTCACTACAGCACACCACATGGAGCAATGGGTCAGCCCACTTCAGCCCTTGACTAACTTCAGTGAGTACTGGAATTCTGCTCTTCACAAGGTGCACTACCAAGGTAACTTTCTTCAGTGCCAGCACTATTATGGCAATGTGTGCTTTTTGAGACCAAAAACATATTTTAAATTAAATAACCTTGCAGTTTTCCCAACAAAAAACCCTGTTGAAAAAAACATGACAAAACAATCATCGAGAAAACCAAAAGGTTGGCTGCCAACGCCAGACCTGTTGGCTTTACACTTGTTTTCCAAATGTGGCTTGACTGTAAATTAACCCCCCTCCCGACTGGACCCCGGGGCTTCTGACGTACTTGACACAATTTTAATGTCCGATTCTTAATATGTAGCATCATATCTTCCTACTATAATAACTTACCGTGCATTATCTCAGTAAAGACACCAGTCAGCAGGATACCAAAGGAAATCTTTAGTTTGTGTGGTCACTGTTACCAAGGATACCTCTTCCTGTCATTCCAAATATTTACCATCCATCAGTCAGTGTATCCGAAAACAACAAGCAGAACATTTCTCTTGAGAAACCCTACGGTGGATAGTAGCAAATGCATTTGTTTTCATATCAAGAAAATAGATCTCTGAACTTTGTTGAACATTTCACACGCGGAATGGGTCCATCTCTATAACTTAAAGTGCTACGAGTAGCTACTGGTAGCATCGCCGTGGGAAAGAAAGGATTCTGAGGACTGAAGATACAAGGATGAAGCCTCTCAAAGTAGGAAACAGGAACTAGGCCAAGAGTGTCTGTATGACATCAGTGCTACGGAAATTAATAAAGGTTCATAAATGAGAACATACAAATAATGTACAGTGAGGCTATTATTTTGGTTTAACCAATACTACTTCTATGTTTTAGCCTAGTTATAAAAGTTGTAAAATATCAACTCTTTCATAAATATCTGTAGCATTTAAAACCGTTATATACTTAAGAAATGGCTTGCAGTTGTGAATTGTAGTACCATAGCAACATAGACATTTGATTAACTCAGGACTTTTTCTTAATCCAGTTACTATTTTGAATGGGCTACTGTATTGACAAGTGTTTTGTAAAACTTTCTAACTGTAAACCAGCCATAAATTAAAGAAACAATTTAAATGTAAATATTTTGTTTAACAGTGCAGCATCATGTGACAGCTTCAGTGTTAGAAATCAGAAGTAATGATAAAATACATAACACATCAAATTAAAAGTGTCCATAATAGAGTGAAATCTGGTCCGCAAATATCAGATTTCTTGCATAACTCCCCACCTTCCCCAGTGGTCATACTGCAAGTTTACACGTGAAACTAGGACTTCATAGATATCGATTATCTCTTTTCCCCCTTTTTATGAATATACATCATGTGATGAATCCTAAACAGGACACTTTAGTTGAACTTAAAAATGTACAAAACTTACAACTGGCACAATTAATTACCATTCATGTACTGAATAGTAATGGTACTGAGTGGATTACAGCATCCAGGCAACACTGTCAACGAAGGGGATGTTCATGCTTGATATATTCCCATGTTTTTTTCAGCTGGATCAACCGAGAAAGACCACGGCAGGAAATCGATACATACTGGAGTCGATAGTGGCAACTACACCCAGGTAAGACAAGGGTTCCTTACCTTCTCCTGTGCCCTTAAGACTCTCAACCTTCCATGAATCATCTCTTAAGACTACCACAGGAGTCAGCAGGATACTCCTGGTCAGCCATTTTGTGATACTCTTAACAACAGAGGCATCATATAGAGGTCAAGTAATCAGCTTAGTTGCGTCCCCACCATGCACATTTTTTTCTTCAATAATTTGAATGTTAATGTTTTATTTATATTTTTAATGGTGTTATAGAAGTTGTCATGAATGCTATAGTATCTGGGGTAATTAGCAGTGCATGGCGAGGACACAAATTATAATTACCTTAGCGCGTGAGTTATAGTTACTTGAAATAACTCTAATTATAACTTCTGAATTTCTTTGGTTTTGTACGAGTAAATTCAGAACCTAACTATAACGTCCCTGTAACCTATGTTTTTTTTCAGTGAATTTCAGGTTTTTAAAAAGTAAAGTAATTTTAAATGCTATACGTATCGAGAATATCGTGCAGCGTGAATTGTTTAAAAATACTATACGTTTATCCAACCACCTCCGTGCACGGCCTTTGGCCGTGTACGCCGGGGGCCAACTCCTGATAACCACCCCACACCGCACCATGCACAGCCGAATGGTCTGTCTCTCTGGGTGTGAGAATAGGTGTGAGAGAGTATCTCTTGGTGTGAGAGTGTCTGTCTACATTAGAGAGTGGGTGCATGATGGTCTGAACGGTTCTTTGAGTGGATGTGTGACTCTCTGGGTGGGTCTGTGATTGGGTGTTAGTGTCTGAGTGGATCTGTGAGTGATGGCATCAGTGTCCGAGTGAGGGTCTGACTGGATATGTGAGTGGGTGTATAAGTTTTGCAGTGCTACTATGAGTGAATGAATTAGTGTATGAATGACTCTCTGAATGTTTTTTTTGTTGCTGCTGATATTCGCAACTTCATCACGATGTTACATGTGGGCCAAGCTGAGCGCAATGATGTATCGAGAATATCGTGCAGCGTGAAAAAAAAACATTTTAAGGACATAATTTCACTCTCACAGACCCCTATATCATAGCTGTGGGGTGAAGGTACCTCCACCCTGACCCCTTATGCCACTTTTCATTTTATTTTTCAGCTCCGGGGACCGTGTCCCATTACCTAAACTGGTGGCCGCAACTTTCTGGTCAGGTTGCGGCCAGACAATCACAGCATTCCTGTTGGCACGTGCATTTGCAAACACGCTGCAATCGCTGTGAAAACTTTGTGATCACTTTGCGACCTCTGATATACAAATGTATTTCCCCTATAATTTCTCAAAAACTACTGAATGGATTTACACCAACTGGAAACATGGTCCTGACCGCCAGTAGGTTATAAATAGGTGGGGCCCCAACAGGGCATTGATCATGCCCCCATCCCAATATATATGCAAGCCTTTCAGATGGGGTTGTTAATAGCCCATCACCTCAGGCTGAAGGCAATAGAAATGTTTCTTAAAAGCAGGCCTTTCACATATTTTGAACACAACAAGATGCTTTTACAGATGACAGTTTTTTGCCTGCACTATAATATTTTTCTTTTTGCAGGAGAATTGTACCAACAACAGCAGGGCACAGCCATAGGAACGTGCTTTGACCCTAGTTACGCAAATGTATTTGTAGGCTGGTGGGAGAAGTGTGTGGTCTGGGCTGAAGAGAATGACAATTAGGTGGAACAAGTGGCCCTATGGGCCATGTAGATCGATGACTTATTTATAGTGTGGAAGCGCACTCGAGAATCAGATGAAGAGTATATTGCAAGGTTGAACACCAATGATTTAAATTTGTCATTTACGAGTGAAATTAGTGAGGTCCAGATTCCATTCTTAGATTTATTGGTACATCTCCAGGGCAATCAGATTCATACTAATTTATATAGGAAACCCACAGAGGGTAATTCGATCTTACAAGCAACCAGTCAACATCCAGACACCCTGGTAAGGAGTATACCTTATAGAGAACTTTTATGGGTACAAAGTAATTGTTCAATCCCTATTGAATTTGAGAAAGCAGAAGGGGGGGGGGGTTATATCAAGATTTCTCAAAAGGGATATCCCAGGAGATTGTTAGAACAAGCATTTCAGAGGGTATGGAAAATTGAGAGGAAGAATTTAATAGTCACAGGACTGAGAAGTTCAAGGCAGGAAGATGCAGAACAATACCTCAGGATGATCACTAAATTCTCAGAGGGATCGACAGCATTCTTTAAAGCCATGAAGAAAAACTGGGGGATTCTACAGGCAGGTAATATTATTGGCCCTAGACTCCCCGGTACCCCGTGGTTACTTAAAAACAAGGAACCTCATTAAAAGGTTTACTAGTGCATGGTCACTTTTCGGAAATAAGAAATCCCAAGTAGGTGGATTTTATCCCTGTACAGACTGAAAGGCTTGCAGACATAGTAACAAGGTCAAGGAGTTTGAAGTTGTGGGGGAAAGATGGAAACAGAAAATTCACAAAATGCTGAATTGTAATTATGACTCTGTTATATATTGTTTGACGTGCCCTTGTGAGAAGAAATATATAGGTAGCACCATTCATGTGGCTAGAAAACGAGTATAAAGTATGTGAGGCCAATCAAAAACAATGACTCAACTTAATCTGTGGCAAGGCATTTTAATGAAGTTCATCATGGGTACAGTAATTAGTTAAAGTTTTTTTTGCATTGATCAGGTTGGTAGGGATGAAAGAGGAGGTTATAGAATAAGAAAATTGAGGCAACTGGAGTCACGCTACATAATCAAATTATGGACGATGGTACCTCTCCGCCTCAATAAAGATGAGGAATTATAGACACACATAGAGTAGCAAGGGTCCCAGTCTGATTTGTGCCATTGTTGAGAATAAGGTGGACAATTAGCCCATTTAGGGCATCCAGTCTCCTGGGTAGGAAGAAATCAGGGTGAGATAAAGTAAGGTACATCTTTGCCTCCTTTCAAAGATGGTCAACAAAGAGCCACATAAGCTGGTCAATCATGTAATTGAAAACTCATGGTTTATAAATTGTAAGATACAAGGAATGCCCATTCAGGGATCAATTATGACTGTGCAGACTGATGATTATTTGTGCCGCCCCAAATGGGAGGATCAGATTATTTAGTGTGGCGGGCTGTTGAATGAGTATACTTAGCATGCTATTGATTTGTTATTTGTTATTTTTCTTTATTTTTTGTAACAGTGAATAATTTTGAAATTCTTGATGCAAAACTTCAATGGGCACCTGTATAGAATATGCAGTGACAAGACTATTTTGTAATGATAATGGATTATGAGTTCACCATGAACAGACAGTGATAAGATGGCACCCATTTGCGACCAGTGAAACCACATTGTAAAACTGGACAGTCCATTAAATAATCGTAAGGAAGACAAGAAACTTAAATGTGAAATGGTAGCTCGGCATCTCCAGGCATTGAAGAAGACTGTTGCCGAGACGTGTCTGTCTTATCATTAGCATTCCTGATTCAATGGTGGCATAATAAATTGATGAAAATACAATTGGATTCCGCGAGTGCATGGCGGCTTGCTGAAAAATACACACACACACACACATATATATATATATATATATATATATATATATATATATATATATATATATATATATATATATATATATATTTACATGGAAAATGTCACTTACCCAGTAGACATCTGTTCATGGCATGTAGTGCTGTAGATTCACATGCTTTGCATAAGTCTACCATCTAGTGTTGGGATCGGAGTGTTACAAGTTGTTTTTCTTCGAAGAAGCTTTTTCAAGTCACGAGATTGAGTGACTCCTCATCTCGGTGATAGTGCGCATGGCCATCGAGTTCTTTGTTAGATTGTTTTCCCAAAGGAGGGTGAAGTAAGGAGTGAAGAAATGTACATGTACATGTACATATATATAGTAAGAAAGGAAGATGTCCATGCAATGTATATACATATTTACATAAAGTACTATAATGGCTACAGGCTTCCGCAGAGAAGGGAGGGTGCATGTGAATCTGCAGTACTACATGCACGAACAGATGTCCACTGCTGTCTGTTTTGGAGGTAAGGTGATATTGCTGTTAAATGAATTTTAATAGATGAGTATGCAAGATTTGCTTTTAGTAAGTAAAGCAAATTACAGACAATATCCTGTACTGATGCTTTAAGTGGATCAATGTTTTTGGGTTGACAGTAATATACAAAACGTTTCCATTTAACTGCATAGCACTATCTGGTTGTAGGTTTGCGTGCTTCCTTTAGAATGTCCATACACTCTGATGGAAGCTGTAGATATCCAAACTCTATGACCCCAGTAGACAAATCGCCAAGTTGAGCATGCTGGGATTGGGATGCCAGATTTGACCTAGGTCTGGTCTGCTTGGGAACGTGTAATGTGGTATTACAGATAGATCCAATAGTGTTGTGTACCACTGTTGACGTGCCCATGTGGGATATATGAGTATCACAGTGAGGGAGGTGTGACGGATCTTGTTGACCAGAAATGGAATTAGTGGTAGAGGGGGAAAAGCAAATATCCCTGACCAATTGATCCATAGATCATTGCCCTTGGATTGAGGGTATGGGTACCTGGATGCAAAGTTTGGGCATTTAGCATTTTCACTTGTTGCGAAAAGTTCTATGTCTGGTGTTTCCCACATGTGAAAGTACTGTTGAATTACTTGTGGATGAATCTCCCATTTGTGTATTTCTTGTTGCGTCCTGCTTAAGAGGTCCGCTAGTTGGTTGTGTATCCCTGGGATATACTCTGCTAATAGTTGAATGTGATTGTGAATTGCCCATTTCCAAATTGTCTGTGCTAGAAGGGACAATTGGGATGAGTGTCCCCCCCTTGTTTTTGCACATAATACATTGTTGTAATGTTGTCTGTCCTTATTAACACTGTCTTGTGTGTGATCTGTGGCTGGAATGCTTTGAGTGCTAAGAATACTGCTAGCAATTCCAAGTGGTTTATGTGGTAAGTTTGCTGTACTGAGTCCCATTCTCCCTGTATAGTAAGATTGTTGAGATGGGCTCCCCAACCTGTCATTGATGCATCTGTGGTGATTGTGGTCTGCAGCACAGGGTCCTGAAATGGGCGCCCTTTTGATAAATTGGTGTGATTCCACCATTGAGAGAGTGGTAAGTCTGGCAGTCCAACAACACTATGGGGGTCATTCTGACCCTGGCGGTCATGGACCGCCAGGGCCAACGACCGCGGGAGCACCGCCAACAGGCTGGCGGTGCTCCCATGGCATTCTGACCGCCGCGGTACAGCCGTGGTCAGATACGGGAAACCGGCGGTGTACCGCCGGTTTCCCGCTGCCCAAGGGAATCCTCCATGGCGGCGCTGCAAGCAGCGCCGCCATGGGGATTCCGACCCCCTTACCCCCAGCCTTGTTCTGGTGGTTTTGACCGCCAGAAACTGGTTGGCGGTAACGGGTGTTGTGGGGCCCCTGGGGGCCCCTGCAGTGCCCATGCCTATGCAGGGGCACTGCAGGGGCCCCCTAACAGGGCCCCACCAAGATTTTCAGTGTCTGCCACGCAGACACTGAAAATCGCGACGGGTGCAACTGCACCCGTCGCACCCCTTCCACTCCGCCGGCACCATTCGGAGCCGGCATCCTCATGGAAGGGGGTTTCCCGCTGGGCTGGCGGGCGGCCTTCTGGCGGTCGCCCACCAGCCCAGCGGGAAACTCAGAATTACTGCGGCGGTCTTTTGACCGCGCAGCGGTATTCTGCCGGCGGGACTTTGGCGGGCAGAATGAACCCCTATATTGTGAAGTTGACCCTGTGCCTGAGACCATTGTTGCAAAAGACACCGTTGTAGGGGTCTCATGTTTAGACGTGCATTGAGTACTATTGCTATGCACGATGCCATCATTCCCAAGAGTTTCATAATAAACCTTACTGTGTAAGTTAGATTGTATTGTAGCTGAGATATGAGATTGTGAAACGCTTGAATTCTCTGTGGGTTTGGGTAAGCTAATGCTGACTGAGTGTTCAGAATTTCTCCCAGATATGGTTGCATCTGCGCTGGTTGAAGGTGAGATTTCTGGTAATTGATTGTGAACCCTAGACTGTGTAGGGTATTGATTGTGTTTTGTGTGAGTTGTTGACAGATTTGAATGGTGCTGGCTATAATAAGCCAGTCCTCCAGATAGGGAAAGACATGTACATATTGTTTTCTGAGGTGTGCTACAACCACTGATAGGCATTGGGTAAATACCGTTGGTGATGTTGTTACTCCAAAAGGTAGCACTTTGAATTGGTAGTGCTTGCCTGCTATCACAAACCTTAAGTATTTGCGATGTGCTGGATGTATGGGAATATTGTAGTAAGCATCTTTTAGATCTAATGCTGTCATGTAGTTCTGTTTTTGTAGTAAGGGAATGACATCCTGAAGAGTGACCATGTGGAAATGCTGTGAGGGGATTTACTGATTGAGGGGTCTGAGATTGAGGATTGGTCTGAGAGTGCCATCCTTCTTTGGTATTGTGGCAGAATAGAAAATATGCTCCTGTCCCTTGTTGAGTTATAGGTACTATCTCTATTGCACCTTTGAGTAGAAGGGATTGTACCTCTGGTTTTAGCAAAACTAGGTGTTCTGGAGAAAGCTGAGCGAGGGGGAATATTTGGTGGAGTGGAGATGAGTTCTAGGCAATAATCATTGTGGATAATTGACAGTACCCATTGATCTGATGTAATGTTGTACCATCGATGAAAGAAATGTTGCAGTCTTCCTCCCACAGGAGATGTGTACTGTGGGGGATGCTGAGAAGGTCACTGTTTTGATGAGGTGGAGGCACCTCTTGTGGCAGTGGATTTTCCCCTACCTTTAAAGTTGTTTCCTCTATAGGATCCTTTGAAAGACCCTCTAGAGTAATTTTGTTGTCCCTGCATTTGTTGAGACGTAGAGGCCTCTGATGTTGAGGGTTTAAAATCACCTCTGAAGTGGGGCCTGCGAAAAGTACCCTGAACAGGTGTTGCGTAAAGGGCACCCAGGGCCTTAGCTGTGTCAGAGTCCTTTTTTAATTTTTCTATTGTGGTATCCACCTCTTGTGCAAATAACTGCTGTTTGTTAAAGAGCATATTAAGGACCGCTTGCTGTATTTCAGGTTTGAACACTGAAGATCGCAACCAAGCATGCCTCCTGATTATTATGCTGGTGTTTATACGCCTAGCTGCGGTGTCTGCTGCATCTAGGCCAGATCTAATCTGGTTGTTGGACATAGCCTGTCCTTCTGCAACTAACTCCTGTGCCTTTTTTGGTGTTCCAGTGGGCCCAATCGTACCTGTCTAAAAGAGCCTGAGAGTTGGCAATGCTCCAATGATTTGCAGCTTGAGTTGCCACTCTCTTGCCTGCTGCATCACATTTCTGTTTTTCCTTATCGGGGAGGAGTATCCCCAGTGGACTGACTATTTGTCCTCTTTCCTGCTGCACTAACAATAGAATCAGGTGGCAATTGTTGAGTGATGAAGACTGGATCCGATGGTGCATTTTTGTATTTTTTGTCCACCCTTGGTGTCAGTATCCTAGCCTTTACTGGCTGTTTAAAAATGTCATCAGCATGTTTAAGGATGCCTGGAAGCATTGGTAGGGATTTATACTCTTTGTGTGTAGAGGACAGCGTGTTGAATAAAAAGTCATCTCTATGGGATCTTTTCCCCTTGCAATAGAGTTTATTATGGATTATAATCTTGTTCACTAGAGCTATTCATGACAGACTGAAGGAAAGATTTAGGGCCTCTCGGTAGCGGTCAGGGCCGCCGTTGCTGTGGCGGTCCAACCAACCACATATAGACCCTGGCAGTCAGACCAGCAGGGTTCCGCTGTCTCTGCCGAGATTGGTGATCCTGATGAGTTGGCGGTGGGTGGAGGGCACAATCTGCCAGGGCAGCACTGCCCTGCAGATTACAACCTCGTTACACTGCCATGAAAAGCTGGCAGAGAACAGGTGCTGGGGGCCACATGGGGGCCCCTGCACTGCCCGTGCACTTGGCATGGGCTGTGCTGGGGTCCCCCTGCCCAGCACCCTCACAATGTACACTGTCTTCTCTGCAGAAGTGAACATTGCGAGGGTGCTAGTGCACCCTGCAGGTGACAGCATTGCAACAGGCTCAATTTCAAGCCACAGGCAATGCTGCCATCTGTTTCCCATTGGGCTGATGGCCGGAAACCTCGGTTTCCGCCCATCAGCCTAGGGTGAAACTCCTTATAGGTCCGGTGGGGTGGTCACCACTACAGCAGCAGGCCCCTGTCCGGAGTTTGGCAGATAGGTTATCCCCTCCGTCAAACTCATAATTAGGCCCTAAGTGATTATGAACACTAAATTTACTACAGATAAAGGACAACAAAGTCACAGACCCAGTCAAAACAAACTCCTTCAGACAAAAATGTAATCAGTTATACTAGACACTCCCCCTAGAATAAAATGTAGTAATGGAGGTGCTGCGTGAAGTATAGAAACAATCACCTTCTACAGATTCCATTTGACAACTAGCTCAAGTGAATATTTTCCGTTGGCAGTCGTTTTGCCTTTCTAAGGGTAAATGTCAGTAGAAGTAGCCAAGAGGTATCCAGCTCAGTATGATATGAAGTGTCCAGAGCTAATGATTACATTGAACCCACCTGCTAAGATGGAGAAAGCCCCTTTGAAGGCAAATTGAGTTAGAATATAAAGTATCATCTAGGCTTCAGAACAATTTTAGTATACTGGCGGCAACAGAAGATGTAAATTTGTTATTATAAAAATGAATCAAAAAATAATTTCACTTTTGTTCAATTTTAACTCTAGAACCTGAATATTTAAAGCTCCACATATCGATAATAGGACAGTCCTTAGGTACAGCAATCCAAATAAGCAGCCTCGCTTTACCTATTTCTTAGGGGAAGGAGTAGCTGGGACATTCAAGGTAACAATGTCACCCAAGTAGACACCACTTATTAGCCTTGAGTTTTACAGCAGAATGACATCAAACATTCCAATAAAATTTTATAAATCATGGTTATTCAACTTAGAGTGAAGGCCTGCAATATTCAATAAAACAACATTAGCAGTAGAGTGTTTAAATTCAAAGTAAAATTGGCTCATAATACCATACAATTCTGTGACAAAGTGCTAAGAATAGGTCTTCCTGCAGTCAGTTAATATCAAGGATTCCAGTGGGCTGAATCTCTTCAACAGAGAGCATGCAGGGTCAATCAATCAAACAATCATGATTTGTAAAGCTCGCTAATTGCCCGCCAGGGTAGCCATGAGCTTGCTGGTCCCGGAGAAAGCAGTGAAAATGAAAGAAAAGCAAGAAAGTACATAAAAACCAGGGGTGGGAAGCAAAAATAAAGCAGTGAAAACGAAGGAAAACCAAGGAGAATGCACACAAAAAAAGGGGAAGAAGCAAGGAGAAAGTAATGAGAATGAGGGAAAAGCAAGGAGAAGGCATGAAAAACAGGGGGGGGGGCAAGGAGAACAGTGAAAACAAGGGAAAAGCAAGGAGAGGGTGCACGGGGGGAGAGATCTGAGCGTGCATGGGGACTAGTTAAGCACCCACCTGATTTCAGCCTGGTGTCTGGCACTTTACAGCATTCCTTATCCTGCATCCACCAGCACTGGGGGACACTGACTGGATTCTTACTTCACAGCTGTCAGCCTTTTGCTGTCTGGCCCTGTCTGTCTACCAGGGCCCATTTTACATCACAGCCAGATTTCCCAGCCTCCCCCAGAATGCCCGAAAAACTGTGCAATTCTACCTCGGGTAGTGGCAGGGCACACACAAACAGATGGTGAGACAGGGCAGATTACCTTTCTGCTCTTGTTAGCATCAGGCCCTGTTACTATGCCGATCATCATGCCTCCAATGGACACTCCTGTTCAGTCATGAGTTTCACTTCTCTAACTTTGTACATCGCTTTTCATATTCCCATGACCATACCTGTTTACATATCTTGTCATTCATACATCAACACAGGAAAATAGGGATATCGAAACGGGAAAACTTCTACAGACTGGGAGGGCTGTCACTACCACAGATGCTGTGAGACACAGACACTAAGGCAGTTAAACTTACATGGGAGCAATGTCAATGGAATGATGACAATGAGAGAATGATGCATATTAAGATGTGGATGGGGATATTGGCATGACACACTGACACAGGGACGCTGTAACTGGCAAAGGGACACATGGGGACACCGATATGGGATCAGTGCCATTCGAACACACATAAGGGGACATTGACAAATGGACATTGTAACTCAAATCATCACTGGGACAAGCGGTTCATTGACACAAGTCCCTGACACAGGCACTGAAATGTATGCAAGACCACTGGGACAAGAGAACGGGGGGAGACTGAGACATAGGCACAAAGACTAGCCCGGGGGGGGCAGACTCGGAGAAAACATACAGGTAAACCATCGCAGAGGGCATAATATTTGAGCATGCTGCTCATTTGCAATACTTACCACCTTATTGTTGAGATATTAAGGCAGCCTAATATCTTTCTCTCCTAAGGACGTCTCAGTCCTGCCCTAGCCCCAACAGCTGCCTCAGTCAGTTTGAGCTCTCAAAATAGACCTTTTCAGTTTCCAGCCGTGGGAGAAAGCCACAGATGTTTGCTATCACAGTGCAGAAAAGAAGCTAAGCCTGCTGCATGTTGAGATTGTTGAAAACCAAGGCCTCCTGGTTTTGATTGTACCTTATGTCTTCCACCAACTTACACTTCCTGTCTCATTACCTTGCTCTTCTAGTCTCTTTTTAGTTACTAAAGAGTCTTTGTCATAGTTTCCCTCTTTCCATTTCTCCTTCTTTCTCTGTTTTCTGCCGCCTTTAGCCCATGTACCTAAAATTGAGTGCAGAACCAACCAGCTGCACAAATTAAGCATAGGTCTAATACGCTGGAATGATGGCTGAGTAGCTACCTGGCTAGTTTTTGCTCCTCTGACTAGCAGAAGAGGGCCCACTACCACACACTCTGCATGATTTGTGCCCATTTTCTCCCAACACTCCATACCTACCTTGTGTATCTGTCCTGGAACTGTCCCATTGAGTTCTCTCCAATTGGAGATAGGTAGAATCAGCGCAGCATTGACTGCAAGTGGGACCATGTCTTTGTATGCACCATGTCTGTGTATACTATGTGCCAATGAGTCAATCAATCAATCAGAACATTTGTAGAGCGCGCTACTCACCCGCGAGGGTCTCAAGACTCTGGGGGTAGGGGGGCTGCTACTGCTCGAACAGCCAGGTCTTGAGGTGTCTCCTGAAGGTCAGCAGGTCCTTGGTCTGCCGTAAGTGGATGGGGAGGGTGTTCAAGGTCTTGGTGGCGAGGTAAGAGAATGATCTGCCACCTGTTGTTGTACTGTGGATGCGTGGACGAGGTCAGCGGATCGGAGCTGTCGGTTCAGGGTGTAGAAGGTGAGTCGTTCATTAAGGTATGCTGGTCCGGGTTTGTGGAGTGCTTTGTGGGCGTGGGTGAGGAGCTTGAAGGTGATCCTCTTGTTGACAGGGAGCCAGTGTAGGTCTCTCAGGTGAGTTTAGAATGAGTTTAGAACACCCCTTCACACCAACTCATTATCAATGGTTTGTAGGAAAAAAAAGTGCTTAGAAATGCAGCTTTTGCCGCACATTTCCCTAAACAAACACCAAGGAAGAAGTCAAGTTCATACATCAGTACATTTGTTTCCCTTAAGTTTTTCATAAATTTTACACGCCCTGAAACAATCACAGTGTTTCTGGTTCATTCGGTTTTAAAAGATACCCTTTCCTTCTACTTCACAAATAGTTGTAAAGATAGAATGGTACTCATACTTTTAAAATACGTTAATACTGTAAAAAAAACAACAAAACATGTTACGCTCCATTGAAATTTCACTAACTGTGTAATTTAATATATTGTGAGAAAACCACATCTCCAGCCTAAAGATGCTTTTTATGCTATAGTTGTTCCATGGGGCTACTCTGCATATGGGCCTGTCAGGAATGACCCGATACAAATGAGGACCACCTACCACACCACTGATGGTGATGGTTGTAGTCTCAGCTGGTTAAGCTTTACCCACCTGTGGGATACACTCCCCAGGCTGGGTTGACTATAAGGGCAAAGGTGGGGGGGGCAGAAGTAAGGGGGAATAGTGTGTCACCCTTTATGTAACGGGGTCCGGCGAACCTCGAAGTTCTTGCAGTAGTCCTTTGTGCTGCACTTACCACAAAAGGTTTGATGAATGGAGTTTCTCTGTTCACACAAGCTCCTGCTTGTTGTTTTCTTTTGTCCAGCATTGGGGAAGTGGATGGGTGAGGACAGGTAGTTAGAGTGTAGGTTACCTACAAAATTTTAACATACTCTGTTCTGGGGAAAGCCCTATTCTATAATGCATCAGCAAAATAATATGTATTTTAAGTGACGTTTGTCACTGCAGCTTTGAACAACATATGTTATAAGTGATGTTCTGACATGAAGCTTCCTGAAGCCTGACAATGGGAACTTCAATTGTTAATTTTTTGGCTGAGGTCTTCTTATGAACTTGCAATAGGCCATGAGCCAGGACCCTAAATTTAGGCCATTGGTACCACTCGGGGGATGGGTTCTAACATGATTGTTTTTCAAGGTATGGATACATAGAGATGGAAAATATCTGATAGCAAGTCATCACTCTTTGCCTTTTGTCTGATATTATTGGATTAGCAACCATAGCTGAAAAAAATATTGTTTTTCATACTTCTGATAAATAGCATACAAATCCATTATAATAAGTGGAGAAATAAATGTAATTCCACCAGATTGGTTGAATTCAATATAATTTAAAAATAATTATGATTATCAATTGTAATAATAACAATATAATCCTTAAAATAATACCAATAATAAAATGTCATTGTATTACTCATGTATTGATATGGATTATATGCATAATTTTCACTTACAATTTCAAACAACATTAGTTGTGAAATCTTACATATGCAATGTATTTCATGAATGAACGTAAACACAATTTTACCATTTGTTGTCATCATCTTCTTCGGAATAGGTGTCATCATTCTCTGCGTCTGTTTGATTTTCACAGGTGGCAAGTCTGCACATATCAGTGCACTTGAGATCATTTAGAGAGCAGACGCAAGTTGGCAGTTTGCAGGTCCTAATGCAGTTGCAAGCTAGTAGATCTAACACAGCCTGAAGTGCTGACTGCCTTTCCTTCCAGCCCACTACTAGGTGCACTGCTCCCCCATGTTTTTCCAGCTTCCACCCTCTCCCAATTGAACTAGGTGTCTGTGGATCATTCAGAAAACATGTCTTGCTTACATCAGCTTGGTAATTTGCACGTTCAGCATGTTTCTTCAGACAGCCCCTGCAAGGTGGAAGTTGATGGCTGTCTAGCTCACCCATATCTCAAGTCATTCACGTGATGAACAGAAGATTTTGGTGCATATAGCAAGCACGAGAATAGCTCCATTTTGTCCATTAGTTCTTCAAAGAGATCCCATTCATCTCGGAGCTGTGAACATTTTTCCTTTGTATGTCTGTTGGCAGGCAGGATTTTGAATACACTTACTTTTACTTTTCCTGCAAATGCGTTTACTGTGTCACATCCGGTAAATGTGTAGAGACCTATCATAGCTCGATAAACATTTTCACCAAGAGTTGAAGCTATTTACCAAATGTCAATGACTTGCATGCGTATTTTAGTACCACATTTCAGAAACAATTTAGTCATGATTCTGTCATGGAATCCCAAACACATAATGAACTCATCAGCGTCATCTGAGCTTATCATTACTGTCTCATAACCCTCATTAGCAGCATATGCAGTATGCAGCAACAAACGACCATCTGCTTCTTCGTGTGTACTGTTGAAATCGGGCACTTTGTGGCTCCCTGCAGGTGTGATTTTGTATCATTTACCTACACAGTTTGCAAACAGTGTTTTATTCTCAAGTTTTAAAAAATACTCTGGAGTCCAATTTTCTCCTAATATACTTGGTTGATTAATCTATTCCCTGTATTCCTCTGCGTGTCATGAGTGTTTCAAGCCTTTCTGTGAGAGTCGTCACACGTATTACCTATTTGTTAGGAATAACCACAGTTCTAATGTATTGAAATAGTTCATCATATGCTTCATCTCTCATATTTTTGTAATGATCATCAGTTTGAATGCTAGATGCATGATGTTCATCCTTTGCTTTAACCTTTGTGTAGTTTCTATAAGAAGATCCATGATAATGGGCTTCTGCAGCCACTGTGTCCCTACTACAAACTCCTAAGATCTTTGAATCACAATTAATGGTTGCACACTCTCAAAACTCTAAGCTCTAAGTCAACTCTAAGCTCTGTGGCCTTGATTAATTTCTCACGTGTTGATGTTCCCTTGTAGCATTTTATCTTTCCATAAAATATACATTCTTCAGCATACACGTTTGACTTAATGATGTTCCAGCATCATCACTGACACCTCCATCAGCTTTTCGCTTGATAGTCTGTAAATTTCTCTTCATAGTAAATAGGCTCCTGCACATCTTGTGGTAAAATACTTGGGGAACCGTGTTGCTTTCCATATTTCTCACAATGTCTAATAGTGGAATGTGATTCCTTACTTGAGCTGCCTCTAACAAAGTTTTCCATGATGAGTACTCCTGCTGGCTTGTCAGCGTAACTCCATGTTGGACATTTGACCATAAATGAATTATGCACCGGGGATCAAAGGAAGAGGATTTGCTTTTTTCAGTCTTCTTCATGATGCTGCACGGTCATTCACCACCAGTTCCGGAAAAATAAATAAATTTAAAAATGCATACATTTTACTTATTGTACTTAATATAATAATAAATACTATTATAATTATTGTCAATTTATATGATCATGTTTACTGTAATCGTAATTTTTAATAATACATTTCACAATAATAAAAATTATGAGAAAATTTCCATTTACATCAAGGTATCGTGGGGGTGGAGTGGTAACTTACAAAAAGCAAAGGGTTGTGACTTGCTATCAAATATTTTCCATCTCTAGGTATTCATACCTTGCTAATAAATCATATTAGAGCCCATCCCCCAATTGGTACCAATAACATGGTTGGCTCAGGGCCTGCATGGACATTTCTTTCTTTTCAGTCCCATGAAAGAAATCATGCTTTTGATGAGGTTTTAAAGTTATTTTAATTCAGCAGGGACTCTCCAGTTGTAATAATCAAGTGCTTTAATGTCTTAAGGGGATTCCAGAGCCATGTCGGTGCAGTTTGCAGGCTATCAGCTAGCCTTGCACATTACATCCATGGGATGAGCACATATAATACAAAAAGTATCTGCATTAAAACATCATTCTATAGTGGCTGACGATCGTACAACAGCACTTCACCGTAGTTGCCAAGTGGCCCCATGTCAAGAGTGACACTTTCAGTCAGTCCTTTCTTCATAACCAACAGCATGATGCATGCTAGGACTTACACTTTTATATTTCTTGATTCGCCTACAGACAATACCATTGCTTACTGTAGGCCCTGCATCTGTCCTATGCTTACGACTTGTTGGCTTTCTTGCTACTCATTTGATGGCTTTTTTCATCCTTTTGTATTTTTGCTTGGCCTTCCCCTGAAACATTGCATCTTGATTGGATGACTTGTATCCTTCTACTGCACATCAGAGACTGATTTTTCTTTTCATTTTCTGTCCTTCCTGTGCTGGTCTGAAATAAGTCTCTACCCCTGTGCACTCAGTGTTTCCTTACATTGCCCCCCCCCTGCTTTTCTCTGATCAGTTTAAATGAGAAATGTTTCCCCTTTTTTAGGTTGAGCCTGCAAGTGCACGCACTAGTGTACAGTTAAGTTCTTGGAATCCACCTGTCGCTCACCATTTTTTGGCTTGTGTGACACTCTTCTTTACAGCCTTGTGATTCATCAATGCAAGCCTGGCATAATTTCCGTTCCTTGGTGTGGGGCAGGGACCAAGCACTGATTGATTCAACTTAATTAGTGCCCGTACGCTGCTCCTTACATGATCGAGGTACTATTTTGTTATTTTTGACTTTTAGAGCCGTGCAAACAGAAGGCTTGTGACTGCAAAAACGTGCACAGGAGGACAAACACATCTTTCTTTCTTTTATTTTGCTAAGCGGCCTTTTCTCACTTTCCACTCATGTTGTCTTCTATTTTTGCTTGTAGGCATTCTTCTCAATATATGACAACTTGTTCAAGTGTTTCTTCATTATGTGTAATTTCTGAAATGATGCTTTAATACATAATCATGCAGAACACTGCAATCCACCCCACTACAATCCACCTTACTACAATCCAAACCATTTACCCCAATCCAATCCAACCCATGTCACAACAATACTCCCAAAACACCCCGATCTAATCTGCCCCGCTCCAGTTCACCCCACTCTACTCCAAAACAATCTGCACCACTCCAAAACAATCTGCCTCAATCCAATCTACCCCACTCCAATCCAAAACAATTTTTCCCACTCCAATCCAAAACAATATGCCCGACTCGCATCGGCCCAACTCCAATCTGTCCCATTCCAATCTAAAACAATCTGCCCCACTCCAATCCAGAACAATATACCCCCTCCCATCTGCCCCACTCAAATCCAAAACAATCTGTCCCACTCAAATCCAAACAATCTGCCCCACTTCAATCCAAAACAAGCTGCCCCACTCCAATCCACATCAGTCTGCCCCACTCCAGACTGCCCCACTTTAACCCAAAACAACCTGCCCTACTCCTACTTCCCCACTCCAATCCCAAACAACCCACTCTAATCCAAAACAATCTGCCCCACTCCAATCCAATCCAACTCACCCCAATTCAATTCACCCCACTCCATCCCAGTTCACTCCACTCCAATCCACCCCAATACAGTCCAGTCCACCACACACCAATCCAGTCCACCCAACCTCAATCCAATCCACCCCAATCCAGCCCAATCCAATCTACCCCACTGCAATATAACACACCCCACCCCGCCCCAATCCACTCCTGTCCAATCCAACCCACTCCAGTCCAACACACCACACTCCAATCCATCCCACCCACTTCAGTCAATCCCACCCCACTCCATTCCAACCCACCCTACTCCAATCCAACCCATCCTACTCCAATCAAGTCCATTGCTACCCAACGCACCTTACTCCACTCCAATTCACCCTACGCCAATACACTTTAAATCATCCCACTCCAGTCCAGTCCACATCAATCCACCCCTACTCCAGTCCAATTCACCCCACTCCAAACCACCTTAATCTATCCACCTCAATCCAGCACTCCCCTCTCCAATTACCGCACCCCACACCAATCCACACCAGATGACTCCAATCCACCACACTCCAATCCAATCCACCCACTACCATCCACCACAATCCACTCCACTCCATTCCACCCCACCCAAGTCCAATCCACCCCACCCCTATTCAATCCATCCCAATCCAATCCACCACACTCAATACAATCCATGTCACCCCACCCTAATCCACCCCTCAATCCACCCCACTCAATCCAATCAACCTCATCCAATCTTATCCACCTCTCTCTCCAGTCCACTCAATGCCACCCCACCCCACCCCATTCCGATACACCGCAATCCAATCCACCCAACTCCAGTCCACCTCACTCCAATTTAATTCACCCCATATCAGTCCAATCCACCGCACCTCAGTGCAATCCACCCCAATTTAACCCAGCCCAATCCAACCCACCCTTCCCTAGTCCACTTCATCCCACTCCAACCAACTCAACTGCTATCCATTGCGCCCATGTGAATCCATCCCACCCCAATCCAGCCCACCCTACTCCAATCCAACCTAGCCCACTGCAACCCAATTCACTCCATTCCCCTCAAGTTCACTTCTACCCAATCCACCTTACTCCAATCCAAACTACCCCACTCCAATACAATCCACTTTGATCCATCCCACCCCCAGTCCAATCTACTCCACATTAAACCACCCTACTCCAGTCCAATCCACCCCACTCCAAACCACCCCACTCCAAACCACCTCAATCTACCCCACCTCAATCCAGTACATCCCTTTCCAGTCAACCCACCCCACCCCACACCAATCCACCCCACACCAATCCAATCTAATCCACCCCACTCCAATCCACCACAATCAATACAATCTACCCCACCCTAATCCACCCCATTCAATCCAATCTACCCTACTCAATCCAATCCACCTCAGTCCAATCCACTCAACTCCAACCTAATACAATACACTGCAATCCGATCCACCCCACTCCAATCACCCCACTCTAGTCCAATTCACCCAACACCAATCCAATCCACCTCACCTCAGTGCAATCCACCCAAATCCAACCCAACCCACCACAATCTAACCCATCCCATCCCAATCCAATCCACCCCCTAGAATCCACCCCATTTCAGTCCCCTCCACCTGACTCCAATCCACCCCACGTTCCAATCCATCTCTCTACTCCAATTGATCCCAGTACATCCCAATCCACCCCACACCATCCCAGTTCAGTCCACCACACTCCAATCCAATCCATCCACCCCAACACACTCTAATCCACCCCACCTCAGTGCAATCCACCCCACTCCAATACATTACAATCCACCCCAATCCAATACACCCCACCCCAATCCCATCCACCCCACCCCTCTCCAAACCAATCCATCTCACTGCAGCCCACTACACCCCAATCCACCCCACTCCATCCCACTCCAATCCAATCCACCCCATCCCGCTGAAATCCACATTCACTCCAATCCACTATACTCTACTTCAATCCACCCACTCTAATCCACCCCACCCTATCCCAGTTCAATCCGCCCCACTCCAGTCCATCCAGCTCACCGCACCTCAATCCAAATTCACCCTACCTCACTCCAATCCAATCCACCCCACTCCAGTCAAATCTAATCCACCCCACTCAATCCAATCCAATCCACCCCACCCCACCCCAATTGAGTCCACCCCACCCCTATCACTCCAATCCAAACCAGCCACCTCAATCCAGTCTAGTTCACCCCACTCAAATCCACCCCAATGCCATCCACCTCACCTCATTTCGATCCATCCCACTCCAATCCACCCAACTCCACTCAATCCAGCCCACTATATGCCAATCCAATCCACACCACTTTCTCAACACATCCAACCCACTACCTCCAATCCACCGTATTCCACCCCACTCCACTCTATGACACTCTCTGACACTGAACCACTGAACCCTACTCCCTTCTACCCATATCTATGACACTCTACTCTTCCTACTCCACTCTACAACATTCCAACAATTCCACTCAATGACACTCTGCTCCCCTGCTCCACTCTGACACTCCACACCACCAACTTTCAGCCATGCTGAACAGCTGCCACGCTGATGTACAACATGATAAAACACACTGCCAAAGCCAATAGCTCTTGAATAGGCGAGATCTATTGGCTTTCCCAATGCTTGTTAAACAGTGGTGCCCCATTGATCTGCCCCCGCTCAAGCTTTTCCCATCACTTGTCGGCAATAACTCAGTCCTCTGCCATGCACCCCAAAACACATGGCAGTTACTATTTTTTTTCTTTTTGGAAGGCCCTGTGGCTGTAAGGATACCAACCCGTTCTTCTGTCACACAGTATACATTAATTAAAAAAAAAACAAGCTTTGGCCCATTTTGTGTTTTTTTGCGATTTCAAGATGGGCATCAATCATCTTGTAAAGGCACATTTAAATAAAAAACACAATAACTACAGCATTGTTATATTGCTGTACTTATAGGGGAGTTGATAGGTAGCCCAGCGTCAACTCCCCTAAGTACAAATAAATGAGGACACTTGCGCAGATGTGCATCATCATGCTTTTTAATTGTTACCAGTGCTGGTCAGCCTAGGAAATATGGCAATAATTTTTGTTGTTGTTTTTTGTGTTTTTGAGGACGCCGAAGACCATCAGTAAAAAGCTCTGGCAAAGCCAAAATATGAGACGTATTGGCTTTAGCAATGCTTGCTTTCACTGTAATAATTCACTGAAAAGTAGCAGCACTCTGTTCCCTTTAGAGACATGGCTGGGTGAAGGCATCAGACACGGGGCCTTTTGTCACTAAGCAACAGTAAAACTCCAAGCTTTACTACCAGAACTTTTTACAAATACGGCTGCACTTAGCAGATAACTCTGTGTCATCAAGGACACCATTTTTCACTAGCGGGCTTTCCTTTAACAATCTGAAGCATTCTGGAAGTTGTAGTCTTGGTACTATTCAGAACCATCATCATTTATTTCGGATACTAGATCCACAAAACAACAATAAAACATATACGCAGCTGGAGTGCCGTATACAATAAATACATTCTACCGATGAACTAACTTCCTACATTAAAACATCTAAAAGTGCATTAGTGCAATTCATGCAGTTTGACACATAAAACAGAAACGTGAGATTTAAAAAAATAGCGGTAATAGATCTAAAGTGGATATATTTAAATTACCATAATTAAAATCCTGGCCACACAAAAATCCATACCCAGGTCCCTCATATCAAACGACAGGTGACCATAACGGATAATCCAGGAAGCTTGGAGAAATTTGACAATAGCAATATAAATACTTATATCAGTACGCAGAATTCTTAATGCAAGTTCATATTGTCTAAAACCAAGGTGCCGACACACTGGTTTAATCCATTTCCTACGAGGACATGTGTAAAAAGTACAAAAAAATGCGAAGTGATGCAGCTCTAATTTGAAAGATGGACACCAGCTATTACTGCAGCTCAGTCCCCTCCTCCCCCACGCCCGCCCACCACCCCACCTCCGTTTTAAACAGAAGTTCTGCCCAGGTGAAATACCATACCTAAATTTGAGGTAAAGCTGCTCAGCCATACATCCGGGGATATCAAGGAATGTTTCATATTCAGGAATTATTTTCAGATCTAGAAAGTTGTCAGTTAAGCTTCCCAATTTAACTCTTTTTACTTCCTACTCCGACACATGCCTTAAACTGCTCTTTAATTTGTGTTTTAGAAGATCTTGGTGGGACTCCCGACATCCTTCCGTGGCAGAGTTTACAAGTACTCCATTAAGCTGACGGATTCTCACCCATCCTATTTAGATGTATGCCGGCTGAACCTCTGTTCATGTTGAAAGAGTGTTTTCTGTTGCGTAACCACTGCACCACCAACGGTGTGGCGGACTCCTCTGCTGGCTAACGTTACTCTGGCTGTACTCCCTTCAACAGTCGCTTTTGCCTGTGACACCATTGAGAAGGTGTAAAATTCTGGCAGAGACAGCAGGACGTGGACTGACTATTGTCCATGGCCCCAAAAGCATCTAAATACAGCGGGCGGACCACCAAGTAGGCAGACGGATTTTCTGAAGGACAAGCGATGGTGGGACCAATTCCGCCAAGATCTAAATCTGGCCCTAAACTTGCTTCTTCAGGAGATTCCTAAAGACCAATTTTATAAGACATAGTTTTAATATATGCTAACTAGGGAATCTTCTTATGGCCATGTAGCCTCCAGTTCCTCGAGAGATCATAATCTGTGCCAGTACAATAACCGTCTTATCACAGAATGGTTTATCGGATGAACTCCGGTGTCCAGAATTTGAGGGAGTCGGGGAGCATTCTGCAGAAGGTGAAGTATCATCCTAATAAACCTGCCCTGTCGAGTTCATCAATCTTTCCATATCCCTACAGCTCCAACCCATACAATGCCAAGGTTTTTGCCTTGACATTATAGATCGCTATCACGGCTGCCAAGAAATTCACCTGCAATTTCTTAAACATCCTAGTCAAGCTCCTGACTCCTGTTGTAATATTAAAGTACTCTTGCTGATTTGCAGGGACCAATTTAATTTATTTGACAGGATGACTCCCAGATATACAACATTCTGCACCTGTTCAATGGGAACCCCCTGGATCATAATCCTTGACCTCACTTCTTTGTGTGGAGTAAAGATCAAGAGTTTGGTCTTGCTAACATTTAGTTCCAGCCTGTCACTGCAAAAGATTAAAGAACAATCTAATATGGCCTGCAGGCCACACAAGGTTTTAGATATTAAAAGATTGTCATCTGCGAACAAAGAGTAGGCATTTTAGAAGTTCCCAGTTTTGGGGCATCATTATCAGGGAAATCTAGGAACTTTGATAAATCATTAATATACAGCATGAATAACATTGGGGCCAAGACACAACCTTGACAGATTCCCATCTCAATCTTAAAGGGATCAGTTAATTTTGCTCTATTTGCATATCTAACCCAGGCATAATTGGATGTGTGAAGTCTTATTAAAATCAACAAAAGACTGTTAGGGACCCCCATTTGTCTTACCACTTCCCAAAGTTTTGCCCAAGGAATCAAATTAAAGGCAGATTTCAAATCAACAAAAAACACAAATAGGTGGCACGTATTCATCAATACAGTTTTCCAATAGATGGTACAAAAATGGAATATTTGTTCAACCGTACAGATTTTTTCAAAACCATTTGAGCTTGTACCCTGAAAGCAATGATCCATATAAGTCACTGTGAGGTTAATACAAGAAAGTCCACCTAGTTTTGTAAAGATTGACCTTAGCTTTGAAGTTGCCCATTTCATTGTTTCAAATGACCACATCTTGGCTTATAGATCAAACAAAGGGGGTCATTCTGACCCTGGCGGCCGGTGACCGCCAGGGTCACCGACCACGGGAGCACCGCCAACAGGCTGGCGGTGCTCCCTCGAGCATTCTGACCGCGGCGGTTCAGCCGAGGTCAGAAACGGAAAGTCGGCGGTCTCCCGCCGACTTTCCGCTGCTCGGGGGAATCCTCCATGGCGGCGGAGCGCGCTCCGCCGCCATGGGGATTCTGACACCCCCTACCGCCATCCTGTTCCTGGCGGGTCTCCCGCCAGGAACAGGATGGCGGTAGGGGGTGCCGCGGGGCCCCTGGGGGCCCCTGCAGTGCCCATGCCAATGGCATGGGCACTGCAGGGGCCCCCGTAAGAGGGCCCCACTTAGTATTTCAGTGTCTGCTTTGCAGACACTGAAATACGCGACGGGTGCAACAGCACCCGTCGCACCTTCCCACTCCGCCGGCTCAATTCTGAGCCGGCGTCCTAGTGGGAAGGTTGATTTGCCCTGGGCTGGCGGGCGGCCTTTTGGCGGCCGCCCGCCAGCCCAGGGCAAATCCCAAAATACCCTCAGCGGTCTTGCGACCGCGGAGCAGTATTTTGGAGGGGGAACATTGGCGGGCGGCCTCCGCCGCCCGCCAATGTTAGAATGACCCCCAAAAAGTGTTCCACACTAGGACTTTATCAGTTCATGTTTAACACTGTAACTATAAGCTCAAAATCCCAGCACTAATCATCCACTTGACTATTTATTTAGTTATTTTATAATGCACTATGTCAGAGCTAGCATTTACTGAAAGTGTCACATCACTTTGTTTTTTGTTACACGTGGGCTGGGGCCCCATAGCATCTCTAGTAGAAGGTTAGGTCTGCCAGGTCACTCTCACTTATGAGCAGTTCTGATCTGATCTTTTGTGCTACAAGTCAGCTTTCACAGGTGCATTAATCCATTTGGTTTAATAGAAGCAAATCAAGATTACAGTTCTTAATGCACATTACGTACACAGTGTCCTGTAGATCAGGGCTTGTATGAGGCCTCTTTTAAGTACCTTTTCAAATGAAGGTACATATCTTTTCTAACAAAACTACTCAGATAAAGTCCATACAATCCAGAGAACCCTCAGGTTCCAGCCCTCACCACTTCTTCATTGATGGACAGCACCCCATCAGCACAGCCCTCACCCCCAACCATGTGTGACTTAATCATCACAGCCACCTACTAGCATGCCTGGAAACACACCACAGTACTCCCCCTCCTCAAGAAATCTTCAGTAGATCCAAAGACGATAGCCAAGTACATGCCTATCTCCCTGTTACCCCTGTGGCAAAATTCATGAAAAAGATGATAAATGTCTAGTCACCCATCTAAATGATAATCACCACCTGAACACCATTCAATCTGGATTCATGAACATACACAGAACAGAGACTGCCCTCATCACTGCTACAGATGATGTCTGGATGATCATGGACAGAGGTGACACCCCAGCCCTCATCCTACTCGACACAATCTATCATCTCTTCCTTATTCAACGACTGCATGCAGCCAGCATCCAAAAACCTGCACTTCACTGAATTTCTTCCTTCCTGACAGGCCTCACCCAGTTGGTCACCTTGGCCCCCTTCATGCAGGGTGCTGTTAACCTTCTCATGGTTGTGGGAGTGGGAAAGGGTGGCAACTCTTGCTGGGTCACCATTGGTACTGGGGGACCAGCGGCTACTGTTCCCATGTTGGGGGCATGTATACATTTTAACTGTGCATATGCAGTTAAAGAAAACTAGAAATTCCTGGTTATGGGCATTAGGAATAGTTTCACAAATTCTCCCTACTTAAGCTTTGTAAAGTATTAAGTGCCCCAACTTCTGCCCTCCCTAGCTCGTACTGGTGACTGGTGGGAGAAGCCAGTTGCCATAATTTCCTCCATCAGTTTAAATGATCTCATTAGCCCTGCCTCCCTTCACAGTACTTCTCTATCTATGATGTCCATATGTGAAACATCAATCAAATGAACTCGGGACCAGGGAGGAAATTAAAGTAGTCTGCACCATTCCATGGATCGCTCCTGGTAAGTCCAAAAGAGAGCATGATGGCCCGGACAATCTTGTGGGAGGTGTCAGGGTTGAGGGGTGCCAGTTCCTGGGTGGTGGAGCTTGAGTCTGTGTAGACCAGTAAACGTTCCTCGAACCAACCTTTGCATAGTTTTGGGCAGGCTGTGCAGGATGTGGCAGTTAGATGCTGAGCAGCAGCAGTCTTCCCAAATACTCTTAGCTGTTTCTCATTTTGTTAAATTAATACAGCAACATCCTTTACTTGGCTTCCCATAGCTTTAAAATATGTGAGGGGTTGCCTGCTGTGAGGCTAAGAATCTCTGCACACCCCTCTTGTAAACTGGGTAACTGGTTGAGGGGGATGAAACTGAACTCACGCAGCAATCACAATCCTTGTCAGGGTGAAGTCACAAGCCTACCATAAATTAACATGTGCTCAACCCTCGGGTAGCTTGACACAGAGCAGTAAGGCTTTGCTCAGAAGCAATGTGTTTAGCATTTATGCTCCACTTCAAACAGTAATAAAGACAAAACACAAAAATCCCAAACCAATTTGGAGAAATGCAATACATTTTATTAAATATAACAATATTAAAATGACAAGAATCCAATTGGTACAACCGGAGACATGCAATTTTAATGATTTCAGTGAATATAGCGCCAAAATGCACACAGTGCCAACGTGGATATCTGGTTGCGCTACACCAGCCAAAAGTCAGAGGGACAGGCAGCCTGCAATTGAGCACAGACCTGCTACAACCGAATAAAAGTACCTTACAACCTGGTTCTGGAGCATTGCAAGGTCCAGCGTCAGGGATGTGCTGCACAGCCGAGGCACTGCAAGGTCTGGGTCAGGAATGTCACAGAGCGTCAGTTCTAGGGAGCTGAGAGCCTGTGATGCGCAGTCCTGTGTTGTCGCAGTTGATGAGGGGCTTGCAATGTGAGGGCCTGTGTTGGGTATGCCTCTTGCAGCTGTGGTTCCTATGAGGCTGCAGGCTGCGACGGTAATGCAAAGTGCTTGGGTCAAGAAGGTCCATGCAGCAGAGGCAATGCGTTGGTTCTGCTCAGGGTTGTGCCATGTCACTAGGTCCATAGATGGGCTGGCAGAGCACATTCAGACCCACTTCCAAGGGTCCAGGACTGGCACCATTTGGCAGGGTAGGACTCACAGTTGCAAAGTCAAGGTGCTGGTTACAAGATACTAGAACATGGAGTCACTTGGTGATCTTGGGTACAGGTTACATGTACAGTACTTCTCACCCAGACAAGAGGACACCAGGGCAGCAGTGCTTCAGCACAGCATTCCAGCAGAGTGGTTGTCCTTTCAGCAGCACAGTAGTCCTTCTTGCTGGCAGTCTTCCATAGGTCCAGAAGTGTACCGAGGAGCTGGTGTGTGAGGTCCAATATTTATACATTGTGCCTCTTTTGAAGTTGGATAAACTTCTAGAGGATGCCCTTTAAAGTGCTCTGGTGTCCTGCCTCCCCTGTCCTGGCTTCAGACTCATTACAGGGGGTATGCAGTCCTTTGTGTGAAGGCAGGGCCCACCCTATTCAGATGAAAGTGGGGCTGTGCACATCTCCTCCCCCATCCTGCCAGTGATGGCCCATGCAGGCACACATATGCTCTCTATTGTCTGTGGCTGTCGGGGCGGAATACACATAGTCCAACTGCCAACTAAACCTAGTCATGTGACCCAGAGACAGCCTGCAGGCACTAAATGGCTAATGTAGGAAAATGGCAACTTTATAAAAGTGGCATTTTCAAAATTCTAATTTGAAATCCAACTTTACCATAAAAGAGGATTTTTCGTTACAAATCCAAGGTCACCAAACATGAACAGTTCACCTGTTCTCATTTGTAAGTTATCCTTATTAAATGTAAAAATGTAATGCCATTATTATCCTATGGGAGAGGTAGGCCTTGCAATATTGAAAAACAAATGTAAGAGTCTTTGCATAGGACATGCAAAAATTAAAAGTATGTATTCTACTTTTAACTACATTGCAGCCTGCCCTGTGGGCTGTATAGGGCTTACCCTAGGGGTGACATGTTAAAAAGGATGCCACGCAGCAGGTCACAGCACAACCTGCGGCTCACTCCCGTGCCTCCCGGGCATCCCACGTTATAAAGCAGGATACCCTAAACACTTACCTGCAGCCTGGGGAGTCCTATAAGGGGCTGCGGAGGGCCATTCTTTGCCAACCTCGTCAGGTGGGCTGGAGGCATTCCTCTCCTTTGGGGCCGTATTCTTGCAGTTTGTAGTTTCTTCTTCCCAGTATTCCTGAGGAAGGGTTTTTACTTAACCAATCTGTCATGGAGGCTCTATCATGTTTACTACCAGCATTTCTCAATCCATCATGGTGGCCTTGCTTCTTCCTCTACGTCATTTCCTGTTTTTGGGTATATAAGGAGCAGAACTGCTTTTCTCCCTCTTTGCTTTTGGTGGTGTATCTTCACTCCTGCTGGTGCCTCCTCACTCCTCCTAGTGATTCTTGCTCCTGTTGCTTCCCTTCCGAACCTTTCTATTCTCCTGGTTCTTGGCTTTTTCCATTGGCCTTACCTGAGCCTTCTGAGCCTTGCTGCAGTCCTGGTCTTCTACCATCAGTACCAGTCGACATCAGCCTCCTGGGAGTCTCCGATTGCCATCAGAGGTTTTTTCCCTTTATGGTTTTTTCTCTTGGGGGCTCCTTTTGGAGGGCACTATTTGCTTAAACTTTCCATTATCAGCAGCATTGTGTCACCCCTATTTTTGGCAGAGAAGGACAGACAAAAATTGGACTCGTAGAATTTCCACATCACTCTAAGGCTGCAAATAGAAGTCTTCCACTGAGGAATCTGACAAAGGAAAATTTAGGCCTAGCAAAAGGTTAATTCTGCCAGGAGGAAATGGCAGCTTTAAACTGCACACAGAGACTGGAGAGGCTTGTCTGAGAAATGTTTAACCACTTGGCCACCATGGACGTAATGATTACACCCGGTGGCGCAGCATTGAGGCGCCACGGGAATAACCATTACATACTTGTACCGGCCCTCGGGGGAAGCAGGATTGAAAGCATTTCTCTTCCAATTGGTGGGCGGAGACAGGCAGAGAGTCATGAAAGGAAAGGCCTTTCCTTTCCTTTCATGTCTCTCTTAGAATTTCTGCAGCCTGACCGTGAAGCAGTCGGGCTGCAGAAATGCCCACTAGACACCAGGGATTTGTGTTTTGATTATGCAAGCAATAAAGGGGAGCGACCCCTTTCGCAAGGGTTGCTCCCCTGGGGGGAAATTATTTATTAGGCCTTTTCTGCCCCCCATGGGGGCAGATTGCCTATTTTAATTAGGCTGATCTGCCCCGGGGAGGGCAGAAGCCACTAGGCACCAGGGACAATTATTTTTATATTTTTATTTTAGGTAATTTCTGCTCACCTTGGGGCCAGATCAGCCTATTTATCTTAGGCCAATCTGCCCTGAAGGAGGGCACAAACCACTAGACACCAGGGATTTTTTTTGCACCAATTTCACGCAAGAGGAGCAACCCCTTAGGCAAAGGTTGCTCCCCTACAGGGCCAATTTATTTTAGGCCATTTAAGGGGGCAGATCAGCCTTTTGTAATTAGGCCAATCTGCCCCCAAGGGGGACAGAAACCACTGGGCACCAGGGATTTGTTTTAAAAAGAAAAAAGTACAGATGGGGAGGCAAGGGTCGCTCCCCTGGGGGGTAAATTTATTTTAGGCCATTTCAGCCCCTCTTGGGAGCATATTGGCCTATTTCTATTAGGCCGATGTGCCTCCAGGGGGGGCAGAAACCACTTAGGCATCAGGGCTTGGTTTGTGTGTTTTGGGGGGCAGCCCCTTGGGCAAGAGTTGCTCCCCATGGGGGCACATTACTGTTGCCCATTTCTGCCCCCCTTGGGGGCAGATCGGCCTATTTTTGTAAATTCCATCTGCCCCTAAGGGGGTAAAAAGCCCAGCAGAGACCAGGGAAGATGTTTTTTTTTTTTTAAAGATGGTGGTGGGTATGTCCATACCCCCGCCCCAAATAAATGAGGACAAAGTTGTTCTGCCCACCGGTGGGCGGATGGGGCAATTACCACTGATCCACTCGCCGGGGGGGGGGGGGCAGAAAGCCTACTAGATGCCCGGGTATTAAAAAAAAAATAGTGGGGTGGTGGCTACCAACTAGTATGGGCATGGTTATGCCTCCATTCCAGCTGAAGGGGATAACAGTCTTTTAGCTCTCCCCCGCACTAAAAGATCTTATCTCAACGACAAGCAAGAAGACATTTGATTATTTTGGATTTCAATTTACATTTGGGCCATGAGAGCTTGTCTAACTCTCAAAATCGTCCCACTTGGAATGGTGAGGGCTGCACTTTTTGGACTTTGGGACGCTGCCATGTAGAAAAAAGTACGAGACCTAGACACATCTGAAAACTAAACATCTGGGTGAGTCCAGGATGGTGTGCTTCACATGCACCCCCCACCATTTTCTTACCCATAATGCCGTGCAAACCCCCAACTTTGCTTGAAATCACACATTTTTCCCACATTTTTGTGATGGAACCATCTGGAATCTGAAGGAATCCACACAATTCCTACCACCCAGCATTGTCACATGTATACCAATACAAATTCTGCCCCACTTGTCAGCCTAAAAATGTTTTTTTTCAAACTGCCTTTTGGACCCGCTTTGGCCCCCCCCCCCCCTCAAGTTCGACACGTTTTTGGCTCTTCCCTGTCACAGGCACTTGGCCTACCTACCCAAGTGAGGTATAATTTTTATCGAGAGACTGAGGAGAACATTGGCTGGTAGGAAATTTGTGCTGGTGCACAGAAATGGTGGAAAAATTTGATTTTTAGCTAAATTTGAGGTTTGCTGAGGATTCTGAGTAAGAAAACACTGGGGGATCCCTGAACTCCCACAGGTGTCTAGTTTTCAGAAATGTCTGGGTTTTGTAAGTTTTCCTAGATGGCTGCTGAGCCCAAGACCGAACACGCAGGTGCCCCCGCAAAAACAGGTAGTTTTGTTCTTGATCATTTTGATCTGTCCATGTAGTGTTTCGGGGAGTTTCCTGTCGCGGGCACCTAGGCCTACCAACACATGTGAGGTACCATTTTTATCAGGAGACTACGGGGAACGCTGGGTGGAAGGAAATTTGAGGCTCCTCTCAGATTCCAGAACTTTTTATCACCGAAATGTGAGGAAAAAGTGTTTTTTGCTAAATTTTGAGGTTTGCAAAGGTTTCTGGGTATTCTAGGTATTCTGGGTAACAGAACCTGGTGAGAGCCCCACAACCCATCTTGGATTCACCTAGGTGTCTAGTTTTCAGAAATGCGCAGGTTGGGTAGGTTTCCCAAGGTGCTGGCTGAGCTAGATGCCAAAATCCACAGCTAGGCACTTTCCAATGAAATCATCAGATTTCAATGTGAAAATGTGATGTGTCCATGTTGTGTTTCCTGTCGTGGGTATTAGGCCTACCCACGCAAGTGAGGTACCATTTTTATCAGGAGACTTGGGGGAACGCAGAATAGAAGAACAAGTTTTATTGCCCCTTGCCTTGCTCTACATTTTTTTCTTCCACATGTAAGACAGTGTGTGAAAAAGATGTCTATTTGAGAAATTCCCTTTAATTCACATGCTAGTATGGGGACCCCGGAATTCAGAGATGTGCATATAACCACTGCTTCTCAACACCTTATCCTGTGCCCATTTCAGAAATACAAAGGTTTCCTTGATACCTATTTTTCACTCTTTATATTTCACCAAATGAATTGCTGTATACCCTGTGTACAATGAAAACCAATCGCAAGGTGCAGCTTCTTTATTGGCTCTGGGTACCTAGGGTTTTTGATGAACCTACAAGCCCTATATATCCCCGCAACCAGAAGAGTCCAGCAGATGTAGCGATATATTGCTTTCAAACATCTGCCTTAGCTGGAAAAAGTTATAGAAGAAAACGTGGACAGAAATGGCTTTTTTTAACTTCAAGTTCAATACTTGTTTATTTTAGCTGTTACTTTCTGTAGGAAAACCTTGAAGGATCTATACAAATGATCACTTGCTGAATTCAGAATTTTGTCTACTTTTCAGAAATGTTTAGCTGTCCAGGATCGAGCATTGGTTTCACACTCATTTCTGTCACTAACTAGAAGGAGGCTGATAGCACAAAAAAATAGTAAAAATGGGGTATGTCCCAGTAAAATGCCAAAATCGTGTTGAAAAATGTGGTTTTTGATTTTAGTATGCCTGTTCCTGAAACC
Organism: Pleurodeles waltl; assembly: GCF_031143425.1. Classification (NCBI taxonomy): domain Eukaryota; kingdom Metazoa; phylum Chordata; class Amphibia; order Caudata; family Salamandridae; genus Pleurodeles; species Pleurodeles waltl. The sequence goes on along the minus strand of NC_090445.1, from coordinate 185,514,649 downwards.
TGGGAAGATGGTGATTTTAGCACCGCAAACTCTTTGTTTATGCCATTTTCAGGGGGAAAAAACACGTGTTTTCTTCTGCAGCCCTTTTTTCCCATTTTTTTTTAAACAAAATTTTAGCTGTATTTTGGCTAATTTCTGGTCTCCTCCAGGGGACCCCACAAAGTCTGGGTACCTCTAGAATCCCTAGGATGTTGGTAAAAAGGACTCAAATTTGGTATGGGTAGTTTAAGTGGACAAAATGTTATGAAGGCCTAAGCGCGGACTACCCTAAATAGTCAAACAAAGGCTTGGCCCAGGAGGGGGAAGATGTCTGGCAGCAAAGGGGTTAAAAATGCTACTTAAGTGGGTGGCCCAATAAGTGCAGCAGGCCCAATAGCAGCATTTAATTTATTGGCAATAGGTACATGTACTACCACTTTACTGGGGAGTTGAAAGTAAATTACCAATTGTGTAGAAGCCAATTTTAACATGCTAAAAGGAGCGAGCACCCACGTTTTAGCACTGGTTAGAAGTGGTACATTGCACAGAGTCCCAAGGCCAACAAAAACAAAATCAGAAAAATAATGAGGAGTAAGGCAAAAAGTTGACGGGAAGACCAGGCTATGTCTGACAGGTCTAATACCTCTTATTTATTTATTTTTCCACTATTAAACTAAAAAGACATAAGCACATAGTAATTGACAACAATCCTGGGGTTCCCTTCAGTAGTTATAATAATTATGTTATGTGGTAAGTTCTACCACAGTCTTAAGGGAAATAACTTCTTATCAAGATACCCACCTCTTCCATCTCTACCAGTAGTAATGATCACCATCACTATCTGAAGGGCCTTTTTCATATTACATTGAAGTGAAGGTGCTGGAGCATTATGATGGACGTCATAACGTGATGGTGAGCTGCAGTGTGCGCGGGCATGCATGCGAAAGGGAACCTTCATGCACACTCTCATACAGGAATAGAGCAGTGGGCTCATCACAGCATCGCCAGTCCTTCAATGGGTCTTGTGGTGCCCCCTTAAGTGTGGGCATGGACTAATACTCACAAAGCCAGCATGGACAGGCTTTATGACTTTGTCCATGTGCACTCTGGCTACCCTAAGAGAGGTGGACATGGTCTCCACAGCATGCGGACAAGCTCTCCACTAGAGGTTGGACTCCACCTTCCCAGGCCTTGGGTGGAGGGAGGAAGCAATTAGCTAATGTTCACTATCTGTTGGATGGCAACATTCACAAATCCCCGGGCCTGGTTTCTCATATGCATTGTTCTGTAAAGAGAGTGCACTGGCAAATGGCATTTCCATATCTGCATGGGGCATGCCATGTGCAAACAAGGAGTCACTGAAAGGGCACGCACAGTCACAGCTGGGCTACAATTAATATTTAAGGAGTGCCTGTGTGCCCTTCTGTAATATTGATGTTTAGCACCTTGCAGGTTAAGAGGCATATGTTGTAGGGTGGCAGTCATGTAGCCCAGTTCATTGTGCCAACTCCCATTCAATATGTAGGAGGGCAAGTGAGTGACAGAGAGAAAGAGTGTGTAAGATACTTTAAATGTAGTAGGACCAAGAACATATAGGACTGAAAAGTGTGAAAATGTGTGTGCTTATGTGTGTGTGGCTGAGTTTTTTCAACATCTGGGCAGGTTACAGAAACCAGGGTGTGATGGGAAAGTGTGGTGAGAACATCCAATTAGGACAATTGGAAATTTATTTTTACATAATACATGTTTATCATTTCAGACATAGGTGGATTAACAGATTTGCCACAATCTTTTGGTAAAGTGTAGTTGCCAGGGATAGAAATCAAGTTGATATTAAAATGGCAAAGTATCACATATCACTAAGATACATTATCAGCCTACCACTGTGGTGGATCAAATAACTGATTGGCCAGTAGGATTTCTCATCACACAAGCCTAATGTGACATTGTAACAAGTGCTACAGAATACTAGAGAGTTTGCACTCAGGACACATATGCTCCAGTAGCCTCTGATGTGCCAGAGGATACATTGTTCATGAACCTGAACTACACGTCTTCCCACTGCTCCCACTCGTACAATGACTCCGGAACCAGCAATGATGACAGCAAGCATGAGTACACACACTTACCTGTCAGTGTCGCATAATGCCAAGGTATAAACGCACACACAACATACACTTCTTGAACGGGTTGCAATGGCGCACACACATGTACCCCCACACTGACATGCACATTCACACACAGCCACATACACACACGCACAGACATAGTACACACACAATGGCCAACACACTTCCAAAACACACACCAACCCACAGACACACAGCACCAGTACAGTCAAACACAACAACACACAACACTCCCAAACACACAACTCCACAAGAACCGCAGCACCTCAAACACACTGTCAAGCAACCACTATACATACCTCCACCTGACAAAACATACAAACAACACAACTTAACACCAGAGAACCAATACACACAATCACTCAGCCATATAATGAGGCATACGTCATATAACGCATATACACAGTACACAATGTTAATGACATACCGATTAACACACACGCACGCACACAGTACAACCACAGTAGGGCACACAACACTCCAAATAACATATGTCAACACAATCAATAAACACAATATCAACATCAATGCATGTCCCAAACACTTATATGTCCAACACACAATACACAACCATCACTGAGGGACAAATGCAAAGCACACACACACGTGCTGGCCAGACACAAGTGGTAGCACAACCACCACACACACACACACACAACTCACTCACACACAAACGAAAGTTGGCAAGACCATACCAGGGAGGACAAATATGCAACCTTGGAACCAATAACTGGTTGGCCAAGATGTATATCAATAAATAAATAAATATATAAAAACAGAACTATGTACAAAATTAAAAGTCCATAAGCCAGTCCAAACAAAAATGTGCACAATGAACATATGGCACATCTGTGTGCCCCTACATGACGCCTGACTGCTAAATTACCTCCACTGGTAGGGATATCAAGGGGGCAGGCAGGCACCTCAGGGATTGGTGGGATGGTGGGGGGTTTCGGCTTTGGTTTGGGAGGGGGCTCTTTCGGTTTGGGCTTGGGAGGGGGACTTAGGACGAGGGTTAGGGGAGGGCTGGGAAGACTTGGGAGGGGTGGATTTCTTGGGGGAGGGGGATGGGTACTAGCAGGTGGCAGGGGAGGACTTGAAGGTGGTAGGGCTGGACTTGGGGTGGGAGACAGACCTTTCGGGGGCCACACAGGGTGGGGGAGGAGTAAGGAAAAGGGACATCTCTGAGAGAAAAAACTTATTGGACACACGGGGACGGTCATGGCAAAAGGGTTTGGGGGTGGAAGGAGAGGGAGGGTTGTATGAGGTATTTTGGTGGATGTTTTGGGTGCATGTGCGTGCAAAAAATGCTTTTGTATGCTGTGTGTCTGTCGGGTGGGTGAGTGTGGGCATTTATGTGTCTTTGGAGCAGGGGAGAGGAGCTGGGATATGCCATGGTAGAGGGTGACTGTCTGTTGGGGTGGTGACTGCAGGTATGGTAGATGTGCTGCATGTGGGTGTGTCTGTGGTTGTGGTGTCTGCCGAGGTGGTGATTGGGGTGTATGTCTGTGGGTCTGCTATTGTGGTGACTGTGGGCAGGACTGGAGTGGTGTATCTGTGAATGTCGGGGTGGTGTCTGCAGGTGTGTCCGGTGTAGTATCTGTGAAGGTAGAAGTGGTGGGGGAGTCTGTGCAGGTAGTGGGTGTTGGTGTGTCTGCAGGTGGGTGTTGTTTGTGTGCATGCCGGTGGTGGGTCTTGTGGTGCTTGTGTTTGTCAGTGATACCCTTGGATGTTGAGGTGGGTGCATGCTTGTCTGTCTGTGAGCTTTGGCTGGGATGAGAAAGAGGGGTGTGGGATTGGGAAGAGGAAGGTGGAGAGGGGACGGAAGACAAAGGGTGACTGGCTGCCGTCAGTGCAGAGGCCAGAGCCTGAAAGGACCTCTGTAGGCCAGCCTGTGCACCGTGAATGTCCTCCAGGAATGCATTGCTCTGCTGGACTTGAGTTGCTAGTCCCTGGATGGCATGCATGATGGTTGACTGACCCATAGAGATCAACCTCAGGAAGTCAATAGCCTCCTCACTGAGGGCAGCAGGGCTGACAAGGGCAGGGGCCGAGGTGCCTGCGGTGAAGGAGACGCCCACCCTCCTAGGTGAGTGGGCACAGACAACTGGGTGGGGAGCTACAGGGAGGGCAGTGGTAGTAAAGGGGTGGCAGACAAAGATGGTGCTGGGGTGGTCCCAGAAGGGTCCACCACCACCAGGGAGTGTCCACTGGAGGAGGATTCTGAAGCTGATGAAGCAGAAGATCCGGTCTCCCCCGTGGCACTCCCCTCGCCCTCAGGGCCACTGCGTCTCTCTCTGTCGATGGTTAGGTGGTTGAACCACTTCGGGTCCCGTGGCCAGCAACTTCCCCACTTGCCTGTGCCCTGTCTCCTTCACTGGCCAATGCTGATGCACACAAATAGAGTTCACATTCATAGAAATGACAGGATGGTGTCACACATGTGACATTATCATTCGAGCATTTCCACATGCAGTGATAGAGTAGACTTGATACTGGTAATCTAAAAGTACATATAGCAAACCATTATGCCACATCTATATCTGATACCCAGCCAAATGTGGGGACTACTTATTTCCACTAGTCTACAGACATGTAGCACCTACCCCATTGTCACAGAAGGTACAGTGAGACGGCAAGCACCATACAACCAGAGCCAAGTACCAGGATACAGTCAGTACTTTTCCCCTTGTGGCTGCTGTCCTCAAACGCCCATCTGCCAAAATGCGGGCCATTAGGAGGGTCAGGGTTAGACGGTCACCCCTCCCTCATTGCGAGGACTTCCCCAGCTGGCCCTCTGTGATCTTCTGGGCCCAGCATCTCAGGTCCTCCCACTGCTTACAACAGTAGGTGCTACGCTGGCTGTGTACCCCCAGGGTCCACACTTTCTTGGCAATGGCATGCCAGATCCCCTTCTTCTGATGGGTGTTCACCTGCATGGATGACACAGACAAAAGGAGAAAGTCATGTACACATGCACCATACCAACAGGAGTGCTCACTACACATCTGTCATAGCAAGTGCCCACACATACCCATCCTCTCTGCTCACACGCCTTCACTATGTGCCATCAGCATGCATCTACTCCCTCACCACTACACATGCCTGATTCAACATCACACTCAACCCCTAACACACATGGCTGGGGCATTGGACTCACCTGCTCCTCAGGTGCCCCATATAGCTGTCCATAAAGGGGTAGGACCTTCTCTACCAGTTTCTCCAGCTCTTGTTGGGTAAAGGCAGGGACCCTATAACCTGCAGGATGTGGCATGATGGCTCCCAGAGGCAGTACACAGCAGCTCAATTCTTGGAGGTCATGCTTGCAACAGTGAAAGGAGCCAAGTGAGTAAGACTGCAGAAAATGGTGGTCATGGCCGCCACGTACGAGACCATCACCGCCAGCAGTCATCGCCATTGGACGAGTCCACCAAAGGCAGCAATGTTAATCAATGACAAGTTGCACGGTGGTTGTGACTGCCTATCGCCATGATGACTTCCGCCAGCGGACTTAGGTCACTTCCAACTGTCCACCACAGTAGGTCAAGTGGCTGCCATTTTGAGCACATTTAATCTATGGATGTGCTTAATTAAGTGCGTCAGACACTTACTCGCACAAATATCAGTGTAACCCAATATTGGGTTATCATGGTATTGCAACATAATGTGACAATATTGACACAATGACGTGTTGAGGCTGTACATATGTTGATAGCTTTGTTAGTCTACTCGGAGGTACATAGGTGGCATCTATATATAGGTTGATTCCAAGAAATATGTGTGATCAGTACAGGACTGCTCAGTCACCAACACATGTTCAGTTACATCTTTACATATTCCTATCAGACATACATGTTAGCCAATGTGCTGCAATAAGGGTGTAACAGTTGCATATCCAAGATCTGTATTGTACATGTCAGCAGTGCTATGCATCCCCTACAGATGTTAAGTGTGATCTGAAATACCATGTGCTGCTCATGTGTGCCAACTGCATGACTCATTGTACATTTTCTGCTCTCAACATAGATATCCTGCCATGAGGAGAGTGAGGCAACCACCAGTGTACCATCCACTAATAGACATGGCAACCATGGAGGTCAGGCGTGTCATCCAGACATATCGTCTGAATCGTCAGACCATCATAAATCTATGTAGACAGTTGGAGCCAGATCTGATGCCAGGCAACCTCAATCCCTATTTCATACCTCACATTGTACAAGTATTGGCAGTGCTACACTACCTGGCTACAGACTCATTTCAGAATACTGTCACCTTAACAGAAGAGATGTCTCAGATTCATATCAGGTTCCCACAAAGAGCAAATTTGGCATATGTGAAGGCAAACTTTTATGAGACAGGACACATTCCTCATGTGGTAGTGGCCATTGATGGCACACATGTTGCCCTGGCCCCTCCCAGTGCCAATACACAGGTGTACAGGAACAGAAAGAACTACCACTCTATCAATGTGCAGGTGGTGTGTCTGGCAGACCAGTACATCTCACAAGTGACAGCCAAGTTTCCTTGATCAGGGCATGACTTCTACATATTTCAGAACACCAGTGTCCCACACATTGTGGCACAACTACACACAGAGAGGGCCTGGCTGCTTGATAAGTATGCAATTTTATGTGTCTCAATTTTATGTCACCTGTCATCACATACTGGCCAGTAGCTGAATCTCTTCTTTCAATTGTCCAACCATTGTGTTCACAGGTGACTCTGGATATCAAAACCTTCCTTGGCTGTTGACACCAGTGAGGTACCCAGCCATGCCAGGGGAACTCAGTTTCAATGAGGCTTAGAGGAGGACAAGGTGTGTAATCAAGCAAACCTTCGGACTCCTGAAGGCAAGATTCAGGTACCTGGACCTATCTGGAGGTGCCCTCCTCTACTCTCCTCACAACGTTTGTCAAATTATCATTGCCTGCTGCATGCTGCACAGTCTAGTCCTGATACATCAGATACCATTGCTAGTTGATGGGGGGGGGAGGACAGCTGGACCAGTGGCTGAAAATGCTGATCTGGCAAGTGATGAAGAGCCAGAGGAAGAAGGAGCAGCTGACTCTAGGGCAGAGCTCATCAATCAGTACTTTCAGTGACATACAGGTATGTTGAGTGGGCCTTTTGATGTCTTGAATTTGCACATTCTCAAGTGGATTGCTGACATTACACCTCCTGACTTGATTAATCCGTGAGGGTGTAATGAGGCCCAATGCCTAGGTGTGAGTTGTGGAAGCAGACAGATAGAATGTTAGGTGTACAGTAATAGTGATTCAGCTCTAACGTGTTAGTTCAACAGATTTCAATATACACTTCTCTACTGGACTGTCCAGTACTGTGAAATGTTTCCTGCATTCTCCTATTCATTACCTTCCACTGATAGTGGAATTCATTCTGTGGCTCTGCTATCTATCGGTTGAGGTATTAATTGTCAGTAGCCAATGGTAAGTAAATACAGACATAAGAGGTGTATATGAGAGCTGGTGAAATGGATTAAGTGAAGTGCCTATGACAGGTGATGTTTAGGTCCAATTTGGGTGCCCCTGCTTTGGAGGTATTCTACAATGGTCACAACATCTATGAGCTGCATATTTGCTTTGTGTGCCACCATGCCTTCTATCCTGATGGCACTCTCTGTAATCCTCTAATTGCATGTCGGTATGCGAACACTGCCCTGGTGTCGCTCTGGTTTTCTACCTCACTCTCTGACATCAGTCCAGTGACATCACTGTAGTCATGTGTGTCCTGCTGAGAGAGCCTCTGTCTGATAACCATTACACTGCCAGTTCGAATCAGGGGGGCATTACCAGACCACAGTTTGGAAGCATGATATTTTTTGTTGTATCAATAAAGACACATTTACAGTAGCTGTGTACAAGTGTGATTTATTGTGCATTTAGGAATGGTTACAGCCACAAGAAATGTGAATAATAAAACAAAAAGTGGTGAGTGGTGACATGGTAGATGGATTACTCAGAGTAGATGCTACAACAGTTGGTTACACAGGTCCTGTGTTCTTGTGCCATGGGAAAATGGAGTTCTGTCTCAGAACAGTCAACAGGGTGTATCAGTGGCACACAAGGGTAACAAATCAGGAGACGGTCACTTCCTGGCAGTGGGTTATTCCTTGGCATCTGCTCCAGCCGGATGTCTGGGTGGATGTCCACGTTTGTGGGGGATTCTTCAGCTACAGAGGGTGGGGTGTCTGAGGCATGTGGTTCCCCTGGCAGGGCCTCCATTCCACTAGCTGCTGCTGATGTAGCTGAGGCAGATGTACGTTGCTAGTGGAAGGGGCCTGATGGTGGGTTGAGAAACCAGGCAGGGTGGTGTTGATGTCCCTCAGCAGCCCTGCAATGGAGGCCATGGTGGCATTGTGTGCCTTCCACTGCTGCATGACCTCCAGGTGGTATTCCCTCTGCTGCCTTTGATTTTTCCCCAATATGGTGATGATCTAACCCATCCTGTCCTGGGAAGTTTGGTATGCTCCCAGGACTTGGGAGATGGTTTCCTGGTCAGTGGAGTCCTTTGGGGGCCTCATCCTCTGGCCCACACCATCCCTCCCAAGCACCCTGCCCCAGGTGCCTATGCCCCTGTCACGGTGTGTCCACTCCAGGTGTTAGCAGGACCATCATTGTCTGGGATGTGCAGGTTTGACTCAGGTCCCGGTACTGTGGGGCACACAATAGTCTGAACAGTCCTTGGGACACAGGATTGGGGGTGAATGGTTGCCTGTGATGTTGATGCAACAGGGTTGGGTGGGAATAGATGTGGGCAGGTTGAGGCAGGGAGTCGTAGAATGACTAGGTGTCCCAGATGGGCCAGGTAGGTCGTCACTGTCCAGACATCCAGGTGTGTTGTCCTCACTGGGATCTTCATCCTGAAGATGACTGTCAGTGTCTGGTATGCTCTCCATTGTGGCACTGGCAGGGTTACCTGTAGATTGAGTGAGACACAGAGTTCAGTTTAGAAATTGTGTTTGGTTGCCTCTTTGTCAGATGCATACAGTGGCTTAGCATGTGTCCCTGCAATGACTGCACAGCATACCTTGGTGGTACATAGAAGTCTGTGACATGAGTTCCATACTCTATGTTGTGAGCTGTCATTCAGGTTTGGTACATATAGCACTGCATATGGGTTCTGGTTCTGTCTGATACTTCACATGACTGTTCATCTCTGTTACCTAGTGAATAGTCAGGCTTGCTAGATGTCACACAATATGCCAGCACATTTCACCATGGTGTGGCACACAGTATGTGAGTATGCAAGGGTAATAATCCTGTCTCTGGATGTTGTGCATGTGCGTGGAGTCTGCCATCTTACTTTGTCAACCATGGTCAGTCCATTTGAGGCCTGGGCATATGGATCAGTGGCCAATTAGATTAGTCACTGAGCTGTAGCTGTGTTTAGCCTAGGTTGTCATAGTGGTGTGCCATTACATTACTGTCATTGCCATGTACTAGTCCTCAGTCGTACAATCTAGTTGGTGTAGCTAGTACAATAGTCATACATGCATGACATGTGATGTGATGCACATTTCAGGTTTTCATATTGAAGGATTAGTGCATTCTGGGAGTCATAGTGATTGGATCGACCCACATCATCAGTGCCTTTGCCAAGAGCTGTGAGGGCAGTTGGGCTGTGTGGAGTGGTGGCATGCAGGGGAGGGGCATTAGGTGATTAGCAGGTAGGTGTAGTGGGACATTCAGTTAAATAGGGAGGAAGCATGCAGGACACTACAATTGTGTGACATAATGTTGTGGGTTCTTACCAGACTCCAGTCCCCGGGGTATTCTACTCAGGCCCCCAGAATGCAATATGTCCAAGACCTTCTCCTCTCATGATGTGAACTGTGGGGGACGAGGTGTGGGCCAACCGCCAGTCTTGTGCACAGCAATCTGGTGTCATGATGCCATGGAACGCACCTTCCCCCTAAGGTTGTTCTACCCCTTCCTGATGTCCTCCCTTGTGCATGGATGGTTGCCTACTGAGTAGATCCTGTCAACTATTCTTTGCCACAACCCAATTTGCCTGGCAATTGATGTTTGCTGGACCTGTGCTCCAAGCAGTTGTGGCTCTACCCTGACAGTTTCATCCACCATGACTTAAATTTGTCGTCAGTGAAATGTGGGTGCTTTTGTGGGGACATGGTAGTGGTTGTGTTGACTGTGTGGGGGTTGGGGGGTGTTAGAGTGCTGTGTTGGGTGATTGATGGGGTGTGTGTGGTACGTTATGTGAGATAGTCGCTTCTTGTGAAATTTGTCTGTGCTTGTTATGTGTGTTATGTGTTAGTTGTGCTGCTGTGTGGTGTGTACCTATAGTGTAAGGGTGCTCTCTCTGTTTAATTGCCTGCTGTCGGTGTCTCAGATTGGCGTTTTGGTAGCAAAGGATTATAGGTTGTGTGAGGGTGTGTTATATAGTGCAGTGTGTAGGTGTGTCGGTGTGTGGATGTGTGTCAGCTGTGGGGTGTTCAAACTGTCCAATGTGGTGGTGTGTTCTGCCAGTGGTGGGTTCTGACCGCGGTGGCTTGCGCCACCAATGGTTTTCCGCCATGGAAAAATCACTGTAGTGATTTGTGAGATGTAATCTGGTAGGTGGATTTTTGTCAAGCTGGCAGTACTGATGGTGAGACCACCTCTTTTCCATCCTCCAGTGTCCTGGCAGTTTTGGATTTTTGGCTGTTTCTTTGCAGTCTTCACAGTATGAGTCGTAATTCGGCCGTTGGATTACCGCCAACATGGCGGTCTTTTGGTGGCCGCCACCACGGCGGCCTTGCCAAACGAACGCCAAACTGTAATGAGGCCCTATGTCTTCCAATTGTCCCACCGAAAACTCTTTGCTTTTTGGATAAAAAAGATAAACAAAAAAAGGGGTCCTGCCCTAAAAGTACTGAGAAGGCAGGGTTTCTACAAGTGCTACCGCTTATCTATGTGGGCCATGCAGGCTTGATACCCAACACAACATACAGAATCAACGCTGTATAGCACAGTTGTATAACGAAATGTAAGGAGGCTCCACCTGCAAGATAAAGTGAAGGGGCCTCCCACACTCACATCAGTAGGAGTGTAGGGACTGAGGGGCCCCCTCCAGTATGGGTAAGCCTGCCCCCCCACACTCATGCACTACGGGGGCTATGGGGGCTTCTGTTACACACCTGGTAAAGCAGATAAAAAGTGCAAACAGTTCTGCAGTGCAACTTTGCCACTAATGCATTTGGCCAGCTATTCTTAGATGTCTCAATGTTTGGATTTTTATTTTTAGCCTTTTTTGCATTACGGTGAGAGGTGGCCTATTGTGCAATGATTCCTGGACTTTGTTCCCTACCTTCCTGGCTTGTGATCAGGCAAATCACTGACAATCCCTTTAGCGTGCCTGTGCTGGCTGGCCCAGTCAGCTGCTGTCAGTCCTCCCTGTGGTTTGGTGGCCTGCAGTGTGGCTTTTGAATGTTTTGTCAGCAGACATTGCATGGACCTACAGCTGCTTCTGCTTGTGAGGATGCACATATCAGAACATTCTGAAAGCAAATCATATTCAAAATAATCAAAGCAGGTGCAGGCTGGAGGCAGAGCCTAACTCATCTGAGATAGGTAGTACCCAAAACAAACTTTTCAGGGAAGAGACATGGTGCACAATTATGTTTGGTAATTACGCTATCACTTGAACATATTTTTATGTTTTTATGGAATTTGCTAAATTTTCCATTAGTATGTCTACTACTTGGACAGTGAAAAGTCATGTGACATGTTTATACTGTTTTTTTTTTTTTCTCCTAGTAAAGACCTTAACGTCTGAATATTGGTGGTGTTGTATTCCCCTTTCCAGCCTGGAAAGACTGCGGGCCGTGGAGGCAAAGCCAGACCAGATGGGGGCCTGCGGCAAACTCCTCTGGAGGGCGGGACCGACATGGCGAGAGGCCAGGTAGCCTGCGAAAAAGAATAGTAGTGATTGGTGGGCATGATTCAAGGTAAGGGGACCAGGTCGGGTGCCAGGTTCATGAAGGGGCAAGCAGCCTTGTTGGTCACCTTCTGGACCAGGATCATCAATACACCACAGCAGTGGGTGTTGCAGCCATACCAAGGTGTGAGACACTTCGGCAGGCGGGATGGACACTCAGTCAGCACATAGAAGCACAATAGCCTAAAAGGAAGAGTCACTCTGACAGTGCCCTTGAGATGCCTAGTGGCAGGGGCACGAAGGGTGTAGGCAATGACCGGAGAAAGGGAGCAGCAGTGGGTGGACACAGCACTTGCACCCGGGCTAGGCCAGGAGGCCTCCACAGAGTCTTTGTAGCAAGGAAAGCCTAGCCACTGGCATACAATGAAACCCCAATGTGTCAATACACAGGAGGCTGATGACAAGCATATCGAAGAAAAGAGTAAAAGGTTTTCAGGCAAATATGTTAATGGTTTTAACATGGTGCATATGTATGATCGCATGGTGTGATGTTTTATGAACCATGTAAATATGATGCTGTAATAAAAATGTTGAAACTTCCAATAACGTCTCCAATTTGTATTTTATGGAAGAGGGGAGGCAATAGATGGCAGGGAGTGGGGCGATCACTCTCACGCATGGGGGTGGGGTGGTTAGAGATTTACTGCAGTCCATGACTGGCATAAACCTGAAACCTTTGCTATTTCCAGAGTGGGTAATGGTCAGAAAAGAGTTTATGAATGTTCACAAAGTGACATGTTTGCAGGGGTTCACCAACTCACAAAGTTAACCAAGCTATGCAATGCCCACTATCCACCCATCGGTGGGAGTATTTTACACAGGGGTGGCCTACAATTAAACAAGAGCAAAATGGATTTGGTACATTTTTTTTAAAATACCCAACAGACGTAAATTTAGCCATTTTCAGCTGTAATTTTATGCTTACAACTAAAATGGTCTTCGGGAAAGGGTCCATTGTCTGTTGTTCAGAGGTCGGCTGTGGAACCAGGGAACCAAGTTCAAGTCTCATAATCTCCACTAGACCAGACTTAGCCAGTCATTACGACCCTGGCGGTCTTCAGACCGCCACTGTGGTGGTTGGACCGCCACCAATGTGGAGGTCCGGCAGCCACATTACAACCGTGGCGGTTGCGCCACAGTCGGACTGCCTGCACTGACACTTTTCAGACGCCCCACGGCCTGGCGGTACACACGGGGATTACAACCCCCCTCCGCCAGCGTTTACATGGCGGTTGCTCCACCATGTAAAGGCTGGCAGAGATGGGGTGCAGGGGCTCTCATGGCCAGCCACATCACGCTCTTCACTGTCTGCTTTGCCTGTTCGCACCTCAACATTGCCGCTGGCTCAATTATGAGTCGGTGTCATTGTTGTGGGCTGGGTCAGCAGGAAACTTGTAATGGGGCCCATGGGAAGGGGACCGCACTGACAGTAACCTGACCGCTGGAGTTTGATGGAAGGCCTTTTCCATCCGCCAAACTTTGGCGAGGGGTTAAAATGACTTGTGGCGGGAGACATGCTACTCTGGGAACCCAGGTTCGTGGACAATCCAGGGGTTATTCTTGGTAATTAGTTAGTATTGATTATCGGGATTAGTCTTGTGCTATCAAAGAAATGATTTCATGCATTTACTCCTGTTATATATTTACGGGGTATATTAGATTGGAGCTAGATGTAATCATTGGGGGCAGCAGAAATATAATAGAGAGTAGGCTGACAGGTATGAGGCTCAGCGTGGGCTATACTCACAGAGAATAAGACATGCAGAGGATGGAGGGTAAAGAGAGGGTAATTCAACAGAAAAGAATGAAAGAAATGCAGTTGCTATTTTTAAGCCAAACTCAATATTTCATGTTAGGTTTTAGGAATACATAAAAGGCATTTTGAGCCAGCAAGCAATCTGAGGTTGCAAAACTATAGAAAGAAATGGCAATATTTGCATGAAGCAGTACTGAGAGTACAAGAAAATTAACTTCAAATAGAGATGCATTAAAACATAGTTAAATACATTTTGTTAGCATGATGACATAGAAGAAACGTTAAAGATGAAGTACAAAAGATGCAAGATAAATCCAAGTAGCAGGGATTTAGAAATGAGAAACGAGACGAAGTGGCAAATAGAGCGTTTTATGAAGACCTGTCTCTTACCTGAAATCACTGATCAAATGTGATGAGCATGGGGCAACCTATCACACATGTAATCAAATCAAATCAAATCAAATCATTAACATTTATAAAGCGCGCTACTCACCCGTGCGGGTCTCAAGGCGCTAGGAGGGGAAGGGGGGGTTATCGCTGCTCGAACAGCCAAGTCTTTAGGAGTCTCCGGAAAGCGGAGTGGTCCTGGGTGGTCCTGAGGCTGGTGGGGAGGGAGTTCCAGGTCTTGGCCGCCAGGAAGGAGAAAGATCTCCCACCCGCCGTGGAGCGGCGGGTGCGAGGGACGGCAGCAAGTGCGAGGCCAGCGGAGCGGAGGGGGCGGGTGGGGACGTAGAAGCTGAGGCGTCTGTTGAGGTATTCCGGTCCCTTGTTGTGGAGGGCTTTGTGTGCGTGGGTGAGAAGACGGAAGGTGATCCTTTTGCTGACTGGGAGCCAATGCAGGTGTCTCAGGTGTGCGGAGATGTGGCTGTTGCGGGGTACGTCGAGGATGAGGCGGGCCGAGGCGTTTTGGATGCGTTGCAGGCGGTTTTGGAGTTTGGCTGTGGTCCCGGCGTAGAGGGTGTTGCCGTAGTCCAGGCGGCTCGTGACGAGGGCGTGGGTCACGGTTTTTCTGGTGTCGGCGGGGATCCAGCGGAAGATCTTACGGAGCATGCGGAGAGTGAGGAAGCAGGCGGAGGACACGGCGTTGACTTGCTTGGTCATGGTGAGAAGAGGGTCCAAGATGAAGCCGAGGTTGCGGGCGTGGTCTGCGGGGGTCGGTGCGGTGCCGAGGGCCGTGGGCCACCAGGAGTCGTCCCAGGCGGACGGGGTGTTGCCGAGGATGAGGACTTCCGTTTTTTCAGAGTTCAGCTTTAGGCGGCTGAGCCTCATCCAATCTGCAACGTCCTTCATACCCTCTTGTAGGTTGGTCTTGGCGCTGGCGGGGTCCTTGGTGAGGGAGAGTACAAGTTGGGTGTCGTCGGCGTAGGAGGTGATGATGATGTCGTGCTTGCGTACGATGTCGGCGAGGGGGCTCATGTAGACATTGAAGAGTGTCGGGCTGAGCGATGAGCCTTGAGGTACGCCGCAGATGATCTTGGTGGGTTCTGAGCGAAACGGAGGGAGGTAAACTCTTTGGGAGCGGTTAGCGAGGAAGGAGGCGATCCAGTCCAGGGCCTGGCCTTGGATCCCGGTGGAGCGTAGGCGGGTGATTAGGGTGCGGTGACAGACGGTGTCAAAGGCAGCCGAGAGGTCGGGGAGAATGAGGGCGACTGTTTCACCGTTGTCCATCAGGGTTCTGATGTCGTCTGTGACTGAGATGAGGGCGGTTTCCGTGCTGTGGTTGGTTCGGAATCCGGTTTGTGAAGGGTCGAGCAGGTTGTTGTCTTCCAGGAAGGTGGTCAGCTGTTTGTTGACGGTCTTTTCTATTACCTTGGCTGGGAAAGGTAGAAGAGAGATGGGGCGGAAGTTTTTCAGGTCGCTTGGGTCAGCCGTAGGTTTCTTTAGTAGGGCGTTGACTTCAGCGTGCTTCCAGCATTCGGGGAAGGTAGCAGAAGAAAAAGAAGAGTTGATGACGGTCTGGAGGTGCGGGGCGATGATGTCGTCGGCTTTGTTAAAGATGAAGTGCGGGCAGGGGTCCGAAGGGGCGCCGGAGTGGATAGAGTTCATGATGGATTTGGTTTCTTCCGTGTTGATGTGGGTCCAGTTGTTGAGGGTGATGTCCGGGGAAGCGGGTTCAGTGGTGTATGGTTGGGTCTGGTGTCCGAAGCTGTCGTGGAGGTCGCTGATCTTGCGATGGAAGAAAGTGGCGAGGGATTCGCACAAATCTTGTGAGGGCGTGACGGCGTTGGCGCTGGCGCTGGGGTTGGAGAACTCTTTGACGATGCTGAAGAGTTCTCTGCTGTTGTGGCTGTTTTTGTCTAGTCTGTCGGTGAAAAAGTTCCTTTTGGCAGTGCGGATCAGGTGGTGGTGTTCTCGTGTAGCGTTCTTGAGGGCGGTCATGTTGTCAGCGGTGTGGTCCTTGCGCCAGGCCTTCTCAAGGGCACGACAAGTTTTCTTTGATTCTTTGAGGGTGTCGGAGAACCAGAGAGGTTTTTTGGTGTTGGTCTGTCGATGCGTGCGTTTGAGGGGAGCAAGGTTGTCAGCGCAGTTGGAGATCCAGTTTGTGAGGTTGAGAGCTGCGTCGTTGGGGTCGGTGGTGAGGGTGGGTTGGTTGGCGGCGAGAGCGGAGAAGAGTTGCTCTTCAGGGATCTTGTTCCACTGTCGATGAGGGATGGGTTGAGTGCGGAGGTGGGAGGTCTCGCGTCGGAATGTGAAGTGGACGCAGCTGTGGTCGGTCCAGTGTAGGGCAGAGGTGACCTTGAGCTGGGTAGGTCCCAATAAACCAAGATGTTATGCAATGTTGAGCAGACTTGTTAAACCACACTGTAGTTTTTGTTTACCATTGTCCAATGTAGGCAATTATGAAGCTTTTCTTCGTCTATAAAACACAAAGCACCCACTGTATTGACCAAGGTTGTCGTCCAGAGTGCTAGCACAACCGCTTTGTAGTCATTTCAACTCAGGACACCACGCAAAACAGTAATAAGAATGAAACTAGGAACTGTTGGCCAAATCAAGGCACGTTTCCCTCAAGATTTGTCGAACTGAGTATTGTTTTACAAGTCTTACTAATGTATCCCTCCATGTATGTGTCACAGAAATAAACAGCTGCTGCCCCTCCATGGCTCGTCAAAAACAGCAAAGTACAACATATCTTCCTGGAGCTGCGCCTAATTAAAGTGGTCCTCATAGTAGACACGAAACTTTTCACGTGAACCTCATTGATCTATGGAATCTCCCTCCTGCGCTCATGCAGAGTTTGAACTGCACACTACAAATAAAATACGTTAGTAGTGTGCGGGGGCGATGCTTTTCAGTTATTCAGGACTGTTGTCCCTGCTGCATTTGGCAGTGCTGGGAAAGTAATCTGAGCACCTAGAATGCTGGTAAAGTTTATCTTCAGTGGCATAAGTTGACATTAGTCATGTTAACAAAATAGGAACACTGACACTTTTGTTCTCTGAGAATCCGCGGGACTTCTTACAATATAGAGCTGCAAAGCCTCGTACAAATCAGGCTTGGAAGGAAATAAACTGGCAACATTTGCTTGCTCGGTGTGCTTCTGTTACAGAAGTGCTGCTAGTGTTCCACAGCGATGACATTTTAAAGCTGCAAAGGAGTCCTCACTCCACTCTCCCTACAAAATCGTCAGAGGAAAAGGTATAACGAGTACTGACGATTTTGGTGAGGTAGAAACTAGGACAAACTTCTAGAGGGACATGCCGAAATACTTTTATCTGACATCTTTCTGAGGTATGCGGGGGTACTTACATGGCTTGGCATATAAATGGGGAATTCAGAGGTGTAGGCTGCGAAGATTGAATCCAAAATATATATTATTATTCGGTCCGCAATATTGAGGGACAAAATATCAAGAGGCAAGGTTCTGTGCATGTTCTATACCTAATTCCACATATACATACCTTGGTGATATAAATCTTAAAGGTACGTATATGTGGAGTTAAGAATAGTCAATCCTTACCTCCCTCTGTGCACTTACTTGCATGATATTTGTCCCTCGATACTGTGGTCACGATATTGTGAGCAGACATTATTTTGGATTCGATATTCCCTACTGCAATTGTTTATTATTATGGCTGCTCCAATTAAATTGATAATTACCTTCATTCTGATACATAAGATTTATGTATGAATGACACTTCAGAAATAATCTTTTATTGTCAAATTCCAACACCTTTGTCTATTCTTTCTAGGGGCCATGATGGGGAATCGTAACTATACAGAATAATCCACCTGCAGATGAGAGTTACTCTCACAGGGTTATCTAACTACTAACACTTTTTATCTGTATGAGTATAACTCATTGTGGTGAGGTGTGAGGCATCTGTCCATTCTCCCTTTCTCTGAAGAAGGTACATAATGTATTACTCACCTTGGGACTTAGAAGATCTTCTTTGGTGTGCACCCCCCCACCCCCAAGAACTGGTATTGACAACACTGCAATATATTTCCATGGACACAACCCAGAAGGCAAATTATCATATCCCCTACTAATGCATAGGACAATTACTTTCAACAACAGATAGGGATCATTCCATACTTCTAACACTACTAATGTAGTGTGGCTATTGAATGCCTATAAAATCTCCTAGTGGTAGACAAGACATCCAAAAGCTGACCACCTAAGTGAATACTGCACTAATAGATGAAGAGATAATTCTAAACCCGCAGTGCAACGCTTCTCTGAACAGAACTCTATACTTCCTGTGGTTCATAGTTTTTGGAATAAATCTACCCTAGCGTGACAGGGATCATGAACATGATTAACTTGTGAACAATAATGTGTATATGTTCTGAACACCACCCACGAAAGCGTAAGAAATCACAGTGAATGGTACAGTAGTATATAAAATTAAATTACTTTTTGGATGTTGTTCACTGCTGATCGTTCTTAGTCACATTCCCTTTTTCATGGTCATTCATGTGACTTACTGCTTCGCACTCTTAATTCTATGATCATCAGTATGGCTTTTGAAGTTACATGAGCAGCAATACACGTCCCTGCTAGGTCCCCACCTATTAAAACCCAAATCTTGGGCAGGCAAGTAACCAGCACTGTCACTGTGTTTTTGTGCTTTTCGCGTGAGCAGTTGGTTAAGTCTTAACCTACCTAGATATACAAATTACCAGCATCCACAGTCCTTTTCTGCTAGTTCTTATACAGTTTCGAAACATTGTATACTTAATAAGCTACCAGGTGTGTCTCTTAGTGGTCTCTTTTTCACATATTTTAACCTTGAGCTGGGTAGGTCCCAATAAACCAAGATGTTATGCAATGTTGAGCAGACTTGTTAAACCACACTGTAGTTTTTGTTTACCATTGTCCAAACTCCCTATACAAAGGCAAGCCTGCACAAATTATCTTAAGTCTTTGGAAAGACTAATGCCAAACTGATTAATTCTACCCTTGTATCACATTACGGGTTCCTCATCTAAAGACACCAGTGCATTAGCTACTTCAAAGCCAGGAGGCTGACTTTTATTATTCTTTAATACTTATTGCAATAATTGTTTGTCTACATGTTTGTCAGTAGTCTTATTTTATTACATCCAGCTCAAGGGCGTAGCTTCCATTGGTACAGCAGGTGCAGTGGCACCTGGGTACAGAGTCCTAAGGGTCCCACTCAACCCTGATTATTGCTGTATTTCAGAGTTCAAGCAGTGGGCTAGGGGCCATTTCCTTTTATGCCCTAAGGCCTATGACACACGAGCCAGGTGAGGTTAGTAATATAGATATCCTTTTGGGGCATCGCAGACAGGGCGACTGAACGCTAGTGTTTTCTGAGTGCATTCACATAATATCCTACACTATATATGTCTGGTAACGATTTGTCATTATTTTTTGTTTTGCTTAAAATATATTAATTTTCAGTGCATATACAAAAATATAAAGAATGATTTGTCACGTTAAGACCAACCATGGTTAATGACGCTCACTTTATGTTAGCCATAGTTAATGTAGGCCCCACTTTAAATGACTCACACTAACTTGAAAATGCATTTTGACTGCTGTGGTTGTGGGAACAGAACCCAACACCGATATTTAATGCACCTCAAAATATAAATGTCCAAGATTTACCCTAGAAGTTTCACTCCATCACCCCTGATCTTGCATTAAAGAACACCCTCCTCAACATCAGGCCCAGCATCAGTTTAGCAAAGTTGGAAATAATTAACTGAAACCACTCAACAACACAGTTCTAGATTAAGCAAAGTTAAAGGGTTTTATTAACAAAATCTCAATTTACTCAGTATTGAAAAATATAAGATATTGCATGAAGTCTCAAGTTGAGTGTACAACATCAGTTAATCAGAATTATTCTAAGTCTGAATAAACAGCAGAATCATAAATTGAATGGACAGAAGTATCCATAGCTGTTCAGGATGTCTATTTAATTCTGGCTCACCCCAAGAATCACGGGGTTCTTATACATAAATTCAACATTTCAAATTTGCAATTTAGCAAAACCATAGTTTCAAGTTTCAGCATGGCATGAACCCATGTATCATTTTCTTTTAACAAATCAGAGAAATGCATATAATAACGTTACACTATCCCATTTTCTAAGAAAACACTGAGTAGTTTCAGCAACACATCATAGTAAGAAGTTCGACTAAATGCAGTACGTTAAAACAATTAGTCAAACACCTGCAGAAGAGTGCAAAGACAGCAACAGTACAGCAACACAACAGAAAGACATTCATGTGTTACAAGTTACTAACAAACACAGACAGTTCTTTTACAATACATGCACATTAGAACAATACACTTTGATATCAGCTTGTCTCTTGTTCCCCAGAGCCTGTGGGGAGAGAAGACATTGCAGCAGAATGGGATGAGATGGTGAGAGCAGGAGTAGAATGAACTGCATCTCTATTAACTAATATGGTGAATTTATGAAAATGTGGCACAACTAAACTACATTAATAAATATACTTTTGCACAGCAAATTGAAACAGTTTCAAGTACAGTCATTTTATTGTGGTACCGCAATTAAACCTAACATAAAATCCTTATTTATTCACGAAAACTATTTATGTCTGAAACACTACCACAACTTCCCACCTTTGATTATTGCATAATCACTATAACACATTAACAAAACCTTATTAATCAGAAAATAATTTATTCGAAATTTTCATAATTCTATGCTGCATTCTTGAATTTTCCTTTGCCATTGTCATCTGGTTGTAGACATGATCCTCAAGCTCGAGCTCCAAATCTAATGATCTTTTCCTTTTATCCCATTTTCGCTGTTACCTTTATATTTACATCTACTAATCATACACTCAGAAATTTCCGCAAAAGAAACAGAATAGTTACACAACCCTTTATGGACCCAGCCAAATGCAAATCAGTCTTGGCCCTGTTCCCTACTTGCTTTCCTTATAAATACACATTCTCCAATCATTTTGTATAAATATTATCCTTAAATCCATTAAGCACATTTTCTTTATGCACTAGTACATCATGTTCTTATTCATTTTTAATAGTAGTAAACTCAACTTTATTGTGATTTGAAACATATCCCACATGAGTACGCAGGCACAACAATCCCACTAAAACTAGTAATATTATTATTAACACTAGCCCTACAATTTGACAGCATTAACTGTATTCCATCTTCTTCCTGAGACAAAAAGAATTACAGTAAAATTCAAAACATCAACAAAAAATGTCTTAAAACTATAATATTTTCTTCTTTTCACCTTATTTTAATAAAACACTAATCAAAAACAAAGTTCAAAATATTTTTCTCAATTTCTTTATCATAAATTGTTTTTCAAAATACCATTTCAGGCTTCTTTATTCAACAGCAGTTTCAAAACAAATTTTATCTCAAAAAGTCTATTTTTTCTATTCAAGGTGGCGGTGCTTCTATTTTAAACTCAGTATCTGATTCACTCTCAACCTTAGCTGGCATTGATGCCCCAATCAATGTGGAATGTGCAATACCATTTCATCATCATCTTCTTCTGAGACTGTAGTTAGGTATTCCCATTCAGGCGAGGCATATTTTCCGTTTGATACTCCCCTTCTCGTTGATCTTTTGGCTACTGGTGATTTACTTCAACTAATTTGTGAATCTAGTTGTCACTCAGGTTACTTTGCTGGTTCACAGTGTCCTCTTATGCAAGTTCTTTTCCTTGGCATATTTCCTTCAGCTAGTCTTTGTTGAGCATCAATCTTTATCAAAGTCTGTTTATTCTCCAGGGAGCTTTGACTCTAACTCCAGCTTGAACTTTTAACAACTTTGTGTGCTCTGTTCACTGTGAAATTCTTCTTTCTTCTTGGAGCCTTTGTAGCTTTGATTTTCATTGTTTTGAACTACAGTATTCATCATCAGAATTACTTGAAAAGGACCCCTCCACCGCTTCTCTAAGCAAGCTTTTCTGACATGTTTTTCAATTGCAGTCTAGTCATCTGGCCTTAGATCACGACAGGGAATATCTCTTGTTTCTTCTGTTGCCACATTCTCCTAACGAGAGACAGATTTCACCATTTCAGCCGGACATTTGCAATAATCTAGTACAAAGTAATCAGTTATTGATACTAGTGCAGCTGAACAAACACATGCAATTATCATTGCTCTTCCCATACTAATCTCATGGGGCAACAAACTGGTCTTTCTGTCAAGAGTACTTCTCTTGGTAATCAAAACAAGAGGAAGGGCATCAGGCCACGTTAAAGGTGTTGAAGCACAAATTTTCACCAGTGTATTCTTGAGTGCCATTGGCCTTCTCCACAATTCTTGAAGAACCTGTTCAGTAACTATAATGGAACTTCTTGTTGATTTCAAACGCTGTCCAGAGAATTCGCAAAATCTAATTTCTCAAATGAGTTCTACAATCTGTTTCAATAGAAGTAGGAAGACCAAAACGTGATAACAACTCCCTCAACAACAGCTCTGCAACTGCAAAACTATCTGATCTCCTGAGGCTTCAATTAATTTAGAAAACAAGCAGATAATTGCCAAGTTATACTTCATACCATTACAATTTGGTACCTCAATAAAACTGTCTTGGAGTCTTGTAAATGGGCCCTTTGATTTGCCAACATGATTCATGATAGTAACTGTCTTTTTTAATATTTGTACAATACAATCTCTCCCTGTATTTGATCTGTTGTGCAAATACTTGCACATTGGGTACAACATGGAATATGGTAACACATTTATGCTCAGCATTTCCATGCAAATTCTGATAATTCCTCTTCTAGTCTAGTCTTTCCCATTTTCTTTTCTCATCTTCTGAGGTATCATTCTGTAAATCTCTCAGTTCACTCAAAGAAGTCTGAATGGAATTAATATAAATATATAGGTGTTTTGAATTTTGTGCTAAATTAATTCTCAATTCACCATTTTCACCCTTTTGTACAACTGTCACTTCCTGCAATGCACAATAGTTTGCTATTTGGTCAGCATATTTTTTTAAGTGTGATCAGGTCATTTCCAGCCTTATGGGCAACACACTGGACCACAGCAATCTCTCTTAGCAAATCCAATATATAAGCATTATTTTAAATCAGAGCTCCTGAGAATGTCATAAAACTCCTTTCAGACGAAAATTGACCCTACTGGCTGTCTGTATAAATCGTCACATCCAAATTTTCAGACAAGCAGCAAGCTTGTGTAAATGCAACCAATTCTGCCCCTTGTGCTGAAGTGACGTTTGGCAGAGAAGATGTTTCTAAAGTTTAAGAAATAGAACATACTTCATAGGAAGCTTTTAATTCTCCATATTAGTCTCTTAAACAAAAACAATCTACTAACAATGTCAGGTAAGCCATTTCCAAACGTGTCTCATTATTGTCTGGTCTTGGTTTTGTACATAATTCAGCAAATTCAATCAAATTGTAGTCTGGTCATCATCAATCTCGTCATTTTCCCAGTCTTAACAACTTCTGTCTGAAACAGGAAGCAGTATTGCTGAATTTAAGATATTACACCTCCTAATAGAGATGTTCGCTGCTGCAAGTATGACTTGCATATAACGAATCAGCCTGCTGTTAGTTATATGCTGCGTCCTTGTGGTCAAATGAATTTCAACTGAATGTGGGACGTATACGTTTAAAGTATGGGCCATCACAATTCCTCCACTTTGTTCAATGAAAGTGCAAACAGCTGTAACCAATTTCTAACAACCTGGAAGACTTACAAGTAAGCGACTGGGCACATTAGATCACCATGTTTCTATGTAAGTATCAAAAGTGCACATCCACTTTTCTCATGACAAAACAGAAAAAACTTCAGACTGTAATCAGGCATCGTAAGTGCAGGCGCATCACAAAAACTTGCTTTAAAGTTTTCAAATGCACCAGAGCATTCTTTGTCAAACGGTAACAGAATCTGAACATCACTACATGTCAACCCTACTAAAGGGTTTGCA
The DNA here is from genome assembly GCF_031143425.1 of Pleurodeles waltl. NCBI lineage: Eukaryota > Metazoa > Chordata > Amphibia > Caudata > Salamandridae > Pleurodeles > Pleurodeles waltl. The sequence goes on along the minus strand of NC_090445.1, from coordinate 185,490,442 downwards.
ATGAAGGAAAAGTTTGGAATCTATTTATGACTGTATTCAACAACTCCAAGAAGCATCCAAACTTCCCTCTGAGTGGTCAGCTGGCTCGGTATCAGAATTGCAGAAACGGATTCTTTCAAGAGTTTCCTCACACCTTTTTTAATGTGGTGTCCAAGATCAATGACTTCCTTCTTACAATACTGCATTTTGTCTGGGGGGGTCTTTTGCCAATTTTCAGCTAGATGATTCAACAAGACAACTGTATCAGGTTTACTGTCCTTCTTGGTTTTAGATGCGATGAGTCAGTCATCAATATAATAAACTAAGAACAAATTGCATCGCAACCTCAAACTCTCTGCAACTTTCTTCAGGTTATGGCTAAAATTCAAAGGACTTTCTGTATACCGATGTGGAATTCTACATCACAAGATCTCTATTCAAGAATTGAAATGCAAAAGGGAATGGTGATTTCTTATGCAAAGGAACTGAACAGAATGCTTGGCATAAGTTGATATTCTGCATCTTGATAGAATTTGAAACAAAATCACTACTGGATTCAGTATCACTAGCCAACCTCAGCAACAATATTGTTATTGTTTTGGAGATCCTGCACAATTCTCCACTTGCCATTCAGCTTTTTATTCCCATCACATGAGAGTTACAAGGACTACCAAGTACCTCCTGGAGGATTCCTTGCTCAATAATTTTTTCAATCGCTGGTTCATTCCTTCTTCTGCCTCTTCGATAAACCTATATTGTCTAATTTTAAGAAATATTGCATCTGGTTTTACGTTTATTTTAACTGGCACTGTTCTTTTAATCAATCCAATGTCTTTTTCAGTGAAGTCCCGCCCCTCACATTTGACAGTATATCTTAAATCCAGAGGAAGATCTTCACTTGTTAAAACTGGGAATAATTCAACTCTCAAATCTGGTGAGTTTATCTTAAACATTGAATCCTCATCTTGTATTTCAACTGCAACTCCATATGGTGTGCAGTAAATCACACAATTCATTTTGCACAGCAAGTCCCTTCCTAATAAGTTCACAGGATTTGAATCACACAAAATAAATTGGTGCTTGTTCTTCATCTGACCAGTTTTAACTGGGACATCTGCAGTAACCTGATAAACAAATTGTTTATCAATGATCCCCACAACTTGAACTTCTCTCCCCAAGGGTGGAAGGTTTGGAACTTGTACAGAATGAACTATAGAATGAGTAGCTCCAGTATCGAACACAAATTAAATGTGATGGCCATTAATGTCTTGTCGACATATGGGCCACTTTGATCTACCTCTAGAACTGCTCCAAGTAAGCAACCATCCTCCCCCTCATGTACCATTATTGTGAATTGCCAACTCATAATTCAGAATCAATACATTCTGTTGGTACCCTACATTTTAGGGCATCTTGTTTCTCATGTTTTGCTGGGGCTGAAGGCATTGACATTAAAAATGATTTCTCACTCTGCACCCTGTTCAGAATTTTGAATATTCACAACCACTATATATTTTCTCTATATTTGTGGAAGCCATTCTACATTTCCCTGAATCCTATTAGGATTTTGATGACACTCCCTCTTCCAGTGCCTGATTTTCGCATAGAGGTGACAAGCTGTGTTCTTTTTCATTATTTCAACATTCACGTTTGTACTATTACCTCTACCAACATCTGCATTTGATTCACTCCATTCATACCAGACTGAACAAAATTCATATTTGAACCAACTCTATTCCAAGACCTTTTTTCCATTTGCCATGTCTGGGCAATAATTAACTTATCCTTAATTCTTTTCTGCTTCACATCCATATAATCACTACTATATTTCGCCAGAATCTAGATCTAATCTACACTCTTTGCTTGCCAATACAATTCACTTCACTGGATGTGACTCTGTGCTAATCTCTAGCGTCAAACCTATCATGAAACCAAACACAAATCCAGTGATACCATCTTTTTCTGGGTCATCAACTATGTTATGTTTCTTGAAAATCTGCATTAGCCTCTCATAAAAAGCATGCACTGACCCTTTCAGATCTTGGGGAAAACGTTATACCAACGTATATCCTTCTCTGGAACTCATTTTTTTAAATACTCAACCACATTCTTGTATTTAGTAGATACTTCTTCAAAAGGAGCACTGCTAGGCATATCCCTACTCATTTCTTGTACAGACCATCCAACAACAACCTTACATTCAATCTACAATCTCTAGGAACCACAACTTCAAACAGCAAATTTAAATCTGTAAACAAGATCTGAGAAATGTTTATCAACCTGTGTGCCTCTTTATACCGTTTTCCTGGTCTCCCAAATTCAGGAAGTTAGTAGTATATGCACATACATCACTCTGGGTCAAATGCACATACACAAAATTACTTCCAAGACTTTCTCTCAGGGGAAATTCCCAAATGTTGAGTCACTTGCCACACCTCTCGTACTACCTTCAGTCCTTGTCATTCTCTTTTCATTTGCTGTCCCATTCCTCCATGTTTCCAAACATTTCTTGAAATCACTCCATTCTCTGGTTTTGTCAATTAAATTCATAATATGGGCTCTCAGTGTGTTTAAACCTATCCCTCTATCTTTGTCAGGTGTCAAATCTCTTTTGTAGTTTTGTGTCGCATTTTTCACCTATCATCTTGCTGATGTCAAAATGCTTCCAGTATATCATGTGCTTCATTTGCACATCTGGCTGCTTCTTTGATCAAGTATTTCATTTCATCGGCATTATAAGTCAACACTCTAAGTCAACACACCCCTGCTACATTTCACCAAATTCAATTTTTAAAATATATTAATTTCTTTAGGAGCCTCTTTCACTACCACTGTTCCTACAAGTGCTGCAGCTTGAATCTGTACACCTGATTGCATATCTCCACTTGTGCTAGGCACAGTTGTAATCACATTCTCGGTCGGTGCACATGGTGCCACCACAGTAGTAGCTGAACTCTGTGCAACTGTACCACCATCTTCCCCAGCACCCTTATCAGGTTCTGAGCTACTGTCACTTGTCCATGCTGGACTTGCTGTATATGGAGGAGGTCCATCCTCCTCATCAGAATCATTATACTACTTCCCCCTTTTATTTGTCTAGTCTTTATCAATTGTTTCTTTAACTATGGCAGGAAACATCTTTACACATTCAATCAAATCCTCCCTTGAGCATTTCTCATGTTTGTCCCACTTGTTCTCGGCCCACTGTGGTCCTTCACCTGCTTTGTCATTTGCGTACTCTCTTTTTCTGTCGCCATTTAATCCTAGCTATTTAGAGATTCAAATTGTGTAGGCCTGACCATCGGATTCATATCATACACAGTCTAAGGAAATCTAGCTTCTTAGTATTAAAAGTACCCTCTAAAGGAAACTGCAAATCTTCGTTAGAAGCAGTATCATGATGCCATTCGGAACTCCAGGTACATGTATGAAACGCAGTGTCTATCATCATTTCAAATGAAGGTGGCCCTTCTGCACGCATTTTCCTACCCTTCTTAGTAGGTACAACTGAAACCTTAGGCTTTTTCAAAGTGTTTCCCATTATGTCTACTTAAAACAAACTCAAGATCACCTCAAAATCACAAACAACCCAGCAAACAAAACGCAACCACAGTGTGGCTCTGTCGAAGGTCAACCTGTTACAGTGTGGTTTAGTCAGCAACCAACCAGTCACAGGACAGCTCTGTGCTGACGTCTCACCAATCCCAGTGCGGCTCAGTGGCTGACTATGCAAAACCTCTTTTAAACCAATAAACTAAAGAAACCCTTGTCTCTTTATCCTAGATACAAAGAAAAATATACCAGTAAGTCAAATAAGACAATTCAAACCAACTATAAAACTTCAGAAACAAGAATAAAATTCAAAACCAAGAACAGAAAATCCAGTTTAAACCGCAATTCAAACCGCTCAGGGGTAATCCATCCTAGTTAGTGCCTTGCTCCTATGCACTGAAGAGCAAATTGCACCAACCTAAATTAAGCACACAACCTAGAAAGGAAAACTTGTTAGTTCAGAGTCCCTGTCTATGTGTATGCAGCACCTCACTTTACACAAAACCATATACAGACAAGTAAAATCAATATATCTTGAGATCGTGGATTTCTACAAATCTGATAACCAAACCAACAAATACAACTTTGAGTGTGATTTACAAATATGAATAATACATCAACACAACAGTGATTAACCCACCAATTGAGCCTACGTTTATCATCACATATCCAAACAACTCACAACAGAAGCAGAAATCCAATCTTCAAACACGTACTTCAACATACCTCACAAATACATACACAAATGCATTCACCCTATTCATACCTGTACTCCAAATAGCTCAGGAATACACTCTCTGCACTTCTCAGAAGTCTCCCACGCTGACGGAGAAACCTGAAGGAAATCTTCTGGGGAACCCCTACAAAAAAAGGAAGTGCTCTTGCGCAACTATCCTCTGCTATATGTTTTGTGGGAACAGAACCCCAACCCACAGATTTATTGAACCCCACAATTTATATAAACAAGATTTACCTTAAAAGTTCTGCTTCATCAACCTTGAAAATGCAATAAAGAACACCCTCCTCAACATCATGCCCACCATTACGTTAGCTAAGTATTAAATACATATCTGGGATCATTTAATAACTGAGTTCTGGATTAGGGAAAGTTAAAAGGTTTTATTACAGAAATCAACATTTAAATGGTACGGTCATCCCGATGCGGGACTTTGGCCGGCGGCCTCCGCCGCCCGCCAAAGTCATAATGAGGCTGTAGATGTCTCACTTTGCTCCTCCTCAAAGAATTAGACTTCTGAGCAAATCCATTCTCATTTACCTGACAGTATATTTATTTGATTATGCCGTTTAGAGGCTTTAATTGCTGACACTATCTGCTTGACTTCTCACATGGATTTTCCTGATTTCCTTTTGTTTAGACTATGAAGGAATTATCCCTTCATGGGAAACATAATTTGCTCAATTTCGCTCTATGATAACTATTAGAATTTTCCTTTGTATTTGCTATATTTTAATCCCTTTGATTTATACTGAAACAACACAATCATATAATGATCATCGATTTAGGATGATGATAATTGAATGATTTGAGATTGTAACTTTGCTAACCTGCTAATAAACCTTAATGGTTTGCAAATCTACTACTCTCTGTCATCCTTGTGGGCCTAATGTGCTTCACTCTTACTGCTGCATTGTAGATTTGTTGAATTGAAACCTCAGCCCAGAACTAAAGGTCCATGTGTTTGAGTGCAGCTTGTGCTTATGTTTGCACCAACAATCTGCACGGTGCAAATCCCATCCCCACTGCAGCATTTCTATCAACCTTTCTATACGGGCAGCACTCTGAAAAGAAGCAATCCCAATTCTGCAGAAGTTTCCCTTTTGAAAATGGGACACAATGACTGAAAAGAGAATGTAGGTAACTGATAGCTCTCTGGCCTATGATCAGCCCGAGATAGTGGCAATGTGGTGCTCTACTAAAGCTGAAGCAATTGCGTACTTGTGCAAAAAGGTGGAGCGTTGTTCTGATTTGCTTCAGAATGAGAGGGAACAAAGCAAAAGGTATGCAAAGAATGCACTACTCTTAGTCTGAGTAATGAATTTATTAAGGCACTTCCCAAGTTTCATATACACGAAAAGAATATCATGAGCACTTAATATGAATCCACCAACACACGTGCAACTCTTCAAATAATTACAGCAGTGGAATAATAATGAAAACAAAATGCAATACATCATCAATGAATACAAATAGTGACTACGTATATTTATGCATGCACACGGTAAAGCTAGATATCAAGAATTAAAAATGCATCACCATGGGGCTTGAATCTAACATCATCCTTTGTCTGCCAACGTCAAGCAGTGGAACTCGTGACAGTTCAGACAGAAGAGACCACCCCAATAGGATTACTTTGAGCACAAAATGGAGTCAGTGGTCAAGATGGAGTCGGGGTTCAATATAGATTGCATTACAAGTGTGCTGCAGGGCTTTGCGTAGATCCTGGTCAATTACAATGCATCAGGCATACACCATTATCTGGAGTAGCCTGAGAAAAGCCCAAGCTGCGAGGCAAAAATGAATAATGACAGAGGGCCTGATATAGATCTTTGCGGAGGGGAATACTCTATCACAAACATATCGGATATCCTGTCCACCATATTACAATCCCATTATATCCCATGGAGATCGTAATACGGGGGACGGTATATCGGTCATGTTTGTGACAGGGTTTTCCATCTACCGAGATCTAAATCAGGTCCAGAGTCTGCCTGGACCTACAATACAAAAGGTGCAGGGTCATGGCTCCACATAGTAACAGGAAAGGTTTGCAGCCCTGTTTCGAGGACCCACAACAGCCTGCTACGTAATTTTGCCCAGAAACAGCAGATCAATTAGAGGTTGTGTCTGATGGGACAGGAGGCTCCATGCATCCTGCAGCCTCGAAAGGTAGAGAATTTAAAAGATGAAACATCACTGATATACGAAGTGAGACCATTATAAAACTGGTCCCCTGGACACTGGAGATTTGAGATATGTCAATCTATCTAGAACATATGAGCACCTCAACATGTAAGTCATCTGTTAAAACCGATCACTAGAAATCCTATTCCTCCCATGGAATGTGAGGCCATTACGCTTGTCAGAGGCACAAGTACTATCCCCGGATGGCTCCTGAGATAAGATGTAAGAACCAGGCACCTGTAAATAGAAGTAGAACCCCTGAGTGTGCACTGCCATTGGACTGAAATGGCCCATCAGTTGACTAAATTACTAGGCCATGGGATTCTCAAACAGACAAAATATATCTAACCAATTACATAAAACAGTCTGCACAGCTCCAGCTTGTTCTGTGTGAAAGGGAATTCAGAACAATAACCAACTGTTCCAGACAACAAAATGATGAGAGCTTATTCTGGCTCACACACACACACACTTAATCTTCCTTCTTGCCATTAAACACATGTAAATCTCCCTGAAAAACAAAAACTGATATTGCAGCTCTGGACTTGGGTCCTCTAAGGGGTAATTGGCAAAATGTTTCTGCTCGAGTGACAGAAGCACATTTCAGGCTTACCTCAGTGGGACCTGAGGTGCAAGAATTGCATAAAAAGAAACAAGAGACTTTCAGGAATGGGTCTGCTGCTTGCAATATAAGGAGACAATTCTGAGGCTACTTCAGAGGAATCAAATTACTATTGGATTGTCAGAAAAAGTTGAATGAGAGAATAGAACTATACTTCGAGGCCTGGTTCGGAAAACAAAATGCATATAAAAACTTTACCTACATCTTTCACGCAGGAGAGGTCCAAAGAATTCCCACTGGCAAAATAAAACAAGGGTGGTGTTCGTCCGATTGTTAAATTATAGTGATTGTGACAACATATTACAGTGAGCCAAACAAAACAGCCATTTTCAAGTGGGCAGCTATGAAGTTTTAATTTTTTCTGACTTTACATCAGCAGTGCAGTGCTAGTGCAAATGTTTTCTTGAATTCAAAAGAAGATTCAGAACAATTTATACCAAAAATATACTAATCTTCCCCTGTGAAACTCAAAGTGATTGCTGGAAGAAAAGCAAACTTCAACGAGCTGAAAGAGGCTTGGGACTGGGCAGACCAGTGGGCAGTCACAAATGACAAGAAAGAACAGGAATCACTGGGGCAAATTTAACACGAGACAAAACAGGAGAGCACACAAAGGAATGTCAAAACCTACTTAGAAACACATAGGGCCTCATTACAACATTGTAACCGCCGTGCGGCCGCCAATGTGGCCGCACTCCCACGGTGCCCATTTTGACATCCCCGCTGGGCCGGCGGGGATGTGGGCCGCAACATCGGAGCCGGCTCCAAATGGAGCCGGCGGTGTTGCGGCCGTGCGACAGGTGCAGTTGCACCTGTCGCGCTTTTCACTGTCTGCGTAGCAGACAGTGAAAAGCCACATGGGGCCCTGTCAGGGGCCCCCAGGGGCCCGTGACTCCCCGTACCGCCAGCCTTTTCCTGGCGGTTCAAACTGCCAGGAAAAGGCTGGCGGTAGGGGGACTCAAAATGCCCCCCATAGTAACTAGAAGAATCCAGTATTCATCTATATTGGTTGCAAATTCAAATATTATCACACCTGAGATGGCATGGGATGAAGAAGAACCACAGATGGCAAGACGGGCACCACCAATGGCTACTACAAAGACTGCAAATATTTCATGAGCTGGTCCTTTCGAAGCGCTATGGGGAAAACATTTGAGTGCAAGCACTTATGACTAAGCACCGAAGCCAGCCCAAAGACAGAATCCTTGAGACAAGGTTTGAGAGCATATCTACTGAGCTATGCAATACATCCAAATTTGTATTTCTGGTTATTTGTAAAAAGCGCATTCAGACCAGAGGTATTGAAGCACTAAGCAGGTAAGAAGAGGCTGAAGTGGAGCAGCCACCTATAATGCGAAAAGCCAAGTCTTTAGATGCTTTTGAAATGTGGGGAGGGATGATATCTCTCTCATTTTTGGAGGGAGCGAGTTCCGGAGCCTGACAGCTGCCATTGAGAAGGCTTTGTCCCCACAGTTAGCTTTCTTCCTGCCTGGGCCAGCCTAAGCCCAGCTGATCTTAAAGGGCGGTTGGGAGTGTACCAATTAATGGCAGATTGCAGGTATCCTGATCCTTCAGAGTGGAGGGCCTTATGCGTCAAGCACAATGCCTTAAAGCTAATGCAGTTTCTGATGGGAAGCCAGTGCAGTTTCTTCAGACCTTTTGTAATGGAGGAGAATGTCGAAAGACCAAGCACTAGTCAAGCAACAGCATTCTGTATTACCTGCAACTTGTGAAGGGATGATAGGTTTATATTTAAATACAGGGGATTACAGTAGTGCAGTCTGGAGATTCTGAGGGACAGCACCACTGTCGCCCTGCGGTCTGTAGGAATGAATGGCAGAACTTTTTTGAGAATTCTAATTATCCAAAGGCAGGTATTGGGAACTTTATTTATCTGTGAATTGAAAGTCAGATCTGATTCGAAAATGACTCTGAGGTTCCTGGCTTTCGGAAATCGGAGTGGGAAGGGTCCCACAGATTTCAGGCAACCAGCTATGATTCTAAATGGAGGTGTTTGCCACAAAGATGATGACCTCCGTTTTATCCCCATACATTTTCACCCAATTATGGTTCATCCAATTGCTGATTTCTTTCATGCAGGGTCGAAATCTGTCTGCCGTGATCTGTATATCATCATGAACATTGACAACAATTTGGGTATCGTCAGCGTATGACGACACCTGGAAGCTAAAAGATCAGATGATTTTAGCCAGAGTAGTCATGTACAAATTAAAGAGGACAATGGGGCATAGTTTTTTAAGGTTGTCCGGTCTGCCTCCAGGTTTTTTCTTAATGGGTGCGATTATTGTTTCCTTCCAAGTGGGTGTTAACACCACGGAGTCTAGAACTTCTGCAAAAAGTGTCTGCAGTGGCACTGTGATAAAGTTGCTTACTAATTGGAGTACTCTGGGTAGGCAGGGATCTCTGGCCGACCCCGAGTGAATTCAAGCTAGAAGGGAATTAATTTTGCTGGTACCTAGAGGAGCAAATTATGTCAGTATAGGGCCTCCATCCATTTAATCTCTGGTGCTGGGGCAAAACGTATGGAGATCTATGCTTGGGGGAGAAAATATGGAATGAAATTTTAGGATTTTATCTCACACTAACTCGCCCACTCTATTGCAGAAAATTTGTGAGTTTTCTAATGCCTGAGAGGAATGGGGTGCAGCAAGTGCCTTAACCACTTTCAATGATTATTTAGGGGTGTTGGAAGCACATCTGATTTTCTGGGAACAAAAACATGATTTGGCAGTTCTAATGGCCCCTTTGTAAGTTCTCCAAAGCTCCCTAAGTTTCGCTTTTTCCAACGGACCATAATCTAATTTTCATTTTCTTTCATGTTTCCTACATTGCCTCTGAAGGGCCTTGAGATCACCTGTGTAACAGGGGGCTAATGCTTTTTTCTCTGTCTTTATTTAAATCTCCCCTAGTGGTGCAATTTCCTCAATGGCTTCCCTTATCCAGGAGTCAAAGTTCTGTTCCTGTGAACCCTGTTCCCCTTCAAGTCTCTCCTGATGCCTCAGTAAGGCCAGACGCAAGTCTTCCTTTTTGACTCACCCCCAATTACGACTCCAAATATTAGGTTTGTCCTTGGGGTGCGGACAAGTTTGGTGTGTAATTCTGATGGGGCTCAGACAATGATCCGACCATTCTAGCTGCTGGCATTTGCCCACTGTGACCAGTTCCTGTACGGAGAACACCCCATCCAGTAAATGACCTGCCTCATGTGTGCTTGAGATGACCAACTGACTCCAGCCAAAACAAGACATGAAATCCAGAAGGGATAGAGTGTCCTTATCCTCTCTAGCCTCCAGGTGGAAATTAAAATATCCCAGTATCAAACACTGTTCAAGCAAGAGGAGAGGCTCAGTGATTTGAGGCCAGTTCTCTAGGAACTTTTTCTTGGGACCTGGTGGGCGGTAAACTAGGAGTCCTTCCAGCCTTATCAGATTTCCTTGTTTTAGTTTAAAATAGGCTCCTTCGAAGATATCCGAGGGAGTACCTAGGGGATCGAAATTACAGCATAGGCTATCTCTAAATATAGCTGCCAACCCTCCACCCCTCTTGTGTTGTCGATCTAGCCTTTCCACTCCATATCCCACAGGAAGGGCAGTGACAAAGTCGGGATCAGAGTCCTCTCTAGCCCAGGTTTCTGTCAACAAGAGAAAGTCAAGCCCAAAATCCAAAATGTTTTTTTGTATGTCTGATTAAGGAACAGGCGTTTAACAGCCCACATCTAAGGGGGTTCTGCGAGCCCAGCAGTTCTATCTGAGAGGATACTCCCAAGGTAGATTCTTTAGGCCTGGTTGAAGAGCACGTGTAGGTCTTTTACCTGGGGCTCCTACCTGCATCTCCAGGACCCACCCTCTATTGGGGGAAAGGGGAACACATCCTGTGCCTCGCAAGCGGTTCTAGGGAGAAAGTTAATGTGTAATGTACCCGGGGGAGGAGTCCCTTCCCACTGGCAGCATCCCTGGCCCCTGGGCCCAGTCGGGTGCAGATGGGTGCCCACGGGCTTGCCTTAGGTGCGCCGCTGCGCGCCTCTGCGGCTCGACCGGCTTAAATGCCATCTGTCAGTACATGAGGAGGTAGGGGGCGTGTCCCAACGAAAGAGACTGGTCCGCTTACTACATGCTCAGTCCCCATCACACCAGTACACCTAAAATGGCTGCAATAGAAATAGAAGACAGGGCTCAAACTGGCCCATTAACCCCTCATGAACAAGCGCAACAGTAAGGCATACAGGTTAAGATTGACACCAATCCCCTGTATAGTGGCCTCAGTTACAGGATGGATCTGACTGCTTAATAGAAGGAACAGAGTTTACATTAAATCACAACACATTAAAGGTGAGGTGAATGGGTAAGACACATAAGAAAGAGCTACCCATCACCTTGCACTTCGCACCCATGACGTGGGTTGGAAATGCAATCTGCTATGGTTCATTAGGTCTGTCTGGGACTAGATTTTGGTGAGGCCAATTTCTTTTTTGGGAAGTTATGAAAGCAGGATCCAGCTACATTTGAGCAGCACTTTATACAATCTACCTACCTTAATTCTTACATGACTGTCTGATTATCATTGCTTAGAACATCCTACAAGTGTGAGATTTATCATACTCATGTGTCTCCCAGTAGGGAAACAGCATATGAACAATCTCATATATATCTTTGGTGACTCATTTAACAAGATATGCATTCCTCCCATTGAGCTTTAGTGGGTTGAATAGCACATTCAACAGGCACAATATCGATATTCCTTGACTACAAGAAACACAATTAACTAAGGATACTCTTTGTTCTGCTCATACAATAAGGAGATAACAATATGGATTAGGCCAGGGGTTCCATATGTGACAAGAAAGGTAAACATTGATCTGCAAAGCACATATGTGATTGTAGAGAACCATCTATCCAGATAGAGACCCATTGTTAATTATATGCTTGTATTTTACAGGTTGCAGCCTTGGAACTTTTTAATAACCAGATCACAAATCTGGTAGGTACCTCCATGATTTGTGGAGAGGACCTTAATTCTGTTCCAAGTGTAGACTAATTATTCCCACCTCAGCCCACAACTATGAGGTTAGTATCAGCCATATTAAGCAGAATTATTGCACAATTAGTACCTTCATCTGGAAGGCTTTACATCTCCAAAGACAAATCTCCATTCTTGGCTGACCTGTTCCGTTGCACTGCACACTTGAAGGAAGCATTTCACAAAGCTGAATATCTGGGTAAGGCACTTTCAGATCATAATCCACTACTGTTGCACAATTTATTTAGGGACAAATGAGTGAAAAGCATCCCCACTTGAAGAATGTGGGCGTGGTCCCTTTGACATGGAGCATTCAGTGGCCATCAATCAGGAGAACATTAGTGTTAAGTGAGATAGTAAAAACACAGTGCGTGTTTATTTTGTGTTTTTAAGGATGTAAGCTTCTTACCAGCCTCCATTTTAAAACCACTCTTGCTTTTCCACAGGTATCTGTTCACTGCATCAAATCCCCAAACCTCAGCACCTCACCAATGGCCTATTTAAATGCACTCCCAGCGGGCGTCAGGTGTGAATTAAAGCACTTGGTGGCCTCATCAGCGGAGCTAATTGCCATATAAATTCAACAATTCTATGGAATTTACCATTTTATCCTCATCACTTTCTAGGCGGAGTTCAAGGAAGAATATGTAAATAACTCCGAGTAAAATTCAGGGGTTTCCTCTCTTAACATTTCAGCAGTCCACTGTGCTTCAATATACGAAGCCAGCTAAGTTTCCTGCACTAACTCTGACGTTGCCTCACGATTCGTTTCAAGCAGTTCATGCTATTTGCATTGAGTTATTCTTACATCATGTACATGTCCGGTAGTGCGGTCCTTCACAGGAAACCCCTCCCAGAAGAAGACAGACATATCACGCAAATAGCATCCCAGCCCAAACAGGTCAAAAAGCAGCAGAGTTAGGAGGAGGCGTGTCTCAGTGTGGTCCAGAAGGTGGAGCTTAAGAGGTCACCACCTTTCTCTGCTACTCAGTAAGACCCCTGTTGGTCACATAAACCGTATGCACAAGAGAGACGATATGGTCTAGTGTCCAGAAGTTGAAGCATAACCAAACGAAATCAAACGAAATCAAACTAATGAATCGTGGTGCATTCCTGGTCCGAGAGTAAATGGAACACAAAAGTAACAAATATAGTTGAAAAATAAAGAGAAATCTTTCCCAGCCTGAAACAAAAAGGACCATAACTATCAAAATTATTTTAATTAAAAAGTAGTAACAATGAATTCCTGCTCATTTGTCTTTTGCTAGTGGCAAAGATGTGGGCTGTGAAGCCAGGAGATCTGTTTTTTTCTTTAAGTTTAGAAGTGTTAACACTTTATTGTACTTTATGTACCACGTGTGCAAGCTGGATGTCTAGTAATACCGGAGCTAAACGTCGGACTAGTATATGTGTAAGTAAACAGTTTATATTGGTTTGTGACCACCGCAGATAATCCTGTATTCTCTGCATCTTGTAGGAATAAGTATCAACAATTTATAGGGTCTATAACCTCAAAGGATGGCTCGACTTAATCTTCCATTTTGGTAAATCTTTTTAACATTTTAAAGCGATTAACATAATCTGGTGCTCTTGTTAAGCGCTCTAGTGCCTTCTGGAGAACCCATCCAGATTTGAGCTTGAGACCAATAGGTCAAATACATACCTGGGAGAGGTGCGTTTGCTGACTGAGCCACAAGAGTTGGCTTTGAACACCACACAGCATTTGTATGTTACTAAGAAAACATTACCAGTATTCTGACAAGTGGTTATACCCCTTCTGGTGTATGCCTCTGCCCATTCGGCAGTAGAAACATTTCCATGAGTCCCTTCGCTTTCGAGAATGGCCCAGCCTTACGTGACCACAATATCAGTGGAGTTCATGTCTCTTCCCAAACCTGCTGTGGCAAATACTTTTTTTCTTGGGCCTTCCCATAAAAGCAGAGTTTTAGTTAACTGGATCTTCACATCATCATTAAAAGGCAATGTTAATGGCGTTCATTCCAACTAAGATAAAATTAATTTATAATGTGTCTGAAGGTGAAGATTAAAGTGTTAATGCAGCTGTAAATGTCAAGACCAGAAAGAACATTTACAACATGCACAGAGCCTGCTCTGAGTTTTATGTTGTTTATCTGCCTTACTGCTGGAAAATGTTACTGTTGCTTTGGTTGGTCCAGCTTAGAAGAGGAGGCTAATCACAGTCTATTCACCCGACTTCTCCATTTGGGTCTTGGAAACCAACACACAAATCTTAATGGTCGGTAAAAGAATAACTACCTGCAGCATGCAACACTCTTTCTCAGAATGATGCAACAATGAAGCAGTCCTGCATAGGACTCTATTAAATAATGGCCAACTTGGGATTTGTGCGACTGCATGTGGGTTTCTACTTTTTATGCAGGCAGGTGAAATGGGGATGTTTCTCGCAGGGTGGACGGCATGGCTCCCCTTACCCCACTGCTAGTGAATATGTCATCGTTTCTTTTGGAACAGCGCTCACAAAATCCTGTGAGCACACTGAAGACTGAGATAGCTACGGAAGCATAGAAGGTAAAGAGACTGGGCTGCTTTTAGGAACTCTATGAGGCATATTTACAAGACACTGGTGCATCAGTGCTAAAGCGCCAGTTTTCTTGTGTCACCTCTGCCCCACCTAACAACACCATGGGTGCGCCGTATTTACAATATGGCACACCACGGTGCACGTTAGACCAATAACGTCAAAACATTTTACGCTATTGTGGTGCTTTGCTGCACTAAAGTAAAAAATTCTGACGCTAGTGCAGCAAACTCCAAGGAGGCCCATTGATTAAAATGGGTGCTCCACTTTAACACCTGCTTTGAGCAGGTGTTAAAACTTGATGCCAAAAATAGCACAGTGAAATCTTGTAGATTTCACTGCGCCATTTTTGTGGGCAAACTAACACCAGAACATCCCCCTTGCATACATTATGCCTGATGCAGGCATAATGTGGCGCAGGGGGTTGCAAAGTGGTGCAACACATGCATTACGCCACTTTCTAGATATGGCACAGTGAAAATTGCCTCCTTGTAACATATTCGCTTTAAAAACAAATTATGCTAGTGTGGCACAAGGAGGCGCTAGGGCCTTGTAAATCTGGTCCCTATGCATCCTATTTAGAAACAATTAGTAATTAATCCTTCTTGAGCACTACCATAGGGGTGATGGTAGGTACATGGGGGTGAGTCAGTAAATTCAGTTGCTTGAAGCAGGGAAGTTTCTAGGAAAGATCTGGGCTTTTTGCCTTTCCTTGAGTGACCACCCAAGAAGGCACATGACAGCCAGGTGCAGGTCTTCAAAACTTACTATGCTCATATCATAGGGGAGAGGATGTAGTGTAATGACCAGAGCTGACAACGTTGGAGGTTGGAAGATAGGCTTGCGTCTCGGCATTAGCTCATCAACCTGTGATACTGGACAAATCACGTAATCTCCCATCCCTGCTCAGCAAAAAAAAAAAATGTATCAGTGGGTCATGTAAAGTGCTCTAATGAGTCGAGTTTGTGTTAGATAAAAACTGAAAAACAAAGTTATATGTTCTCCTGCTTGTAGCTAGCATTATCACTGGCTATGTTAGAGCCATCACCTTACACAAAGAATTGTCTTCAAAGAGTGCAGAAAGAAGATGAAGTTATGATAAGGAACCACCCAATCCGTTTCCTGAACTGTAGACAATAGATCCACACTCACTGTCTGGAAACAATATATAAAAGTGGAGCCCAGACAATGCCAGGCAAGGCTGTGAGGGAGGATGCGAGTTCCGATGGAGCGATGGACTGACCTGGGGGCAAGTGGACCCACTGAGAGAGGAGTGAGGCCTGCGTCGCAACATCCTGTGTGGACAGAACTGTTGGCCCTTACTTTGCCTATTGTGGCTCAGTGCCACTAGGAGGCGATAGCAACTGACATCCAGCCGCTGCCTCGAATAAGTGAGTGGAGCGTGCCTGAGATGCCGGAGTCTGGCAGGCCGAGGCCACAGGGTGGTGCAGAGGAGAACTTAAACCCCGGGGGTAAGGAGGCTGAACTGGGGCTTAGGCGGTTGACATGCAAGGCTACCCCGGAATGGTAGAGTTGAACAGGCCCATGAGGACAGAGTCTGGCAGGCGGGGGCCCCAGACCAACATAGGGGAGACCTCGTATTCTGGCAGTGAGAAAGTATTGTTGCACGATGTGGAAAACACAGAAAGTTGGGGCAGAAGCATTATGCCAGAAGTACTGAGACTAAGAAGTTTGGCTCCCCATCTCTCTCTGCGGAAACACACCTACACCAAAGAGGGGCAGTAATCTTGAGGTGGTGCAGGGTGTTAGTGTGTTAGACCTTAATAAGTAAACTTACAAGGAGACGGGAATAGGCCGATAGACCTTTTGACTGCGCTTCAAGTTTTTCCCACCATGAACCCCATACCAATACAAATCAATAACCGCAACAATCAATAACATCAATAATCAATAGGAGTCAGTAATTTCAAGACACCATGACCTCGCAGCCATGAATAACCACACCTTTATGTAAACGTTAGAATGTTTATTTCGATACACTAACAATGCTAAAGTCACGGAACTAAGGGCCAGATGTAGGTACGTGGCAATGTGCGACTTGCAATTTGCGAGTCAGAGCGACTCGCAAATTGCAACTCGCAATTCGCGATGCAGAAAGGTGTCTCAGACACCTTCTGCGACTCGCTATGGGGTCGCAAAGACCCTCCTCATAAATATTCATGAGGTGGGTCGCAGTTTGCGACCCCATAGCGAGTGTAGGCACTCACGGGGATGGTGGCCTGCTGAAGACAGCAGACCACCATGTCCGTGACTGCTTTTAAATAAAGCCGTTTTTTTTCTTCTATTTGCAGCCCGTTTTCCTTAAAGGAAAACGAGCTGCAAATAGAAAAAATACCAAAACCTTTTTGTTTCGGTTTTTTTCAGAGTAGGCAGTGGTCCATGGGACCACTGCCTGCTCTGAAAAAATAATTTTGTGAGCATTCACAAAGGGGAAGGGGTCCCATGGGGACCCCTTCCCGTTTGCGAATGAGTTACCATCCACTTCAAGTGGATGGTAACTGCGAGTTGATTTGCGACCACTTTCGCGGTCACAAATCAACTCTACATCGCAGTGCGACTCGCAAATAGGAAGGGCACACCCCTTCCTATTTGCGAGTCGGAAACACATTTTGCGAGTCGGTACCGACTCGCAATATGTGTTTCTGCATCGCGTGAGGGCATTTGTGCCTCGCAAACAGCGTTTTTCGCCGTTTGCGAGGCGCAAATGCCTTCCTACATCTGGCCCCTAATCTCAAAATCAAATGATAAGCATATAGAAACAATACTGGCTGACCAAAGCGATGAAAGAATCACAATCTAATCAAGGCATGAGCCACTACACATTCTAATGTTACAGTACAAATTAAAAGCAAGAATAACTGCGCAAACAAAATAACATACATTTAGATTCAGCAAAGAAGAGACATCAACTGTTGTTACATGTAGCGAGCTTAATCAGTGAGAACCCTAACTAACATCAGATCAGAATAGAATGTCTTGGCTTCATGCAAAACAATGTAGTCAACACAAATTTGGAAAACATCTAGCTATGGCTCTATCCAAAGTAGTGTTTGGGACCTAGACACAAAAGTGAATAGACATAACAATCAGTATCATAGTCTTTATACGTGTCCTCAATATGGTTCAGCAAGCTGTGACAGTCTTCGTCAATAGGACATCAGTTCAGTCAGCAAGGCATCAGGATTCAACATCAAAGTTCAAGCAAAATCTTTTTTAAGCAATAAAGTTAAGCACGTCTCTTCTCTGGAAA
The DNA here is from genome assembly GCF_031143425.1 of Pleurodeles waltl. Classification (NCBI taxonomy): domain Eukaryota; kingdom Metazoa; phylum Chordata; class Amphibia; order Caudata; family Salamandridae; genus Pleurodeles; species Pleurodeles waltl. The sequence goes on along the minus strand of NC_090445.1, from coordinate 185,472,498 downwards.
AATCCTCTCAGTGCAGTCTGGCTAATTTAGATTTCCTAAAACTACTTCCCATGTCCCTATTGGTTAAAGGATCAAATTTTTGCATTTAGTCCAATGAAAATAATCCCCCAAATCTACACTTCTTACTAGTACATAGTCCACATGTTGATAATTGGCTCCTCCTCTCCTGTTCCCATAGCTGGGCTTGTCAGGTATCAATATTGTTGCAGCTTATACTACAGCCAGTGCATCCATTGTCTTCTCCTGGGAAGGTCAGTCTTACACATACTACATTAAACATTGTATCCTAGCTAGTACATAATCATCTAGCAAGCAGTTCTCATGAGAAAGATTTTCAGTTGCGAGCACTTGGTCAGCACAGTGGAAAGTCACAATTTAATTCTCTAATCAGCCAATTTATAAGTTGATTAAAATGCAGCTTGACATGAGGTCGTGAAACTAGGCCCAAGACCTCGCTAAATTAAGGCCTACGATTAATAAAGCTATTACATAATACATAACCCTTAATATGACATATACTACATTAATCAAACATAAACTCAACATTTTACATAAATAAGCTATTAATAAGTACACTTCGTAAACACTGACGGCCACTGAAGTAGGGGCACATTCAAATGCGTGCATTATTTTTCTTAACGTTAATTCATTTTCAATGCAAATTCAACACACAGAATACATGAATAATCATTAATAATTTCAGAGTTAACAATCCCTCCTCTGATGACTAAATATGTCATCACACTAAATCTACCCACACAAATTTACTTTGCTTCAGCTAAAATTCTGTCATCTCTAATCCCTTAAATCTCTGTTCCTTTTTCAAATTTTCCCTTTTCATTTCTTCCCTCTTCTGATTATTTTTCATTTTCTTCAATTTGATCCTTTTACATAATTTACATATTCCTCATGCTCCAATCATGCAAATCACAATAATCAACAACCCTTGTATTATTTTCAATAGTATCCCTTTCCCAATGTTGCTGAGCCAAAATCCCACTGAAACAAATCCTTTACCAACTCTCTCCCAAACACCTGGTTCTTTCAATTCTTTCAAATCAGTACTTTCATTAGTCAGATTAGTAAGCAGGCTTTTAATTTATTTACTGTTATCAAGAATAAATGAGCAGCAATGCCTGCAATTAAGCATTTTGCAAACTCCGCCATCTTTTTCTAAAAGAATATCTAACGCAAGGCGGTTCTGAAGAGTCATAGATTATTCCTTAGCCAATCCTGTATCTATTAAAATCATGGCTCCTGAAAAAATTGTCAGCATGTTATCCACAATAGTAGACAACTTTCAAATCTTGATAGAATTCAGAACAACTCCCACTGATTGAATAATTGCTCCAAATATATCTCCCACTATACCAGAAGGAGACTCTCTCTTCTCTCTAATGTGATGTCGTTCAGTCATTTTTTGGAAATCTTTTTAAGTCAACGAGTTGGAATATCTTTGGGAAAACTATCCTCAAATAACATGTGCCATAACTTCCTCTTGGAAGACGGTAATAAGCATTAGGTCCACAAATGTAATATATACCAGGAATCGCTGGATCCTGTCCATTCAACATAAATGTCCATTTACTCTGAAACAAAAACACATGTCTACATTCACTCGTTCCCACAAATAAAGTGTCAGTGCGAGACTTAGGTCCTAGTACACAAAGCGTTCCTAAATGTTGCGCATCTAAAGCTAATTTCCCCTGTGTTTTTATTTCACTAGAAGCATGATCATTTCTAAAAGTCCTTTTCTCTAAACCCTTTTCTAACTTCTCCTTCAATGCATTTCTTCTGTCATCTGTGTGATCTAAAAAGCTCCTTTCTAATGGTGTAAGCAAGCATGTTAGGTTATTTCTGTGCGCATAAGCTGTGACAAAAGTTAATGTAGGCTCAAAAAAACCTCTCACTAATACTATGTCATTGTCCTTAGCTGCTCTACTCAGGTATCTAATTTTGGGGACAAACGAAAACACAACATCATGGTTTAAAAATAAATATTGGATGTACTCCTGGTTATAAAATCTTGTTAGTAACAGACTACAACTTATCCCATAAGTAAGGGGCAAACTATGATAGGTAACTCCTTCTTCGACTGATGAAGGAATCTGCGTACACACATAACAATTCTTCGCATCCATCGTCTCGACATACTCACTCAATAAGCGAAGGAAGACTTTAGAAGAAAGTTCCACTTGTGCATTAGCTACATGCAGATACTTCTCATCTATTCTAAACTTCTCTATTGCTGTCAATGCAGTAGTTGTCGCAAAGCTGAAGTATGGACTTTCCTCTTGTCAGGAACAGTCACACCCACAATCAATTTCACCCCAATATCACACACACAATTGCCAAACCAATACTCATGTATTTACACCACCACCTGTTCTTCCTACCCTGCTGGCTAATGTTACTTATGATTTGTAAAGTATCAGAAATTAGAAGAGAAAATTTAGAAACTATGCACCAAAAATCAAAAACAATATCTTCAATTTTTTTTCCAGCAGTTATTTACAGCTTTCAGTCTCACTTCCAGGATCCGTTTTCAAAAATCGGTTTAGCAGCTTGTTAAATCAGGTTATCTTTGTCAAATCAGGTTATCTTATGTCTTTTCCGGTTACTTTCAACAGTCTCTTTTTTCTTTGTATTTTTTCTCAAGTTCGTCCCAACAGTTCAGTTCATTAGTTTCCTTCAAGTGCCAAAATATTGACCTGCAATGTCTTGATCAAAACAAAAAGGCAACAATTCTCTCTGCCATTCACTTGTTGCATACGCCATTTAACGACCTGTGTACATTCCTCTTGGTATTCTCTTTCTTTTCAACTTTCGATCTCCATTCAATTCTCCTTCACTCAGATCTTCTCTCCTTGTCGTATCCACTTCTTCTTCAATTGTTGTCACAACAACTGCTTCCTTTCTCTTTGCTTGTGACTCTGGCAAATTATCTCCTTTCAGTGGACCCTTGGTCAATGCTCTTTTCAGTGTTGAACTTGAAACTTCTTCTTGCTCTGCTGGATTTTCTCTTGATGGACCTGCAACTGGTTCAGGAGGAGTCAGATCACACTGACTTTGATCCACCTCAACTCCTTCCCCCTCGGGGTCTGACATTTGATTTGTTTGTCTCTCAAAATCATCTACTTCTTGGAGAGTTCTCCTCTGACTAGACTTTTCTGCTGCCTCAATTAAGATTGGCTCACTGTCACCCTCCTGGAGGTCTTCTCCTTCATTGTTGGTACTCTCAACAACTCCTCTTCATTGTCCAAACGACATGCCACTTTTTTTGTGTGGCTGGCGTGTATCCAGTTTGGAACTCCAGCTCACTTCACAGCTATGGTAGTGATCAGAACTACCCAGTATGGGCCTTTCCACTGAGGTTCCAAACATGTCTTCCTAACGTGTTTCTCGACCACCACCCAGTCACCCGCTCTCAGGGTGTGTCCTTGATGTTGGATCAGTGGCAGGGTGGTGGCTTCCACCTGTTGAAAGAATGAACCACATCAGCCAGGCCTTTGCAGTAGTCCAACACCATATCATCTGTTATGTTCACAAGAGCATTTGCAGGAACTGCTGGCAATCTCATTGCTCTGCCCATGAGGATTTTGTGCTGTGACAATCCTGTCTTCCTGCCTGGTGTGTTTCTCATTGTCATCAAAACTAAAGGCAGTGCGTCAGGCCATTTCAGATTCGTGGACGCACACATTTTCGTCATTCTTGATTTCAAGGTACCATTCATCTGTTCCATTAGTCCTGATGCTTCAGGGCTGTAACTACAATGCAACTTCTGCTCAATGTTTAATGCTGCTTATAGTAATTTCATTACTTAATTGTTGAAGTGACTTCCCCTATCTGCTTCTAAAGAGATTGAAAACCCAAAATGTGGTATAAGTTCCCTAAGCAGTAGTTTCGCTACTGTGATGCTGTCATTTCTCCGTGTAGGGTACGCCTCAACCCAATGACTAAAGATGCAGACAGTCACCAACACATATCTCAAACCTCCACACACAGGAATCTCAAACAAATCCATTTGCATTCTGCTGAATGGACCTCCTGCTCTTCCAAGGTGGCTCAAATTAACCACTGTCCCTTTTCCTGTGTTCATTTGTTGACAAATGACACAACAATGCCAAACTGTTTCAGCAACTTGTCTAAACCTTGGGTTGAACCAATTATGCTTAAAAAGGCGAATCATGGCATTCCTCCCAACATGTGCTTGGCCATGATAAAACCTAGCCCTTTGAGACAACAAACTGTTTCGCAAAACCAATTGACCCTCTTCTGAAACCCAAAATTCATCCTGTCATTGTACACATTTCATTTTGCTCCAAGTTCATTTTTCCTCCCTGTCAACATTATTCTGCAATGTTCTCAATTCTTCCAATGTATCTATTACATGCTGAACGTTTCATCGTCTTCAGATAACAATTCCACATATCTTTGAACGATATACAGTTCAATGCACAAAACCTTGCAACTTGATCCACATATCCATTTCCCATTGACACAAAATCTTGCATTTTCAGATGTGCACTACATTTCACCATGGCAATTTTTTCAGGCATCTGGATAACTGTAACAATTCTTTAATTCTCTCACCATTTCTCACTGGTGAACCAGAAGAGGTCCAGAAATCTCTCTGTGACCACAATGGACTATTCCAAATCCATCCTGGCTATCCGTATAGATGGTAACTTTAAGCTGAGCAGAAACATGGCACACTCTAGTAAGGGCTACCAGTTCCGGTACTTGTACAGAATATACTCCTCAAAGCCAAGAAGCTTCCAGTATACCAGAAATTGTGCACGCAGCATATTCTGCTTTCAGTGTCCCTGTGTTGTCCCTTAGACAGGAACCATCAAAAAAGATAATTTGGTGTCTCTAATGTTGGGTCTCGGTTTTGTGCACAAATCAGTTACTTCAAGACAATCATGCTCAATGTCTTCCACTTTTTCAATTTCAACATTTTCATTTGGAAGTAAAGTTGCCGATTAAGCATTGTACATCTTTTCAATGACACATTAGGTGACCCTAAAATACTCATCTCATAACTGGTCAATCTTGCACCTGTCAGTTACTGGGTTTTCATTTTTGTAAGTAGGATCTCAATGGAGTGAACTACCATAATAACCAAAAGATGTCCCATCACAATGCCTTCACACTGCGTGAGGCTCTATCCAACTGCTGCAACTGCATGCAGACAGCCTGGTAAAGCTGCTGCAACTGGGTCCAAAGTAGCTGAAAAATATGCTACTGGGCAGTTTACACCTCCATGGACCTGCGTCAAGACAGACAAAGAACATGCATCACGCTCATGACATAACAATGTGAAAGAATTAGTGTAGTCAGGCATACCCTAAGTCGGAGCTTTGCACAGACTCTCTCTCAAATCAGAAAACGCTTTCATGCAAGCCTGATCTAACACTAGGGGATCGGTGACCTCCTTGTGGTTCATCTTCTGCAAGGGCTTGGAAATGACTGAAAAATTGGGAATCCATTGGCGACAGTAGCCTACCATCCCTAAAAACAAATTGACATCTCTCTGTGTGGCTGTGGGACTCATCTGCAATATGGCTGTAACCCTTTTTCTGATTTTTTTCCTGGATCTCTTTTCAATCTGGTCAGCCAAGTATTTCACCTCTTTCTGACAGTATTGCAATTTAAGTGGTGACACTTTATGACCATTCTTTCTTAAATGGTTCAGTAAGACAATTGTGTCATACTTTCACTCTTCCTTCGTTTTGCATGCAATCAACAAATCATCAATATACTGTACCAAGGTCGATTCGAAAGGCAATTCCAATGACTCCAGATTCTTTTTCAAGATCTGATTGAATATGGAAGGTGACTCTGAAAACCCTTGAGTAAACTCTGTCCAAAAATCTGAAACAAAAGAGAAATTGGCACAGAAAAGAAGGCTGTGACAAGTCTATGACGGTGAACCATTCAGCATCACATGGAATCTGAAACTTTATCACATCTGTATTTGGTACTACGTGGCAACATTTGATCACAATATCATTTATTTTTCTCAAGTCCTGGACAATTTGCATTTTTCCCCAGGGCTTTTTTAAACCCTTTATCAGCGAATTACATGGGCTGCTCAACACTTCTTTCAAGACCCCTTGGTTCCCAAATTCTGCAATTATTTGAGCAACCTTTATAAGGATATTCTGTGGCATGTGATACTGGGGAATCTGGGGAAAAACTGCATTCGGCTTTACAGGAAATTTAAGTGGCTCAACTCCCTTTGTCATACCAGTCTCTTTCCCTGTCAAATCCCACACTCTTTCTTCAACTCTTCCCTATAAATCAGGAGGAAGTTCTTTCACTGTGAACACTGGAAAGAAATTAATCAGGGGGTACTCCTCATTTATAGTCTCACACTTGGTCACTGGAGCTTGGTCATCCTCATCATCTCTATTTGTCTGTATCTCGATTCCATCATTTGCACAAGTAATTGAGCACCTGGTTTTACACAGCAAGTCTCTTCCCAGTAGGGATACCGGGCTTGAATCACAGACTACGAATTTGTGCAATCCTTGAAAGTTGCCAATTTTACCCTGAACTGGTTCTGTGATTGGATAGGTCAAATACTGATTCGCTACTCCTATAATCTGGACTGACTTTCCTGAAAAGGACAAATTTGGAACTTCTGCAGTTCTCACTGTAAAGCGTGTAGCGCCTCTGTCAACCAAGAATGAAACTCTGTGGCCCATTACCTTTCCCTTCACATATGGGCCTTTCTGATCTACTTCTAAAGAAGCTGCAAGCACACATTCTTCCTCATCCGAACTCTCGTTCACCCAATCATTGTTTTTTCCATTCTCACTGTGTAACGGGAATTGGTGTACTGTGTTATTACTTTGGTTAAACTTCTGACCTGTGACCTGTTGAAGAAGCATCACCTGCATCATTTGCATTTGATTCACATTATTATGAACATTTGGATTCTGATATCTCATTCTCAGTCCTCTCATGTTTTGGAAGAAAATTGATGTCACCTGTTTGTTGAACAACACCTTCCTGCACCATCATCGGACACTACCACTTCCAATGTCTACCGCTTCGCAAGCATGACAAGGCAACAATCTCTTCATTCCCTGTACGTCATTCTGAAACAGTACAGTACCCAAGTCGAGACCACAGTTTACATTACCTCCGCGACCTCTACCTCTCATCTGATTTTGAAATACCACATTTCCCTTCTGTTGCTGTGAAAATTTTCCCTGCATGCCTGTTTGTGCTGCTTTAACCTGCATCACCATCGCCTTTTCTTTCAGCTTTCTCTGCTTCAATTCAATCTCGTCACTACAGTACTTTGCATACTGCAACACCTCATCAATCGGCTTTGCTTGCCAGCAAATCAAAAGACTCTTAATCATCTGGCTAATTTCAGGTCTCAGTCCTTCCACAAATCTGAACACAAAATGAATCATGTCTTTCGGTTCAATTGTCTCTGTACCACTGTAATGCTTAAACGCCTCCAACCATCTTTCATAATACGCATGTATCTTTGCTTCCTGAGCCGTCCTGTCTATTCTCTGCCAGTCAATGTTTTGGGGTGAAATTCTCCTTTTCAAAAATTCAATCACTTTGTAATAATACTTCATTACCTCAGGAGATGGCACACCTGTAGTCTGATTTCTGTTTTTTTGTTGGCCAATCTATACTCCTCTTGCACTCCATCCAAAAATCAGCTGGAACTACTATTTCTAGTAGAGTGTTCAAGTCCTCCCACAGGCATTTTGCAAGTTTCACTAACCTGTCTGTCTGCTGGTACCATTCTACTGGTTTCTCTCTCAACCTAGGATAGTCATTTGTAAAGGACTGGATGTCACTTCTGCTCCAAGAGACATGAACAAAATTCCCTCCTGGAATCTCTCTCATTGGTAAAATTTTCACTGGATCCTTACTTTGCTGCACATTTGTAGTAAGATCTGCAGAATGCCATTTTTCTTTTATCTCTTTTCTTTACCCATCTGCCTTCCAACTTGTCTAATGCTCCCCATGTCTGGACACTTTGGAGTAACTCCCTAAGGTGTGCCTTCATTCCTGCAGATCTCATGTGTTCAAAGTCTTTTGTTCGAAAATCTAACCTCTAACTCCTTTTCAAATGTTTTGTTTTCTCTATTTCTATGCCGTACTTTTCTGCTAAGTCTGCTAACTTTTGATGCACACTGCTCACTTCCCGCATAATTTTTGGGCACAGGTATCTCCATTCTGCTTCTGTATAGGATTCTAGTCTGTTCACACCCATAGTTCCTTCAATGAGTTCACCCACTTCCATTCCAGGAGTGCCAGGAGTACTGAGACTAAGAAGTTTGGATACCCACCCTCTCTCTCTGCAGGCACACACCTATACCAAAGAGGGGCAGTAATCTCAAGGTGGTGGCAGGGCAAGCGACATGAGGAGGTTAGCCCAGCCTGTGCACACTGAGAGAGATGACGCAAGGGTATTGCTGATTCACTGACCAGAGCAAATGGCTGTTTCTCCCCACCTGCGAGCAAAGAGGCTCTCCACTGGATTGAGTCTCTGTCCCCCGGTGAAAAGCCAAAGCCAGGGACCTGACTTGCTGGGACCTGCAGTCTGAAACTCCTACTTCTCTGGGTGCAGAATCCCAGACAGCTCGAGAAGGAACTGCATGGTGACCACCGTGCTAGCCCGGGCACAGATAGTGCAGAAATTGGCAAACCCAGGGAGAGGGAGTTTGGCATGGCTGCGCAATCGCAGGGGACAACCGTGAAGGAGGATTTGCCATGTGGAGGGGGAGCAAAGCAGGTGCACCCTGCTCTCCAGCAGACATTAGACAAAATCCTAGCTGCCACTGAAGACTCGAAAACCTCCCAACGGATACAGATAGGCAGTGTGTATGAAGAACTGGGCCTATTGCTCGTGGAGAGGGTCAAAGAGACAGAGGTGGTGGTTGGAGAGCTCAGGCAAACTCAACAGACTCTACAACAGCAAATGACGGACCTCACTGAACATGTGAAACTTCTGGAGTGTAGAGCAGAGGATGCCAAAGGCCTCAACTAGTGCAACAACATATGGATCGTGGGGCTGTGGGAAGGTATGGATGGTTATGACATGCTCACATACCTGGAAACCTGGATGAAGACCAAGGTGGCCCCTACCGAACTTACCCCATTCTTGGCCCCTAGAGCGTGGGTACCGAGTTCTGCAAGGACGCCAGCTCCAGGGCACCTGCCTAGACTGATGGTGACTAGGCTGATACATTACCCGGATCGTGATAGCTTGCTTCAGAAGGCCAGCATGAGGGGCCCATTTTGAGTGAACAATGTCTTGTGATCCCTTTCCCGGCTTTCACTACAGTGTTGCAGGATAAAAGAGCCTCCTTTCTGGCAGTCAAACGAGAATTATGCGAAGTATTCCTAACCCATGCTGATGCATAGGAATGGATGGACAAGTACTGTGCAGAGGGTGGGAACGGCACAGAACCGTAGAATTCAACCTCTCCTGCACCGCACTCAAGGAGGAGATGCCAGGACAAGTCAAACATGAGCTGAGTCTAAGGACCGACGCAGGTGCAGGTGGAGAATCACAGGGGGACATTACTTGAGAACTCAACCCTGACTTTGAAGCAGGGACTTTTTCAGACACTCTGTAGATGACACATCGAGGAGGGTGATGGCCTTGGGGAGGACTATTTGTTTTGGGTCCCAGAGAACTGAGTCCAAGTTGTGATGAGGCATGCAGAATGTTTGGGAGCCTTGCCTCTCTGCGCTAGAGACTGAACTGGGGGTGGGGAGGCTCCACAGCAGACCCCCTCTCAACTCTCTCTTGATTACAATGCTGGACGATACTTCACATGGAACCCATGGACTGTGTTGATAGTTATGTTATTAATTTTATTATTGTTATGTTAATTATTGTTATGTTAATTTCTGTACACTGCATGATTGAAAGCTTTCCCTTGTGGATCATCATGTCGTGTTGGTGGTTGGGAACTTCGGGATGAGTATGAAACATCTGAGTACTGATGTGAAAAAAACTGTACACTATAAACAATCAATGTATACTATGTGATGTCACTTTCCATAGTTCGGCCTGGACTGTTCCCATGGGGACCAGGGTCAAGACTGATTTGAATATGGCTGGGTCCTGACTGGGGTGGTGTGGTGGGCAAAAAAGCAATGGTTAAACCAAGATCTTTGTGACTGGGGGTGAATGTTTGCAGTTTGCAGTATTCAGTCCATCATCTTTTCTTTTTGCCTTTGTCCCTCCCTCATAGAGGCATGATGGAAGCAGCTAATGTTCTGTGCTGTGTTACGCTGTCACTGTGCAGTGATGTTAAAATGGCATTACAGATATTTACCAACTAAATATGTTGGGATGATAACTGCAATCTGCATATAAGAAATGCGTAGTCATGGATTATGGACTGACCTATGGGTCACACATTAAAGAAAAGCTGTTCTACTTTACCATAGTGTGCCTGCTCCCGTATACACCTATTTATTTATGTAGGTGTTACATTTTAGTGCATTCAAAAGACTAAGCATTAGTCGGTTTGTTAGTCATTTGACACTTGTTAGTCGGTTGAGTACTGAGTCTCTAACCCAACAGAACCTACATGAGAAGCCTTCCGCTGCTTGCTTTTGATGCCCTGAGAGCGAAGCCAGAGAGGAGTGTACTTGGTACCGTTTGTAGGATGGACTCCAGGACGCTAGTGGTAAATAGTTGCCCTTTGGCCTCCCAAAAGAGTTCTTATACAAGCCAGTTTACGTTGAAATATCTGGGCTATATTTCTCATTAGAATGCTCCAAGGCTTGAGCTGCTTTTCATTAAAATGGGATATATGACTGAACGTTTGTAAACATGTTGGGGGGCATATCACTGAACCCCACAAGAAGTGGAGAAGAAATCCAACTGCTATTGCTTTTTAGACAGTAAACACTGCAACAAGGTGTAGCAAAAATGGTGTACATATTGAGTGCTGCGCTCCATTAGCAGAGTGATTGTGCTCAGATTCACTACTCTGTGACAGTGAGAGAGCTGAAAGCTCTCTTATACAAGAGCCTGTCTGCCATAACAAGCATTGGAAAATGTATTTTCAATTTCACATAGTTAAAACTCCTAGCAATATCAGTCCATTTCTTCTGGAAAAGGCAGTGGTATCTGCAACTTACACACTTGTTCCACTATATATTGATCCATGTCATTTCCAATTTCAGGGTCTACCAGATAACTGGATCAATTCTCCTTATAATTTTTAGCATACTTTCAGGATTCTTCTGTAAGCTTTGGTACAACACTCTGACCATATTGCGTTGAACCTAGGGCTACCTAATTCAAGTGGCACCTAAAAAATTAGCATTTGGTAACTAAGACACCTATAAATATTTTGCATAAAATTGTTGTCAAAACTTTTTCCCTTCCGCAAAACATTACACAGTATCATATTTGATCAGGGATCCAGCTTGCATTGCTTTGTCAATAAATGTACTGTGAATATATAATTGCATTGCCGAAAAACCAGTAATGTAAAAACCTATTTATTGAGCAAAGACACTATTAATTAACTGAATGTTATACAAGGAAGTGGAAACAGCATTTCACAGAAGCAGCCACCGATGAACCAGAGTCTAAAGAAAACCTTGTGAAAGGACCAAAAACAATCAGCACAAAAGAGTTAATAACAAAATCGGTTTACTATATGAGGGAACTAAAAGTCGTAGCATGACGTGAGGCCCCAACATCATCTTACACTTGGCTTCTCATCACTTGGATCCACCACTTGACCCGAGAGGTGAGTAAATATTATCATGTGTGCTTATGCATGAAATAAGGAGGAAGTGTTTGAAATGAGAATAATGGACTCTACTACTTGCTTTAGTATTTTTCAGTTTTAAAAAAAAACAAGTCTTGAAGGCATGAGCACACATACAAAATGGCACAAGTGCCTTTCTTTTTTATATACCAAGTTGGATCCGTGAATAAACCCAAAAAGTAAGTAATGTTGATATTGAAACGCAGGGCGGGGAAGGCCAGATGGCCAGAAGCAGCACATAGGGTGCAGGTGGCTGAAAGCAATACAGAGCAATATGGAGTGTACGGGAAGAAACACTGCTGAGAAAGCAACACAGGTAAATGTACATGATGATTTAAGAGGACATGGAAGGAGCAGGGGGAGAAGCTGATTGGTGGAAAGAGAGAGCCACACGCAGTGCAGGCGGGGGAAAGAAGAACATGAGAAAGAGTTGGAAAATACATGCACTCTCATGGACTGCTTAACTGAAAAGAAAAAACTCTGCTTGAAAAGCAAGCAGTGGAAGACCACAAATAATGCATTCATGCTCCAGGGGAGGGACAAACACAAGAAGAAGAAGGAAAGTCTACACAACCTAACAAATGACAAGCAGGCATGTGAAAGTGACATTAAAGCAAACCAATGGTAAGCAATGGGCAAGCTCTAAGTCCAGTTAAGCTGACATAGATCTTTTTGCTAGCAGATAGCTTATGCTGTTAGAAGCATGTCAAGCGGCAGAACATTAGACTGAAGAATGTGGAAAAACAACAAGTAGGAAAAACATAAACCCAGACTGATGACAGACCAAAGATAGCCTGCAAAACAAATTAAAATCAGTTCCCATTACATAAAAGCACCAACAAACATTTGAGAAAATGCAATAGACCTTGACACTCAACATCCTCTGGCAAGCCATACAATTTTAGATTGTTGCGATTTTGCAAGTCCACTATATAGCACTGCAAAGTGCAAACATCAAATTCCAGATTAGCAATTCCACAAGTAGCATCTTGGACATCAATAATATGCAGTTCTATCGCCACTAGGCAATTTTACATAACAATCCACCTATTTCTAAAGGACTGTAACATTTACTTGGTAGCTCTCATTAAGGGATGAAGGGCTCTCACTGTATACAAAATTGTCTTAGGTTCTGTGCCAGTAGAAGAATAATGACTTTTTAAGTTGGAATTGAAATCCAGTGACACATAAAACGAATTATATTTTAGCCTTAGACGTTGCACATATATGTCTGGATCTTCTCATAATGCTTGACCAAAGGTGTCAGAACTTACAGCTACCAGAAAACTGATACTCAAACCCGTTATATGAAGACCACCTTAAAATGAAGAAGCAGTTGAAGAGGTAGTTAAAATGCCCTCAAGATGTCAAATGTTAGTGTTTACAGCAGCAAGAGCTTGAGAGCACTAAACAGCAGTAGTGTTCATGGAAAAGCAATTACAAGTCTTACCACATAAGCAAAGGTAAAATCTCAGTATACATTTCATAGACAGCACTTAAAAAGACCAGGAACTCTTATTTCGTAAATGAAAAGCAAGTCCAGAGGTCAGGAACAGAGATGAGGAAGAGTTATTCAAAATGTGCGATAGAAAAAAAAATCCAAAGTAGCTGCCACAACCGCAAACTGTAAATACACTATCAAATAAAAGGTCAAAATTAGTGCTACCTGAAATTCCTCTTTACAAGAATATTAGTCCTAGGATTTGGGAAGTGTCCTTTTGCTGAAGGATGGATCAGCAATTTATGAGTGGTGCAAAAATGCTCATGTCAATGTGTGGAGATTGCAAAAGATTTGTCAGTCTTGTCCGGTGTCGTAGCAACGCCCCTTCATTTCCCTAATCTTGTGCCCTTTTTTTCCTCCCTCCTCTTTTGTACCTTTCTAATTGCTTTGATGGGGGTCTAGGGTTCACATAAGGAGTGGAAAAAGCACCAACATAGCGTAGCCCAGTAGAGGGGGCATACACGGCAGCATTATGATACACCAGAGAGGGTGATTTTACAGTGCCAACAGGAAGGCTTGAATCTGCACCTTCAACTGCATTGAGATGAGGGATCTTACACAGGAGAAAAAAATAAACAGAGGTTGAAAAATAACCGAATTTTGAGCTACCAAAAAGCAGGTATCTACCTCCTAAATTATTCTATTCCTGGTTAGATTCTGTCTTAATAAATCAAGTGTACCTATCAGAAGTTAGAAGTAAATGAGTCTTTTAAAGCAACTATTTTGCACCAATGAAAATCAAGTGAGTTTAATTAGCCATTCTTTCATGGGCGGACTCTACCAATTGACTGTTATTTTGTATTATTTTCTACTGTTGATTATGAGGGTGTTTGATGTGTTACAATGGGTGCAATATTCGGGTGGTATTGCTATTTACAAAGTGGCACAGCATATCATACTGTGATAGAGAAAGTTCTGCCGCAAAGTTAATCACAAGGGGGAGCAAAGAGAACTCTGGGGACTAAAGTGAGTCACTGATGTGCCAGGAGGTAGGAAACTGTAGATTAACTGATCATCCAGGTCACAATCTTCCTTCAATGTGTAATGTTCTATCTATTCCTCTAAATCCTAGTGATCGTGTTAGATCAAACACAAAACAGGAGCCAAGTAAGATCTATGATGTTGTATTAGGAACCGGAATTTCACAAAGTAAATGGCTCATTGCAAATCCTGCACCAAACCAATGCGGTAGTAATACGCTTTGAGTTGGCAGTGGCATGGGGTGCAATATTTGCTGGGTGTGGGTGTGAGTTTTGACTCTCCGAGTGAGGAATATCCAGAGACAGCTGTGTTTGTGTGCCAGTTTGCACAGCTTTTCACAAAAAACAGAACTTTCTTGTGAATGAAATTCTTATGCTTTTCACCATCAAAATATGGGGAGAACTGATCCAACAGGGCAGGTTTTCTGTTTGTTAACACAAAACCGATATTCTTGAATCCAATTAGAAGCCAAATCGGAAATTTTCTCAGATAAGAAAAGGACAAATTTATTGCGACTGGTTATTGTAAAGTGCCTTCAATGCCAATTTGTCTCCCTATAGTTCCACAACATAAGCTTTCATGGTTAAGAGTAGATAAAGACGTGGAGAGGAAACAGTCTAAAGTGTTTAAAGTGACAAAAAACGGGCAGTCCACGTTACTACACACATTTTTACAAGAATAATGCCCAAACACAATTTCCTAAGCCACATAGTACTGGTCTTTCACTATAACAAGTCAAACCATTTTGGCTTTTTTAGAATGAGCTCTAGGTCCTTTTTTTCCGATGCAACTATAAAAGACCACGCGGGCAGCAATGTTGCATGTTACCAAACGAGTAACAAGTTAGTTACAAAAATAGCCCATATTGTAACACAGCAACTGAAGATACAAAAGAAAAGATTTACGTAGTAAATACAATGTATTTGCAAACCATCACATTATTAGCGTGTAGGTAATAAAGAATCTACTATACCAATGACAGTGAATATACGCGTCTGCACCCACACACCTACAAGGCAACTCAAATGTAAATGCAAGTTGTTTTTTGCTGGCTTCGTGTTTGCTCCGTCAGGTCATTGCCTATTAGTGTGAACTTCAGCTGGCAGGGACATCATAAGGATTTTGGGGGCCATGGGCCAAATTCACTTGGGGACCCTTGTTCGGAACAGCTTTGAATTACGATCAAATATCAGCTATTTCATGTCCTTTTTGTCCAGATCACTGGCAGTGCATGGGGCACTTGTTCAAATTCTAAATGTGTTTACATCTAATATACAGGTATAAAGACATGTTCTGCTCAATCAAAAATCAATCAA
Organism: Pleurodeles waltl; assembly: GCF_031143425.1. Classification (NCBI taxonomy): domain Eukaryota; kingdom Metazoa; phylum Chordata; class Amphibia; order Caudata; family Salamandridae; genus Pleurodeles; species Pleurodeles waltl. Next base: position 185,456,914 of record NC_090445.1, on the reverse strand, counting down.
TCAAAAAATGCGCTGCTTACCCGGTATGGTCTCAGGCGCAGTGGAGGGGGAAAGGGGGGGATGCCAATTACTGCTCAAAAAGCCCTGTCTTGAGGTGTCTTCTGAATGTCATGAGGTCCTGGGTCTTGCGTAGGTTGGTGGGGAGGGAGTTCCAGGTCTTGGAGGAGAGGCAGGAGAAGGATCTGCCTCCGGAGGTGGTGCGTTGGATGCGGGGGACTCTAGCGAGGGTGAGGTCAGCAGAGCGGAGGAGATGAGTGGGTGTGTGGAAGATCACTCGTTCGTTGAGGTAGGCTGGTCCAGTGTTGTGGAGGGATTTGTGGGCCTGGATGAGGACTTTGAAAATTATCCTTTTGCTGATGGGCTGCCAGTGAAGGGATCTGAGGTGGGCGGAGATGTGTTCATGGCGTGGGAGGTTCAGGATGAGATGTGCGGCTGCGTTCTGGATTCGCTGGAGTTTCTGCTGAAGCTTGGCTGTGGTACCAGCGTAGAGTGCGTTTCCGTAGTCTAATCTGCTGCTGATGAGTGCATGGGTGGCATTTTTTCTGGTTTCTATGGGGATCCATTTGAAGGTCTTCTGTAGCAGGGGAAGGGTGTTGAAACAGGAGGAAGTTATGGTGTTGATTTGCTGGGCCATGGAGAGAGATCAGTCTAAGATGATGCCGAGATTGCGTGCATGGGTGGAGGGTGTGGGGGGTGGTCCTAGGGCGGTGGGCCACCAGGAGTCGTCCCATACTCTCTTGTTGGGGCCGAAGATGATGGTTTCTGTTTTGTTGGAGTTGAGTTTGAGGTGGCTTACTGTCATCCATTTGGCGGTGTCGAGGAGTCCGATGTGGAGGTTTGTCTTGACGGTGGTGGGGTTCCTGGTGAGGGAGATGACGAGCTGGGTGTCGTCTGCGTACGAGATGATGGTGATTCCGTGGGGGCGGAGAATGTTGGCGAGCGGGGCCATGTAAATGTTGAAGAGGATAGGGCTGAGAGAGCCCGCAGCTGATCTTGGTTGCTGGGGACTGGAAGGGAGGGAGGAAGACTTTCTGGGTTCTTTCGGCAAGGAAGGAGGTGAGCCAGTCCAGGGCCTTGTGTCGGATTCCTGCGTCAAAAAGGCGTGCGCTGAGGATTTGGTGGCAAACAGTGTCGAAGGCTGCGGAGTGGTCCAGGAGGATGAGTGCTATGGTCTCGCCCTTGTCAACTCTGGTTCTGATGTCGTCAGTGCAGGAGATGAGGGTGGTCTCAGTGCTGTGGTTCTTGCAAAATCCAGACTGGGAGCTGTCGAGTGCATTGTTTTCCTCTAGGAAGTGAGACACACGGGCGTTCACTATCTTCTCAGCGACCTTGGCGGGGGAGAGGAGAAGAGAAATGGGGCAGTAGTTCGTGAGGTCTTCCGGGTCTACTTTGGGTTTTTTCAGGAGTGTGGTGACTTCGGCGTGCTTACAGGTGTCTGGGAAGGTGGCGTCGTCGAAGGAGCTGTTGATTACAGCGCGGAGCTGGGGAGCGATGATTGGGCTGGCCTTGTTGAAGAAGTGGTGGGGGCAGGGGTCTGTGGGGGAGCCTGAGTGGCTGGAGTTCATGTTTTTTTCGGATTCTTCGTCGTCAGTAGGGGTCCAGGTGTGCAGTTGGTTGGAGTGGGGGGGTGTGGTGATGGTGGTCATGCCAGTGGTGTCGATGGTGGTGATGGTGGGTGCAGAAGGTGTGAAGCTGTTGTGTATGTCTAAAATTTTGAGGTGAAAGTAGTTGGAGAGGGAGTTGCAAAGGTTTTGTGTGTGAGGGGGGTCAATGGTGCAGGATTTGGGTTTGGTGAGCTCTTTGATGATGGTAAAGAGTTCCTTGCTGTTATGTGAGATACTATCTATGCGTTCTTTGTAGTAAGCCCTTTTGGTGGTCCAGATGAGTTGGTGGTGTTTGCGTATGGTGGTTTTGAGGGTGGAGAAGTTGATCATGGAGGGTTCTTGGCACCAAGCTTTCTCGGTTTTGCAGCATTCACGCTTGGAGGCTTGGAGTTCAGTGGTGAACCAGGGGGCGATCTTGATGTTGCGGGTGTTGTTGTTACTTTTCAGTGGGGCAGGTTGTAAGCCATTGTGTGAGGTTGTGAGCAGTGATGTTGGGGTCTTTGGTGAGGGGGAGTGGAGCTTGTGTGAGCTTGGCGTTCAGGTGTTCTATGGGGATCTTGCCCCACATTCGGTAGGGTGTGGTGTGTTGTCGGTAGGGGGTGGGGATTTTGCGAAGGAGAAGTGGACGCAGTGGTGGTTGGTCCAGTGGAGTTCGGTGGTGTGTGTGAATGTTATGTGGTTGCTGGAGGTGAAAATTGCGTCCAGCGTGTGCCCTGCTGAGTGAGTGGGTGAGGTGACCAGTTGTTTGAGTCCTAGGTTCATGAGGTTGTCTAGCAGGGTTGTGGAGTTGTGGTCGTGGGTGTTTTCCAGGTGAAAGTTGAGGTCACCAAGGAGGATGTAGTCTGTGGAGGTGAGGGCGTGGGGGCTGATGGTATCAGCGATGGCGTCACAGAAAGGGGGACGGGGTCCTAGTGGTCTGTAAATGAGGGTTCCTCTGAGGGTAGTGTTGGCTTTATGTGAATTAAGAAGTGTAGGTGTTCTGCGCTGTCTAGGGTGTCGTGGGTGTTGGATGTGATTTTGATGGTGCTTTTATGTAGATGGCGATGCCTCCTCCTGGTTTGTTTACGAGAGATTTTGTAGCCTTCTGGGATGGCTATGGCTATGTCGGGTTCTGATGAGGGGTTCATTCAAGTTTCCGTGAGGAAGGCGATGTCAGGGGAGTGTTTTGTGATCAAGTCCCAGAGCTCGGTGGCGTGCTTGTGGACGGAGCAGGTGTTTAGGAGTATGCAGTTAAGGTGGTTGCGGGGGCTGTTGTGGTTCGTGTTAGTGTTGTTGTGGAGCGTGTTAGTGTTGTTGTGGAGCATGTTAGTGTTGGTCTGGAGCTTGTTAGTATTGTTGGTGTTTGTGGGGGCGCAGGAGAAGCGGCATGCATGACATGTGAAAGGTCCGTGTGTATGCTTGGGGTTGGCTTGGGCGCAGGCGGGGTGCTATCCTGGGTTGAGGGCATGGAGTTTGGTGGAGGAGTAATGCTGCCTCGGGGGGTCGGGCAGCGGGGGCCAGGGGGACTGGCGCTGGGCCAGGGGCAGACGGGCTTGCCTCTGGTGCACCTCCGGCACGCCAGCAGCACGCCCGCTGCACGCGGGTGCGCGGCCGCCATTAAGAGGGGGAGGTGGGAGGTGGGAGGGTGGAGCAGCTGGGAGGCGGGAGGGAAGGGCCAATGGGTGCGCGAGGGGGGTGGGGCCGCAGGGGACGCAGCGGCAGGGCAAATGGGACCGGCGAGAGCCGGCTGGAAAAACGGGCAAGCACAACATACGGATGCAAAACGAAGCAGAATACAGAAAGGGCACACGGGCAGAAATACACAATGCAGAAAACAAAAAAAACGCTTTTAACAAAGAAATACAGGCAAATTAACAAAGCAGAGCACAACAAGATATGCATACCACTAGGCACCAGGGATGAGGTGCAGGTGGGTGCCTGCGGGTGGTGGAGGGCCTCGAACTTCAATCCTGGCAGCAGTCGGCAGGGTCAGGGGCACGGAGGCAGGCTGGTGGAGCCAAGTGGACTCCTGGCCAGAACCAGGTCAGGGAGTCACACAGGGCTCCGCGCAGCGGCCGCCATTAAGAGGGGAGGTGGGAGGGTGGAGCAGCTGGGAGGCGGGAGGGAAGGGCCAATGGGTGCGCCAGGGGGGCGGGGACGCAGGGGACGCAGCGGCAGGGCAAATGGGACCGGCGAGATCCGGCTGGAAAAACGGGCGAGCACAACAAACGGACGCAAAACGACACAGAATTCAGAAAGGGAACAGGGGTAGAAATACACAATGCAGAAAATGAAAAAAAACACTTTTAAAAACGAAATACAGGAAAATTAACAAAGCAGAGCACAACAAGATATGCCTACAACTAGGCACCAGGGATGAGGCGCAGACGGGTGCCTGCGGGTGGTGGAGGGCCTCGAACTTCAATCCAGGCGGCAGTCGGCAGGGTCAGGGGCACAGAGGCAGGTTGGTGGAGCCAAGTGGGCTCACTAATATTACTGCAAATAATCTCTGTGACAGCCTCCCATTTCTCATATATGAGGTTTTGTTTTGATGTAAAAGAACATTTAATGGATGTTGCATTAAACATAAACACGTCTTTGTAAAATGCCATGCCTGTAATAGACTGTAATCCACATTAAAAACCACCTGTTTAAGTATTATTCAAGGTCATCAGGGCAAGACTCTCTGCAGAACAGAGCTGGCTCTATCAGTGGGCCCCCTGAAAGGCTGGGGCCTGGGGCCCTGGCCAGAGCCCACTTTGCCCATGCCTTAAAACGTCTCTGGCAGCTGGTGTCTCTTGTTGGGAGTGCTCTACATATATATGCACCGATATGAGACTTACAAAAATGGGCATAGAAAGAGTTTCATCCTAGTCCACTGTTTACTGACATAACCACCTCTAAATGGAGCAACATTTTCCAAGCTAGATCTATATGAGGGCTTTTATCAACTTGAACTTGGCGGACAGTCCTAATATATTACTGCCTTCTCTACTCTCTTGGATCTGTTTAGGTACAAAAGACTCATTTTCAGTACCTCCTTTGAAACAGAACTGTTTCATGAAGCTAGAATGGCGGCAACAAATTATAATAGATTGACTAATTGCAGAGGTTTTAAATTGGAGTACCGTCCCAGTATTAAGGTTTTTCACTCCATCAAAGTGGGACATGGATGGAACATGTGTGGAGGTTATACAAGAGCAGCACAATGTGCTTGAGGCGAGTGGGCTCCATGTCACTGTGGCAGGCCAGGAATCCATTTTGGTTTCCTGAACTTAAGTGGTACATGAGATAGAGGTTGGAGAGAGCCCAAATGGCAATGTGGATTCCTGGGCCTCTCCAAAGAATTCCCCAGGTCACTGTAGTCTATCAAAACCCAGGGTGTTGAGGATAACCAATAAGAGTCCTTTCGAAGTGTAGGGAACACTCCCTTCTCTTTCCTGCTTAGTTCTGTGGGGAACCCTCTTTCCTTTTGTGCCCTTACTTTGGTTCTCCCTGATAGGAGACTTCCAACTCTTCCACCTTCCTGCCAACACTGTGGGACAAAGATTATGGCTAGAACAGTCTGGGAGGATCATGCAAAAGTCAAGAACTGCCTGACTGTCCCATAGTTTCTTCGGGGGGAATACATAAACTCTGTTTGCAACTTTTATACACATCTGGGGCAGAAACTACCAGCCAGTGTGGGCTCCCTGCACCATTGGGTACTGTAGTATTCTAGAAGTATTCTAGAATGCGATTTAGGGTTCTGGAATGGCAGGAGGATGGAGAAGAGACTGACGGAGAGATGGCGGTTGGATCGGGGTGGAGAGAGCGACTCTCAGGAGCCGGAAGATTTGGGCCTCGGGTAGATGAGCTGTTTCTTAACATAAGTACAAAAATCAAGAAGACGTCTTTGTGTAACCCCACTGAAGCTTCCTTATTACAGGTATACTTCCCAATAGTGGGTAAAATCAGCGATAAGCAAAAAACAAAAGGACAACCAAAATGGTGTGAAACACTAATAATACAATATTCAGGATTTAGGCGAAATTAGGCTCACTAAAAACAACACTTCACACACCTGCGTCTGTGAAGTGGAATCAAATGGCCTAACTTGTAGCCCACCAATCAGAAATGCAATATGCGAAGAACTAATAAGAACGAAAGGATAATTATAGTTTGTTCCAGTTTCGGAGAGAACTTTATTCTTGACATTTTTTCGTTTCCCGTGTTACCTAACCGTGAAGCAAACTGCTCACTTTCACAAAAAGCCTCACTGCAGCGTCGCTTTGTTTTTGCACAATTGGCAGCCGTGAGTCACACATCATGAGATCATACAGTAATGTGAGCTTTGTAAACCCCCCTCCCCCACCCCGTCCCTTCTGCCAGTCTAACGAAGCTAGAATGAATATGTAACGGAAGTTAGAATGAGATGTACTTTTCAGAAATATGTCATACATAGTAATCTAGGTGGGGGGAGCACAAATAGATTTCCAAAACCTCATTAGAAATTCTGCAAATAACAAGAGCATTTCTTGACGGCCAGCGTTGTACAAGGTCAGAGAGTACGGTCGCGGTGCTAAAACATTAGGCGACCTGAGGTTTCTTCAACTGACCGCATTGTGTTATCCTGGGCAAATGACTCATCTGACTTTGCCTCAGATAGCTTACTGATAAACCCTAGAAACAAGATAACTTTACAATTAAGTGGTTTATGAGTAAATACGATTTTTGCTCGCAGCTGTTTTAAAAAGAGTTACTGTCAAATAACCCAGTAATTGTCAAGCAGAAAATATCAAGTATGGTTGCCAAGTGGCCACGTGTAACACTTTTACTCAGTCCTGGATTTTTTCCTAACAGCACATTGCATGGCAGGATCTGTACACCCATTCTTCAAATGATAAAATTAAACAATTCCCTTAAGAAAAGCGGTATTGATTAAAAGCCAAGCCTGGCTGTAGAATTAACATCTGAGTTGGAGCCTTTTATAGCAGGATATGGAAAAAAACAATCATACTAATTCGCAAATATATATATAATAATTTCCTTTGGGCATGTACTCACTTACACCGAGCCCCCACCGCCCCAACAGCGTTTATCTAGGAAATGAACCCAATTATCGTGTGATTAGGTTTCCATTGTCGGTCGTTAAATTCCTCACACCAGCAGTGACCATGGACCCGTAGACAAGTCCGGAAACTTTTAGAAAATCAAAGAACCCCTTAATGAAACCACTGCTCCGTCATATTGGGGAGATAAGGCTGATTCGAAAAAGCCTAACATGAAGGGCCCATCCAACCGCATTGGAGATACAATCGATTTTTTTATCATCAAAATCAGTGAATGAGCGAACTCCTCAGCAGAAAGCTTGCGCGAATGACCACGGGTCTGATACTTGGGCGGAACAAGGGCAGAGGTGACATTTCGCTTCCTGTTCCGGGCAGTAAAAGGGACTATGTCTGTTCTGACTGAGGTGAATGCTTAGCTCGGATTGTAAATTTCGCGGAACAGTATGTTTACTGTTGCAAATGCTAATCTGCCTTCTGCTGAGAACTGTCAGCGCTCCACAAATGACACGTTTGCATTCGTTTTGTAACAAACCCCCCCGCACTTCAGGGTTCCCCCTCAGCACAGCAGACAGTGCACTGACACCTGGCCAGACAGCTCCTCACGGGGACGGGCCCACCTTCCATGTTTTTTGCCCCCTGGGGGGGAGGGGGGGGGGGGTAACGTTTCTTTAAGCCGCTGGTTTGAATCACAGTTGGGCAGAATAAACCTCATCGAGGTACCCAGCAACTGCTAGTCATAGAGACACCATTTTCTAGTTCTGGTCTTTCCTTTAATAAAGTTATGCTTTCTGGGAGGTGTAGTCTTTGTACCTCCGACCCGTCTGAAATCAGTTCTTTTTTTGTAAAGAAAGCTCAGGCCTGTAACCTAGTGTCCGTGATGACAAGGCGCCATCTTGTAACATTTTAGATAGTAGGGGGGCAATTGTAACACTTATTCTAGTTTCCAGTCATGTGTGAGTTAGCACTGTATAAAAGAGAGCTGATGTAGAATAAAATCAAAACCAAAATGAAATTCTAACTATAGTATTTTAAATTATTCCATTTAGAAAGCTACGGGGGTGGGGTGGAGGGAGATTGGCATTTTGTTGATAACACATTCATAAATCCTGGCAGTTTCAGCAACACCAATTACCTTGCTGGGGGATTTGATGTCACATTCTCATAGTTTCAAGCGAAATTATAAGACGTAGTGTTTTCCTCTGAAAAGAAGTTGGATGAAATCATGCACTTGAAACGTGTCATTCAGAGGCTGTAAATATAGACTCAAAACGAGTTTCGAGGATGCAGATATTCATAGCCACCTATATTTTAGAAAATTCTCCCTGGTTGGCTTGAAAACTGTGCCCTTTTTGTGGCTCGAACCTACCATGGAGCCAGTATGAGCTGTTTGGATGCAAAATACCTATTTTGAGCTCATTGTTTTCCTTCGGTTGGCTTTACTCTCACTCTCATTTGCTTGCTTATTCCTCAGTGGCTACCTTTGATCCGGAGCACTTTTCTGTACCTGTAAGCTTTGGCATAGTCATCAAACAGATTGTGCCATTGGTCGTATAGACCTTTGATTATTAACTTGAAGTGTTTTATGGGAGCTGACAGCACAATATATCAATTTACAGTGAAACCTATTTGGCTCCACAAGAAGGACAGAGAGGATGGTTTCCAACTATGCAGGTTTATTAGCAGATTATTCAAAATGACAAATTAATTTACTTAGAAGCTGGTTTATCTAATAGGCATTTATATCAAAGCGATGATTCAATCTGACATTGTATATTATATAAAGAATAATGTAAATCATAATAAAGTATAGGATGCAAACTATAAGTAAAATCGGTTCCTTAAAGGAACTTCCCTAATCTAAATACAGCTTCTGAGACTAGCAAAGGGAAATTCTAAGTGGAAGGTGTTAGTCAGTCTTAGATGAACCAAATTAAGGTTCAAGGGAAATAGGCTGAGCCTCAAGAGACAAGCTCAGGAACCAGGTATGGGGAAATCATCTGAGTTCGGGGAAAGGTCTTCCCTCAGCAGTCAGGTCATGATCTGCCAAACCTGTCCTAAAACACAAAACTAAAGTATGTTAGAACTTTCCAGAACTTCCTCTCACCTATAACCTCATCGATTGGAGCCGATCGGGTCACGCTGTCTTCATGGAGCAGGTAGTTTTGCTTCTTTCCCACAGTAAGTGCACAGCTATCCATCCTGGAAAAGTATCAGTAGCTTGGTCCATCTTCTACAGAAGGATCTCCTCCATCTCAACACCTTGTGTAAATCACAATAACTATCCAATCAAAATTCTAAGCTAACATTTCTAAAAGCAAAACAATAAGCTAGTCTCCTAACAATGTAGATTTTTTCTGTGTGTGTGCTGCCACATGTTACCACACAGATTAATAACGTTGCACACAGATGAACAAATTAGTAATGAAAATGGAGTGCTCAACCTCCCTCTTCTTGTTTGCCTCTTGCCTGGAGCAAAGCCTCTTGACAAGCCTTTTGACTGCCTAACATGTATCCTCCACTGCTCACATTTTAAGAGCTTCTTTTTGCTTTTTCATACAGCACTTCAAGAGAGCACATGTGTTCTCTGTTGAACCTGGCGCTTTCACCAGGGTCATTCCCCAACCTTTTAACTTTTCTGACCCTTTTTGGCTGATTTAAAGTCACTTTATCACTGCTGATCAGTGCTAGAGTGCATGTGCTCTCCCTTGTAAACTTGGTATGTTTGGCTTATACCTGATTGTCACTTTTAATGTACCTGTAAGTCCCTTGTGCAGTGGTACCCCTATACCCAGGGCCTGTAAATTAAATGCTACTAGTTGGCCTGCAGTGCTGCTTGCGCAACCCACAGAAGTATCCTTTCAAACCTGTATCGGCCCGGTAGCGCAAGGCCTGCGTGCACAGTTTTACTGCCACAAGGACCTGGCATCTGAATTTACTTGCCAGGCCTGACACTCCCCTTTTACTACACGTAAGTCACCCCTAAAGTAGGTCCTAGCTAGCCCCATGGGCAGGGTGTTATGCATGTTGAAGGCAGGACGTGTGCCTTGTAGCGTGGCCTGTCCTGGTAGTGACAAACAGCCTATTTGGTTTCTCACTGCTGTGAGCACTGCCTTCTCATAGTATTGCATTGGAAACGCCCTGCCTTATGTCTAGGGGGTATTGCCTGATCTATAAGGGGTAGCATAGGAACGTTTGGTATGGTTGTAATGGTAGTGGGAAATGCTGCTTATTGCTGTAGGTGGATATTTTATTACCATTATAGAAATGCCACTTCTAGAAAGTGAGCGTTTCTCTGTGCTTATGACTGGTGTTTTTCAGCTTGACTCTAATCCACATCTGGGCAGAGTGACGGCTGGGCTTTGTGCATACTTTTCAGACAGCCTGTACACAGGGAGGGTGGAGGTGTCACAGAGGTGCATCTACATATTGAATTTTCTTCCTGGGCTAAGAGAAGGGGAGGTGGGCACACCTGCATTTGTAAAGCCTGTGCCCTGGCCTCACACAAAGTGCTCGTTTACCCCCAACTGGAGCCTGTGCTGGAGGAGAGAGGGGACACTCCTAGAACCAGTTGTAGCTGGTTGGAACCTCCTCTCCCCCTCTTTGAAAATGCTTTGCAAAACTGAGTATAAGTACAGGGGGTTTTCCCCATGAAAGAGAGACACCTACACACAAGAAACCTAACTGGAACTGTACAAAGAATGCTGCTGAAGGGACTCACCAGGAACCGCCCTGAACTGCTGTTGCTGTGCTGACCTGTGACCTGCTGGGTTACTAGAAGGAACTGCCACTGACTGCATCCCCCTTGTGCATGCCTGTTGCTGGGCCCTGCCGCCCTGTGCCCCCTTGTGTCCTCCAGAGGCTGGGTGTCGTGATCCCTGCCCTCTGCAAACTTGTGGATTTCCAGTGGGAGGAGTGCTTCACTTTATTGATTCAGCGCAAGAAGCGTGCTTTACTTGGGTGCCCCAGCACGTGAAGAGCACTTTACCATTTATTCTGGGAGCACCTTAGCTTCTATTGCCAAGCGCATAGATAGCGCCTTGTTCCTAATTGCGGGAGTGCCTGGAGAGCGCTCCAGTTGCTCCTGCTGCCAGAATAATCACCGCCACGACACAGGTAGGGCAGACAGCTCGAACGGGGACCAAAACTGCTTTCTGGTGTGCCCCCGGAGCCTGAAAGGAAGTAATCTGAAGCAAGTGCGCTCCTCACGATGCCCCCGGGGCGAGTAGCACTAAGGACAGAGCCCCCAGGGGCACTGTCAGGCACCTACTGTTGTGCTCCCTCAACATGGAGGGGAGGAGCGGAGACACACCACGTGCAGGAGGCGCGCAGTGCCGAAGATAACAGCCGTCCAGTGCAGCTGCCTTGTAACACCCCGATTTGTGGTCCTCAGCGCCGCCATGAGCAGGAGACGCACGACGAAAAGGCTAGTGGGCAGGGCATAAGGACATGGACCATGGCGGCCAACTTTCCCTGCAGACCAGGGAGCGGGGCTCCCCATCCCAAGCCTTGGTGGGCTCCAGTCGCATTGCCACAGAAACAAGTGGCCGAGGAGGAGGAGACCATCGAAAGGAGCAGCTGCCTGGCAGGTACGCGAGCGGCTGCTGGAGTGGTCTCTGCCCCTGGGAGGATGCCAGGGAGGGCCCCTCATTGGGGTAGGCATCCTGTCCCCTCTACTTCCTTTTTCCTTGCACTTGGAAGTGGCCATTGCCCCAGCAGAACTCCAGACGGGGTAGTAGCCCTCAATGGGGATGACCTTAGTAGAACAAGTAGTGCAATAGACTTTGATGCCCGTACCAGGGAGGTCCTGCCATTTGGGGATATGTTCTAAGGCATGCGCATTCCGGATTGTGTTTCTGTATCCAAGCATATGTGTGTCACCTTGTGCAATAGCCTAGTGACACTTCGGCCTTCCTAATAATGTGTTCTTTATTACAAGTGCATTTCTTTAGTAATGTTTTCCTGACTACTGCCTATGTTGCAGAATAATCAGTAACCTATGTGTTTTATGTGACTACTGCTGGTTTTTGCAGAGTAACAATACTGTGCAGTGTTCTGACAACTGCTTGGGTAGCAGGGTATTACTGACATGTTGTGTTTGGTCTAATTATGTTGTGTACAATACAGTTTGTTTTTATATAACTTAGTGTTGTGTTCCCTTTGTGGTGTGTATAGTGTGTCACGTGTGTTGTGTGTTGTGTGTGTTGTGCAACCGCTTTACACATTGCCTCCGGGTTAGGCCTGACTGCTAGTGCCAAGCTACTAAGGGGGTAAGCAGGGGTTACCCTCAGTGTGTGACCCCCTCGCCCTGACTAGAGTGGATGGGTTCTGCCAGGTTTAGGTGCATACCTTAGCCAACCAGAAACCCCATTTCTAACATTCTCCAGCTCTCTTCCCTCATGTGCTGCTTCACCCTTCAAATATGTCCCACCCCGTGCACACTGTGTTTCACCCCACTCCTCCCAGCTTGCCTGTAAAAGCTGGGATATGGTGGGAGGTCAGACTCAAAGGGTTGTTTTTGTTTTATCTCCTGTTTTCTTTATATTCATGAAAGCATAAGCTTTGGCACAGAAAGACTTTTGTGGCACTGGCAGAAGCCCCACCTGCTGCATTCAGCTAGCTTCTACAGCAGAAGGTGTATTTAGCATGACACTTCTTGTCGAGGCTTATAAATCTGCTACTGCAGATGAACAGGGACTGATTCCTGGGAAATTGAATTAGGCCTTTGCCCGTGTTTCCTTTACATTCTGACACTTCCTTAGTCTTTTTAAAATTCTGTTCAGAGTTCCTTGAGTAGAAGCATTTGAAAAACAAACCGTGCCATTTATAAAGACTGAATTCAATGTACAGTTTTGAGTTAGATACCATAAGACATTGAAAACACCTTCTGTCCACGAATATTGTAGCTTAAAGCAACTCCCGGAGGTCACAGCTTATGTGAGGTTGTAGGAAGCTCACTGTATGTACTATATCAAAATGAGAAATGGCGTACAGAGTCCAGGGGCTCCCCAGAGGCTTAACAGAGGCTAAAGTAGATAATACTAATGCTCTCTTCTGTGGTACTGTGGTCGAGCAGTTAGGCTTATCAGAGGGTAGTGCAAAGCATTTGTTGTACACACACAGTCAAGAAATGAGGCACACACTCAATGACTAACTCCAGGCCAATGTATTTATATAGGAAAATTATATTTCTTACTTTATTTCTAGAACCAAAAGATTCTTGTTGCAGGTAAGTTTAGTTGTAAGGATTTATCAAGGGTATGAATCAAATGTACTTTGTTTAGGTTTGACAAATAACACAGTTTACATGCAAGTAACACTTTTCACTTTCAAAAGTTGACAGTCAATTTTCAGTACAATCCTAGCAGAGTAAAAGTCTTAGTGCAGTTTTGAGGTAGGTACTCAACTTACAGTTCTAGCCTCCAGGGGTTAGGATGTCCACTGGTCAAGGTTCAAGATGACCCAAAACATTCACCACCAGCAACACAGGCTGGTGGTGGAGAGGTCAAAGTTGGTGCTGGATTTAGAATGGAATCCTATGGAGACTGGGGGCACTCGGAAACAGACCTGCTGACAGGTACCTGCAACTTCAGAGGGAAGACGTGGGGGATCTAGGTAAGCTCTGGGGGGGGCCACAGGTTAGCACCAAACACACACCCTCAGCGGTACAGAGGCGGATGGGTGTAGAGTACAAGCACAGCGTCGGGCTCCCAATTCTTTTTAATAGGGGGACCTAGGTGTCCACAAAGATGCTGCAAACTGGGTCCAGGGGGTCGCTTCCGGAAAACCAAAGGCTGGACAAGGAGGAGGGCCACATGCTGATCACTGCTGAACCGTTAGTCGGATTCCCCAAGGCCAGGGGGCTGCAGGTGCAGGGGTACCTTTGGGCATCTGGTATCTTCGTCCGGTTCTCTGGCGGTCAGGGGGGGTCCTCTGGATTTTGGCTTCAGGAGTCGTTGTGTTGGCCACGATGGGTCATCCCAGGGTGGACACAAGATTGGAATCACCTGGGGACCTGCTCTGGACTGGTGGGCCACCTGGACTGGAGGGCCACTCTGGGCGTTGGGTGCAGAGTGGACAGGGCTTGCGGATCCAGGGTGGTTCTGGAGTCCTTTGTTGGTGTTTCTACTGGACAGGGCCACTGTCCTTGGAAGCTCATGGTCCTGTTGTAGGCAGGCAGTCCTCTGGGTGTTTGTAGAGGTCCCCTGTCCTGCAGGATGCATTGCCTTTTTGTAGCAGAGTCCTTGAAGCAACAGACAGACCAGTAGGGCTGCGGCCAAGTCAGTTGTCATCTGGAATCTTCACTGCTGGAGGGTCAGCTTAGCAGTCCTTGTTCTTTCTTCTTGTCTTGAGGTTGCCAGGAATCTGGTGAGCTAGGTTCAGGGGTGTCCTTAAATCCTTGATTTAGGGGCGTTATAGAGGTCAGAGTGGTTACTGTCCCTGAAGGCTACTACACCCTTCCTGTGCCCATTCCCTTTGGGGAGGGGGACACATTCCTAACCCTATTGGTCCCTTTCCTCCAAACCAAGATGGAGGATTCTGCAGGGAGGGGTCACTTCAGCTCTTCACCTTAGGGGTGGTCCTAGCTGGAGTGGTCACTCCTCCCTGTTTTTCCTAATTTTCTCACCTGACTTGCTGCTAAAACTGGGGCTTTTCCTGGAGGTGAGCATCTCCACTAGCTGGAGTGCCCTGGAGCACTGTATTAGAAGGCCTGAGCCTTTGCGGCTCCCTGCCAAGTGTTGCAGTTCCTGCAGTGGGGAGGTGTAAAGCCCCTCCATTCACAGCAGGCTTTGTTTCTGGCGCTGGAGAGCACAAAATGCCCTCACCCCATTGGGTCAGAAACTCATCTGTTAGTGGCAGGCTGGCACAGACTGGTCAGCCTAACACTAAAACATTGATTAGGGTTCAGGGGGCAGCTCTAAGATGCCATCTGAGTGCATTTTACAATAAATCCAACACTGGCATCAGTGTGGGTTTATTGTGCTGAGAAGTTTGATACCAAACTTCCCAGTCTTCAGTGGAGCCATCATGGAGTTGTGGAGTGCGTAATGACAAACTCCCAGCCCATGTACTTAATATAGCCGCACCGCATTTATAATGTCTAAGAATTGACTTAAACACTGTAGGGGAATATTGCTCATGCAGCTATGTCCTCACCTATGGTATAGTACACCCTGCCTTAGGGCTGTAAGGCCTGCTAGAGGGGTGACTTACCTATGCCACAGGCAGTGGTTGGTGGGCATGGCACCCTGAGTGGGATGCCATGTCAACTTTACCTTTTTCTTCCCACTAGCACACACTATCTGCAGTGACCGTGTGCATGTGCTTAGTAAGGGGTCTGTTAGGGTGACATAATACATGCTGCAGCCCTTAGGGATCCTCCCTGGTCACAGAGCCCTTGGTACCACTGGTACCTTTTACAAGGGACTTAGCTGTGTGCCAGGTGTGTGCCTATTGTGAAAGTAATGGTACATTTTAGGGAAAGAACACTGGTGCTGGGGCCTGGTTAACAAGAACCCAGCACACTCTCAGTCAAGTCAGCTTCAATATCAGGCAAAACGTGTTGGGGGGTAACCGTGCCAAAGGGGGCAGTTACCTACAGAGGTCACAAATCATAACCTGCCAATCTGTGGGCCACAGTCTTTGAGAAATGGGTTTAAAACTACTATTAAGTAAACTTTGCAGAAAATGACCACCAATGGAAAAACCTGCCGCATCCTGCATATTTGGATTATATGAGTGAAATGATTCTAAAGTAGGCCAATGTCATTCATATAATCAACTCATGAGAATGTTCTTCATCGATTCATGACAACCACAGAATCTGATCTTGCGAATGCTAGGAACATATTCATTTCACCCTTAAATTTGCTCTGAAGTTTGATTACACTGAGGTCTGCTAACACACAGAAACAGATGGTAGACAGGCTCTCAATCTGCTCAGGTATCACAAAGAATCAGTTCATGAGAATATCATGTCACTCACAGAATCAGCTCACAAGAGTGCAAGATACTAGGCAAAGCAACCCATATATTCATTTCAGGAAAATGCTTACAATCGGATTTCTTGAAACACAGATTCAGCTCAATCAATCAATCATTCAGGAATTTGTAAAGCGCACTACTCACCCGTGAGGGTCTCAAGGTGCTGAGGAGGGGAGGGGGGGAAGAGGAGGGGGAGGGTGCTGCTATTGCTCGAACAGCCAGATCTTCAGAAGCTTCCTGAAGGTAAGGAGGTCTTTGGTCTGGTGCAGGTGGGTAGAAAGAGTGTACAGCTAAGTAGAATGCTCATAATCTGTACAATGATTGAACTGTAAACATCTTGTAGGATGATGTGCCCAAGGAAAGGTTCAGCGTCTGTCTCTGCTGCAGCAGTATGGAAATATTAGATGGTACCTCCAGAGGAGATGTTGGGAAAAGTTCCCCACCCGTGTGTTTATTTGACTGAGTGAGCTTGTTGTTCCAGATGATGTAAGAGTGCTTGGAAAGTTGGTTGGAATTTAGGAAGAACAGAAGGACCATTTTGTCATTTTGTGCCATGCTATCCTTAGCCCTGCTTGTTTACTACTTTTCTTTTGGATAAATACTGATCCCTCACATCTGCCCATGTGAATGCAGCTCTGTTTTTTCGCAGCGACAAGGCAACTGACTCATTTTTTTTGTCATGTAGACCAAATGGGCACGCCTCCGCAGTTAGTGATTTTTTTTCAAAGACTAGCTTGCCCATGATTGATTGCTACATTCGAGCAGCAGACAACTCTGGTTCTTTCGGGACCTGTTCTTGCCCTATTTTCGGTAAAGGCGTGCTATAACATGCTCAATGCTTGAGGCGCACACCAATAGCAGATTTAATACCTGACCAACTAGTCCTGAAAATTAACAATGGGGAGGTGAAAAAAAAGACTATTGTTGTTTATGGGACTCATTGTAGAGATGATGACTAAAACACCTAGCAGCGTAGAAGGGACCTCAAATGCATGAAAATATTAATTGTATTTATTTATACATTTAGTTATTTGCAGTAGTTACATTTCAATCAGAAATCATAAAGAAGACCACTTCACACAGAGAGTAAAAAGATGGCTTTCATGAACAAGCATTGGCAAAGCTAGTCGGTTTCACCTATGCTCTAATGGCTTTGCCAGTGTTTTTTTTACATGTTGCACAGCAGTTGTGCTGCTGTGCAACATGGCTTAAAGTAAACAAGCACTTTCAATGCAACGGGTCTCGCATTTGTTCGAGTTAGAGCTATTAGCGTTGTAAAGCAAAAAAAAACACAGGACGATTGCGCTATGTAAAATGCAGCGTGATCGTACTGCGCGGAAAATAAACAGATAAAGTGTTCCGGACTCCAGGCTGCAAACATCGAGCCTCGTATGTTTTTTATACTTTACCGGTGCTGTGTAGGTGGGCTAAACACCGGAAAAGGCGTGACTTATGCATGCCTTTCACAAATGAAAGCAAGCGGATTTTAAAAGGAAAGCCCAAGAACCAATATAAGTGACTGACGTGGCATGGGCGTGGTTTCAAGCCCAAAGAGAGATTACAGAATGGACGGAGCACTTTGTGCTCGCCCATAAAAAAGAGCTATGATGCAGTAAAAAAAAGTGCTCTGACGCGGCCAGCATTGACTGCATCACAGCACTTTTTTTTTGTGGCTTTTTTTACTTTAAGCTGTGCTACACAGGAGATCAACTGCAGTGCAACATGTTACAAACAAACCCAATAGGATTTGCATAGGCAATACCTATTGGTTTTGCGATTGCTTGTTGCAGGTCTGCTTACATTGTTATCCCATGAAAAGAAGATATGTAGGCCCACCAGGGGTGTTCCAAATTTTGACAGATGTTCAACAAGTGTTTAAACTCTATTTACGGGGCTCAGACCCAAAGTGTTCAGATTAATGTGGTTGACATTTTTTAAAGGCGTTCCACGAAGCATAAAGAGAAAGAAATGTAGCTTCAGGTACGAAAATTAAGTGAACAGTGAAATAATAGCGCACTGCCTAGGTTCGTCAAAGTAGCGCAAATCCCGCTGATTGCCACGAGTCTAAGAGCTTGAAGCCTAGACTGAATCACCTCCAGCCCCTGAAATTCAGTCTAGATCTATGCGCAGAGGCTCACTAGATGTGCTCACACGTGGATTACCCTTTGAAGCACCGTGTGTAAGCCTCAGGACTTCAACGACAGTCTTACTCATTAAGTGTAAGGCTCATATTGGAACTTTATTATTATGTCTTCTTATTTACTTTATTATCTAGCTGACTCTAAAAGAGCCCCATGACTGTTAACCCTCTTTTCTTGATAAACTATGAACATTTTGCCGAAGGCCACAAGAATCACTCCCATGGAACTTTGGTTGGATGAGATCTCCATTAAACCAACGCTTTCCATGTCGAGCAGGACCCAGTGAGCGTGTATTCTAGTGGTCACAGTATGCAGTAAACACGGGTGGGTAAACTATGGGACTAAGGCACGGGTCCCATTCAAAACGCATGTTGTTGTACTGAGAAAAGATAAGTTTAAAAATAATATATTTTCCCTAGTAATTCCCATCCCGAATTATGCCAGGACTCGAAAGCAGATGGCGCTTTCGGAAAAAAAAAAAAGATGGGAAACTCGTAATAATGCTGAGGGCCAAATCCCGCTTCCTCATCTCGCTTTTAACAAAACATTTTAATACTCAACTGCCACAAGACTAAGGAGAAGAAAATGAAATCCTACATACGAAACATCACATGTATGTATACAAACGCTGGTCACTTACAAAGAGTATACATAGCTAAAGCAAGGGCTAATACACACTAGAGGTAGAAGTCTGCACACATCCACATAATTACCATTCTTTCTAGCTAAACACCGTTGCCGAATGAGCAGGGGTAGGGCAAACAACAGGGAGGGGAGAGAGTGTTGGAGGGGAGAGGTGGGGATGGCCTAAAGATGCATGCACTCTTAAGGAGTGACCGATTCAAAATAAAAACAAGAAGCAGTATTTTAGTGGTATGCATGCCATTTATGAACCGCAGACAAGGCTCCTGCTTTCTGAAGGAGACATTAAAGAACCAATCCCTACAGCATCAGCATCTGTTCTCCTTTACAGCACAAGTTTGGCAGAGCAGAGGGCTACAGGGGGCATGGAGTGTGGTGTACAGCGAGAGGGGGGAGGAGCGCGTGACAGAGAAGCAATATGACCGGGTGTAGGAGAAAGAGGTTTGGGCAAAACCAGGGGTGGTATGAGGGAGTCAGGAAAAGCACAGACAGTAGGCTTGATCAGATGGACTTCAAACACATGCACTCCGAAAGAGTGAATTTCTAAAAGTAAAAATAGTACCTTTTAGAAAGCGTGTGGTCAGTGGAAGGACACTGGCCAAAGGAAGCAGTACTTTGTCCAAGCTCCACAGCATGGATGAAGGCTCCAATCCCTGAAGGAGGAGGAAGTCAGAGGCCAGGAGGAGCGCTGACCAATAGGAAGGAGGAAAACGAGAGTGACGTGGGAGCCAACCAGTGGTAAGTAATAGACAGGCCCTAAGCCCCTTTCAAGATTTATTTTAACTTAGAAGAGAGTTCTCAAGCGCTGTGCAGAAGAAACCTAAAAAGGAGGTGAATATTTGCAGGCTTTGGCATGAGGGGCATGCTACCAGTTGGAGGTTGTGTATTACAGTAATGCAAACATTTTGTATTAATGCTGCTGGTTTTGTGACTCCAAAGTGCACTGTGCCCTGCTGATCAGGCCCCAGTGCATGTGCTCTGATCCCTCAAAAGGTATATGCAATTCCTCGACTGACACATTTAACTTACCTAAAACCCATAGTAAGCTTTGCAGGGCATTCCTTTTACCAAACATTTTTGCCCATAACTCACAGTGTGGTGGTCCTAGGACAATGAGACCACCATCAAAGGTGGCACGATGCACTCTTTCTATCTAGGTCATCTCTGGGTCTCCACACTAGGTTGGGGGGGGACCCCAAAATAATAACCCCTCCCGCCATTCAGTGTCTGTTTAAGTTCTCACATGGCTGAAACTTTTGTTTTACAGCCGAGAGTAGTTTGTGTTATAAGGGCCTTGTTTGTAATGTTATTTTAGTAGGCCTGCTAGGCATAAAAATGTGTAATGCACTATGCCCTCTAAGGGTTAAATGTATGCTTACTCTGCACTGCGTTCTGTCATTCTGTTTTCATGTGGTTATGCTCTCCAGGGGCTGACTATTACAAATGCTATTTTTATTGTGGTGCCCCCTACGGGCTGTTATGAGCATTACAATCAAGATACTACAATATTTGCTGCATGGAATTCCTTTTAGCAAACATTTTTGCCCATAACTCCCCGTGTGGTGGTCCTAGGATAATGGGACCACCATCAAAATGGTCAGCACAACATGCTCTTTCTGCCTAGGTCATCTCTGCGTCCCCACAGTAGGCTGGGGAGACCCCAAAATGATGATATAAATAAACTGAATAAATAATAGCACAATTTCCATTTTTTGCAGCAGATAGAGGAATAAGGTAAATGGGAATGCTTTAGTTATATGCAGGGCCACTGGAATTATGTGGCAGAGAGGACCAAATTATGTGGCAGGGTTAAACAATTTATGTGGTAAGAAAAGTCCAGTTATGCATTTAGTAAGCATATAGCTCTAACTCAAGCAAATGCAAAACCTATTGCATTGCAAATGTTTGTTAATATTTTTATAAGTCAATAGAGAAGGCCTTAGTAGCCCATGTGGCGGAATGCTAAATATTAAAAAGTAGGACATGTTTATTTTATGCGTTTCATATCCTGATAGTGAAAACTCACAATTGTAATTTTACTGAGGTAAGACTGATAGTCCCATTGGCTAACATGTAGTTTCACTAGCCCAACCACTAAGTGCTAACTTCCGTTTGGGGCCACCAAATAGTACTTCAAGGTATCAAGTTAATTGTTACATTAAACCAGACTTATTGCTCGAGTTGGATTTAAGGTAACTTTTAATATTAACGTGGCATTAGAAAGTCACCACTTTCTTACCCCAAAGGTCTGGTAGCCATTGCAGATTAAAAACAGAAGTTGTCAGTTAAGACGGCCTGCTGCCCTCCTGCCAGGAGGCGTGAAGCAGTCCCAGGAAGGGAAGCAAAGGGTCTGCAGGAGGGAGGAGGTGTGACCTTCTCATGCCACAGTGGCCTAAGAACAGATGCCACAGATGGCCCAGCTTCAAAGGGACTAACACCTGAGAGGTAAATGCAAGTCACATCTTGGCTTACCTGCTCCTTTGTGTTGGTAAACAGGCTAGCATCTCTTCCAGAGGGGAAAACCCATTGCAGAACCAGTTATCCCGGAAAGGTGGCTAATTATGCTGGGCACATCTCTGGGGTGTGCCCATAACTCTGACTCAGGGAAGAGGGGTCTCTACATTTTGGATTTGGGCAGAGAGAAGCAAAGTGGGATTGTTTAGTGCCAACTCTACAGGGACTGATGTAAGAGTGGTTGCGGTTGGCCCATGTGAATTGTAGCTGCATAGGGTAGGGAGTCCTCCCCACATACGAACTTGAAATAGGCATAAAAGTGGCGCCCCGGAGTACCAGCCTCAGAACACTGCTGTGCTCAAAAAGAACAGAAGGACTGCACCTGCTGAACCTGTGGACCTTGGAAAAATAGGCTGCACCCAGGAAGACTGCACCAACTGAACCAATACAGGACTTCAGAAAGAAAAGGTTTCCTTATGCTGTTGAATTTGTGATGAGAGACCCCAAGGGCTGGACCTTTTCTCACTTGTGCCAAGGACCAGTGAGTGGACTCCAAGGACTAGTTAGCCCACCTCTTGTTATGTTTCAGGGATCTAAAAGCTAAAGAAGCCTGAACCTGCAAAGTGCCACTGGACTTGTCCTGGACTCTGCTGTTGAAGCCCATAAGATTGAGTCCAAGTCCTCAAGAGGTGCGTCCTGGACCTTCGCTGGTGCTACAGTGTACTCTTTCTCCCCACAGAACTGCAACTTGAAAGCCAGAGGCAAAAGTTAACAGTTTTTGGCACAGAGACAGAGTCTCATAGACGACCACTCCTTGCCGGTTCGTGGGTAGCCTCAAACTCCGTCAAGCACCAAGGGTCTTTACTAGGCCACTGGACTTTGCCTATCTGTCCACATTGAGCCAAATGCTGCTCTCAAGTTGCAGAGGACTCATCTGACCTGACTGTCAACGACAGAAAGAACCAAAGATGTTTCTAAGTGCAAAGGTAAAATCTTGAATGGAACCAACCTGGCAATGATATCTGACCCTTACCTCCATTGTTGTCAGCCTGAAACTTTGACTTTGCCCTGTACCCTCGTGCTCAAGGATCATATACTACTGCTAAAAGTGAAAAGCAGCGATTTACAAATGTTTTACAGTTTTTTAGAGTGGAAAGCAGTGATTTGTGAAAATTTAACAAAAAATATTTCTCCGGTTTCCTTCATCAGGTGTTTTTCATTTAGGAGTCCATTTAAATATAAAAATATATATTATTTTGTGGAGTGGGGTTTTTATTGTGTTTCTTTCCTAGTAGCAAATTTTTGGTACTGATAAGTGCTTTACACATATTCCTTTTGAGTTAAACCTGGCTGCTCTGTGCCACCCAGGACTGAGCTGGGGTTTGATGTAAAGAAACCTAACTGGACCTGAAACCTAACTAGACCTGATATAGAATAGTGACATTATTACTTGGTGTTGGAAGACAGACTAGCACCTCCTCCAGAGGGGAAAACCATTGCAGAATCATTTTTTCAGGAGGGGTGGCTAATTATACTAGGCACACCTCTGGGGTGTGCCTATAGCTCTGACACAAGGAAGAGGAGTCTCTACATTTTGGATTTGGGCAGAGAGATGCACTGTGGGATCATATCGTGCCAACTCCACAGGGACGTATGTAAGAGAAGGTAGGATTGGACCATGTGAATTATAGCCCCATTGGGTAGGGCATCCTCCACACCATCAAACTTGAAATAGGCATAAAAGTGGCACGCCTAGCTACCAGCCTCAGAACACTGCTGGGCTCAAAAAGAACAGAAGAAGGACTGCACCTGCTAAACCTGTGGGCCTCAGAAATATAGGCTGCACCCAGGAAGACTGCACCTGCTGCGCTTATTGAACCAATACAGGACTTCAGAAGGAGAAGGGTTCCTCCTGCTGCTGAACCCATAACAAGAGACCCAAAGGGCTGTACCTGCTCCCACATGTGCCAAGGACCAGCGAGTGGACTCCAAAGGCTAGTGGGCTAGCCTCCTGTTACGTTTCAGGGACATAAAAGCTAAAGAAGCCTGAACCTGCAAAGTGTCCATTAGCCACTGGACTTGGCCTGGATTCTGGTGTTGTAGCCTATAAGATCGAGTCTAAACCCCCAAGAGGTGCCTCCCGCATGGTGGACCTTCGCTGGTGCCAGAGTGTACTCTCTCTCCCCCCACAGAACTGCAACTTGGAAACCAGAGGCAAAAGATACAATTTTGGTTAAAATGTCAGAGGCTCATAGACTACCGCTATTTGCCAGTTCGTGGGTAGCCTCGAACTCCGTCAAGCACCAAGTCTCTTTACCAGGCCACTGGACTTTGCCTATCCGTCCACATTGAGCTAAACGCTGGCCTCAAGCTATAGAGGACCTCACTGACCTCACCGTCAATGATAAAAAGAACCAAAAAAAATTCTAAGTGCGAAGGTCAAATCTTGAATGGGACCAACCTGATGCTCATATCTGACCCTGACTTCCATCGAGGTCAGCCTGAAACTGTGACTTTTCCCTGAACTCTCATGTTTGAGGCTTATATACTACCACTAAAAGTGAATAGCAGTGATTTTAACAAACATTTGACAGCTTTTTAGAGTAGAAAGCAGTGATTTATGAAAATCTAACAAAAACAATTGCTCCAGTTCCCTTTGTCAGATTTTTTGTCATTTGGGTGTCTATTTACATATAAATATATATATTATTTTTTGGAGTGGGGTTTTCATTGTGTTTTGGTCGTAGTGACTTTTTTTGGTACTGATAAGTGCTTTACACTTATTGCCTTTAAGTTAAACCTGACTACTCTGTGCCATCCAGGACTGAGCTAGGGTTTGATGCAAATAAATCTAACTGGACCTGATATAGAATAGTGACATTATTACTTGGTGAAAGTCTCCCAACCTCCCCATCTAGGAATCCACTTTTCTCACCCCATTTTATGCAGGAGTGGAAAGCACTTCAGTTGAAGGTCACAGCTACTATTGGAGGATGATGACAAAGTGGAAGAAGAGGGCCCTCTCATTGCTACATGGCTTGGCCAGAGTGTTTCACAATATGGAAGAGGCTTTCACCAAAGAAGAATGGAAATGCTCATATGATCAACAATGGAGTTTCAAGCTCTTTCACCTGTTTTTAACTGAATAATTGACATGTAAGTGTAGGATTGCTCACTGGCTGGGATTGCTGGTGACACCATTAAGAGTGGCATGTTGACACCAGTGGAATGAAGAGTAGAGTTATGAAAGGGGTTGGTGGGCAGCACTGGATGAGGTTTTAGGGCACTGCTAGGGCCACTGCCTGGCACATCCTATAACTGATAAGTAACAGAAGACAGTAATTTATCGAGCACTGCCTACTTTGGGTGCAGGACAATTAATGGGATGCGCAAGTTTTTAACATTTCCAGGGAGGTGCCGGGCAATTCATGGGATGCACAAGTTTGTGATATTTCCTGGGAGGTGCAGGGAGATTCATGGGATGCAAGAGTTTTTCATATTTCATGGCAAATGACAATTTTGGGACAGGATTTAAAGTTTTCCTTGGTTATGATAAATTATTATTTGTATTGCTATGAGAAAAACATTTGTTAATCACATGACCACTGGTATTTGTTAAAATTGTTAAAGAAAGTAATTTTGAGAAAAGGCTATACTCAACATGCAGTGACAGACAATGTTGTGCAGTTGATCTTTAAGGAAAGGGAGACAATCTTGATAGGATGTAGCATCAGACCCATAAGGACTTTGGTGTGCTTGTGCTTATAGAGGTAATATTGAAAGATGTAATCATGTAGTGAAGTAAGGGATTCAGTTGATGTTGGGGGAAATTAGTGACTGGCCAAAGCCATGAAACATGGAATGAGGTTATATCACAATATGCCACATGTAAATATGAATCACACTAGTTTGTGCTATACGTGGGAGGGTACCACAACCTATAATTTGATGCAGAGGAAGGGATAAGAAAAGCAAAGAAACAGGAACCTTCCCAAAATACATCAGAGCAAAAATGAAATTTGCAATGAAAAGAAAGGACTAACTTGTTCCTGGAGCCCAGTGGGTTTGAGTGAGATTATCACATTTGATAAGGATTGTCCAAAGAGAGCCGGGGGCAGATTGGTAGGGAGCACAGTTGAATAATGGAAAGATGTGGAATAAGTGTACATTGGTGCTGGAGCCACAATGTCTTCTTGAATATGTCAGAAGAAGCAGTGTTTGTGATGGTATGAGAGTCTACTGGTGTACAGGATGCCTGTACAGAAGAGTATTGAGGAGTGCCTGGAAGTGGCTCTGACTTTGAAGAATGGTGTCCACTTCAGAAGTGAGAGGATAAATATGACAGATTTTCAAAACTGAAGTGCAAACTAGTTTGAATCTTAGATTGTATATTGTACTAACACTTAGCCATACAGGTGCCACCACTTGATTTCAAGCTAGCAGTACAATTGTGTGTGGTCTCCAGACTAGAAGGTGGCTGTGCAATCCTTACATGTCTTCCCAAATCAAAAACGGATCCACTCAAGGCAACCCTCAAATCAACAGCACTTTGACCACATTACCGCCTCACTTAGGTCTCTCAACTGGCTCTCTTTCGGAGCCAGAGCTCAGCTGAAAATTGCATGCCTCATTCACAAAGCCTTGCACTATGATGAACTCATGTACTTGGCAGGGGGTGGTCGTTCCCTAAGAAGTGCAACTCCCTCAGGCTGGAACCTCCCAGATTCAGGAAACAAAAAACCTACTCATGCTCCTTTTCATGAACGGCCCTGAGGAAATGGGACTCTCTCCCACTTGAGATTCGGTCAAATTCATTTACCTACATTTTCAAAAAAGTGGTGAGGGTCCTGATGAATATATCCGTCACACAACATCTAGGTTAGCCTGACCCCAAGGACTTAACAAAAACGCTACAACTAGCAAAAGGGCATAAGCACCTCCTTCCAGGCCGGTCCTTGAAGGCCATCTGAGAGAAACTACTTACTGCTTCATAACTTGAGTTACACTTGCTTGGTAATATTTGTGATGTATTGTGTTCAAGTTTTTACTAGTGTCCCAACTTGTGTACAGCGCTCTGATACCCTAGGTTCATGTTCGAGCTTTAAAAAACTATTTAAGTAAATTAATACATTTTTGTTGCTTCTTTCTTTTAAAGGATTTGATACTGGGGTTACTATTGTTAGGACAGTAAATGGGAGAACAGTGAGGGGAAAAGGTTCTCAGTTGGATTTGAACAGGTGCTCTACCCGATCTCTTGAAGAAATGTGGCAACACACCAGGTATAAGCACAACTTAACAGACCAAGCAATATACAAATGTATGATTGAGACCATTCAAAGATGGTGGACATTGCCTGTTTGTTTGCCCATTTCTATCCATACTCATTTCCTAAAGCACTCGCAAAACTACAGACTCAAGCTTGCGGCAACAAGAGATGAGCATTCTCTGCCATTCACGTATGCTTGCAAACACTACCCACAAAGGCCAGAGTGCAGTTGCACACTCTTTACCCATCCATTCACCAGGTTAAGCTTAAGCGTACTATCCATTATTTATTTTCAAGTTAGCCACACGCCTAAGCACAGCTACAAATCATGGTAATAGCACAACTCTTTAAGCTCGACATCAAAACATTACGCAGATAGGACACACCACAACAAAATGATCACACACTCACCCAGCAATGGCACTTCTAGGAAATAGCATGCATCCACAAATGTGTTTCTGCCCCTTATCAAAGACACCAAGGGGCATGTTTACAAGCCCCTAGAGCATCAATATTGTGATGCTCCGGTGGCCCTGTGCACTGCACTATATATTTACAAGGTGGTGCTAAGCCACTTTTTGTGGCTTAAAGCTGCCTTGTAAATATGGCCCGTCTAACACAGTTTTCTGCGGCAGAGGGGTGTGTAATGGGTGTTGCTGTGGGCGTTCCACCGCAACACCCATTGGTTTTGATGCTACCCCAGATTTACAAGAAAACGTAAATCTGAGGCAGCGCCAAAAACTAACACCAACCCAGGGTGGCGTTAGCATGGTGCTACAAGGAGAAATACTTTTATTTCTCCTTGTTTTTGCTTTTTCTATGTGCGCTGGATTCTGCAGCACACATAGAAAGCACAAAAAGCCATGAATGATTGTTTATGTGCAGGAAGGTACCCCTTCCTGCACATAAACACTCATTCAGTAATGACAATTTGCTACTTCTATGTGTGCTGCACATAAACAATCATTCCCTTTAACACAGACCACATTACATTTTGGTGCACGGGCGGTAGGGGAAACACAGGGGTGTGCTGTACTTTTGTAAATACAGTGCATCTCTGCATTTCAGAACTGACACAGCACGGCACTGCCAATTTTGGCACAGCTCTTTGCCAGTTCCTTGTAAATCTGGCCCCAAGTGCTATATAAATGCAACCCAAAAGAAAGGTGTGAAGCAAAAAAATAAACTTCCTTAGTTGTAACCTAAAATAAGGGATCCTTTAGGTTATAAATCAAGATATATATCCAGGAGAAACTGAAAACTGCAATCTGTTTTCTGGATTTTATCCCTATATGTCATGTTGGAGTGATGTCAGTGTGTTTGATATTTGGACGCTAGTGTGGTTTGCTATTGTGCAACTAGCTTCTCACGGCAAGTCAAGTCAATTTAGGAAGTTGGCTGGGTGCAGGCTTCCTCGGTCGCTTGCCAGATGATGGATGGGTGGGGGCATTGAGGAATCGTTTCTGTTCGATATCCACCGATTGATTAGCTGTTTGTGTGACACCCACCCCATACTGTAATTGTATTTATATAGCGCTTACTACTCCCGACGAGGCGTTGAAGTAAATTGCACCCGCGTTATTAATTTCGCCTGCAAAATTTAATTTTGCGCACGGAATTCCAAACAACATTATCGTAACAAGAAAAGTTACCTCAAATTAGGGACTCGCCACAGATGCGCAATCTGTTTCTCGTTTGTTCGCTCTATAGAGCAGGAAATCGCTAATTTACTCTGATTAGGTTATGCCTTCGTGTGTAACTCGTCGAGCATGATTTGTGCGCCTCATGAACCAATGGCGGCAGCGCGCCAGTTTCAGAGCATTGTTTGAATGCTGTCTAAATAGGAAGGGCTTCGGGGCATTAATGGTTGGTTGGCAGTGAGACGAAAGAACGTCCAGAGTGCTGCCAAAGCCAATAGCAGAGCTTGAACCTGTCTCAACATTCCAATGGTTGCATCTGTAATTAAAGCAGGAAAGACGCATCCCCTATAATTACCAACACCCCACGCAATCTACCCGCAGACTAAGTGCTGGTGATAAAAAAAGCCCAGGGCCCAAATTTATGTATGTCCTTTATTATATATTGCAGGAATTCCGATGTCGAAGGATGAACCCCAATTTGGGTTGGCAGAAATTAGGGCCTCAAGGGCGAGCCTCCTGTGAGTGATAACCGCCTTAACTTTGAGGACAATGAAAGCAACGCTTTCACAATACAATGTAATAATCTGTTATTTGTATAGCGCGTTGCATATAATATTTTTATTTACAGATAAAATTAACTACTCGTAACCTGTACTGATATTTCCAGTATTAGTAGACGATAAGGTTGAATTGCCGTTGGCAGGATTTAAACCTATGACCCGCTGGTTACCTATATTCCTCAGCAGTGAGATGTCTGTTCACTCACTGAGCTATTTTACCGGTTTCTCTCTGTGTCCCACTCAAGGAAACAAGATCACATCCATGATGAGTTAATAAGCCATGCTGTAGCGCACAAGTTCAAACCACCATGAACCCAGTTCAGACTTTTTAGCTTTCTAATGTTGATAATTCATGGCGTGTGATAATGGAAATAGCCGTTGCTACAGATGTTAATTTGTTTTTGCAACATCCTTTGACAAACCACAGAAGCAGAACGCGAAGTTGGAGTTTATCCGGTTACATTGGTATGGAACGAACTGTGTTCCAAAAGATGGGAGCTGACATGATGCTTGCAATAACTCTATTTGTGGCGTGTGATATTCAACAGGCGTAAGAAAGAGTCTCTGTCTACCCAAATTAGATTGTTAGGGTTTCTAGGGTCGAGTCACAGCCAGATTAAATTATCTGGGGGTTTTGCCTAAAACAGCAGAGATCATCTGTCGCGTGCAAGAAATTTTGCTTACTAAAAGGGGCTTGATGCTCACCGAATGTTTAACATTTGTTGGTTTGTCACTCTTGTTTCCTGTCTTCTAATTGGCCAATGAGTGCCAGTTTCACTTACTTTTCTTTTATTTGGACCATGGACCAAGTACTGATTGCTTCACTGTGACTAGTGTCCTTCTGCTGCTCACGATGTGAATGAGGTGTTATTTTTATTTCTTCTTCTCATGTCGTTTGTCGTTGTGTGTGTTGCTTCTTCCATGTTGCTTCTTTTCTCCAACCCGCCTTGTCTGTGTTGCTTCCTCCCGCTCACCTTCCAACCTTCCGCTCTCTGTGCACCATATGAAAAAAAAGCATTGCCAAAGCCAATAGGTTTCGCCTGTGCAAGAGCTGTTGGCTTTGCCAGTGTCTTTTAGCCATGTTGTACACCTATGTAGAGTAGAGTTGAGTGTAGTGGCGTAGCACAGAGTGGTGTGGAGTAGAGTGGGGTGTGGAGTAGAGTGGAGTGTGGAGTAGAGTGGCGTAGAGTGGGTGGAGTGGCATGGAATACAGTGGAGTGGACTGGCATGCAATGACATAGAGTGGTGCAGAGTGTATAGGCATATAGTAGAGGTGTGGAGAGTGGCATAGAGTAGCATAGAGTGGAGTGGCATGGTGTAGAGTGGGGTGGCATGGTGTAGAGTGGGGTAGAATGAAGTGGGGTAGGGTGGCAGTGTGTGGAGTGGGGCAGAGTGAAGTGGCATAGAGTGACACAGAGTAGAGTGGCGTGCAGTGGCATAGAGTGCAGTTGCATGTAGTCCAGAAATGTAGAGTGCAGTGGCATAGAATGGTGCGGAGTAGATTGGGGTATAATGCACAGGGGTAGAGTACAGTAAAATAGAGTGGTGTAGAGTGCAGTGGCATAAAGTGCACCGGCATACAGTAGAGTGGTATAGTGTTGCATAGAGTACAGTGGTGCTGTGTACAGTGGTGCAGAGGAAAGTGGCATAGAGTGGTACAGAGTACAGTGGCGTAGAGTGCAGTGGCATATAGGGAGGTGGTGTGGAGTAAAGTAGCATAGAGTCCTGTAGTGCAGAGGCGCGTGCCATGGCGTAGAGTAGGGTGGTGTAGAGAAGAGTGGTATAAAGTGCAGTGGAGTAGAATGGTGCAGAGTAGGGTGCAGTGGAGTAGAGTGGTGTAATGGTATAGAGCAGTGGTTCCCAACCTGTGGCCAAGGGACCGCTGGGGGTCCACGAAGCCATCTCAGGTGGTCCACGACTGCTTAGAAAATTAAAAAATATTAACAGATTAAATTCCCAGCTTTCAGTAATGACTCAGTGGGGGGGGGGGTCCCCGGATTCCAATAATGATTCAGTGGGGGTCCCTGGGTTCCAGTAATGACAAAGTGGGGGTCCACAGAAGCCAAAAGGTTGGGAACCACTAGTATAGAGTGGTGCATTGGCATAGAGTGCAGCGTCATAGAGTGCACTTGTATGGAGCACAGTTCCGTAGAGTAGATTAGAGTGGTGTAGAGTGCAGTGGTGTAGAGTACAGTGCTTTGGCATAGAATGCTTTGGTGTACATTGCATTGGCATAGAGTAGAGTGCAGTGGCATTGAGTGCAGTGGCATAGAGTACAGGGCAGGGGGGCGGAGGGGAAAGCAGCAACATAGAAGGGGAAGGATGGGAGGAAAATGTAGCTACATGGATGAGGATATCGGAGAAGGACTGAAAATGCAAGCACTCATATGTATTGCTTGAACATAAAGAAAGGTATAAAGAGAAAAGTAGAGTAGTGAATGGACACAAGTACTTGGTCCATGCTCCAGGTGAGGGCCAAACACAATAGAACGCGGAGACCGCCAGCAAGCCCTCACCCCCACACCACCAGCCATACGTAGACCGACAACTTATTGGTTGGAAGAAGTTTTTATTACAAGATATTTATGATATTTTTACATATAACTTCACCATAAATCACTTCAAATAAGCTTTTTCATATTCACAAAAACATGAATCACATCCATAAGATATCTTCAGTAACCATAAATCATTTACTTATGACAGGATCCCTTCCTGTCCTGAACCACCATTGGACCACACAAGAGAGCCGTACCTCACCTGTATCCCTAGGAGGGGCGGTTGCCCTGACTACACCGTCCCTTGTCCACACG
Organism: Pleurodeles waltl; assembly: GCF_031143425.1. Lineage (NCBI taxonomy): Eukaryota > Metazoa > Chordata > Amphibia > Caudata > Salamandridae > Pleurodeles > Pleurodeles waltl. Next base: position 185,425,782 of record NC_090445.1, on the reverse strand, counting down.
CTCAGGGTTCCGCCCCCCCTCCAAACACCAATTTGCCTAGGGGTGTAACGGGGCGGCCAAGAGCGGGAGCCCCATGGGCCCCCCAGCGATCTGGGCTCCCTACCCCTTAATCTGGTGTGTACATCCGCAGGGTGGCTCAGGACTTCCGGATCCTATCTCTGGTGTTAACCCGGGGCCCCAGCCTTGGGGACCCCTCTGTTGCTCCTGGTTACTTTAATACCTCACTTTCCGCCTAATACTTTCTACACAACCTAAATTAAGGAGAGGGTGGGTGGGACAACTGCAAGCCGGCCGACACTCCAGACGCCACAATGCAAGAAGGCCGAGCCTTCCTGGAGGGGCGCTTATGTAGCCCCCCACTGGCATGCGGCGGCTGGAACCGGTCGGAGCTGGTGCAGCCGAAACATTCACCTTCCAAAACTTCCGCCCCCACACCTCGCGAGCCGTGGGGGCGGAAGTCACAGGCCAGCCCATCGCACACACTAGTGCGAAGGGGTTCTTGGGCTTCGGCGGCCCCATTTTCTAAGGGGCCATGCTCCCCCATTTTGGGTGGCGCTCTTCCAGAAGAGGGCATGAGGCCCACAGGCTGTGACAAATGGGGACAAAGGAAATTAGAGCAATGCTGAAGCTAACATGGCATACTATGGGCGGGCTTTAATCACCACTGTATGTAAAAAATATGTCTCACAGAGACAGCGCATGCACTGTCTAGGCGAATCCTAAAAAAAGCACTATGACACAGCCAGCGCTGGCCAAGTCATAGATTATTTTTTACCCCTTTCCCCGATTGTTGGTGTTGCTTGGTCCCTCCTGTTCCTTGTGTTGCCCGTTCCCTCCAACTTCTTTCCTTTGTCCAAGTTGTCGAGCCCCTCTCGCCATACAAAAAAAAGCACTATAACACGGCCAGCTCCTGCCACATCACATTTTGTTATTTCTAACTTTTAGCCATGTTGTGCAGCAGCTGAGATGCTATACAACATGCCTAAAAGCCATTGGCAAATCCAATAGCTCTCCCATAGGCATGGCTTACTGACTTTGCCAATGCATGTTTCTGATTACTCCTTTCATTTTTCTCTTAGACATGAAACCCTTCCGACTTTGTGTACTTCTGGTGTTTACTCCTCTTGCAGTACAGTTTTATGGACAAAGCCATTCAACATTCCACGTGCTCATCAAACACCATTAATACATTTCTTCATGTAATTTGCTAACATAGTTTAGCCAGCGTGGTGACTTCATCTCAAAATGGATGCGTCCTTTGTATCTACATCCACTTTACCAATATTTTGAATTTTTTAAAACTCCATCTTTGTAATTAATTATCCCATTATGCTGTGGTTTTATTGACCACCCCAGTCTCACAATTTCCTTTTTATTCACTCCTGTACACATGTTTCTATTTGTTCTCCCCATGCAATATCTAATGTTTGTAGTACCAGGTAACACCTTTCTCGCCACAAATTCCCCCTGTATTCAGCTCATTTGATGTAAGTACCATCAATCTACCACTTTTATTTTCGTAATACACTCCTGTGAACTTGCAATTCACTAAGAAACACCTTAGACTGGCCACATAGGTGTCACAATTCATTTTCTCTTTAAGTTCTTGAAAGGATGTCTGTTGTTTTAGTATAATATTAGTTTGGGTACAAATTGTGTTTCATGCTTTTATCTAATCCAGGTTCTTTCCAATTTTATCATTCCCTGGTTCCAGTAAGGTGCAAAATATCTTTAAACTTTATTTCCTCAAACAGTGCAAAAGTGTATCTTGTTTTCTGGCTGCCTGAAAGACAGCGCAAAACTATGTAGATTCACCCTTCAAAGAACACATCACCAAGAATATCGAGACAGCATGTTACCACCTTGAAAACGGCGAAACCCTTGCTTTCAGACTTGATTTCAGAACGACTGTGCAAGCTTGGCCCTCTAACACCTTGATGGAGGCATGGCCCGAGACCAAAGCCTACCCAACACCACGCTAGTACCCCTGAAGACATTGTGCGCTCTGCAACATACCTTATTAAGGGATGGAAAAATTCAACCACATCACCCAACACTAAAGGAAACATACTGGCTCCGCCTCCAGGCCTGCATCTTCAAATCACCTACAAGGCAAAGGGAAACTTTCCTGGCCTAAAAGATAGCACTTCAGACAGACAACTCTATACTAGAAGCCAGGACCAAGGGCGTCATAGACACCCCGCACCCCTTGCCGCCCTCAGCTGCGCTGTGCAGTGTTGTGTGTCTCTCTTAAGCGGCTGCAGTGTGCAGCAGGCTCAGAGCTGACTTGCGCGGACCCAGATGTTAAGGGAAAAAACATAACAATTTGTTTCTCTTCAATCCCAGCACGGCAGGCACCTTACAAGATTAGGTGGGGCCCCTCAGAGGTAGCACAGAACAAACTGGGACAGAGGTAAGTAAGTTGTTCACCTTTCCCAGAGAAAAGATACCAGCCCTCTGTTCCACTTTTTAATATTCTGCAAAGGCCCTGAAATAATTCTTAAGTAGAACTGTATATGAAATTATCTGTATTTATTTTCCTGTGGCTTTTCTGTCTTTATTTACTTAAACTATCAGTTAAGGCGGCTCCAGAGCACATTTCAAAGAATTTTCTTTTTACATTAACTGTTTAAAGTATGCTGTGATGAGGGGAAAAAATAACACTTTTAGGTGATTTTTCTAATTGTTGTATCACAGAGACAAAACCAGTCATACTAGTATCTGTACGTGTGTCTATCTAGCTATCTATCTATCCATCTATTTGTCTAGCTGTCTGTCTATCTACTCCCACACGCATGTACATGTTTTAGAATGTATAAATCTCTCTTTGTATTTATATATCTATACATGTTTTTTAGATATCAATACACACATAAATAAACAAAGTCAAATTTAAACATTTTAACGAAATGCTGATTTGCTCTGAAAAATAGGGGGGGAAATTAATGTGTGAGGCAAGGTGCAGTGTTTGCTTTTTCTGAATCATCTCCTGGTACGTTCAGCAGCAGTGATGCTGGGAACACGAGGGAGAGCGGGACAAATAGCACTGTGGGACAGACCACATGTTATGTTATGTTATATGTATTTGTATAGCACGCTGTCACCCGTTACGGTATACAGGCACGTTGCAGGTGTGTGAAGTTAATCTTCGAAATTGCATGACTGACGAAGAGATGAGCAGGCTCTAATGTAAAGTGGGAGGTCATGCCACGCTTGAGGAGCGATGTATGAGAAGGCTTGACCTATGGATCTGCTTCTGTGGATGCGTGATACATATGCTAGTAAGTCGTGGTGGACTGAGTTCTCGGAGCTTGATTCAGTGGAATCATACAGAATCACATTACAGTTCTACCAGATTCCATGGAATTCCGTGATGGTGCGGAGTAGGCATTTGGCGCTATTTTCGTAGTCCAAAAATGGATGTGTGGATGCATTTTGCCTAAGAAAATAGCAAGGCTAAATACCTCTCGACAGCCTTGCATTCTCTGCAGTGATTGAAACTTTTAATCACTACGGAGTGCGTAATGGCACCAAGAGGTGTGCACTGGCTTCTAAACTTATAAAAATAATATTTTTTTAATAGAAAGAAAGGAGAAAGTAAAATAAAGCATGGAGAGTACTAGAGGAGGGAAAAAAAGGAAGCAGCGAGGCAAAAGAAAAGGGAAATAGCAATAAGGTATGAAGGAGATACATGCAGAAGGAAAGAGGTCATGAGGTCAGGGCCAGCTTTAGGACTGGTGACACCCAGAGTGATGATCTTTTTTGGTGCCCCCCACCTCAATGACCTCCTCCTTGGATTCTCTCACAACTGCCTGGTAAAAGTGCCCCTCCTATCCCCATAGCCCATCTCTCACATACATTTAATTTGTTTTAAAGCACTGGTAAAGGTTGGCTTTACTTATCCACTCAGCTAGCCACATAAAATACAGATCTGTTCTTTGCAGCAGGCATATCAACCCTCTGAGCTACTTTAGGGCGAGTCAAAACTGCCACGAGACAAAATTCTGATCTCTTTCGTTAGCAGGAACATTAATCACAAGAGTTAGCTTGACATTTAATTTGTTGCCTGAAAGCTGGACGCACAAGGAACTGGCAGTAGGTGCTTATGAACTGTAAGTTAAAGCATACGTTTTTGCTAAGCAGAGCCCCCCAGAGGTCTGGGCCCCTCTCCAATTTAGCACCCAGTGCAGCCGTGCGAGTCACACCACCATTAAGCCAGCCCAGCATGAGGTGCTATAACAATGACAGCAGCTCAAAAAAGTGATAGAGAAGGGAGGGTGGGAATAAACAGGAGAGAATGAAAGGTGAGGGTGACAAAATAGACCAAGGCAACACGCATGAGAAGCATAAAGGAAAAGCAGAGACACTTACGCACCTTAATTCACTTATTCACCATCACTGCGTCGTTTCTTTGAGCACCTTTTGATATGATACATCTATATGTTTTTTTATATATTCTGAGAATATCTCAGTGTTGTCTACAAAAAACAGAACAGATTCATTTTTCTATGACAAGCAATCAAATGATAGCCTTTCTAACATTGCCAAAGAAGTAGAGGCATGTACTTCCCCTGAAGGCACCATTGTTTTGTTTTTATTATTGTCTTGCCTAGATTCCCATGGTTAAAGGGCTGCCCCTTTCATTCGGCATGGTGGGAAAAGGTAGCCCTGTGTCCTATGGTAGGGCACACGTGTCAGCTATCGGGTTATTTGAAAAACGGAGAGGGTGCAGAACGTGGGCAAAAGCTTCCTGGTGAGAAAGGCTGTGGCAGGTTGGGCCAGGCTGTGTGCTAATTCCAAGGACGGTGCGGGGCCACTTGATGCACACATGCTTGCCTCAATTTTAGACAGCCTAGACAAGTACACAGCTCACTGTATGGTGTGGCACTGTTTTCAGCCTAATTTGATGAGGCCTTTTATGGTGCCTTCAGAAATGATCAATTGGTTGCCAACTCCAAGCAGGATCACTCTGGCTGTCTGCACTGGCTGGGCACACGCACTGACCAGGACAAGCTGACCATTAGGCTTAGGCGGTCCAAAACTGACCAGGTTAGTAAAGGGGCAAACATCATACTCCAGGCAGCTATGGGTACTTCTTTTTTCCCAGTGGCCCACATGAGGGCCAACTTGCCATCACGACCTGACTAGGGAACTGCACTATTTATTCATTCAGATGGTGATAGCCTTTTCTCACCCAAAATGTTATAGTGATTGTTCTTTTTAACTAAAGAAGTTGTTAGAACTTGAAAGTCTTCACTTGTCACCAGTGAAATGATGACAGTTTCTCAGTTCCTGATCTGACCATAAGATACTTTATTTCAGTACAAGGAGCATCTCCTCTCTCAAACGTCTTCCATATGCGATGCACACAAATCATCACATCTCCCTCATATTTTTACATTCCATGTCCCATTGATGAAGTTAGAGTTCACTTGCCCCTTATGAATCTATTGCTATTGCAATTTTAATTATTGTTTTTGTTGCACGTTTTGTTTTATATGTTATCATTTTTATTTAAAAAAACTAACATACACCACTGCAATAGTTATGATGTGACCAGGTCTGCGCTCAACAAAACAATAAAATAAGAAAACAAGTTATTAACACCAGAGGGAATGCTATTGTCTACCACACTTCGCAGTGCCTTTCATCACCTATTTTACGTTATTGTCATGTCAATTGCCAAAAGCCTAAAAACCAGACAGGGGTAGATCATAAGTACTTGTTGACCGTTCTCTAGCCTATCTTTTCTAGAGGACATTCTTGAGTGTTGTGTAACAATATAACTTAAGCAGCATATTCTGAACATCAACCCTTATTGACAGCCTTTAGATGAAGCTGCTGCCACACCACCCCTACTGCTGATTATAGATGAAGAGCTCCATGTTCTGAAAGCCAGTGATTCCTGCCTGTTGATAGTCCTAGATTTGATGAGTGCTCTACATATGGTCAATCATGAAGTATTGTTGGATATATTGAGAATTGATGGAATAGTTCTCCAGTGGTTCACATCTGACAAACCCATACCAGCAGATAAAGACCAAAACTCCTTTTCTAGCTCAGTGCCTATTCCACAAGGTGTACAACACAGTTCTCTGTACTTACCCTTATACTCTTGAACCTCTAGAACCTCTTATCTAGAACTTCTTGGTGACCTTTCCAACACTAAGGCATATATATCATACATCAATGGTGTGACATCACTCAGCTTTTTTTGAAAGTCAGCTGTCTAAATTAAGGGCATAGCACTTTCAAGAGATGTTCACTTTCAAATCGAAGTTGTGGACTAACCTTTCAGTCTAACACAGGAACCAATTTTAGTAATTATAAAGTGGTACTTTGGAAAGTTGTATAGAAAATAGGTGTGTTAGTGAAGTCTAATATTTTGTGGTTTAATTTCAGGTGATGGTAGATCAGTCAGTTTTCAATTTTCTTACTAGTTGACGTGAGAGTTTTGTAATTGTGATACAGAGCCATATGTATTGGCCTGCATTCTATCTAGTGCCTACCACTCTCCTCATATAACACAGATCTTATGTACCACATGTTCTTCTCATAACTGTAATTTTTATTAAATTTAAATTTGCTAATGATCTATTTTATATGTGTTAGTACCAATTCGAAGTTCAACTTCAAAATGTCTTGGAGGAACACTTCTGGCACTGTACGTCCTTCCCTACAATTGTCAGAATCTTTTACGTTCCTGAAGTTTTGTATTTAATGTATACATTCCATAATAGCTATTTGCAGTTAATGTTTCCCCTATACATTTTATTGTATTAATGTTACATATTATTTGGCATTGTTTCCAGTATTCTCTATAATTCAGCTGATTATACACCCTTAAGTTATCTATGTACAAGATGTAAATTTGTATTGTTTCAGTTCGTATTTATTATTCTTTTTATATTTTCTGTATCCAAAGTTCATGCTTAACCCTGCAACATTTTCTCAGTGACAGTCTATGATATCTGCTTAGCCTCTTTCACAATTAGCAAAACTGCTAATAAATAATGTCATAAATAGTGTTACCAACAAGCAGTGCTCTACACTAGTGATGTTTTTTGTGCTCTGCGTCATTCTTCAAGCTCCTCATACTGCCCTCTTTAAAGTTTTGTAATACATGTTGCAAGAGTGATTGTTCTCATTATGACACAACTCACACTCTATTTATTTTAAATTGCTGGCTGAGGTTTAAAGAAAAGTATAATCTGGATATCCACATGATATGGCGCTACTTGGTAGCTAGGCTTCTGTGCTACTCTATCACCTGCTCTACTTGGATGCACAATGGCTAGTCACCGGGCTGAGGCTACTTTAAGTTTTTGTGAGGCAGCTAAGTGATAGCGCTATGACAACTGTAGGTACCAGAAAGTAATAGTGTATAAATTAGCTTCGTTGCTAAGGGTAAGGGAGTACCAGTATATGGGGCTCCAGAAACCTCTTCACCTTAGCTGTGAGCTTTGTGACAAAACTCGAGGTGGAGTGTATGGTTTTGGCTTCCATCTTTACCCCCACCCGCTTTACCTTCTCATCACTTCCTGGTCCCCGTCCTTACATTATCGTCCACATCCCGGTACACGACAGGTGTTCCTACATTGGGCCACCTCTGTTCTGAAACCTCGTAAAGTTCAACTAGCAAAGTAGCCCAACACACCGTGTTCGAAGATCAGTACACAGCATTGTTCCGGAAGGTCCTAAGGACTGGGACAAGGAGGTAGAAAGGGAATTACCAGATTACAAGTTAGTAATCAAAGCAATACGTTGCTTGATTCTGGAGAAGGCAGCAGTCTCCCAGTATAGCATCTCTCCAGTACATTTACCTAAGCATGCCAGGGGCTCCATTTCGAGTTACTTAGCTATACCTGCCAAGTTTCTCAGGTCCATGCACGACTAGCTAGGCCAGTCCTGTTTCTTTTTGTTAGAATTCTGGACCTTGTAGTTTTAGTCAACCAAGTATAAAACCAGGACCACAATTCGCAGGATACTCAAGAAAAAAAAACATGGGCCAGGGACACTTGACAGCTATTGTATTTATTTTAATCTGTAAATAAGGCGCTACCACACTTACAACATTACGACCCCTAGTTTAGGTTTATTTTCAGTGGGAATATATGACTGAAATACAAAACTGCGCTCTGTCAGCAGTTGGGAGCGCCAGGCGTGTTATTTTCAATGAATTTCCCATCTTGCACTGCAGATAGCCCTACTCGGAGGAAAGGGGGGTTTGCACTCGTGCTCTCCGGGGCAGGCACAGTCTTCAAGGGGTTAATGAAGTCTGCCTAGCTGGATCCTTTCCCAAAAGGTCTCACTTAAGAGCCACGGGTCCCCTATCTGACTGGCTGTAATAGAACGCTCTTATTGCCTGCGCCGTTTATTGACTGTCATTTCCGCTTCTGCTGGGGAGCTATTTTCTGGGTCGCTGATCCCACAAACTTAAAAGGGATTTCATTGATTAGATTTTATTGGAGGCTGCTTCAGCCGAGCTCAAGTCGTCGTTACTTCAGAGGGAAAAGGAACTTGTTTACTTTGATTATGTTTTAAGCGTGACCCTGTGATTGTTGTCCTTAGTACTTTGTAATGATTGACACTGAAACTGTAAAAAGAGCAGGGTTTCTTGAGGTTATTATCAGTTTAATCGCGTTGTAATAACATGCTTTAAAGATACGGGAATAAAGAGCGGAGAGACCCTAAATATATGGCCCCAGTAGTCAGGCGCTATAGGCACCCTTGGTTTGGTGCTTCTTGAAATAGCCGGCTGCCTCTTTCCAAGCACAAGAAGCCTATATAGGGGCCTATGTCGTTTAGCGCCCGAATAGACAATTTAGTGAACTTTCATCTCGCACTAACTCAAAATTAAATTGTATAACGACGTGAGTGAAAACAAGTAGACACACGACGATCAAATAAAATAGGTTTCTTTACATTTATAGTACTTGTGAGGATTCTTTCAGATAATCTTAGAAAAGAGTGTTTTGAACGCTTCTTAACTCAGGACCACCTTTGCTCACCTGAGGCATTCTTAAGCGATGTCAGCACTTCCATTAGATGAGAGTCACAGGCCATAGGCACCCCTTAGTAAAGAATCAAAATGATTCTAAACAACCAAAAGGGCAAATTTCTAATTTCCATGGAGCGCATGAACTCCTCACACCACACCTGGTCTGAAGACTGTGAGAATAAACTTTAAGCACACAAAAGGTGATAGGAGGAATAATTTCCACCAGTCCAACCACTGGCAACCGCTCGGGGTAGTGTTATAACCTATCCTTTTTTGCCCACGGTGTCACTCTAGACAGAGGTCCACATTACACAAATCAGTACTGACTCTACTCGGTGCCTAATCTAATTCATGGGTCCCACTCTGCAACTCTGGGCAATAGCTTGCTTAATCTCCACAACGGCCCCAACAGCGCTTGGATGCCTGGCGCCTCACAGGGAAAAGCCAGGAGGGGTTCCATAGCGATATGAGTACAGCGCCTTGAGACCCTAACGGGTGAGTAGTGCGCTATACAAGTGCTAATTTACATTTACATTTACTCTTAGTGAGAATAATCCATATGGAAGAGATACATCAATTGCCTCTGACACTGTTATCCCCTCTCTCCAACCAAATTAGTCCAGATCGTTACCTCCAAAATGAAGGATAACCGGAGGTGAGCGTCCCCTTGGTTTTTCAATGACAGCTTAGGATCTCAATAAGAAAACCTCGTGGCCAAACTACTTCATCCTGAAGCCAGCTCCTCTGGCATGCTCAGCAAATCCACCAATTTGATACATGCATCAGGCCCTTTTTGCATAAGAATGACCAAGGGTCAAGACCACACACAAAGGCATAGTACCATGGTTTACACAATATAAAAGCCACTTGAAACAATCAAATTTCCACATCCAATTGTCCGTACCAGTTTTGCATCAAAACCAGAACCCGTTGCTCAAGTTACTGCTCCAATGAAAAGGAATGTGAGTTAAAGTTAGATAGGTCAATCCCTACTGACACAAATTTGACATTTGAGAATTGAATCCTGGAAAACGGAACTCCGTCAGCATGGAGGAACAGAGCCCTTGCCACCCCAGCAGCTAAACCACCACATAACCTTCATTGTCCTCATTGTCCACATCAGGGTGCTCTGGCTTCCAGGGCCACTGTTGAGAATTATAAGCTCACCCTGTCATTTTTGATCAGTCTCAGAGGATGGCAAGAAAACCACCAGCCTCCCTCCTCCTCCTCCCAGCCAGTGAATCCCTTTGAACAGCTTGCTCGCATTGATTCGACCTGGCAACCAGCTCCCCTATCATGAAATCCTGTAAAAGGCCAAGCATAAGGCAATTTTAAACAAAAGGATCTCAAACTCTGCAGAGCACCACCTAAGAAGTTCTTCTATGACCATCCCAGGCCTGCTGATGACATGGGGCCAGCTGGTATCCGGCCTAGCCATTCCCAAACTCTCAAGGTCTCCCTAATGAAAAAGGAATTGGCAAAATCCCAAGCCCCCCCAATCAAATTTGTGAAAAATGTCGGGTGACTCTTTGCATAAGCAGTTGATCAGCCTTCCTGCTTCAAGAAAGAGAGAAAAATCAACCCATGGCATTTCAGAAAACAACTCCCTCTCACCAACTCCTCCATAAAAACCAGTTAAAATGCTGCCTCATAGGCTTTTTTATATTTACACACTAGGCTGTCTGCCACAAGGTGTGGCAGGACAGTGCACCAAGACTTCATAGCTGGTTAGGGTATGGTGTTAGCACTTCTGCTGCCTCTTGGTGGAAGTGTCTGAATTCCTACAACTTGAAATGAGATAGAGCATCTGGAGCATAATTCAACACCCCTGGTACATACTTAGCTTTATTATATCTTAAGCACAACAGAATAACCTCTATTGGCACTTTCAACACTATCTTGCACCTAGCAGGCTGTTCAATAATGGACTCAACCAAAGCCATGTTATCAGACCAGAACACTACAGACGACTGATCACAGAAATGACCTAAACACAAAATGATACCACAACTAGAAACAATTCAAGAAAAGTGACATTCCTTCTGCCGGCCACATATGACCCAAAATTGTTTCAAAACTCATGCTCTCTGAGGCATCCGTGAATAGGCTTAGCTCTTGGCTAGACGTAAGTGGTCCATGCCAGACTTCAGATCTATGAAACCCATCAAGAAAAGCCACCCTGATTCTCAAATCTTGTTTTGCCTCTGCTGATTGCCTTCTCCTGTGATTGTTTAGCTTAAGAGCAGACATTACTTGCACTATGTATCTGGGCTACATTATATAGATATATGGGGGGCCACAGGGACACCCCGAGCCCCAGGGGCCACCACAATCTCCCTGTGACTACTTTAATGTATTTTGGGATGTGGGGGCAAAAGGACCCCCCAGGTCCCAGGGACCACTACCTCCCTAGGACATTAAAAGAAATACATGGGCTGCCACACAGTCCCCACCCCGGGGACCACCACCTTCCCAGGGCTACAAAATAAAAAAAAATTGGGTGGCCACATGGACTCACCCCGTGCCTGGGGGACCACCACCTCCACATGGCAACAAGTTGAAAATAGTTAGAGGAGGCAGCGTGGACCCCCGGGCAATAATTTAAAAATAGTTAAGGGGCATACGGACCACCCTGGGCCCCAGGGACCAGCATCTCCCCGTAACTACATCATAAAAAATGTTAAGGGGGACCTTGTGGACCCTATGGGCCCTAAGAACCATCACCTCCCCAGGACTACAATAATAAATAAAAGGGGGGGGCTGCGTGGACCCCCCGGGCCTCGGGGACCACCACCTCCTGGGCTAACTAAATATTTTTGGAGGAGTTACACGGAACCACCCTTCTGCCCCAGGGACCACCACCTCCGTGGGCAGCAAATGTAAAATAGTAAAAGGGGGACAAGCAGGGACCCTCACTCTAGTCAGGGTAAGGGAGTTACACTCCTAAGACAACCCCTGCTTCCTCCCTTGCTAGCTTGGCACAAGCAGTCAGGCTTATCTCAAAGGAAATGTGTAAAGTATTTGTACCAACACACAGAGTAATACAGTGAAAACACTACAAAAGGGACACAACACCAGTTCCGAAAAATAGCCAATATTTATCTAAATGAAACAAGACCAAAACGACAAAAATCCAACATACATAAGCAAAGTTATGCATTTTTAAATAAAAAAGTCTTACTCAATATAAAGCAGCACGGGCGAGCGTACGTTTTAAAAGTCAGTGATGCGCAGATTCCTTACTTGCAAGTGAGGTCATGCATCGCTTTTTCTCCGGTGAGGTAGGTGATGCATCGTTTTTCTCTCCCGCAGAAGAGCGATGCGTTGATTTCCGGGCAGGCAACCTCAGGTCCGCACAGGTTCACGGGGGATTTTGATGCTGAGCGATGATCTCTGTGAAATTCCGCCGCACGGTGGTAAAGAGCCACGCTGCATGGGTGATGCGTTGATTTTGGCAGCTGAAAGCTGGTGTTTGCGTTGATTTTGGCAGCTGCTTTGCAGGTGGTGCAGCGAGTTTTCAGCTGCGAACCAGATACTATATTGATTTTTCTCCTGCACCGCTCTTGTGGTGCATTTCAGTCTTGGTTCCACCAGCTTCTCCTTTCATGGGCCCAGGGACTGGATTGGGCACCATTTGGCAGGATAGGAGTCTCAGCAAGAGAGTCCAGGTGCTGGCAGAGGAACTCTTTGATGGCCCTGAGTCTTCAGAACAGGGGTCAAGCTCAATCAAAGCCTTGGGGAAACTTCACAAGCAGGAAAAAACAGCAAAATCCAGTCTTTGTCCTTTCTCAGGCAGGAGCAGCAACTGCAGGCCAATCCAACACAGCACAGCACACTCACCGGCAAAGGGGCAGTACCCCTCCTCCAGCTCCTCTCTTTGGCAGAGGTTCCTCTTGATCCAGAAGTAATCTAAAAGTCTGGGGGTTTGGATCCACTACTTATATTCCTTTCCTTAAAGTAGGCAAGCCTCAAAGGAAAGTCTCTGTTGCTAACAGGATCCTGCCTTGCCCAGGCCTGGCCCCAGACTCACACTAGGGGGTTGGAAATTGCATTGTGTGAGTATAGGCACAGCTCTTTCAGGTGTAAGTGTCTGCTCCTCCCTCCCCACTCTAGCTCTGGATACTTATCAGGATATGCAGGCTACACCCCAGCTCCCTTTGTGTCATTGTCTAGAAGGAATTCACAAACAGCCCAACTGACAGTCTGACCCAGATGTGGATTCCACAGGCAGGCAGAGGCGCAGAATGGCTAAGCAAGTAAATGCCAACTTTCTAAAAGTGGCATTTTCAAACTGACAATCTAAAAAACAACTTTACCAAAATGTGTATTTTTAAATTGTGAGCTCAGAGACCCCAAACTCCTGATCTCTATCTGCTCCCAATGGGAAACTGCACTTAAAATCTATTTAAAGGCAGTAGCCATGTTAACCTATGAGAAAGATAGGCCTTGCAACAGTGAAAATCGAATTTGACAGTATTTCACTGTCGGGTCATGTAAAACACATTGGTACATGTCCTACCTTAAACATACACTGCACCCTGCCCATGGGGCTACCTAGAGCCTACCTTAGGGGTGCCTTGCATGTACAAAAAAGGAAGGTTTTGGCTTAGCAAGTGGGTAACATTGCCAGGTCGAATTGACAGTGCAAAACTGCACACACAGACATTGCAGTGGCAGGTCTGAGACATGTCTACAGAGCTACTTTGAGGGGGGCACAAACTGTGCTGCAGGCCTACTAGTAGCATTTGATTTACTGGCCATGGGCACCTCTAGTGAACTTTACTAGGGACATGGTAGCAAATCAAATATGTGAATCAGGGATAACCAATCGTAAGCACAAATTACACAGAGAGCACTTGCACTTTAGCACTGGTCAGCAGTGGTAAGGTGTCCAGAGTACCAAAACCAAGCAAAAACAAAGTCCAGCACACAGTCACAACATAGGAAGTAGAGGCAAAAAGGCAGGGAAGACTACACCAAGGATGCCAGGTCTAACACTGGCTCTTTACACAACAGTACATTAGTGTTAGGGTCTTGAGCCCATTTTTACAATGTTCACTGAAAAATTCCCAGAATGCAATGTGATATCTGCTATTAGGTCAGGACTGACTTAAAGTGAGACATTTGCCATGGGGGACACCGGTCATCTACGAATGTCAACACAATAGCAAAACTACATTAATGTAGTTAGTCAAAGAATATAGAAAAGTAGTGGCAAGCATGCTTAAAGCAGCAAGCTTCAGGAGCCCTAAATGCAGGGCTGCAGATTAATCTGGTGTATTTTAGAAGTTAAAAGATGTCTGAAGGTAATGTGCTGTTGGCAGGGTTGATTAGTCATGATGTTCAGTAAAGAGTGGGTGAATGACCTCAAATTGCGTCCAATACCTTATTTATCAAAACATATGACTATAGTACTCATACATTTGTAATTCATTAATAGTCATTTAAACCAGACAGTCCTGACAGAGTAAGTGTGAGAGGTTATGAGATGTGAGAGGGTAATAAGATGATAGTAAGAGTGCACAACAGTCTTTCTTTTCTTGAAACAGTCTAACATAAGTCTGTGGACTCACTTCCAAAAAGCAAGATTTTAATGAAATATATGCTTTATAGCAATCACTGCAAAAACCAACATATTTTGTAAACAGTGGAAAAAGCATTTTTGTCTGCTTTGTGGCTTAGGCAGGTGAATAGACACTGATAAAAACTGATTTGATTTCAAAAGGTTTGAGAAACTCTGAGAAAATACCACTAAAATCTACAAAGAAAGTAAGCACTGAAAACAGCCCAGCCTATCTATGTTTTCCTGACCAGGAAGTTAATGCTAACACATTCTTGCATATGCATCTCGTCTATTGCACCTTTCCTCACTACCACTGCTATCTCATGACATATTAGATCACACGGGTGCGGAAGGGGTTGAGTGAAGGCGTACCAGAAGTGTAACTCCCAGGATGGTATACACAATGTGCTGCTCCTACCTCACTGGTGCATGAGGCAGCAGTATAAGGGATTCTCTTCTCTGCAGTTAAGAAGGCAGATACAGAAAGTGGAGCACCATTAAGACTCACATAGCTTGATAGGCTCAAGTCCCTGGAAGAAAGCACTAAGGTCACTGGCGATTCCAGCAGACCCTGATTGCAATCAGGCCATTAGGGAGCCTTAGACTCAGACTGCCCACAAGAACATCTTTGTGTAGGGACACGCAGGGAGAGAGGATAGATGGAGAGTAGCAACATGTGGGAGTCTACAGCTCTTTGGCAGCAGTTTAGCTAGTCCTGCGTAGTCTCAAGGGCTGCCTATCTTTAATTGAGTGAAGAAACATAGGTGTACTTTCATTTACATCTCATATTAACCTTGTGTCAATCTTTATAGCGGTACCGCAACTATCCTAGCACTTCTCCCTCTGTCATCTGTTCCAGGAGCGGCTAGCGTGGCTGGGCGGGCAGGAGCTCTGAGGGGGGGGGGTGTTGGGGGGGGAGGAGGTACAGGGTCACAGGAAAAAAACAATTAAATAATAATAATAAAAAAGACTTACCTCTGCTCCCGCGCCGCGTGCCGCTCCTCTCCCTTCGCTGCTGCAGGCACAGGCTCCCAGCCTGCCCTGCGCCAATCCTGATGCTGCTCAAAGCAGCTTCAGGATTGGCTGGGAGGCTCTTTCCAGCCCAGCAGCCATGTTACTGGGCTGGAGGAAGCCTACAGCGCATGTGTGTTTGGCCGGCCCAAGATGGCCGGCCAAACACACATGCGCTCTGAGGGGAGTGCACACAGTACTCCCCTCGGCTCCTCACCCCCAATGCCCCACCCCTTTTACACGGAAAGGATAATAAACAGAGTTTATGATAAAACAGAGTTTATTATCCTTTCCGTGTAAAAGGATTTGCAGCGGTTGCTGCTGGCGGCGGGGCGATGCTTTTCCACCCATATGGAGGAGCTGCACCTGATCTGTTCCCTCTATTGCTCATGCCTATTTGGCGTTTGGCTTGTATTGTAGTAATGCTATTGTAGCACCATTGTGTAGTTTTAGCAGGGGAGCAGTGCAAAGCAGCTATCACAACTTTCATTCAGAGAAGCCTCATAGACGATAAGATTTGCTTAGGACTCTTCACACATCATGCGGTCCTAGGCAGCCTCTGCAAGTCCTGCAGCAAAATGCATGGCCAAAGTACTGCCCAGGGGGTGCAATGGCACAGCATGAGCAGTAACTATAGAAGTGTTGTAAATAAAGTGTAGGGTTGTAGCCCTGTCTCAGGGTAGGTGGGGGGGGAGTTGTTTCCTAGGGGTTTCCTTCACATCCCCAATCTTACCGCCATGTTTGTTGTCCTCCATGTTGGTCCCCCACTTATATCATGGAGCCCATTCCTAGCGTGCGGCTGGGGCAGCCAGACTCGTGTCCTACTTATCAGTACCATCCCACACCACTCGAGAGCTTCTTGGGAACTTGCCTGAGAATTGCTTGAGTCGAACATAAGTTTAGATGCGCCTTGCATTTGCCTCAGGAGGACAGACAGCGTTGCTGTCGAAGCAATTAGTGTATGACGGTGTAAAACGGCGAAGGGGTCTACATAACAAATGGGCACGTGTGTTTAGTTCGCGCTTTTGTAGATCGTGTCCTCAAACAATGGGACGAAAGCACTGTTCAAAGTAAAAAAACATTCTTGGTGTTACAGAACTCCAAAGCAGAGCCTGGAACTTTCTTTGCGCATTAAATATTAAGCAGCCCTAGGTCTGATTTCATAACTGGGTAAAAAAACATAAATCGCAGCCTTGTCGTAATGCTGTTACGCCTTCACTAAGACAGTTTGAGTGCTGCATACAGCAGGGCCCTGGTACACTGCGTCCTCCTCTCTGGAGTGTAATCCACCGTGGCTTCGTGCAGGCTCGTGGTTAGTTTTGTGGTCGCTAATGGTTTGTATTAGTGAGAGCAGCGCTTAGCTGAGGCGTGCAGAGTGGAGAAAGCAGCTGTGATCGATATCATGCGATGTGTGTAACTAAAATGTCAGCCAAGGGTCTCTCCCGACACGGTCTAAATATATTTTTCTGAAAATAGTTCAAATTATACCCCCCACCACGCATTGCTTGTATCAGCTCACAGCAAGGGCACATTCTGCTATATTTGCATGTAGGGAGATCTCAGCTCTGGGCCTCATCACGCATTAGCTGGTAAATTAGGGTAAAAAATACTGTGCCCGTAATTACCGTTACTATGTGGTATTACAACTTTATTACAAATTTGAGGCGCAGTAATGAGAAATAGCATGTGAGACCCAGTATTACCAGGCTGTTTACCACGTTTAATGCTTCCCAATTTATAGTCAAAAACCTGTTCCTGAAAAAGTGATACAGCATGAGGTAATACCAGCTAGTAATAAATACTTCTAATTGCACATAACGGTATTTACCACCGAAAACCACGTGGTAATAGCACTCTGCACTTCTTATGGAATCAAGATTAATATAACCTATCATTACACACGTTCTTGTATAAGAGGACTCCCTGGGCATGATTCACGAGTAATCGGTATTTATTGTTACCCAACTCAATTGTACTAATTTTATGAAAATTGGAAGACTGGAATGCTGAGTGGACCTACCCACACTGTATCCTCAAACCATGAAGTCCAACATGGATCCGTGAGGTGGATACATTAGTCCACTGGGCTAACTGATCCATATTAAGTGTTTGTAAAATGAAAGGAGATAAGATTTAGTGGCAGACTTTGCAGGTGTTTTGGTTTAAGTGAAATAAATACAATGCAATGTTTGCTGTGTAGGATTCAGTGGTGCAACCATGGTAGTTCTAATAACCACTTCTGGAACAATGCCACTACATAGAATGAGTCAATCCGTACACAAGGAACAATGGTAGAACAGCCTGGGTACTCCCATGCTGTTATAGACTGGTGTACCAGGACAGAGCATCTTGAGGCAAGGTCAATGAGGTTAACACATCAACATATACCTGTCAAGTGCTCTCTCCCAAATAGCTTTTGTAATCTAACTCTTGTTATCCCACAACTAGTATTTCCTAATGCTGCCTATACATCCAGTGTCAGTTATATGGGAACCACATTTCCCGCCCGTCTTGATGACATGAAAGGTTCAAATACAAACATAATGTTGTCTTCCTCACGTTAATCGCACAATTACCTTCTGATGAGGATCTAAAACCTGGCACACTAGCAATTCAAACTATTTTTTGTTTAGTTTTGGCTGTAGCTTCCTGTGGCAAATACAGACCCTGGAAAGCTGTAGTTGGGAGTCTGCCAACATAAAATACCAAAAACCAGGCAAAAATCCTGAGGCACAAGCCTCTTACTGCATACAATGCATAGAGCAGAGCACACGGTCAAATCACAAGGCTTCAGAATTGTCTTTTGCAGTCTTAGACTTTTCTGGTCCTCAACATAGTTCTCAGGCCACCCAGAACTCAAGCTAGAGTACTGTAGTTCTTTGTGGTTTTGTTTTTGGGTCTAGGTGTACAAGAATGTTATATTGATCTCCCTATGGGTGACTAGCCCTATGCGACCCCAAAGGAAGAATTGCCCCTTTTAAACAGGGGCATAGCTTGGTCAGTGAGATTTGGGGAGGGGGGTGTGAGCTTTAGATTTCCCAACAATCGCGCTGGCACATAATGTTAAAATGCATCATACCACAAGCATGGCACAAAAGAAGGGCTTGGGGGCAGCATAAAGGGAGAGGCATGCAGGTTGGTAGGGGCACTAAGTGGGAGAAAGCACATTATTTTGTGAAATAACCAGCATTTTTTAAATATTCCCAAACAGAGTGAGGGAGAGAGTGTGTGTGTTTTAGTTTGTGTGTGTAAAATTCATGGTGAAACAGACAGACACCCCACCAAACCTGACTAAAAGCCCCTGTACCCAACTATTTATCACACGGTAGATTAGTTAGAGGGTGTAACACCCACACCCCCTCGAAGCTACAGCTCTGCTTTTAAATGACCATTATACAGAACGTGCCAACCAGAGGACAGGTTGCTGAAGTGAAAGGTTATGGAAGCTAGGTGATCATATGGAAAGGGCACTTTGGCAGCTGCAATGTACATGTTCTGCTAGGCTGAGCGGTGATGACAAAAAAGAATATTGAGGCTGTGCACCTGGAGGATTGTCAGAAGGGAGTCAGAAGTTATAAAAGGTGAATCTAGGAGCTGAAGCAAGAGGAGCTTTGCCAGGTTTCCTGAATCTTGCAGCTGAATAAGATTCACAGTGGTGCACCTCGTCCAGATCAGAGTTGTCTTGACAGACTCATCCTGGTTGTTGGAGATAGGATTTTCAGAGTGTGTGCCTTATGCATAGGGCACAGTGCCACCCCACGGCACAACAGAACCAGAAGCTGGTGAGATGTTGACCCCAAGATAACTATATCCCATGTGTCCTTCACAGATCCACCAACTTCAGGGAACCTGTCAGATATAATTGTAGAGACTGCTGGCTTCGTTTAGCTCTGGTAAATACAACAGTAATGCCTTGCACCAGTGATAGCATTAGCATAAGGGCATGATAATAGGCATAGAAGATTGGCCACCAAAATAATGTGTACATGGTTTATCCAGGTACAAGCACATTTATATAGTGATCATGGTTTTATTTGTGAGCTGCAATGTACCTTAGTAGCCTTGGAGTATTTGGTGTCTGAAAGCAGGAATGGAGGCTCTGCACCTCTCTACACGTTGATACATGTTCTGTGTATGATCAAGAGGTCAGGCTGCCTACGCTCACAGTAGTGAGAAGATCATCCCACCATGTCCATATTTACAAGTGCCACATAAACGCCTAACTTATAATTCTCCAGAAAAGAGGACTTAAGGTTTTTGCAGTACCCTAGGCATCCCAGGGATAAGTTGAGGGCCTGGCTGCTCTAGCTCTGAAAGCCAAGTTCTCTCCAACAGGGGCTTTGGCACAGGAGAACCGGGTTTGACTTATCTCAGGAATCAGGAGAAGTCTTTAAGATCCACGATTGGTTTAAAGTCAGTGTGTGCCAGCACACCTCTGTTTCGAGAAAAGCTTAGATTCTATTTCTACCACCAATTACATTCCTTCATCCCGTACGAGACAGCCAAGATAGCCACAGTCAACTGTGTATGTAGGATGAAGGCTGGCGTAAATTTTAAGGAACACTTCATAACCGATTAAAATAAAAACTTAGAAACAATGTAGTCCCGAATGACTACTGAATAACTTAGGTTACATCCAGCTAAGAAGTTATGAAATTACAGACCTGAAATTTCCGAAAAATGCTCACCATGTAAGTGGTGTGGTGAGGTCTCTGCAGAGCCGTACTAAAGTACGGTCAGAGCTTTAAGCCCCCTAAAACCATGGAGGAAAATTGAAGGTGGAAGGACCTGGCAAGTGCACAGGATTTTATGCCATGCTATGCCACTGCCATCCCTCCCCAAACAACACATTAAAGACTTCTGAGGCTGACTCCACACCCGAGGCAGATTTCAAAATCTGTAATGGATTTTAAAAGTGCAGAGTATCCACATGCAAGCTGTAAACCTACTCGATGTAATGATTTCCATCTCGCCTAGCGTGCACCGTGTAGTGTCAGCACTTCACCATGATACCATGTGAAGTGTGCCGACATCGTGTGGCACAAGGTAGCAAAGTGTGACTGTGCAGGTCTGTATTGAAACATAAATTAATAAGAGGTTTTCAATGATATCTATTTCCATCATGTATATCCATGTCTTTGAGAAGAGCCACAGTGACAGAAAATATGAGATTTAAAATTTCTCTGTAACTCACATTCAACATTGCACACTGCTGTGCTGAAGATAGCAGCCCACGTGCACCGATTAATAAGTTTATATCTAACAAAAAAGTACTTATGCACATAGGACAACACCTGAGCCGTGTTAAACCTCTCTCTTGTTACTACTGTGATGTCTACATGTGCATAGGGGTTATCCATTTAAACAGAGACACGAGGTCTAGGGCTGGTTTAAGATTCAACCTATCTAAAATTTAGATTTATTGAGACTAGAAAAAGATGCATTCTGAACATATGCTATGTAATTTATGTTTCTAAAGAAGGATTAATGAGTTCTTCTGTCATTGATCAGAAACTTAAATAACTGTACACAAAAGATGGACATATAAAGATACAAAAATAAGCACATGGCATCATTTCTTTACTTTAAATATCAAAGTTTTGAAATTAGAAGGTTTATTTCAACTAGTAAAATGCTGCATAGTAGCTAGGGCTGAGTTCCTCAAACCAAGGGTCGCACCCTGGTACAGTCAGTAGAATGCTCTATTTCTATCAACTGGGGATGGAGATCATTTAAATGTATGCCATGATCAAGTTAGTAATGTGGGGAATTGAGCTGCTGAGGTCACAACACTGACATGCTTGGATTACTAAAGAAAAAGGAAGTCAGGTGATAAAATGAGACCATTTCTCATGCTCTGAGAACGTGACATATTTTGGTATTTTAAGGAGACTGTACATCACTTTTATGCACAGTGCAGAACATTTAGGGGGACATTTCTGGAAATTCTGTGTTAGACTGCAATTATTCTGTTGCACTCACAAATCAAAGCATCCAGAAATTATTCTATTGCATTTTTTTTCAAATATAATTTATTGAGAGAAAAAAGCCATGAAATTGATAGCACTTTCAGAAGGGCTCACCATTGGTAGCCCAACTATCAGCACTTGATCAAAATAAAATTAAAGTAAACAACAGAGCGCAAAAGCATTCTGCAGGGCTGTGCAATATCCATTTCTTCTTCCACTTAAAAGAATTGAATTACCTGAATTAAATTATTCTGATTAAATTGGCAGACCTGAGCGAAACTTGCCGCAGCCTATCCAAACGCAAAAGTAATACGAGAGAACAACCAAAGCAATATACAGAAAAAAGGGTGGAATTATTAGAAAAGAACATTTTTTAAACACAGATGGCATTTAACCATTAAAGTTTAAGAGCTATTGTGTGAGAATGGAGAGGAACTTTCAACATATACAAATGAACAATGCAATGGGTCTTGCATTTGCTCGAGTTAGAGCTATTGGCTTTGTACATTTCTAACTGGACTTTTTGTGTAACATAAATTAAAAATTTAGTGTAAAACATTAGTTGACATTAGTGAGCTGTTACAAAGCGCAATGGCCACCATGAGCATGAGCGCCAAGGAGAGACACAAAAGGAAAAAGAAGTTCGCTCACAGTCAAACTTATCAGCAGTCGTGCAACAGGCTTAGTCTGCAAGGCAGTAACAAAACTGCCCCGAGGCGGGACAAACGGAAAGCACTTACCAATGATAACAAGTGATTTTTTTTTTAAAGGCAAGCCGACCAATGAGCGAAAGTGCTGCCCATGAGGTGGGCTTGGTTAAAAGCCCACAATTCTTACAACAGGTCAAAGTGCCTGCGAGATCGACCTAAAAAGGGGGACATTTTCCACCTTCTCAAACTGAGTGGAAAGTGTCAGCAGGGCTACAGGGGGCAGGGTAGGTGGGGCTGGGGGACCTTAAGACAGTGTGAGTGCAAGCAAGGCTGTGAGGTAGTAAGACCTGGGGTGCAGAGTTGTAGGGCATGTGTGTGCTTCTCCGGGGAGAGCACTTTCAACTCCCCCTGGACAGATGCAGGGGGCAGGCGTCTTGCCTGGCAGTGCTACTACCGGCAGCCCCTTCTGAGCCCAGAACTATTGGCTATACGTTTTCAGACCTGGTAATTCCGGGCCCAGAGAATCATAACTGAGACTAGGTGAAATTGCCAGCTTCTAATGAGGGCTTTAGTAAGTTGGATCTAGGGATGGTATGTGTTATTGGTGTCAATTAGCTGCCACCCCCGCATGTGCTTGGGTACCTCAGGTACTCTCCCTGCTGCCCAGGAGTACAGTTGACATGAAGGCGATGGCAGGAACAGAAAATAAACAGGTGTCAGCCATGTTTACTGCCTGTAATCATCACTTTTCGGTTTTTTTCCTAGCCCCTCAGCAGCAAATAAGAGGCTGTTGAAGAGCCGTGAGTGGGAAACACTCACTCTTTTGATGCCATGAGGGGTCAAAAGGTGTGTGAAGTCACTTCTGCTGGTGTTTTGCTGTTTTGACGCCCAGAGTAGAAGATGCTGCAGCTTCCTCCCTCTCCTTTAAATAGTTTGATGGTATAAAGAAAAGTAAATATTTATAATTGAGGTGGGATCATGAAGTTTAGGCTGAATTCTTCCCGTTCTGAACTGTGGGTCTCCTGTAATGGATATACATTGTCTTTCAGCCCCACCTAACTTACCCTCTCCCATGCACGATGCAATTCCATAAACTCCTTAGTTTGTAGCTCTCTCTCTTGTAGTTCCAATATCATTAAGTGTATGTGGACATTCAAACCACACTTTGGCCATTTCAGAGCCCTGTTAATAATATGTTTTTACTGTTACCCCATTTAATGGCACTTAATTTACTGACCTTAGATGGAAGGATGGAAGCCTGTTTAGACCTTTCCAGGATTTAGGGTCATGATCTGCAGTTCACTGCATACATCAGCTGTTAAAGTTCATCCCAGGGAGTTATCCTGCTACCATCATATAGACATCTATATATGGTACTGATAAAGAGAAACCATTGTTCCTGAAAGCTTACTCCTTTCCCACTCTGTATTATTTTGCTGTAGACAAAAATCCAGTTATTATCTACAAATGCTCTTGCATGTGGTCGTTGGAGTTTGGCGAGCACAGGAGAACTAGGAAGCGAGACGTGGTTACGTGTTTTGATCAACTGCTATGAAACTATCTTTCTCAGCATATTTCAAAATTGGATTCAGGATATTGGCCATGGGTTCCCTCACCGGAAAAAGTACAGAGGTGGCCACAGAGGCCATCTTTTAATAGTATGAGCAGGGGAGCTTGCAGCCACACCGTCTGCTAATGTACTTCTTGTCGCTGGCCCAACATATGTGGGAGCAGCAAGCAAGCTCGACAGAGCTAGGATGTTGCGGCCTGCTATTTTCCATGAAACGCTGTGCAATTAACTTCTTTCCAGGAGCTTTAAATTGCCAAGGACCTGCGTGCAGTAGCAATGTACAGCACTCTGTTAGACATGTTCCCAGTTGGGGCAGGGTTGACCTTAGAACAGTGTGAGTTCAAGTGATGGCATAAGGTAGTAAGTACTGATGAGCGAGCAGGCTGAGAGCTGTTAGACCCACAGTTTTCCACTGCAGCCCCTTCTTACACACACCAAGGAGGTTTGGTGGGGACAAGGAGGAGAGCCAGAAGATAATTCATGTGCGTAAAGCGAGATGGAGTACTGTGCGCTGTTTTAAATTATGAGGAAGACATAACAGAGCTGATGCACCCCATCAGATTATTCCTTCAATACCTGTTAGTCCTACTTAGGTGTGTGCCCCATAAGCTTTGCCATTTCGCCCCCATGCCCACTAAGTCTTTTTTTTGTAGCCCACAATGACATGACCACTACCAACATCTACAGTTTACTTATCTAACCTAACTTGCTGCCTATCAGTGCATCAAAATTCATACTCCAGTGATGCACTTTTCTATGCATCGCTCTACTTTCAACGTTGTCTCCCACATTTTAATGCCCACCAGAATCTTCATAGGCAGCGCTGTTAATGGTAGCAAGATTCGCAAACTCCACTCCTGCTTGTTGTCAAATGCCTCATTGGAGCTGACAAAGGCATGGGACAGGGCCTTCCTTCTCAGATGGGATGAACAGAGGACTGACTGATGACATCGGAGCTCCTCAGTTTTATTAACCTTTGTTCCTAAGACAGTGCAATCTATCTTCCAAGGATTGGGCAGAATGTTTCCAATCTTTGGTGCCAACATAAACTGGCATTATTGCCTCAGCCACTACAACATCAGCTTGAGGAGAATAATTCCCGGGCATGACACAGAAGTCCACGCGGCTGCAGAAGCTCAAGAAGGTATTCTTGCTGAACCCATGAAGGCCACCATGAACGTCTCAAAAACATAACAGACTCTATCACATGGAGCTCTGCCATAACCTCTGTTGCCCCCCTCTGTTCCCTCTGTCCTACTCTGTTCTATTCACCTCTTTACATCTCACCTCTCCCTTGCCTAGGATTGTTGGCTAAAACACATTTTTCTTTCTCATTTTAGCTGTTCCAAGAAATGGTTGTTAACTCATGCTCCTGACTAGAGGGAGGCCAGTGACTTAATGAGGTTGGGGTGGCTGCCCCATCATATACATTGGATTCCCTTTCAGCAAGTTTTAACTGGGCTGAGAGGTGACTAGGGATCTGAACATTAAGCTAGTGAAGGATGCAGGAAACCTGTAATTTTTTGTCTTTGATTTCTTGGGTTGGGATGCATCCTGGATCAGTTGAGGTCCCTGCTTCATGGAAGACACAGACATGCCAGGCCTCAATAGGATCAGAGCATGGACATGAACACAGGACTGGCATGTTGCCACCCATTAGATCAGGATGTCAAGTGGTCTGATAACCACAGAATCTTCCAACACAGCTGATGGCAATGATTGGTGGAGGAATGCCAACATGGCTGTAAGTTGTTACCATCCCTTGGAAGTCATTCAAAGAAGGAGTTTGCCACTGATCATTTCAGAAACCTTGTGAGGAGTGCTCAGAGAGGACAGCCTCTCTTGGGACTGCTTGCCCCCTTGCGACACCTATGCCCCTCATCCCACAATACTCCCCTGCCGTTGGTGCAGACAATATTCCAAAATTGAAAGAAGAAGCAGTGCATCATCTAACCAAGTAAAATCGTCCTATGCTTTCAGTCATCAGGGAACCCTTGAGCAGAGTAATCTGGGATTTCCTTGATTTCCTTCGCCCTGCAGGATTGGCCACCTGCATAGAACAGCCTAGGGAGATCTCATCAGCCCGAGACCTAGCATTTGGGGTCATGCTTGTGCAAGCTGGGTCAGTGAGTCTGGAGGAAAAAACTCAATAGTATTTAGGCCCATATTTATACTTTTTTAGCGCCGCATTTACGCCACTTTTGGATGCAAAAACGACGCAAACTTACAAAATGCAATTGAATTTTGCAAGTTTGCGCCACTTTTGCGTCAACAAATGACGCAAATGCGGCACTGAAGTACAAATATGGGCCTTAGTGTGCAAGGTCAATCAGTATCGGGAAACCGAAAATATGGACTAGCGTGGATTCGGTTAGGGGTATGAAATAAGCCTCTTCTGTAAATCATAAGCATTTTGATGATGGTTCACATGGCGTGTCATGCAAGGAGTAGAAGGACAAGAAGTCATTTTATTGATTTTTCTTTTTTTTTGTGGAAGTTACAAATGTATCAATAGTGCTGGGAATTTCCTGAATGTCAATTGAGTGTCAGTAGATGTGGACATTAGATGCAGGACTTCATTCTTGTTTCCAGATTTAACACAATATTCTGTTTTGAGGTGATATAATTTCTCTAAGCGTTTACATGTGGCTTTTAGGAAGCGCAAATCTAGTCTGTCGCTGAAGAGGGCTAGGGACAATATAATCTGAAAAACCCTTCTACAAACACGTATTATCATTTATGTTCTCAATTCCAGTGTTAGAGATACAGGAGTCCTATGTCTATGCAACATCCACATAATTCTACAAATTACATTACTCATACTACCTTTGGGTTAGAGTCTGATGTCCATGTGCATGGACGTGCCAGTGATGCACAGAAGGCACACCTAAGGCAAGCCCGTCTGTGCCCGTTTGTGTCTGGACTGTGCTTGGCACCCAGGCTCCTGGTAATTCAGACATGTCTCCAGCCATCAGGTATTCTAGAAACTCCCTACTGAGTTTACGAGGTATATGTGAATCCACTCCTTGTGTGGTATTTTCTTTTAATGACATATATGATCTACGCCAGTGTCGCTGTAGGACTTGTGGCTTTTTGGCCTGTTATCCACATGCTACTGTCTCTAATAAGCCGGAGGGGAGCTTAATAATAGATTCCATCCCAGATAGTGTGGGGGGAGGGGATCCATAACTGTTGAACCAGAGACTAAACTTAAACTTATTAAAGCAAGATCATTGGTAAAACATAAGATGGAATTTGCCGATTTTCTTTTATCCTAGATCTTTATTACAAAGTCATAAGCCAATGAAGTATCTGGCCCAGACCTGGTTGATGCAATTCCACCAAGCTATGCCATTTCAAAATTGAACAGAGTGGGTAGGCCTGGAAACGTTTTGGCAGTAGTGTTTAAAGCCCACTATCAGTACCATCTTGATTCTGATTTAGGCACGAGGACTTGTCAGGATCTGCGTTTTAAGCTTAAAATGTCTGCCACTAGCTCATTTGCTGATCTTTTGGTCTATAGACCTTCATAGCCAAGAGTCCCTTTCCAAATGAGATAATCATTCTCATAGAACCATGTATGGTGAAGAATGGGTTGACCATTCTGGGTGATTTTAATTTTTGTCTTGAAGAGAATACTAACATAGACACTATAGTGCTTTTTGTTCCCAATTGGGTATGAGACTGTCCCAATTGGTTTCTGCTCCTATACACGATGCAGGATACACCCTAGATGGCATCTTTTCAAATGTCCCTAGAGTGCTATTCCAGTCAGTGAGTTGGTCGAATCATGGTGCAGTTGCTTTTTCATTTATGCCTCCCCCTTCAGATAGATGTCCACCTCTTAGCAATACAATCTGCAGGAGAATGTAGAAGGGGGTATCTGCAGAAGTTTTGATTAACACTCTAGATAGTATGCCAATTGAGATCTAGGATGATGTGGACAAGGGTGCAGAATACTTTGCAGTCTGGTTTGATGCTGTGGCCAATAGGGTAGCCCCTATACAGTTAATGAAGCAGGGGAGGCTTCCACCCCCGTCCCCACATTACCCTGGTTCAAATGAAAGGCTGTGAACTCTTGTGCAAAAAAAGGAGAAAATAATTTGAGCAGCAAGAAAAAACGTATATATAGGAACAGAATAAGGGAATACAGACTAGCCCTTAAAGAGGAAAAGTCCTCATAGTGCACCTACAAAATTGAATCCACCACATCCACTACAGAACTTTTTAAGGTGGTGCAGCATCTCTCTAGTCCTCCATTAGCTGGAGAGCTGGACGGCTCACAACACTTTCGCAATCAGCTAGGCGGCTTTTTTCCAACGTAAAAGTATTGATATTTATGACAGACTTGAGGTATCAAAACCAGTGGCTAAGGAACATCGCCCACTGCTCTGAGCAGTGCAAAAAAGGAAAAATGAAATGATAATAACACAATGTTATTATCATTTAATATTTCAGTGCAGAGCCAGGTTAGGATGGGTGGGGTTGGGCTGTCACAGGTCGGAGGAGTGGTATGTGACCATAAGTGTGCATGACCATTTGGCCGGCTGTCTTGGGCTGGCCAAACAGACATGCGCACTTAGCATTTCTCCACCCAGCTGTATTGCACAGCCGGGTGGAGAACATGAACTGACTCCCACTCCCTGCCTGATTGTTGAACCACACTGCTTGGACCAATCATGATGCTGCTGTCATGTTGCTGGTGACAGCAGCATTGTGATTGGCTTAGCGGAGTCTGTGAGCTTCCGTCAATCAATCAATCAATCAATCACATTTATAAAGCGCGCTACTCACCCATAAGGGTCTCAAGGCGCTGGGGGGGAGGGGGTCAGTGCTCGAAGAGCCAGGTCTTGAGCTGCCTTCTGAAGGGGAGGTGTTCGGGTATGGCGCGAAGGTGACTGGGCAGGGAGTTCCAGGTCTTCGCTGCCAGAAAAGAGAAGGATTTTCCTCCGGCGGTGGTTTTGCGGATGCGGGGAACGGCTGCCAAGGCCTGACCGGTCGAGCGTAGAGTGCGCGGAGGAGTGTAGAAGGAGACGCGGGAGTTGATGAGTTTGGGTCCGAGGTTGTAGAGGGCTTTGTGTGCGTGGGTGAGGAGTCTGAAGGTGATCCTCTTGTTGACCGGGAGCCAATGGAGTTTTCTCAGGTGTCCGGAGATGTGGTGGTGGCGAGGTATGTCCAGGATGAGTCGTGCTGTGGCGTTCTGGATCCGTTGAAGTTTCCTCTGCAGCTTGGTGGTGATGCCGGCGTACAGAGTGTTCCCATAGTCCAGGCGGCTGGTGACGAGGGCGTGGGTGACGGTCTTCCTGGTGTCGATGGGGATCCAGCGGAAGATCTTGCGGAGCATGCGGAGGGTGTTGAAGCACGCTGAGGTCACCGAGTTGACCTGTCTGGTCATCGAGAGGGAGGAGTCCAGGATGAAGCCGAGGTTGCGTGCGTGGTTGGTCGGTTGGGGAGTGCTGCCTAGGGCGGGGGGCCACCAGGAGTCGTCCCATGCGGAGGGGGTAGGGCCGAGGATGAGGACCTCCGTTTTATCTGTGTTCAGTTTCAGTCGGCTGTCTGTCATCCAGGTCACTACTTCCTTCATGCCGTCGTGCAGTCTGGTCCTTGCTGATGTGGGGTTGTTGGTGAGGGATAAGATGAGCTGGGTGTCGTCGGAGTAGGATATGATGTCGAGTCCGTGTTTGCGTGCGATGTTTGCCAGGGGGGTCATGTAGACGTTGAATAGGGTGGGGCTGATGGAGGATCCTTGGGGTACGCCGCAGATGATCTCCGTGGCTGCGGATCTGAAGGGGGGGAGGCGGACTCTCTGGGTTCTTCCGGAGAGGAAGGAGATGACCCATTCCAGGGCCTTGCCTCTGATGCCGGCGCTGCAGAGGCTGTCTATCAGGGTGCGGTGGCAGACCGTGTCGAAGGCTGCAGAGAGATCCAGGAGAATGAGGGCCACGGTTTCACCCTTGTCGGTCAGGGCTCGGATGTCGTCCGTGGCTGCGATGAGGGCGGTTTCGGTGCTGTGGTTGGCCCTGAATCCGAACTGAGTGGAGTCGAGGGAGTCGGAGGTTTCCAGGGCGGCGGTGAGTTGAGCGTTGACGATTTTCTCAATCACTTTGGCGGGGAACGGTAGGAGGGAGATAGGCCGGAAGTTTTTGAGTTCGGTGGGGTCTGCTGTAGGTTTCTTTAAGAGGGCGTTGAGTTCTGCGTGTTTCCAGCTTTCAGGGAAGGTAGCGGTGGTGAGGGAGGCGTTGATGACGTCTCGGAGGTGGGGTGCGATGATGTTGTCGGCCTTGTTGTAAATGTGGTGAGGACAGGGGTCGGAGGGTGATCCCGAGTGGATCGAGTTCATGACGCGGGTGGTTTCCTCGGTGGTGGTAGGGTTCCAGGCGAGGATGGTGGAGATGTCGTTTGCGGCTTCCGGGGGCGGGTTCATGTTGGTGGTCATGAAGCTGTTGTAGATGCCGGCGATCTTACGGTGGAAGAAGGTCGCGAGGGAGTCGCAGAGGTCCTGTGAGGGAGGGATGGGGTTGGTTTCTGCGTCCGGGTTGGAGAGCTCTTTGACGATGCCAAATAGTTCCTTGCTGTTGTGGGCGTTGTTGTCAAGTCTGTTCTGGTAGGCTGTTTTTCGTGCGGTGCGGAGGCGTTGGTGGTGTTGGCGGGTGGTGTCCTTGAGAGCTGTCAGGTTTTCCTCTGTCGGGTTGAGGCGCCATGTCTTCTCGCGGAGGCGGCATTCTTTCTTGGAGTTTTTGAGTTCGGTGGTGAACCAGGAGTTTTTCTTGTGGTTGTTGGTGTTGGTTTGGGTCTTCAGAGGGGCCAGGAGGTTGGCGCAGTCGGAGATCCAGTTGGTGAGGTTGTTGGCGGCCTCGTTGGGGTTGCTGGTGCTGGTGGGTTGGTTCAGGGAGAGCGTTGCTGCGAGTTGTTCTGTGGTGATTCGGTTCCAGTGTCTTTTTGGTGGTTGCCGGGTGTGGTGATGCACGGTGGTTTTCTTGAAGCTGAAGTGGACGCAGCTGTGGTCCGACCATGTGAGTTCGGTGGTGTGGCTGAAGGTGATGTGTTTGCTTGAGGAGAAGATGGGGTCGAGCGTGTGTCCGGCGTAGTGGGTGGGGGTGTTGACCAGTTGTTTCAGTCCCAGGTTGGCGAGGTTGTCTAGAACGGCGGTGGTGTTGTTGTCGGTGTGGTTCTCCAGGTGAAAGTTGAGGTCTCCTAGGAGGATGTAGTCGGTGGATGAGAGTGCGTGGGGGTTGACGAAGTCTGCGATGTCTTCGCTGAACTTGGTGCGGGGTCCTGGTGGTCTGTACATGAGGGTGCCTCTTAGGGTTGTCTTGGGGTCGATGTGGATCGCGAAGTGGAGGTGTTCGGCGTCGGGAAGTGAGTTGTCGGTGTGGGTCGAGATGCTGATGGAGCTTTTGTGTGCGATGGCGATGCCTCCTCCGGTGCGGTTGAAGCGGTCTCTCCGGATGATTTTGTAGCCGTCGGGGATGGCTATGGCGATGTCGGGTGCCGAGGAGGGGTTCATCCAGGTCTCGGTGAGGAAGGGGATGTCTGGGTTCGTTGAGTTGATGAGGTTCCACAGTTCGATGGCGTGCCTGTGGACAGCGGGTGTTGACCAGGATGCATTCGAGGTTGCTTCCGGGGGCGTCGTTCTTGGTGGTGGCGGTGTGGGTCCGTAGGCAGGTGAAGCGGCAGTTGCTGCAGGAGAAGGGTCCGTGGGTTCGTTTCGGGGTGGCGCGGTAGCAGCCCGGCGCGCGGCCGGGGTTGAGGTTGGCGAGGGTGGCGGAGTCATAGGTCAAGCGGGGGGCGCGGGGGCCAGGGGTTCGGGCGCTGTGCGCGGTCCAGGCGCGGACGGGCGCAGACGGGCTTGCCTTAGGCGCGCCTTCGGCGCGCCAGCGGCGCGGCCGCCATTTAAGGGGTAGGTGGGGAGGCGGGGTCAGCTGGGAGGCGGGAGGTGGGCGGGCAGGGGAGCTGGAAGCGGGAAAAAAGAGCGGCAAAAAAGAGCGGCAAAAAAGAGCGGCAAAAAACGGTGGGAAAAGCGCGGTAGGAGCGGCGGGAAAAAGCGGCAAGACGGCGAAAAGGGAACAAGAGCCTACTAAAATCTACTAAAAAGGAGGGGCTGAGAGGGGAGGACGGCGCACGGCACTCGGGGGCACACGCACGGGATACAAGGAGAAAAAAGGGATTTTTAGTCACTCGGGGGCACACGCACGGGATACAAGGAGAAAAAAGGGATTTTTAGTCACTCGGGGGCACACGCACGGGATACAAGGAGAAAAAAGGGATTTTTAGTCAGCACCAGCACAAGCACAAGCACTCAGGGTACACGGGCAAGAAGGGGGGAGCACACTCACAGGAGAGGAAGGCAGTCAGGGACTGGAGGCGCTGCGTGAGCAGGGGAGCGACCTACCCGAGGGTCAGTGGTCGCTACCTCTGCCTCGCAGCGGCCGCCATTTAAGGGGTAGGTGGGGAGGTGGGGTCAGCTGGGAGGCGGGAGGTGGGCGGGCAGGGGAGCTGGAAGCGGGAAAAAAGAGCGGCAAAAAACGGCGGGAAAAGCGCGGTAGGAGCGGCGGGAAAAAGCGGCAAGACGGCGAAAAGGGAACAAGAGCCTACTAAAATTTACTAAAAAGGAGGGGCTGAGAGGGGAGGACGGCGCACGGCACTCGGGGGCACACGCACGGGATACAAGGAGAAAAAAGGGATTTTTAGTCACTCGGGGGCACACGCACGGGATACAAGGAGAAAAAAGGGATTTTTAGTCACTCGGGGGCACACGCACGGGATACAAGGAGAAAAAAGGGATTTTTTGTCAGCAGGAACAGAAGACAGAAGAGAGGCAGCAGTTGTTCACAAGTGAATGAACTTTTATGTTATTATTATTATTTTGTAATTGGACCTCCCCCTCCCACCCACTCCCATCACTACCAAAGCGTCCGCCACTGATCAAAACCCCCAAAAATCGAAAGCTGCAGTCTGAACCTTTGTATTCTCTGGGGCCTAGAGAGCGTGAGTCCAACTTGCTCATGGTATTTCCACCACTCACCCCTGAAATGATGGAACAACATCTCCTTAATACTGTCCCTGGAATCAGGTGGACCAGCAATATTGCTTATGGTGGCTGGTACTGTGGCACATCCTCTTGTGACCTTGATGAATAAAGCTATCCTCTGTGATTGTCATTGCGTTGTTGGAAGGAGGCGGTGATCGGGCCTCTCCTAAAAAAAAAACAATATTGATAGCAAGGATCTTAAAAACTACCTTCCAATCTTGCTAAATCTACTACCGGCCAAGATTCTTGAGAAACACAAGAATGGCCATCTGATGGAGTTTGTGGAAGAGCAGCGATGGCTGGACAAATCTCAGTTCGGTTTCTGAAAACATCATGAAACTGAAACTGCATTGGTCTCGGCCACCAACTGTATTACACATGGCTAGTGGATGAGGGGCAAGACACGGCTCTGTTTCTTTTAGACCTGTCCGTGGCCTTTGACACCATCTTCCCCTGGCTGTTGATTACCACTCTGATGTTTTCTCGTTGTACCTTAAGGCTCATCCATGAGCCCTACTTTATTTTTAACCATCATCCATCCCCACTTGGTGCCATTGTTGGTGCTCACTTGATGTATGCGATAGCCTATGCTGATGACACCCAGATCATTGCATAGATCCCTAAGAACACTGCAGCTACTGCAGATAATTTCTCTCAGTGTACGTCGGCGGTCGCAGACTGGATGGAAAGGAATTTCCTCAAACTTAATGGTGAGAAACCGAGGTGCTGCTCTTTGGGATGCAAACCTCGATCTGAAATGATAACTGGTGACTGGACATCTTAGGCACCCTCCCGATTCCAGTTGAGAAGACCAAAAATCCTGGGGTGATCCTAGATACTGAAGTTTCTCTGAATAGACAGGCCAATCACACAGTTGCAACCTCCTTCTGGCTTATGAGGAAGCTAAAGAAGATTTTACCCTTCACCCCCTTGTTGGCACAAAAGCACGTTGCACTGGCTTTGGTCATGTCCGGACTGTAATTCCCTCTATGTGGATGCTAATATCAGTAGCCAGGCAAAACTTCAGATAGTACAGATTGCGCTTGCAAGGGCAATGTTCAACATTCCTGAGTGGCAGGCAGCTGCTGCCAGACTGTGTGAGTTGTATTGGCTCCCCATCAGAAAGCGCATCATGTTTAAGGGTATCTGCACTGTACACAAGGCTCTCCACCATCCAAATCCTGCTGGGATTAGGGACATGGTTTATCGGTACATACCACTTAGGAACCTTTGCTCTGTGCATCACGATTTGGTCATCGTACCTAGGGTTCGGAGGAAGAGATGTGGGGGCAGAGTCTTCTCAGTCGCTGCTGTCAGACTCTGCAACTTGCTTCCTCAGTCTCAAAGTCACTTAAGACTTGGCTTTTTACCATCTAGGCAGCTATGAATGAAAATGGTGGTTTACTTAACAGTGATTGTTATTGGAGTGTTGTGACTACAGCACCTTGATGCATGGGTTTGATGATCAACAGTGAGAGCATGACCTTTGTTGTAGTGTTTAGGTATGCTGCCATGCACAGGTCTGTGGTTCAAATAATGGCAGAGTACCTTTTTGTTTAAAATATGGCATTGTTGAAAACAGTTTTCTTTGTAGAGTGTCAAGTGCTGTCCAGCTTCACTGCCACTGAGAACCACAGGACTAACCACTTCCACCCACCAACCACAAGCAAGCAGTATGCACAACTGAATCTGCCCTGATCCCAACCATTGGACAATTGCCCTATCACCACATTCGCCACAGTTAGTACATCAACACAGCCATATCCTCCCAGGTCTGTGGATTACTGCTCCAAATGTGCCTTTGCTCCCTCTACTCTACTGTATTAACCAGCTTCCAAAATACACTCAGACAGTCATCAACAGACAGGCAGGGCCAATGGTTTTCAGGTCTAGATTGACATTGCAGCTATCAGCAAGTGGTATTATAACGAGGTCTTTAAAATGTACATGGAAATGTGCGGTATTGCTTTCTCACCTCATGGTTGAGGCTATTTGGTGTATCGTTCTGCTGTCCAGAAAGTGCTTCCATTGGAATGCATGAGGACTATGGAACTTCTGAAAAGGAGCCTCAATCATCACACTATTTGTCATATTAATTTCTTTATATTCTATATTTATTCTATAAAGAGTGCAATCCTTTTTGCTACTTTTTTCCCAGCACTGGCAAGACTGACAGTGCAGGCTTTAATGTGATAAAAATAATTTGTGCATTCACTGCAAGGATTCAACATTTGTAAATGTGTTTTTGCATGCACTGGTACATTAAAACCAGATCTATTGGCTTTACCAATGCTTTTGACATATTCCTAATATAAATCTCACAGAATGTCTAAAAGACAGTCGCATTGCCATGAGAAGACGATAGTACAGCCCCCATTAGAGTTCCACAATTGTTTCATAAAGAACCCCACACATTCCCAAATTGGCTATGACATGCCCTCCAATGTACCTGTTACCTTGCTACAAGATGCCCAAAGCCATATCCCAGGGGGCCCAGGGGGCCCAGGGGGAAAGGTATTTATATTTGTTATTTGGCTTTTGTGTACCGCAGAGTAACCACTGGTGTAGTCTTGCAGTACCCTTGTCTGCAGCAGCACAGGCTAGACATGTGTACATAGTTTGAAGAGTGTATTGTTGAAAGTGGTTTGAGCATCATTTGATATAATCATCTCAAAGCTGAGCGTATTTGTGCCATGAGTAAAAGTTGGGTGGGGGTTTTTGGGAGAAAAGCAGGGTGAGGTGAGGGAGGACTTAGGGTAAGGATGGAAGGTGCTTCAGAGGTCACTAGTACTTGAAACTGTCCATGTGGATAGGTAAGTTTGAGCTGCTTGCTTGCTGGCATTGATAGTGCGTCTGGACATAACTTCTCTGCTCACGGAGGAGAAACCTACCTGTGAGAGGATAAAGGGGGAGGGACAAGAGCGCTAAGGTAGAAAGGACAAAGCAGACATGCTGCAGGGTGGGATTTGTGGCCAAGCCCGTTGATCAAAAGTGTTGCTCACAGAGTTCCAAGTCCGGTCAGAATTTAATTTAGGGTGGTCAGCACCCACACTCATATTTGGGGGCATGGACATATTTTTCATCAACAGATGTTGACCCCGGACAGAAGGAACAAAAAGCAGGAAAGGGAGAAAGAAGGAGGAAATCAGTGACAACGATAGAAAGCAGGGATGAAAAAACACCTGCATGAGTGAGTACATTTTCGGTCGTGGAATAAATGCAGCCGCGCAATCAAGCCCAACGTGCCTCAGTATTATGTAACCCCGGCATTCAGCAGCACCGGAATTAGGCCCCTAAGAAAAACTTGTGGTCCGTGCACTCTTTATTTTATTTTGTATTTAGTTATGTATTTTTTTTTTTTACACATTGAGCAGTGTATTAATTGTTAGGACACCGTACGTGGTTTGAAATATAAACTGGGTGGGAAAGCACTTCGTCTTTTTTGGACGTATTTCCCGCTTTTTCTGTCGAAGAAGTCCACTGACATTCCAAGTGCGACAGCTCTATTTCTCTCCCACAGCGCCAGCACCACCTGTGCATTATCTGACGAAGACAATCAATTAACCGCCAACACTCTGGCAGTAAATTAGCGGCCATCCTTATTTTATCCTTTTTTAATTTTTTTTTCCCATTGCAGTTTCACAAAACTTCGTGTGCCATAAGTTATATCTTTCCATTCCTCAAAGTGCTAATAATTTAATTGCTTCCTTCCTGCAGGCCACGCGCCTGAACTGTCTCCCCCAGAAAACATAAAAATGTGCTGCAGGCCGGGCAGGGGAAAAATGCCAATTTTTTTTGGGCTGAATAGCGAGAAAGAAAGGCTGCATTGTTAAAGCACATGTGTTAGAGTTGGAACCGTGTGCCTGAGGCATCAGGAGCTCTAGGAAGTATTGCTTGATAATTTGAATGGATGAATTGGTTAATTGCTAAATTACTTCTCTTGCACTGTACACACTGTGATCTGAAAAAACAAATCACAATTTGTCTAATAAGAGAACTAAAGCATGGGGGTGAAATGGATTTGCCCAGAATCTGGCAGTGCATTCAAACGTGCAAGCTACTTCACTTACATGTCTGAAGTTGTGTTGTAACATTTTTATAGCGCTTCAGGTCACTGGCATGGCCCGAAGCACTGCCCGATTGGTTAAGAGGTTACCCAGCTAGCTGTGAATGGGTGGAATTGTGTATGTGTATATTAAGGTTATGGACATAGTTCAGAACTTTGACATATCGATCTTGTACTGTACATTAGGACCACACGTGCCATTATGTACCACCTCCTGCTGATCTTCTACGTCAGAGCCCGGGATATTAATTGTTGGACTTTTGCTTATGCAGGGTCATCCCCAGTCTTTTTGCCTCCTGCCTCCTATTTTTTTCTGACCTGTCGCTGTTGGCTTTTGAACTCTGAGCACTTTCCCACTGCTAACCAGTGCTAAAGTGCATATGCTCTCTGTGTGAAATTGTATGTGATTGGTTTATCCATGATTGGCATATTTGATTTACTAGTAAGTCCCTAGTAAGGTGCACTAGAGGTGCCAGGGCCTGTAAATCAAATGCTACTAGTGGGCCTGCAGCACTGGTTGTGCCACCCACATAAGTAGCTCTGTAATCATGTCTCAGACCTGCCACTGCAGTGTCTGGGTGTGTATTTTTACACTGTAAATTCGACTTGGCAAGTGTACCCACTTGCCAGGCCCAATCCTTCCCTTTTCTTACATGTAAGGCACCCCTAAGGTAGGCCCTAGGTAGCCCCAAGGGCAGGGTGCAGTGTATGGATAAGGTAGGACATATAGTAATGTGGTTTATATGTCCTGACAGTGAAATACTGCTAAATTCGTTTTTCACTGTTGCAAGGACTGTCTCTCTCATAAGATAATATGGGGGCTACCTTTAAATATGATTAAAGCGTAGATTCCCCTAGAGAGTAGATGGACATGTGGAGTTTGGGGTCCCTGAACTCACAATTTAAAAATACATCTTTTAGTAAAGTTGATTTTAAGATTGTGCGTTTGAAAATGCCACTTTTAGAAAGTGAGCATTTTCTTGCTTAAACCATTCTGTGACTCTGCCTTGTTTGTGGATTCCCTGTCTGGGTCAGTTGACAGTTGGGTTGTTTTTCACCTCACACCAGACAGTGACACAAAGGGAGCTGGGGTGTAACCTGCATTTCCTGATTAGCCATCTCTGCTAGGAGGGAGGGGTGGAGTGGTCACTCTCATCTGAAAGGACTGTGCCTGCCTCTAACAATGCCGGCTCCAACCCCCTGGTGTGTGTCTGAGGCCTTGCCTGGGCAAGGCAGGATTTCACAAGTAGGTGTGAGTCCCCTTTGAAGAAAGGTGACTTCAAAGACTAAAATGGGTATAAGAAGGGCACCCAAATCTACAGACTTTAGAAACACTTCTGGAATCAAGAGGAACCTCTGCCTGGAGAAGAGCTGTTAGCTGAGGAGGAAGTGCTGCCCTGCCTGTGACTGTGCTTTGTGGAGCTTTCCTGCAGTGCTGCTTCTGCCAGAGTAAGAGGGCAAAGACTGGACTTTGTGTGCCTTCCATCTTGAGAAGAAATCTCCAAGGGCTTGATCTAGAGCTTGCCTCCTGTTGTTTGAAGTCTCAGGGACAGCAAAGACTTCTCTCTGCCAGCACCTGGAGCCTCTGGAGAGACTCCTACTCTGCCCTGTGGTGCCCATCCAGTCCTGGGACCCTGAAAGGAGAAGCTGGCAGCCTAAAGACAAGAAAATCCACGCACAGAGCGCCGTGAGGGGAAAAGATCGACGCGAATCCGATCGGCGGCTGAAAAACGACGCGCCGCCAGCTCCGCGGCTGAGAAACGACGCTCGCAGGAAACGCGACCGAAGAATCGACGCACGGAGCAGGAGAAACGACGCGCAGCATCGCTGACGGAGGCTGGGAGATCGCAACCTGCGCGGCTGGATCGTCAACTCATCGTGCGGCTGGATTTTTGACTCGAGTACCGCCGTGCGGAGTTATTTTCGACGCACGCCCGCCCGTGCGGGGTTATTTTTGACGCACACCAGGTACATTTTCACTCTAGCAGCGCTAGTGTGTTTTTAAAACTACTTAAAGACTCTTTTTGATTTTTAATTAATAACGACTTGTGTATGGTGGATTTTTGTCGTTTTGGTCTTGTTTTGTTTAGATAAATATTTCCTATTTTTCTAAACCTGTGTTGTGTCATTTTGTAGTGTTTTCATTGAGTTACTGTGTGTGTTGGTACAAATACTTTACGCCTAGCACTCTGAGGTTAAGCCTACTGCTCTGCCAAGCTACCAAGGGGGTAAGCAGGGGTTAGCTGAGGGTGATTCTCTTTTACCCTGACTAGAGTGAGGGTCTTTGCTTGAACAGGGGGTAACCTGACTGTCAACCAAGGCTTTTTGTACCACACCTGTCATTTCTTGGTGCTGTGAAAACATGTGTTTCGAGAACCCATTTAAATGACGCTCTGTTCAGCAACTTTGCAAGGATGGATGACTGAATCATCTTTGGAATGACTCTGATTCGTTACCTGAATATTTCAGTGCTGAGCGTTCAACTCATGTAGCCGCCCTGCCAGCTAATTAGCCTATAGATGAAGCCTAAGCTGTATGTAATCGATTGCGGTAAATGCTCAGAAAGCTGGAAACAGTCAAGACTTTACCACTCTTCGGAACTGACCGAGCTTGGCTTCTAATGTGAGTTTGCATCATGTTTAAGATGTTTTATTGAATCAAAAGTGGCTACCTTCTTTTATGTTGTATCATCTATTTAGTGCAAATGTATGTTTCTGCTGTATGTGCAATAAAGGACCCCCATTGTAAATTCTCCAGGTATTACAAATCACCAGTGTATTCTGTGTAAACAAAGATGGTGGAAAGATGCATCTCCTTCCTCTTTCCAACAGTGTCTGATGTGGGTTTTCCTCGTTCTAAACTTTCTTTGACTTTCCTACCATCAGTTTCTTTAGGTCTGCAATGCTCCACCATTTCTTGGCACACAAACCCATACATACATTTCATTCTTGTGCATTGATACCAGATCAGTAGCAGAGCAGCCCTTACCGGACTTTAGTGCTCCCTGCTGGACCTGTCTCTTATAGTCAATAAAGTGTCAGGATGACTGCAAAGAAGAACAAATAATTTTTGGCAAAGAACGACAGACAAGGATATTCATTTTAAGATTTACTTAAAGAACCAGAATACAGAAATGCACAGGCTGGACCATCAAAGCTAAATCAATAAGCTTTAGTTTCAGTAGAAGTCCTGGACCCTTTATATACCTCTGTAAAAATCTGTTGTCCAGAGATTTTCATTTTTAATTTGCATTTTTGTATCATTAGAGAAGTTATTTAGCTTGGGTAGACATTGCTAAACCGGGCTGATTTTTTTCTGTGCAACATTTTTAAAAATGGCGGATTTGATGCAGTGATGATGTAATATTTTAAGAACCATGAGACCTATATACTTCATTTTGGCGTCAAAAAAGAGGTTTTAGGGGTCACGTAGTCTTATAAGGACAGAAAATAACTACTCTGAGCACCCCTTCTGCCGTTTCCCAAAATGGTGGCTCTAGAATGATGTGTTTTAGCCGTCATCTTGGAAATTTATTTTAATATTGGTTTTTTTTCAGGCTTTCCATTGATTCAAATTCATAAACATGAGCGAAGCAGGTGTTACCTCCTGACAGTGTTGCTAAATGCAAAATCTAAGAACTCCTTCAACAAAGAAAACTGTTTCATATGCCAAACTAACCCAACTGTGGCTGGACAGAAGAGAGTCCGAGATGCTGCAGAAATACGGCAAGACAAAGGCCCTCCTTATGAACACGGCAGTAAACACCGTCAACCGCCGTGACGATGGCGAACAGAAGACCGCCATTGGCGGTGAACAGAAACCCACCATATAATGATGAAAAAATCGGAAACCGACAAAAATCTCCCTGCCACCAGTCACCACCAGGACCTTGTCGGTGGAAATGCTGTACCTCCCACCTCGCCACCGCCGAGCACACAAACTCCCCGCCCTCCAAATAATGAAGCACAAATCACCGTGGCGGTCAGTGGAAGGTGAACGACCATTGGCGATGCAGACCACCTCGGGTGGCAAGTGGACCCAACAGCAAGAAATGCATACATTGGCAAGTTTGAAACCCACACACCTGACACACATCCACAACACTATAAAACACTCACAGACACACTCCACAATCCTTTGCAATGAAATTAGGCCAACTAATACAGAGAACCCCAGAAGCAGACACCGAACACCACAATACACAATACATACACCCAACCACACAAGAGCACCCTCACCTAGATCCACACAAGACACCATTCACAACACTCACCATGGCACCCCCCAAACACCCACGCTTCACAGAAAGGGAGATAAGGACCCTGGTGGACGAGATACTGAAGGTGGAGCCACAAATATTCGGGGCACAGGTCCAGCACACACCCATCGGCAGGAAGATGGAGCTATGGCAGACAATAGTCAACAAGGTCAATGCAGTGGGACACCATCCACGCACCAGGGACGACATCCGCAAGAGATGGAACGACCTGCGTGGGAAGGTCAGGTCCATGGCATCCAGGCACCACATTGCAGTCCAGAAGGCTGGGGGAGGACCTCCACCAACACCACCTGACTACACTGACTGGGAGGAAAAGGTACTGGCCATCCTGCACCCTGAGGGACTCACTGGACACACTGGAGGAATGGACTAGGGTAAGTCATCTACAATTACCCCATATCCATCCCACCTGTAATGCATGCACCACCTCACCCCTCCAACTACCACCAGGACCACAACCTCACCCAGACCACAATCACTACATCCAGTCCCCCTGCATGCCCACAAACCTACTAATAGGCCACACCCCTCCCCATGTGTACAGCCACCCAGCCCTGCAAGGAATCACAATGGCCTACAGCACCCACAATGCACCTCCACATCCTAAGCAAAAAGCCATGCTAACCTCATGAAAGCATCCTGCATGGCCACAAAGTGTGAAAACCTGCACAAAACTGCCCAGTCCTGTGCACCCCATCCAATCATGCAGTTGTAACAGACATGTCCATTCCACTCAACAGGCACCACCACCACCCATGCCACCCTAACGGACAGGACAAGGAGTGGCAGTGCCCACAGGGAGACAGAGGCACCTCCCAGGACACTGGGGATGGAACCCTGGACATTGACGATCACCCTGGCCCCTCACACAGTCCTGGACTGTCACCATCCAGCAGTCCTACCCAGGATACCACTGACACCCCTACCACCCAGACAACAACATCAGCCCAGGGCAACCGTCCCCACACCTGTGTATCCAGGCCACAGACTGGTGGAACACATGGACAGAGGCCACAGTCACCCCCTACCAACAGGCAGGAAGACGATGGCCCCAGTACAAGTGGTACCGCCAGACCTGTGCAGGGGACACAGGCACAGGGGGCTAGGCCCAGTGGGAGGGCATCAGTGGCCCACCAATTGAATGTTCATGGAATGAAAGTTGTTCCTGTTTCTGTACACCTGTTCACTGACTCTTGGGGGGGTTGATAACTATGTGGGTGCCATCGATGGCACCTATCACATGGGGTATGTTGGCAAAGGCATAGAAGTCCAACTTGATGGCAGGGAGGTGAGCACTTTGGGGAAACCTCACATAGGACTGCAGGTGTCGTACAAATGCATTCAGGAATCAAACATGCAAACATCAGCCAATGTAAACAACAATAGGAGCTACACAGCACTAAGGACATACCCATGCTGCATATGTCAGGGTCCATCCTGTGCCTGGGTCACAATGTAACATTCCAAATGTCATACTGCTCAGACAACAGCATTGAGGGGGGACACATGTAACTGGTCACTGACAAACACCTGCACAGTCAGAGGAGGAAATAGGACACTGATACGATTATCAGGGAAATCCAATGTACCACACATTCCCAATATCAGCTGTACACATTACCAGTGCCAACATCCATATCGTGCCCTTACATTGCTATGCATAGGATATGCTACATGTCAACTACATTTAAGTGGATGTGAAAGATCAGAGACTGGGGCAGGTCCAGATTGTTAAGTGTGCTGCCAGTGCCATCAGAACACCCACAGCCAGTGAAAGGTCTCACCATGAGAATGGATGTAGACGGAGGGTTGAGTAGGACAAGAAGGTGGCAATTCACTATTTGGCCAAAACCAACACCTAGAAGAGATGATGCCGACAAGTCTAATAACTTAATAACATACATGTGACATGCAGGTGGGCCATAGGCCTGGGAGAATGCCCATCTGAAAGACTGGAGCAATAAACACGAAACAAGATCACAATGTGAACTCATCACAAGGCAGGCATGTCACATAACTAATGCCACAACACAGACACACTGATTGTACCCCGTTTCATTGCAGAGGAAGATGGATCTCCTGCGGATATGCCTGTCCCAGATTACCCTGATGACGTGGATGACGTTCGTGCATGATGTCATCTGCAGATCAGGCAGCAGCTATGCAAGCCCTAACATCGATCTTGCAGGAACAGCAAAAAAAAACAGAAGGAAATCAGCACAGCTGTAATACAGTTGACCCAACACCTACAACAGCAATCCTGTCAACGCGTGCACAAATGCAACATTGAACCCCTTAGGGCCGACCTGGCTGCCTACCATCGTGATGTGGCTGCTATTCTTAAGAATCAGCAGATCCTCCTTGCTGCAGTACTGTCCTTAAGACCTTCACAGGTAGCAGCTACCGGGATGTCTGACTCCACGTCTTCTAACACTGAGGTGTGTGTTGCCCCTTCACAACCACCACCACCAAGAACAGAGGAGGCAACACACACATCAGAAGAAGAAGACATGGAACAGATCACCTTCACACGGAAAAGTACCCGGAAGCACTAGTCCCTGCCACATGGCCAACAATTACCAAGGTCCTGCGCTTTGTAACATGCCAGTCTTACAACAATTCTACTTAATGACTCTTCTGCTTACCACTGTATATCTTGTCAGCCTGCCCAGTGATTGTCTCTCTCTTACTCATTGGCAAATCCTGTCCCTCTGCACTGTCTGAAACATCACCCCAGCATGTCAAAAGCATTTCCGTAACCCCTTGTGTAGGATCATAATGCAAGATATCACTCTAATGGACACACAATCATGGACTATGTACAGATAGCACTACAGCACTTTTCAATAAATAGCACTTACACAACAAATCTGTCTCTGGGTAATGTGACATATCAACTGTGCAGTAGATAACTGAAATGTGCCTATTGTCAATACAACTGTCCTGATATTATGTAGTCAGATAATTCTGCACAGTGCCCATGATTGCATCATACTATGCCCATCCTGAAGGACATATCTGATGAAGTAAGAAACCATACACCATCATGCTGTGTTGGACAGAATAATGCTTCCTCAAGGGATATCTAAGTCATAAAATAGTGGCAGCAAAATGTTGTCACCATGCAATACTAACACATATAACAGTGCACACTAATCTAAGCAAACACTACAAAAACTGCATGAATTAAACTGTCTGAGTTTACATACAAATAGGTACTCATTCTGAACTGTGTCACAAATGACGTATGTGAGTCATGAAGACAAGAATACAAGAGTGCCTACGAGAACTCATCTTATAAGGGTGTCCTTGATCATCACACTGCAGTCAGACCTAAAACTGTTACCCCAATACCAAGTCTGGAAGCACTGTTTGTGA
The DNA here is from genome assembly GCF_031143425.1 of Pleurodeles waltl. Taxonomy (NCBI): domain Eukaryota; kingdom Metazoa; phylum Chordata; class Amphibia; order Caudata; family Salamandridae; genus Pleurodeles; species Pleurodeles waltl. Next base: position 185,381,264 of record NC_090445.1, on the reverse strand, counting down.
CGTAGAAAACACACTTATCAACAGAAACACATTGTGATCCATATTAACTGTGATTGGTGGTTGCAACGAAGGGTGGAAACATTGCAAGGTAGCTCTGGGGTAGCTGCCAATCTTACAGCTCAGTTGGGGGTTGTTTGTAGCATAGGACACAAATGTAATAGAACAACATTCAGGTACACTGATTCCAAGCCCAGGATCAAGTACCATTTAACACATACTGTTAAGGGTTAACTAAATATTTATTAAATGCTAATCACAGAAGAGGAAACTGAGGGAAAAGTCTTACCTACCCTTACACACTCACCAGACTCACATGAGACATGTCTGAGCCACTTTGCTATCATCAATTGACGTGAAACCAGCACTCATTTTCTGCATCAGGAAGTGATTCTAAAGTCAGTCTAGCTATTGCGTCAACAAAGTTAGCCAATATCTTGGTACATCTTTACTTCTCTGGCAAATGTGCCCTATATAGACATGATTGGCTCCTATTTTGTTTGGTTGTCTGACACAAAGGCAGCACCAATTTACTTCACGGAAAAGTATCCTGTAAGTTTGCTGAGCACGTGCTACCTGACAGCTAGCAATTGTGATCCTTCCCATAGTGCATCAATTATCCCAGTCTGTTTCCCCAGCATTACACACAGTCAGCAACTTAGATGGCAGACATTGTACAAATCATCTGATGTCACTACAGAGCATTTAATCGTGCACATTTACATGATTAGTACTCACCAACAGGGCCACCAATCACGATGCCCAGGTGGTCCAAGAGATCCTGCTCCCTGGTGATGAGGTCAGCCCACCGGTGCTTCAGCTGGTGGTCACTCCTCTGGCTGGCATACAAACGCTGCAGGTGATGCAGCACCTTTCCCCACTGGATTCTGCACACCTCTGTGTGATACCCCTGTATCACCCTGCCCCCTGCCTCGATCATCAGTGGCAAGAAATGGCACACAAGCCATATGAAGCCCCCCAACTCCTCTTCACCCATCCTGCCAAGACATGGTCTACCAGACATTGTAGAAATGTGAAAGGGAATAGGGGTTAAAGAAATAGAAAGGTGAAAAGGAGGGAAAGTAGGGGTACAAATACAGAAGAAAAGTAAACTTAACCACTAAAAGAGCCCAACTATCCCCAAACTACCACTACCCACAACAGACTCCCACAAACAACAAAAACACTAGATAAATGGACAAATGCACACAAAACACAGTAGGACAGTATACACCAACAATATTTATTTCACAAATTGACAATAGAGACAGCACACAGGACACAAAAGCACAAAATCTATGGACACCACTCTCTACACAGCCACACAGTCTAGAAGAATCATAGACTGCAAAGTGAAAGTGAAAGTACACCCACTGTACATGATCTGTAAACAGGGTATCCTATTACATCACTTCCTGTATAAAATGTCTGCCCTTTTTCACGTTATGCGTCATAATTCTTTCACGCATACAGTTTGTGCGTCATTTGTTTTGACGCACAGGAGTGAAAATGAGCCCGCATCCAAATAATAGTAAATAGCCTGTACAATTATCTGGATGCAGCCTAATGTTCACTCCTGTGCGTCAAAAAAAATGACGCAAATTCAGTATTGGTGTACAAAAAATGATGCATAACGCTAGCAACGTCAAAATTTCAGTGCATGAACTGGTTTTGGGCTTTTTTTCTGTTTTTATGTTATGTTGCATTTGGGACACATCAAAGATAGCCTGATGGCACCCACTATGGTGTTGATGGTGTATGTTCACATGTGTGACATCATACTGCAGCGGACCATGATCCGCTACTTCCTTCACAGTATTTTGACGGTTGGCTGACGCACTAGATGGCCATATGTGTGGCCTACATATATGTATTGCATAAATTGGGCATGTTTGGCATCAGGAGAGGATAGCAATGTGACGCACATATGTACAATACCTAAATGCCTTTGGCTCAATGTGTGTGCTGTGGCAACTAATGTATTTGTTGACCAAATGTGTGTGTATCACATGATGCATTATTGCACATATGCTTGTATGAATGTGACATCCATGTGTCCAAACCTTAGATGCAAGTCATTGTGGAAATGAGAGAGGACATGTGTTAGTCATACATGTAGCAACATCCGTAATGTGGACTTCCAAGATTTAGGGTAACGTAGACACCACATATGACAAAGCATGCACCAGATAGATGGCAGACGCTTGTTCATGTCAATGGTCCACATTTTCAACATCCTATGACCTAGAGTTTTGGTAACAGCTTCCTAGGCACTAGTTGGTGAATCCCACAGTGAGTCATACACATGCATTGAGGAAGTGGGTACCATGTTGTTTGCCCAGACAGACAAAGGTGAATCAGAAATGTTTGATGACACCACAGTTGAGGTCATATAAGTAATCCACAACTCTAAAGTGGCTGTGGTGGACCAGCAGACGAGGCAGCACGTGTCCACATATTTCCAGCGATCAATTGCACATAGGTGTCTTGTTCATGTGTGTGGTCCAATGTTGATCCTGTATATTTTTGGGGTGTAATTTGTCACAGTTCGGTCCAGGACTCATCATGAGTCAGTGGCAGCCATTCCTGTATCTACTGAGTATCCTTTGTTGATCAATGTGAGTAAAGTGGATGTGGACATGAGAACCTACATGGGGATGGTCCCACCCTGTCACTCAAGAAGTGTAATGAGACAGTCAACAGGGCAACCTTGGTGTGCTGAGTGAGATAATGTCTCAGGTGTCATGTTCCGGCAGGTGTCATTACAACATTTGTACACAGGTTAGCCTCTGCAATTCCCACTGCATCTGGGAACATCATAGCCTCTGTGCTGATTATTCTCGCAGCTATTCACCACACACGGCCCATCAATATGTTGTGAGCAATGTAATTCTGTGTGTGAACTGTCAGGGTCCTGACATGTGCGGATTTTTCATTGACATTATCAGAGGTTGCTGGTTCTGCTGAAGGCCCCCTACCCAATCCCTGCATGCGGTCCTGGGACACTGTCACACTTTGTCATTCATGCATAAATGAGACCCAGACAAGGGATAGGCCATGAATTTAGTTTTTCACAGAGGATTTAACTCATATGGTAGAATTAAAAGGCAGATGATGCTATACAATGTATTTGGGTATGCATTGAAGAAGCACATGCCCAAATACCCCCTGATGAATGAGAGGTTTGCTAACGCAAGTGTGGTACATATGTAGACACAGGGATACTTTAGTGTGACGCACAGACAGATGCCAGTCAGGCTGACAGAATGCAGGGTGAATCAGGATACAGCAATTTGACAAGTTACATAATCAGTGGTCTGACTAAGACTGTTTGGAGGATGAACTAGAGAGTTGACATGTCAAACTGTGTATGTCCTGTGTTTTTGAAGATGACAAATGAACCCAAGGGCTGTGTTACACGGCTTAATTAGTATCAATGCTTAACGGTGTATTTGACAAAATGCCAACTCCTATGCTGTTCCAGGCATCAGCAGGGGCAGTGCTTGTTGAAATGGGTGGTGTGCATGGAGGTGATCACAGGTGTGGGCTGCATCTGTTTCTCACAAGTCCTGTAGGTGAGATTTGCATTCTAATGACCAACAGACATTTTCACACAGGAAGCAATCTACAGGTACTAACAGGGCTTGGAAAATAGAAGCCAGTGTATTAATTGACCTGACGTCCATGCAGTCAGATGTTCTATGACAATGGCATACCATAGGAAAGGGTGTAGCACACTGGATTGCTATTGACAAGCTGTGTGTGTAGAGGAGGGAATATCAGGGTACACTTCTTAGTATTCCAGGGACCTCTTCAGACAGGTGGGTTGTGACCAGGTGCATGGGTGTGTCAGGAGTTAGGAAATGGGCTGACATGTACGTGGAATGTCATGTGCGCAATGCTGCTCATATGTGTTGCACTTGTGCTGTCTATGTACTGCTTCTATGGAACTCTGGTCACAGATAGTCCTTGCAAATATTGGATGCAGTTGGACTTACTGCTGTCAAGGGTCTGGTCAGACATTCCTGTTACTGATGCAAAAGCACATCAACTGCCTCATGTATGAGGCTTGTTTTCCCCTTATTGAGTGATGGTGTCTTAGTTGTGTGCCATATGCTGCGTTGGACCTTGATTTCAACATGTATGTGTCAAATAGGTGTGGTCCTCTGCAATTGCCCTTCAAAGGAGAAATGTACATGATATATGTCATTTACAGTGTGTGTGTATGTGACCATTGTATGTTACGCATCACATTAGCTCTGGGAGTTTCAGTGTCCTAATCGGTATATCAGCAATGCTTCATGAGGCAACACTCTTATTCTGATAGTTAGAGATGAAGGTGTGCAAAAATGAATAGCCAAACAATGATATGGTGCTTATTATGGGTGTTTATTTAAATTAGTTCATAAAGTGGTGATGGTGATTATATTTAAAAGAAATTGTTCACAATATGTTGCTGCCTGCGTATGCCAGCGGCCGTGTTCTGTAGTTCCCCCTCATGTTGCAGGCTACCATCCTCCTCTTCCTCCTCTTCAGGGATGTGTGGCTCGGGTTCCAGGAGGGGAATGTTCCTTTTGATGCAAATGTTGTGCAAAATAGCACATGTTAGTATTATTTTACAGACCATCTCCGGGGAATATAGGAGGCTACCACCAGTGATGTCGAGGCACCAGAACCTTGACTTGAGGATGCCAAAGGTCCTCTCGACTATGGTGCGTGTCCTCCTATGTGCGTCATTGTAGGCACGCTCTGCTGCAGTACTCGGGTTACCAAGAGGTGTCATTATCCATGGCTGGATGCCATAACCCTGATCAGCTGCAAGAGAAAATGAAGGGGATCATGTTGATGTAGCTAGCCCCATTGAAATGACCTTTCATGGCAGTAGTTGTCTTGTGTTGTCTGTGACTCTTTTGTGTTTTATGTCGCATCCTAGGCTTGTAGGATGTACCATCTGCATCGTGTTGTTTCCTTGGCTGAACGAGTGTTTGGCTGGTGACCGTTTGTCAGCAGTATGTTTTGGGATTTGCAGTACAGTGTGCCCTCCCTAGCATTGTGACTTGTGATACAGGTGTCCGTGTGTCTTCACTGGGGGTGAGATGATAGTTCCATACACAGATTCATTTTGACAGTGTTGTTAACACATTCATATCAATGTACCCTGGACATCCCATACCTTTAGACTTATGCAATGGATTAATGTAAACATCATTGGGACACTTACAATTTGCAAGGTGACATTTAGGCAACCCACTCCACACGTTGTGATCTTTCACATCTTAACATTAGACTGTACACTAATTTCCGATGTGTGACAGGTTCAATGGTGACCTAAGAAACATGCCGAGCGGTGTCACGACCTCAGTGTGTTCCTGTCGACATGTTGCTGTTGTGGAGAATGTGTTGTGTGTCCTAGAGGGTTGCTGTGCAGTGTGTATATAAGTAGGTTTTTGTACTTACCAACAAGTAGTCCATTGCCATACCGTCCATCCTGGAAGTGTTCATTGATGGTGCAGTGACGGAAGATGAATGAGTCATGGACACTCCCAGGATATTTAGCCACGATGTTGGTGATCAATCCTTGGTGATCGACTATGGCCTGCACATTGATAAAGTGTGTGTGCTTCCTGTTGCGGTAGAGGTGTTCAGTTGCAGCAGGTGGCACAAGGCGTACATGTGTGCAGTCGATTGCACCAAGGACGTGTGTGAAGCCACAAATGAGGTAGAACCCCTGTTTTGTTTCCTGCTGCTTCTGCAGTGTGTTAGGGAAGCAGATGTGGCAGGGTGTAAGTCCAATGATGGCATCCAGTACTTTGGGCAAAAAGGCAGAGAATGATGGTTGTGATATTCTGGCAACCAGGGCACCAGTTGTTTGAAAAGAGCCACTTGCCAGCATGTGAAGTACGGCAAGCAGCTTGGTTTCTGTTGGGATGGTGCGGGGTGTCAGCAAAGTGGGTGCCAACTGCTGCTCAATGTTTTGCAGCAGCTGCTGAATGGCCTGCCAGTTCAACCTGTTCCTCTGGATGATGTCGTGTTCCCTGAGGCCATGAAGGGTTGTTCTGGGGCGGAATATCCTCTCCTGCCTTCTGCGCTGCCTTTGGGGTCCCTGCTGGTGTTGTGGTAGCTGCTGTTGTAGCTGCTGGGCTCTGCGTCTGCGTGCACGCTGGATAAGAATCACCTCCATGTCTACCTTTTGCTGCTCTGCTGTTCTGCTGTTGCTTCTGTGTGTTCTGATTAAATACAGGTGTGTTTGCCCCATTTTAACGCCTGCCCTGACCCAGGCGTTAAATTTTGGCGCAAATCGGGCTGTGCGTCATTTTCCGGCTCCGCCTCCCGGCCATGCGTCATTTTTGCCCGAAAGCATAAATACGCCGCATGGCCGTTTAAGTCATTTTTTGGACAGGAACGCCTACCTTGCATATCATTAACGCAAGGTGGGTTGCTGCATCAAAAAAATGACACACACGGAGAACTTTTGTCATCCGCGGGCGTCAAAGTTTAAATACGGGGCAACGTTTGCACTGAATGTGCGTCAAAATGTTTGACGCACATTCGGCGCAGACGGAGTATAAATATGGCCCTCAGATTTTTCTGGTGAGAATGTACAATGATAAAATTCTTGTTTGTCAGTCTAACAAAAAAGAATGAGCCACTTGTGGTGTTCTCAGCTGATTTGATTCCTGAAGTTCTTGCTGCCAAAATAGGATCACATGATGTAGTAAAATCAGCAGGAACCATTGAAAGAAATGTCTTGAATGACTTAGATTTTGGACTTAATGACACATTTTGTATGCCCCAGAGCTCTGCAAATCATGGGAGTTAACAAGAATGACTGAAGTTGTCTTAACATTTTTTACATAATTGTTTAATATCAGCAAAACAAAACTGTTTGTAGCCGGGTATTGGATATCCCGGCTACATGCCGCGACGAAGCCGGGAACCCTGATATCGGGGTTCCCGAAAAGCTAAATAGAAAAATCAGACTACGCGCGTGGCGCGCAAACAGAGAAGAGGACGCCGAAGGGAAGGGAACGGGACACGAAAGGAAAGAAGACGGGGCAGTCAACGGGAGGGTCCATCTCTCCAAAATGCATGGAAAGCAGCCAAAACAGAAAGTACAGGCGAGGTGGGTCCTTATTTCCTTATCTACAAAAACCTCTTGTACCGAGTCATCAGACATAACGATAAGGAGAAAAGACAATTAGTGGTACCCGAACCCTACCGTACACAGGTACTCTATCTTGCTCACAATCAGCCGGGAGGGGGACACTACGGTAGAGAGAAAACTGAAGAATATTTGTTACAACGGTTTTATTGGCCGGGAGTGTATGCACAAATCCGACGGTATTGTTCCCAATGTCCCAAATATGAACTAGTCGACCCAGGACCACAGAGAAAAGAACCATTACAACCCTTGCCAATAATAGACATCCCCTTTTCTAGAGTTGGAATGGACTTGACATGCCCCCTCCTACCATCCACAAAAGGACATACATTTTAGTTCTCGTTGATTACGCCACCAGGTATCCAGAAGCCATACCTCTCACAAGCATGACGACCAGAAATGTAGCCCAAGCCATGATTGGCTTCTTTCCCAGGGTTGGGTTTCCCAAAGAAATCTTAACGGATCAAGGTACACCATTCATGTCATCCTTGATGGGACACATCTGTAAGACTCTAGGAGTTAAACAACTCAAAACCTCGGTATATCATCCCCAAACCGATGGCTTAGTTGAAAGGTATAATCGCACCATAAAGTCATTATTGAAGAAAACCGTCTCAGAATCAGGGGGAGACTGGGACAGAAAGCTCCCATTGGTTCTCTATGCCATAAGGTCCCATAAACAAGCCTCTACAGGACATAGGGGGTCATTACGACCCTGGCGGACGGTGGAGAAGCAGCGGTAAGACTGCCAACAGGCTAGCGGTCTATTTTTTGCAATTATGACCATGGCGGTTACCGCCATGGTCATCCCCCGCTTCTCCGTTCCGCCCGCTGAGCTGGAGACCTGGGTCTCCAGCCCGGCGGTCGTCACTATACCGCCGGCGGTGTTTGGACCCGGCTGACCGCCATAGATTTCATGCGGTTTGGAACCACCATGAAATCCATGGCGGTAAGCACTATCAGTGCCAGGGAATTCCTTCCCTGGCACTGATAGGGGTCTCCCCCACCCACCTTCAAACATACACGCACACATCCATACAGACATACCTACAGACATACACACACTCATTCCCAAACACACAACACCCCCGCAAGCATACACGCACTCACACACTCCCTCTACATACACACACGCACACCCCCATGCACGCACACAACACACAACATCACCCTTCCCCCCTCCCCTAACGGACGATCGACTTACCTGGTCCGTCGATCCTCCGGGAGGGGACGGGATCCATGGGGGCTGCTCCGCCGACACCACACCGTCAACAGAACACCGCCACGCCGAATCACAGGACGTGATTCGGGGGGCGGTGTTCTGTTGACGTGGAGGTGGAGCAACCTCCACTTCCCCACCGACCGCCAGTATGGCTGTTGGCAGCTCTCCGTCCGAAAAAGGACGGAGAGCTGCCAACAGTCATAATACGCCGAGCGGAAAACCGCCACCACTAGCGGTCTTCAGCACGGCGGTCCCTCTGCGGTCTTGACAAAAGACTGCCGAGGTCAAAATGACCCCCATAGTCCTTTCAAGCTTGTCTTTGGGCGACAACCCCGCAGTTTGTTAGATATGGCGGCGGAGATATGAGAAGAAGAGGAAGAAAGTGAAAAACCCTTATTAGAATATGTACACAGACTTAAATCACAATTGCAAACAGTATGGGAGGACGTGCGCAGTCATATGGAGAAAGCCCAGAGCAAACAAAAGAAGTATTACGACCAGGGTACGAAAACAAGATATCTCCAACCCAATGATAAGGTTTTCATATTATGTCCCAGTTCCGATAATAAACTGTTGGCCAAATGGCAGGGTCCCTATACAATATTGAAACCGGTCTCTCCTGTTACCTACCTCATAGAACTATCAAAGGATCCAAAACGAGTACAAATCTATTATTATCAACTTGCTAAAAAAGTGGGAGGAGCCCACTATGCCTGTAACCCCTACAGCTACGGGTTTTCTAATAACACCCAAAAAATCTTTAGATATTGAATTATGCCCCACATACCTGGATACGCCCTCAGAACAGCCCCAAATTAATCCCGATATCACAAAACACCAACAAAGACAGCTAGATTACCTCTTGGCTCATCATAACCACTTCTTTTCAGGGAAACCCGGTAAAACAAATTTAATCCAACATCATATTAGAACCCCAGAGGGTCAAATAGTACAACTTTGACCCTACTGTATCCCAACTGCCCGCCGACATCTAATTGAGCAAGAGGTAAAGACCATGCTACAAATGAAGGTAATAGAACCATCTGTCAGCCCTTGGTGTTCACCCGTGGTACTAGTACCGAAACCAGATGGTTCTATCCGTTTCTGTATTGACTTTCGTCGGTTAAATGCCATATCCCTTTTTGATACATACACCATTCCCCGAGTCGATGATCTACTCGAGAAATTAGGCAAGGCCCGGTATATGTCAACGCTCGATCTAACCAAAGGATATTGGCAAATACCTTTAGCTCCAGCAGACAGAGAGAAGACGGCTTTCTCAACACCCTCAGGGCATTACCAGTTCACAGTACTACCGTTTGGCCTGCATGGTGCTCCAGCTACCTTTCAAAGGTTAATGGACCACCTCTTAAGACCCCTACAAGATTGCGCAGCCACATATCTCGATGATATTGTGGTCTTGCGCGAAACATGGAAGGACCATCTTGACCATCTAAACCGTGTTTTCCGTGTCCTACAGTCAGCAGGTCTCACAGCGAATCCAAAAAAATGTCATCTGGCCCATGATCATATCGCATACCTCAGGTATTTTATAGGGAAGGCACAGCTACGACCTCAGAGAAATAAAGTTGAGGCCATCCAACAGGTACCTGTTCCAACAACAAAGAAAGAGCTCCGTTCCTTTCTGGGCTTAATAGGCTATTACCGACGGTTTATACCCAGATATTGTGCAATAGCAGCACCCCTTACAGACCTGTTACAAAAATCCCAACCATCCAAAATATCAGCCTTGACAGCAGATCAACTTTATAGTTTTCAACACCTAAAACACTGCCTCACGACTGAACCAGTCTAAAAGTGTCTTGACTTTACTAAAGTCTTTCACCTTCAAACTGATGCCTCAGATGTTGGATTAGAAGCAGTATTGTCTCAAACAGACGAGAACGGTCATAACCATCCCATAGTATTTATTAGTAGAAAGTTATTGTCTAGAGAACGTCATTATCCAATAATCGAGAGAGAATGTCTTGCCCTCAAGTGGGCCATTGAGAACCTACAATACTACCTTCTGGGACATCCCTTTATTTGGTATACAGACCATGCACCTCTCACGTGATTGGCCTCCCACAAGAACACAAACTCGCGCATTCTCAGATGGTTTATAGAACTCCAACCCTTTTCATTTCAGGTCCGTCACATTCCTGGGGATCTCCAGTGTGCTGCGGATTATCTGTCACGCTATCAGGGTAGCACGGAACTACATCAGTCCCGTCCTTGGGAAGGGAGATGTAGCCGGGTATCGGATATCCCGGCTATATGCCGCGACGAAGCCATAAACAAAGAGGACGGACAAAGAGCGCGATGCACTCAGGAAGTGGACGCCCTCGCAGACGGGAACCCGGATATCCAGGTTCCTGAAAAGCTAAATAGAAAAAACGGACTACGCACGCGCGAACAGAGAAGAGGACGCCGAAGGGAGGGGAACAGGACACGAAAGGAAAGAAGACGGCGGAGGAGGCGAGGGGACCGCCGACCCACACCTCGGGGAGAGACAGCCGTTTGAAGGTCGGGACGACCCCTCATAGGCACAGGACTGGCTAAAGCAGGTACGGTCCTGCCTTAGGGACAGACTACGTTATATGGTGGGGAGGGAGGAGGGTGGAGGAGACGAGTAGGGGGAGGGGGAGGGAAGTTGGGAGTTGAATGGGTTACTTTGCAAACTCTGCACTCCTTTGCTAAAAGCATGTGAAGCGCAAGGCGATTCTGCAGGATCATAGCTCTGGGCACAAGCAGTTCTTTACTGATTATTGTTAGCACCCAGCCATATTAGTTGCAAGTCTATCTACTAGTATTGATAATTTTCTAATCTTAAGGTAATTTAGCACTACACCTACTGAGAGTAATAAGGCACCAATAATGTCACTCATTATCTGTCCAAAACTAGGTTTCCTTCACCTCACGTATGTGTCTGGTCTTACGTCTAAGTCACTTGTGTAGTAAATCTTCAGGAAAACTGAGGCTTCATAGCAACGTCCTACCCAATTGTGCAGTAGTACGCTGACTTACAACTTGCCTAATATATACCCTTAAGGCTCACTTCTGATTCAGCAAATATTCTACCTGTAGCTAAGTAGCTATGGTCACTCTTGCTCCATCCTACATCTTCGGCTGTCTCGTTCCCTTCTTTTGCACAGGCCATGCATACCATCCCCCTATTTTCCATATCTAAACTCAACTTGGGATGTACATCCTTCCTTCTCCTTCTCTTCCTTCATTTACTCTTACCCTACTTTCCTTACTTCCTTTTTTGTTCTTCTTCCTAATTCTGTCATTTAGTTCATCTATATAGGTCTTTCATCTTGACTAATTGTGCAAGTTAGTTCATGCGCTTTGGAGTTAGTAATGTTAGCATTCATTAGTGGGGCAAATAAATTAATCATATACTCACTCTTGTCCATTCACTTGAATATTTTAGAAAAATGGTTTGCATGCTTTGTTGCCCAAAGATACATATTAGAATCTCTAGTAAATGGGACATTTTCTAACGGACATTCACAATTTGTATAAAACATTTGAATGGAACTCTGGTTATATAAACAATTTAGAAACACACTACAAGAGAAAGAATAAGAAAGGGGTCGATGGAAGGATGCAATACCCTCTGCTGCAGAGGCTGAAAGATAAGAGCATACAAAATAATTGTTAATGTTAATGATTTTAGTATATATTCTGACAACATCAAATAACATATATTAAAATTGAAAATGTTCTGGGCTTGTGGATCATATGGAAAATCTCCTCTTATGAGTGTTCTTGTTAGCAGCTATGATACTGGTATCGTAGGTTTGCTTCGTCAATGCATCTCCCTTCATTAGATAGAGGGGTCACATCCATTCAGCCACCAATACAGCTACGGCAACTACCAAGATTGCCAAAACCATTTTGCAGAATTCCTGTTTTCTTGGACTGCCCAGCTTAAAGTGCCCAAGATGGGGTCCTACAGGTCTGGGGAGGTCTCCCCTGCTTCTCTGTGGGGAGAATCTCTGACTGGGCCCGGGTTAGTGCCTCAGCGGGCTCTGGGGTGGAAGACTGCAGCCCAAAGTGCCCCGAACAGGGACAGGCAGGACTGGAGAGGTTGCCTCTACTTGTCCAGGTTCAGAATCTCTGACCAGAACTGGGTCAGAGCTCTGTGGGATTCCCCATAGCCCCTTAACTAAAAACCAGCTAGGCTTTGAGAACTGTGGCCTCAGAGTCAATTTCCTCTCCAAGGATGAGCCAAATCATTTTTCAGAATGACAGAGTGACCAGATGGCTGTCCTTCATGTCTGGGAAATCCGGTCACTCCCATGTGATTCTATGGCATGCCCAGATGGCTGGGCTGCCCTGGAAGTCTGGATCAGGGCTCATTTGACTCTTTCAACCCAGACCGGGTTCCAGAAGGTTTGGTGTGTTTTCACAAATGCCCTTTTCTGTCACTTGTTGAGCAGCAATTACAAGAAAAAGGGGAGCGGAAAGACTTGATCAGGGACACCCCTAGTTTTCCAGCCGTTCTCACCTGGATGCTACCAGGACATGGACTGGGTCCCCAGGGCCTGAGTCTGCAACTGCCTTCCAGTGCTGCCTGATGGCCTTCGTGCCTTACTTCCTGGAAAGCAGACATGGATCCCATGGAGGACGGACCGCTCAGGGGTGTTTTAAACCAGCACTGTATTGTGATCGCAAAAGCTGGGCTGGCCTGGAAATTCCTTTGATGACTGATATGTCTCTCCAAGCCTAGCCTGGGATACAGGAAGTCAGAGATTTTCTTTTTAGTGGCCCCCTTTCAGTCGGTGTGCACGGATTACAAGGTAGGTAGCCTTCTTCTGGATTATTATTGACAAGATATAAGGGACTCCATTGTCCTCCGGTCTTTCTCCTAAGTGCTGTGAGGGCCTGGGCTGGGCACAGCTGGGTCCCAAGGTTCTGAGTCTGTGGCTGCCTTCCTACCCTGTTCAATGGTCCTTTCCTCCGAGCCATGCTTCCTAGAGAGCAGGCAAAGATGCGTAGCTAACCTCCCCATGTAGCATGGCCTACTCCGGGGCAGTTTAGCCAGCATTGTACTCTAATTGATTGGGTTTAAAAGCTTTAACCGGGCCCTGGGTCAGAGGTCCAGCTGGCCTTGGAGTGGAAGCCCCTGGCCCTGGGCTCCCTTCTCCAGATCTCTGTGTCGCAACATGCCCAAGACAGGGTCCCACAGGCACAGGGAGGCCTCCCCTTCTTGTCTGGGCTCAGAAGCTGTGATTGGGCCCTGAGTCAGAGTTCCTTGAACCCCCACCCCATAATCCTTTGCCTGGTACCCAGCTAGAGCCTTGAGAACCAGGGTATCAGAGCCCCTGTCTTCTCCAAGAGCAAGCAGAATCCTATTTCATAAGACACAACAAGACCAGATGGATGGCCTTGGAGTCCAGGGATCTGGTCATGCCATGCTTTCCTATAGTGCACCTATATGGCGGGGCTGCCCTGGAAGTCCCAATGAGGGCTTATTTGACTCCTTGATCCCAGCCAGGGCACCAGGGCTCACTGTGCTCGATGGCTGGTTCTGATTTCCTACCACTTCTTCTGCACCTGCAGGTGGGTAAATGTTACAAAAGTTGCCTGTGAGTCATGGCGGTGAATCATTCTGCTTGCAGTTCAATGAAGAATGCAGCTAGCTGCGAGAATTCGTGTGAGTTGCAGGACACGCTGATCACGGACACTTCGAGCAAAACTTGCAGTCCTGGGTGCCTTAATAGGGGCCCTAATAGTGGAGGAAAAATTGATTTACAGGCAGGGCCCAGAGGAGGTTTGGCTGAGGGTTGACTCTCCTTAGATTCCAAGGCTCAGGCACCAGAAAGGTGGAAAGCACCAACCAGGGGCACCTTTAGCCAATGGTCTAGTCTGACATACCCTACCCAGGGCATGGCAGCTGCTGAGTGGAATCTCATGCCCCTTTAGGGTGTGATGAAGAGATGCGATCCAATGTGAAGGCCCAAGCAGATGCTGGGGTGGGTTGATGTCAGACCGGGGAGTAATCTGGTGCTCCTGCGGGCAGAGCAGCTCATTTAATCCCCCATGGCTTTTGTCTGAGAGATCCGGTCCTCTCAGTCCAGGACTCCAGGCACTGGCCAAGCTACTTTCCCTACCTGAGCCAGGGTGGTGTCAGATCAGGAGGAGTCTAGGGCTCCTGTGGGCTAAACAGCTCTAGTAATCCCCAGAGGGAGAACCAGTCCTCCTAGGCCAAAGGTGTCAGCCAGAAGGCAGGGCTTCCTATGCTTTCCAGGATATGATGCCCCATCTGCAAGGGTTTGTAAGACTTCAATATGTCCACCAATTAACTTGTCAGCTTTGTGTGGACAAAAACGTCATGAATGATGTTTCGTTCACAAGGACCCAGTCTATGGATGAGTATGGGTGTGCTAACTCAGTGAAACACATCACCAGCCCAACATTTCTAGTTTGAATTATGCCCAGGCCTACTTTAAAATTGTTTCAAGTTGTTTAATTCCTGGTTCATTTCTGTGAAGTTGACACTATGTGTCCAGTGTTGACCCAAATGTCTACTCTACAGGGAAGCTCCTGTGGACCTTGGGCCTGAAAGGTGGGTTGCTCTGTAACTGAGCTGATTGTACCAGTTTCTATGCAACTGTTTACAAGTGTTGGGGTGTGGCAGTGTCTCTATATTGTCTCTTAGCCTCCAACACTCTATCGGCCATGCTTAATCTGACTAATCATTTTGCCTGTGTCACTGCTTTATATGCCTTCTACAGGGTGAGTCCACAAATTGAGATAAAAATATTCTGTTGTGCCCAGGAGAAGGGAGTCGCTAACTCACTTTTCATTAACCAGCAAGCACTCCGTTGCCACATGTATGGTGTGTTGTGAGGTAGACTATAAAAGCTAAGTTCAATGGATGCATAGTGTGAGAGTTCCCTCGTGTAGCATCATAGATTTAACATATAGTACATCTGCTGTGGGCATCAGGAAGTAGTCCAACCGGGAAAAGGATATGTAAACCCCATAGAAAAAAGAGTAACCTCCTTAAGTGTGTGGCAGTGCCTCCATACATCTGTGAGCCTCAGGAATTCAGCAAAATCAGTCAGATGGAATTAAATAGTGTTGCTACAAGTGTTGGACCAGCAGGATCTTGAATATGACTCATAAGTCTGTTGAAGTCACGTGGTGGGGCCCTCAGGAGTGGCTTGGACTTGAGGGCATGGAGGGCTCTTTCTTTAATGGAGCATTGTAACAATGCCCCCCTTCAGGATCTGCCTGTGCAGCCACAGTTCAGGGATTCAGGAAGCTTCCCAGTATCCACCAATCCTGGAAAGTCAATAAAACAAAGATTATTAATCTGAGCCCAGCCCTCACCATCCTCTGCTTGCAGCTCAATGTACGTGTTACTTCACTGAGTTTGGCTATGTTTTGAGTTGCATCGTTTGAGTGATTCCTCGATGATAGCAAGTCAAGTTTTGGCCTCTGTAATCAGTTCTACCCCTGGGTGGAAATCTTAACAAAAGAGGGAGACATCTGATCTCACTTCCTCTGTTTTTGTCTCTACTAAGTTTTTAGTAGTTTGGATGGTTTGAAGGATGAGGAGACAGAGATTTTACCCGCAAGTCGTTGGCTGGAGTTTCTTGCTGGGCAATTGCCCTGGTTAATGTTGATGATGCTGCACCTGTGAATGTATCTAGCAGGCCTTGGCATGCAACCTGTATGGTCTTGTCTTTGACAATTGTGATGGTTTGAGGTTGTCCCTGGCTGGGCTTGGTGTGCTTAAGAACCTGTCCGGTTGCCCCGCCATTGTCCAGTAGCAGTTCTATAAGCAGTTTGGTCCTAAAGACCCAGGGACTCTGATCCAGTCAACCTCTTGACCCCCAGTCTCTGATTCTGCCTTGGGTCCCAAAAGTGGCTCAGAGCGGCATGTGCAGTCTCCGGTATTGTGTTCCACAGAGATGAAGGGCAATGGACATTACAGTGGAGGCACTGGATACTCTGGGCCTAGGAATATTTTGCCAAGGCCATCGATTGGGGCATGCCACAACTCCTGATGAAGAAGGGGGCAATTACTCTCTCACCCCCCAAGGTATTAAGTAGCAATGTGGTGTGTTTTCAGGTACCTCCTCTGTGGCTAGGCCCTCCCCGAGACTGCATAGTTAGGAAGGCTTCAGTAGGGAGCCACTAGTCACTGGTTCTTCTTCTCACCTTGTAAGGGCTGCTTGAGGCACAGTTGTACCCCAGGGTCATTTCAGAGATATTAACCAGGAGGATGTGACGTGGGAGGGGGTGTTTCAGGCCTGCATGGCCTATGCCACTTATTTTGCCGTGGTCACTCCTCAGAGCCATCGCAGGCCAATCTCCTGGCAGCCAGATACACTCCAAACTGTAATCCAAATTGTGCCCTCCACACTCCACCGTGGTCCCGGTCATCGCTGATCTTCCAGGCAACCCATTTTACACTTCACTAGTACACTTGCGGGCCTAGAGACTCCCTCAGGCCAGTACAATATCCACATCCTGCAGCTGGGAGGTGCTCCACCAGGTCTTTCATGCACAGCATTGTTTCCTGCAGGGCAGGTCACATCCACTGGGGGCAACAGGGGACATGCCAACAGCAGATCCATGTCAGAATCATGATGCCGATGCAGCCCCCAGGCAACAAGTATCCTACAAAGCGGCACCACCATCCTCTGGGTAGGGCCGCACAAGCCAGGAAGTTGCCATTAGCAAGACGATCTGACTCTGTCAGCCAGTCCAGGGCCAGTTATTGGACGAGCTCCAGCACTGAGTGTCCACCATCTTGGTCCACTTGGCGACACTCCATTAATACTACCTTTGGCTACAAACACAGTCCCTTTCACGGTACCATCATGAGAGTGTTGATGCCTTCTGGGATGAAGCAGAAAGCAGATCTACTGTAACTCTAACCTTCAACTCCTTCTCTTCAACGTTTGACACCTTCGTTATGGTAGTGAGGTCCCTCTCACTATCCTAACACAAGCATGTGTTACAAAGTCCTCACTTAAGTACTCTATTATTCTACATCTTTGGTCCAGCCACACCAGCTCAAGCACTAATCATATCATAAATCTTAGACCTCGCAAAGATCAGGTACCCCACAGTCACAGAACTTTTACACCTATAGACATAAAGGAAATTGAGGGCGTGCTTCAAGAGTATAAACAGATGCACACTTTCAAGAGTCAAGTGTGGATCTCCAACAGCCCCACCTTCAGGTACCTAGGATTAACAGCTTAGGTAGGCACAGCAAATACTGTATGACTAAAGTACAAATGTCTCTGTGAATAATGTTATGCAATCTTCATTCAAATGCATCTTGCACAAAGTCAAAAAGAGCATGGAGATTTGTGTTAAAATACCCTCAAACAATCTGGGCCTCTGTGCCCTGATGGAATCCTGGAAGATTGAATCCTCTCAGCCCGTGTTAGACCTCCTGGCTGCAACAGATTATTCAATTATCTCTCTTACTAGAAATACAGGTATAGCAGTCCTTTTCATTGGAGGCTCTGGAAACAATGCATTGAACATTGCCTTTCTTGCCATAGGTAGCAGTCTTGCAGCAGCATTTTGGATGAGCTGTATTTTTCCTATGATGAGTGTGATTGCACCAAGGTATAGGCTGTTGGCATAGTCAAGTTTGCAGCTTACACATATGCTGTTTCTGTTGGTATCTAAGGTATGGGAGGATGCAATGCAGTGTTTCCATTATGTAGAAAGCACTGTTTATGATGCTTCACATGGTGTATAGAGGATAGGAATGAATCCATGGTTACCCCTAGGTTTCTGACTTCTCTTGATAATGTTGGAGGGGCCTCACGTTCCTTAGGCCAGAGAGGAGTAGGCTGGTATTTTTGTCATTGTCTAGAGGTCATAAGCTCTTTGTGGTATTTAGCTATAGATGGTTATTCATCATCCATAAGTTTATGATCCGAAGCAGACATCAAGTTTTAAATCGTAGAGGTCTTCCGGTCCATCCATTTTTACAAATTATTTGGGTGTCATCTACTTAGTTGTAAAAGATGAGGTTAAATGATTTAATTAGGTTTGATGAGGAAGTTAGGTATTATAGAGAAATAATAAAACTTTTCCACTTTCAACACTTCTTCTATTTGATTAATTTTAAATGTATCTTTGTAATTTATTACTACATCTTCTTCTTATTTTTCACAACTTATGGATCAGGCTATGGGACTATCACTTATTCGGGCTCACTACCCATCACTTCTTTTCCTTCCTTTTCTCCATTAGCATACTTATAATCTTGCACCAATGGGTGGTACCTCTGCATGGTTCTTACCACTATTTTAGTTTATGAATACCAACAACCCTTCTTTTCTGATCTACCTTCTTTCATCACTTGCAGCCTTGAAAAAGCCCTAGGTGAACACACCACAAGGGGTGAAACACATGTCGGCTGTCTCTTCTTATTATCTTCAGAATAATTCTTATGCCTGGAATAAATGCACTTGAATCAAATACGAGGACCTGATGTATTATTGTCTGCTTGCAACCTGCGATTCCATTACAACTTTAAAAATGATCTAAGTGGGTTCTCAACTTTTGTGTTTTCAGGTATTATAGAGAGCATTAGATGGACCCCTTTGTGGTGCCATAGTGCTGTATATGAGTAGCTGGAATGATAGGTGGTATCAATACTAGTTTAATGTCAAACCTGAGAGGCCAAGAATTTGATGGGCATTAGCTGAATTCCCTTCTCACCTTTCACATAATTTGCTGAGTGAAGAGATTGCACAACTGTTGGAGTCATTCAGTGAAATTGTACTTCCTATTCCTAATAAGTAAGTGGTTATGACTACCTAAACCTACCAGTCATTGAGAAGCAATGTCCATTCATGAAACTTCAGTTTCCAGTATGCCATGGTGCTCGATTAGCCTATTATGCTTGGGAAGAGTTATCACACATCAGGTATGACGTACATTTAACCGACATTGCTCCAGCCTACACTGGCCTGTTGAGAAATATAGCCTGGTGAAATAATGTATCTGCTGTACAGATTGGTATTCTGTTTGCAGGAGCCAGATAGTTCTTTAGGTTAGTGTGCCTGCTGCAGAGGGCTGCAAATACCCTAACTAGCAGTAATTTGAATCTAAAACAACACAATATAGCCTGCTGTGTAACTAATGGCTGCTATAATAGACTCTTTCAAAAATGGTTTAATATCTACATAATCCTGTCAGGCTGAACACAATGAGGATTCATCTCCTTGAGCCAAATAGTGTGGAAACCATAATCAGGGCATCTGAAGCTGAAAGCATTTCTATTATAATTGACCTCTCTAGACATCTCTGCAGAAAATTGATTAATATTTTCCGTTTTTTTGTATATTGTACTTAAGATCTGTGTAGTAAGAATCTGCTTTTCAAAATGTTCGACTCCTTTGAAATTCTGCTTCATCTTTATCCAAATTATGGTCATAACAAATAAACGGTTATTATGAGATTCCATGTAATTAATGTACTAAATACATAACATTTGGTAAATGTTTAGTGTTGCCTTTTTATGGAGAGTAGTGTGGGAAATACAGATCCTCACAGATTCTGGAATTTTCCTTCATAGACATGTGAGGACAATCTATGATTTAGCAAAAGTTTGGTGTTTGCAGGGCATTCTGGGTAACAAAAGGTATTCACACAAGCTACCCCACCCCAGACTACAGTAGGTATCTTCAGCAGTGTCTGGGCCTGGCAGGATTCCCTGGCCTAAATACCACAGCTACCCCAATAGCTGGAATTGGTCAATTTGCAAGGCAAAATCATGATCTTTTCTTGTGTCTTAAGGGCCTTCGGGGGGCTTCCCTTTCGCAGGCTATAGCTCAGTCACACAAATGGGGTAATATTGTTATCAAGAGAAGTGTGGAAATGCTGTGGGGTAGGACATTTGGGGATCCATGAAGATTCCATTAGCGCGGTCTGCTCTTACTTTTATTTTGCTGTGTAATATCAGTGTGCACAGTGTGCTGAGCTATACAGCAAAGTAAAAAAATCTAACTTTGGACTTGTGGGAAGCATTTCTCTCCCATGCCGACTTTCATTTTGGAAAAGAAAAGGTTTCTGTTTTTTTTACGAAAAACATTTCCTTTTTCCAGTACTGTCAAGGAACCGTTTAAGTACACTATACTTGAAAGTAGGGTGATGGATGACAACAGTTTGTTGTCTGCCGTAAAGCAGTTACAATCCACTAAAACCATGCAGCCTCATGTCCAACAGGAATTGACAAGTAGCTGGAGGGATATAATGGCCACATTGCACTAACTTCTTTGTTCCATGATCTCCAGTTCCAGGAGGTCCCCCTGGATGGTTTGCTTCGGGGACTGGGGAGCAGTGAAAAGCACAACGGTCAAAGAAAGGTGCCAGGTGTTGGTAATGGCCACGCAAAGCTAAGAGAAAGTTTCAGCTGCCACAGATTGTCTATGGAGAAGAGGGCTAGAGAGAGAATGAAAAATATTGAGATGTACAAAGAAGATAGTAGAGACGATAGAGAGGAGAGGTTCTAGAAAAGGAGAGGAGATTGAAAGAAAAAAGGAGAGCAAACAGAAAAGGACAAAAGATAGCAGGAGGAACAGGAATGGGAAGATAGATGCAGCAGCAACCAGAAAGAGATAGTGGGGAAAAGGTTGAGAGAGGTAGCGGGGGCAGAGATTTGAAGACTGGGAAAGAAAAGAGAAAGTTAGAGTGAGCCTAAAGGAGTAAAATGAGAGCTAAGTACACAGAGAAATAGTGTTTGGATCTTTTAAGTGGAATCTATAGCTTACCATGTTTTCGTAATACACCTGGCCCAATGTGATTTCAAAGCAGAATTTTGCACTTCTTTTTTCTAAAAGGGATCTCTATGTAAGATACAAAAATCACCTTGCATAGCGGTCTTCAAAGTCCTAATAAGGTCTACCATTGTTAATTTATCAACATTTAACTTTACAAATTGCTTATCAATGGTGGTCCCTTAATATTTCTTACTACATGATCTTGGTGAGAAATGCTGACACCTTCCCTTGTAATGCATATGAGCCGTGTCTATGATGATATAGTTGCTAAAAAAGTGCAACCTGCTTGCTGAGAAGTCCAAGTTCTATTGAGGGGGTGATTTGTCTTTTTAGTGTATATTTAAATATGTTTTTATACCATGGATGTTGACATTTATGTGCACCTCTAGTAATGCCAAACAATCCCTCTGCAAGTAAATATTTTCAATTTCTGGTACACATGGCTTGTGGCCATGCCTTCTACATTCCCCACTCTGGAAAGTGCATGTTCATCCAGTGTTAGCCACATAGATGGTGTCAGCCTGAGGACAATACTGCATGTTAACGAGTGGAGAATGTCCAGAAAGTTTGGAAGTGGGTACTCTGTAGTATCGAAATTGAGGTACCACAAAAGCAGCATCAAACAGAAATTTTAACAGAGAGCAGGATCCTACATCCAACCGTGAAACTACCACTCAGAACATTAGAGGCAGCTGGTGCCTGTCGTTCAACGGCTCCTCCAACTGGAGATTAAACTAGTGTCCTCGGCTAGTCAGCAGGCCACAAAAAGACTAAACCTGGGGTCACACGATCACCTATTCCTTACTTTTCCTATCATTCTTGCTGGTCAAGGTCTTGCAAAGATCTCCTTTTGTACAGCACCTTTTGTGCAACCTGCTTGTAACCTTGAGGGGTGGATGCCACTGTTGGAGCCTTCTTCAAGTCCATGCAGTTTTAACTGGTGCTTTTGATTAAATTTAATTGAACTATCCATCTTTTTTAACAACCTTAAACTGAAATTCATTGTGCGACCATACAAACTTCCCCGGTAAAATGACATTTAAATTGTATTCAGTTTTCACCATAGTTACATCCCTAAAATGTTTAAAACACACTATTTGCCGCTAATTTCCCAAAATGCTCTTCATCAATATGCTCCAAGCTCTCTGTAAAGTTAACTTAAATCAGTGACAAGTTACATTAAACCTTCAGCTATGATGTTGGTGGGAATTTGGAAACTCCACACTTTATGAAGAAGACAGGGGCAACTCCTCCGCAATGGTGGAGAGGTGTCACCCCTCTGGCTAAGAGCCAGCAGATGAAAAATAAAACTGTAGCTTGCTATCATTTTATTTTTCATCTGCTGCCTCACCCAGCAGTGCAGGGAGGGGGAGCTACAGGAGGTGGGAAGGGGTAGCTGGAGAGAGTGCACCTAAGTATGCATGTGTGTTTGGCTATCCATCTTAGGCCGTTCAAGCACACATGTGCACTTAGGTTTCTCCAAGAAACTGCACAGATCCCAGGGTTGTGTTTGAGAGGCAGTCCAAGCCGGTAAGACCAATCCTGGCGCTGCTTTCATGCTAGACTTAGTATGAAAGATGTGCCAGGATTGCTAGGGAGCCTGTGCTGGTGTACCAGTGAATGCTGGGACACCAGAAGAGGAGCGAGGTGGCAAGAGGTGGCAACGGCTGCGGCAGGAGCGACAACGAGAAAGGTAAGTGTTTTTTTTTTTGGTTTGTTTGTTTCCCCCTTCCCCGTTGTTGCCCCCAACCCTCCCCCCCACCCTTGACATTTGCGGCAGCTACTACTAGAAGCAGATGAAGTTTCCTAAATTTAATTGAGGTAAGGGTTATCCTTTTGGGCCTTCTAGGTGTGATGATTTCCCTAATGCAGAATGTCCCAGGTAGGACATTCTCAAGCAAAACAAATTTGAGTGTAGAAGCTGGACATCCTCTACCTGAGGTAAGAGGTGTGAAAGAGAAGGCTGTGCGCTGAGACCAGCTTATTTGTTCATAGAGAACTTGATAAGCCTGGCCTAACACAAAGCTTGAACATGTTTGAAAATACACAAAGTTGAAAGTCCGTCTACTTTACACCCTTCTACTTTAAATCCCATCTAATTGATCAAATTTAAAGTTGGATTGTAAAACTTTGTACAAGTGTGCTAATATGTACCTCAAAAATCCACATATTCCTTCACATAGAATCACATCGATGTTGGCACCAGTATATTGATGACACAGAATATAGAGGACAGAATATTGAATCCAAAATATTGACATGTAAGTAAATTTAGTTTTTTCTATACCTTAGTCTACATATGTGTACCTACGCAATATATATCTTCAAGGTATGTAGATGTGGATTTAGGAATAGTAAACCTATGCTTTCCTATTTATATGTACCTTTCATTATTCTGTCCTCAGAATCCTAATGACATAATATTCTCTGGGTTAAGAGCACAGATTTAATGTTTGATTATAGTGGAGGGCCATGCCCCCTAATAATATACCTCTAGCTACAGGACTGCCCCACTCCGTTCCACCCCACCCGATCAAACCCACCACACCCCAATCCAGTTTAATCCAATTCACCCCACTTCAATTCAATTCACCCCTCCAGCCCAAACCACCCCAATCCACCCCACCCATTTTAATCCAACCCACTCTACCTCAATTCAATCCACTCCACCCCATCCCAGATGACTCCAACACACTCCAATCCACTTGGCCTTCCCCACTCCAATTCACCTCACTCCAATCCACCTCACCGACTCCAATCAACCTCACCCAATCTACCCCACGTCAATCCACTCCAATGCACCCTACTACAATCCACCCCACCCCAATCCAATCCACCCCACCCAATCCCAGTTCAGTCCACTCCAATCCATCCATGCCACCCCACTGCAATCCACCCCACCTCAATACAAATCACCCTACTCCAATCCACCCCAGTAATCTACCTCAATCCAATCCAACACACCCCATTCCAATCCAACCCACTCTACTCAAATCCAATCTATCCCACTGCAGACCACTGCAACACAATCCAGTCCACTCCACCCCATTTCAGTCCACCCGCTCCGATCCAATCCGCCACCTTCTACCCACCCCACACCAGTCTACCCCACTCACTCTAATCCACCACACTCACTCCAATCCACCAAACTCTACTCAATCCACCCCACTCTTTTCCAATCCAATCCACCCCACCCCACCCGATCCCAGTTCAGTCCACCCCACTCCAATCCAATCCATCCAGCCCATTCCAATCCAATCCACTGCACTCCAATCCAATCCACCCTACTCCAATTCAAGCCACCCCACTCCACTCCAGTCCAATCCATCTCACTCCAATCCACTGAACGCAATGTACCACACTCCAATCCAATCCACCCCTCTCCAGTCCAATCCAATCCAATCCACCCCATTCCAATCTACCTCACCCCAATACACCCCAGTCCTATCACTCAAATCCAAACCATCCACCCTAATCCAATCTAATCCACCCACGCCAGTCCTCTCCAATCCAATCCACCTCACCCCATTCCAATCCACCCCCTCCAATCCAATCCACCCCACTCCACTCAAAACACCCCTTTCTACCCCAATCCAATCCACTCCACTCTACTCCAGTCTAATCCATTCCACTACCTCAATCCAATCCAACTAACGCCACCCTATTCCACCTCACTCCACGCCACTCTCTGCCACTGCACCACTGAACTCTACTCTCACCTACTCAAATCTATGACACTCTACTCCCCCTACTCCACTCTACAACCCTCCAACAAGTCCACTCTACGGCACTCTACTTCCCCACTCCACTCTGACATTTCACACCACTCACTTTTAGCCATGCTGAACAGCAGCCACACTGGTGTACAACATGGCAAAACACATTGTTAAAGCCAATAGCTCTTGTATAGGAGAGCCCTATTGGCTTTTGCCAGTGCTTGTTGTTCTTGTGGTTTTGGTTACATCACCTTCATCTGTCCCTTTTTATCTTTTTTTTGTAGTAATGTCAGATTTTTACTCTTATCTCCATTGCTGTTCATCTCTATCAGTCACTATATATATATATATAGATATATATCCACACTTTTTTCCTGTCAAAAGGAAAGACGGCACTCTACGGGCATATTGATTTACCAAGATTTATTTGCACAAGAACGCGTTTCGGCGTTACCGCCTTTGTCAGTTTATCGTTCGCCATTTTACTTTCATTTTTATATCATGTGATCCCATTGTTAATTACCTAGACACCATAACAATAACAAAAATGATTTTTATATTACTCACAAAATCCTATTACGACTAACTACATTTGGCACAGTTATGCTTACAAAAACGATCAAACTTTCATATAACGATGTTAATAGGAGTACAATTGAATTTCAACATGATGGTATTGTTACTTGTCCTATAGACACAAATCAATGTTTTAACCATTATTATTCACCGTTTTACTTTCGTTTTTGACTTGTGTCAATCTGTCATTAATTAGTGCAAATAAATCTTGGTAAATCAATATGCCCATGGAGTGCCGTCTTTCCTTTTGACAGGAAAAAAGTGTGGAGAATTAGGCGAGGTGGCGCGCGCCATCTGAAGAGCACCGCTGACGGTCAGGAGCAGGACCAGCACGCCGACACGAAGTGTTTGATATATATATATATATATATATATATATATCATTCGTATTATGAATATCTCTCTGCTTTTTGTATTTCAATACATATTGTTGTATTCTGTTAGTTATCTCCAACCACCTTTGAGATTCTAAGAAGTTTTTGTCACTGTGTGTCATATACCCTATGGTGTGTAACTTTGTAACCTCACAGAAATGCATAAAAACCCTCATAGCAAGTCGGCTTGAGGTGAGTGCGCAGTTACCAGAGGGCCAGAACCTCTTACAACAGCTGCTATACCCGTACCTAAATCCGTCCATTATGAGTTATTGTCCACAGAATGGGGAATAACTATGTTGATCCGCAAATATCAGGTGAAAAAATTCATTTTTTTTCCTGATTCCAGAAACTGTTCTGCTGATATGTGTGACCTGCTTTCTGAAGTTGGCCAATATAGGAGGGAATGGCTAGTGCAGCTCCACAGGTGGGATAGGGGGTCGAGGACTCTGTGGCCATGACAGACTGTGGCCTGGCCGACGGGAGTGATGTCTGCTTTTCCTTTGGTGCTGTAGGTGGGTCAACTCATAGTACACCAGAGTGTTATCCCCAGGAGATACCTCTCTACCACATTCGGGATGAGGGCCCAGGTTTAAATTACTTGTGAACAACCATCTTCAAGTACAGAGTTCTTCCACTCATTATGGTGGTCATTACAAACGTGGCAGTGTGGCCCGCCATGCCGGCGGTGGCAGGTAAAACCGCCAGCCGGCATGGCGGGCCACACCACCACATAATGAACCCCATGAGGGCCGCCATCGGCAGCCCTCACTCACCACCGGGCTGCCTCCGTCAGGCAGCCTGGTGGCAGTCGGAAACATTATCCGACAGGGCAGTGGTGCTGCCCCTCGGATAATGATTCCGCAGCCAACAGCCTTTCCCTGGCAGGTTTCCCAGCCAGGCAAAGGCTGGCGGAAGGGGTTCACCGGGGCACTGCTGAGGGCCCCTGCACTGCCCATGCAGTTAGCATGGGCAGTGCAAGGGCCCCAGTGCAGTGCCCCATTGCGAAGGTCACTGCCCGAATTTCGGGCAGTGATCTGCGCGACGGGTGCAGCTGCACCCGCCGCACAGAGGCATTGGCGGCGGCGGCCAGGCATTCCCGTTGTTTCTACCCGCCGGCCCACAGGAATGTTCCTAATAAGGCCGGTGGGGATCCGGGGACGCTGGCGGGCAGTGTTTTGAATGCCAGCAGGAACACAGCGGTTGCGACCACCGTGTTCGTAATGAGGGCCTATGTCTCGTTTCTGGTGCATAAGACTGCTAAGAAATAAATAAATAGACTCTCCAGTGGTAGCTTGGTGAACAGTCAAGGCATAACACATGGGAGGAAGTGTGGCAGCTGGTACAGGATACACAGTGTAACATAAAGCTATAATGTTCAATAAAGATCATTGTCCAGTGAAAAGGATTGCTGTAAAAAGTATAGGTCTTTAATGTGTGCTTTGATTAATGATTTAGTTAAAAGTATGATCATTAGTGAAAACCAGAAATGTATTGCCCATACAGATCTTGCTTTATGACCATGGGCCGAACGCCTCCACCATTACCTAACCAAACAAAGAGGGCAGTTACTTCCTATTAAATGGGTATACTCCAGTTAGAGAAGCTATCCAGATATAAGCGCTGTAGAAGAGCTGAACAATTACAGCTAAATTTACCACATGCCCTTGCCTGACCTTGACCTACAGTACATAAAATTAATGGGAATCAAGCTAATTTACGTAGGCTGAAGTTATTCTGAAAATATGGCATGGATCCAGCCCACCTTGTCATACGTTTGACAACACTGTCTTATTGTACAAAACAAAGAAACTGATGAAATAAACATGATATGTGTGTGAAAGATGGTACAGTAGAGTGTATCTTCCTATTGCGGGTTTTTATAATCATTCTTGATGGTGAAGAGACAAAACAATCATGTAGTCTTCCTTGCTCATATATTCCTCTCGGTAAGTGCTAATTTGGTAAGAAAATCCAGCTTCTTTGTTTTCGTCCACCTTGCTGCCAATTATATTAACTCTGCCTAGCAGAAAAAAAACAGTTCTGAAAAGTTTAAAGAGTGTCAACCTCATCTCTTGGATTGGGAAAACCACGATATTACCTTATGATTCTGATGTAGAAATGACAGGCGCTTGGCAAACTCGAACAATGGCTTCTAAAATTGGACAGCCAGAGGCTCATGTAATTATATTTTTAGTTGGCAATGATTTGTGACACGAAGGTGGCATCGATGCTTATATGGAATTCACTCCTTTGCACTGAATACAAATTTGGTTAACAATTTCTTTAAATTTTTCTGTTTCATTTACTGGCAGTGTACTTCAAAACGCAACTACTATTTTCCACTTAATACATGGCAAGGTTTTCATGATGTTATGTTTGACATGTTTTTGTTTGTTATGTTATCTGCATTTGTATAGCATCTTCCGCCATTAGTAGGCACTGCTTCGCTTTCTTAATCTCAGTGTGATTCTGGGATTTGGATTGACCCGTTATGTATGGCTGTTTGGTTGTGTGTTGGTACCAGAGATGTGTTAAATCAGTGGTTCCCAACCTGTGGTCCCGGGACCTCTGGGAGTCCGTTTAGCTTTCTTAGGGGGTTCGTGGCTGCTTAGAAAATTTAATAATATTAACAGATTATGGGGGTCATTACGACCTCGGCCGTCTTTTCGCAAGACTGCCGAGGTACTGCCGTGCTGAAGACCGCCAGTGGTGGCGGTCTTCCGCGCCGCGTATTATGACCGCTGGCAGTCCGTCGTCCTTTTTCGTACGGAAGGCCGCCAGCAGCCATACTGGCGGACGGCGGGATAGTGAAGGTTGCTCAACCTCCACCGCCACGTCAATAGAACACCGCCCACTGAATCACGTCCCATGATTCGGTGTGGCGGTGTTCTGGTGACGGTGTGCTGGTGGCGGAGCTGCCCCCATGGATCCCGTCTCCTCCCGGAGGATCAACGGACAAGGTAAGTTGATCGTCCATCAGGGAAGGGGGTGGGGGTGTTGTGTGCGTGCATGGGGGTGTGCGTGTGAGAGTGTAGAGGGGGTGAGTGAGTGAGTGTATGTGTGCGAGGGGGTGTTGTGTGTATGGGAAATGTGTGCGGGTCGGACGGTGTGCATGTCTGTTTGTATGTGTGCGGGTATGTGTTGTCGGGGTGTATGTGTGCGTGTAGGGGTGTGTATATGTGCATGTTGACGGTGTGTGCGTGTAGGGGTGTGTATATGTGCATGTTCGGGGTCGGGGTGGGGAGGGGGGTTGTGCCACCTTTGGGGGGTGGCAGGTGGATGTGGGGTGTGGGGGGAGGGTTCGTGGGGGGTAGCGGGGTGGGGGAGACCCCTATCAGTGCCAGGGAAGGAATTCCCTGGCACTGATAGTGCCTACCGCCATGGATCTCATGGCGGTTCCCAACCACCCGAGATCCATGGCGGTATGCAGGGTCCTGATACAGTCGGCGGTCTAGTGACGACCGCCGGGCTGGAGACCGCAATCTCCAACCCAGCGGTCTTCACCGCCATGGCGGTCGGAATGGTGAAGTGGCGGATGATCGCGGCGTTCCATTTTTTTTCCTGCCGGCCTGTTTGCGGTCTTACCGCCGCTTTACCACCGACCGCCAGGGTCGTAATGACCCCCTATGTCCCCAGCTTTCAGTAATAACTCAATGGGGGCCCCCCTGATTCTAATAATTATTCAGTGGGGGTCCCCAAGTTCCAGTAATGAGAAAGTGGGGGTCCACAGAAGTCAAAAGGTTGGGAACCACTGAGTTAAATATCTAGTATGGAAATGGTTCATGTTGGCTAAGGTGAACTAGAAGAGTTGGATGCGGCTAAACATCTGTAGTGTGTTATGCAAATGGATGGATGCATATGGATGGGTATGCTGGATTACTTTGCTGTTTTTTGCAGGTATTATATTCCATTTGCTTTTCACTATCAGTTTCATAGGAATGCAGATTACAATTCATTTCATTCACTATGATCTTTGGAAGAAGTTGTTAACTGCACCACCTGGGCGATTTGCCAGTGATCTGTGCGACGGGTGCAGCTGCACCCGCCGTACAGAGGCATTGGCGGCGGCGGCCAGGCATTCCCGTTGTTTCCATCCGCCGTCCCACAGGAATGTTCCTAATAAGGCCGGTGGGGATCCGGGGACGCTGGCGGGCAGTGTTTTGAATGCCAGCATGAACACAGCGGTTGCGACCACCGTGTTCGTAATGAGGGCCTATGTCTCGTTTCTGGTGCATAAGACTGCTAAGAAATAAATAAATAGACTCTCCAGTGGTAGCTTGGTGAACAGTCAAGGCATAACACATGGGAGGAAGTGTGGCAGCTGGTACAGGATACACAGTGTAACATAAAGCTATAATATTCAATAAAGATCATTGTCCAGTGAAAAGGATTGCTGTAAAAAGTATAGGTCTTTAATGTGTGCTTTGATTAATGATTTAGTTAAAAGTATGATCATTAGTGAAAACCAGAAATGTATTGCCCATACAGATCTTGCTTTATGACCATGGGCCGAACGCCTCCACCATTACCTAACCAAACAAAGAGGGCAGTTACTTCCTATTAAATGGGTATACTCCAGTTAGAGAAGCTATCTAGATATAAGCGCTGTAGAAGAGCTGAACAATTACAGCTAAATTTACCACATGCCCTTGCCTGACCTTGACCTACAGTACATAAAATTAATGGGAATCAAGCTAATTTACGTAGGCTGAAGTTATTCTGAAAATATGGCATGGATCCAGCCCACCTTGTCATACGTTTGACAAAACTGTCTTATTGTACAAAACAAAGAAACTGATGAAATAAACATGATATGTGTGTGAAAGATGGTACAGTAGAGTGTATCTTCCTATTGCGGGTTTTTATAATCATTCTTAATGGTGAAGAGACAAAACAATCATGTAGTCTTCCCTGCTCATATATTCCTCTCGGTAAGTGCTAATTTGGTAAGAAAATCCAGCTTCTTTGTTTTCGTCCACCTTGCTGCCAATTATATTAACTCTGCCCAGCAGAAAAAAAACAGTTCTGAAAAGTTTAAAGAGTGTCAACCTCATCTCTTGGATTGGGAAAACCACAATATTACCTTATGATTCTGATGTAGAAATGACAGGCGCTTGGCAAACTCGAACAATGGCTTCTAAAATTGGACAGCCAGAGCCTCATGTAATTATATTTTTAGTTGGCAATGATTTGTGACACGAAGGTGGCATCGATGCTTATATGGAATTCACTCATTTGCACTGAATACAAATTTGGTTAACAATTTCTTTCAATTTTTCTGTTTAATTTACTGGCAGTGTACTTCAAAACGCAACTACTATTTTCCACTTAATACATGGCGAGGTTTTCATGATGTTATGTTTGACATGTTTTTGTTTGTTATGTTATCTGCATTTGTATAGCATCTTCCGCCATTAGTAGGCACTGCTTCGCTTTCTTAATCTCAGTGTGGTTCTGGGATTTGGATTGACCCGTTATGTATGGCTGTTTGGTTGTGTGTTGGTACCAGAGATGTGTTAAATCAGTGGTTCCCAACCTGTGGTCCCGGGACCTCTGGGAGTCCGTGTAGCTTTCTTAGGGGGTTCGTGGCTGCTTAGAAAATTAAATAATATTAACAGATTATGGGGTCATTACGACCTCGGCCTTCTTTTCGCAAGACTGCCGAGGTACCGCTGTGCTGAAGACCGCCAGTGGTGGCGGTCTTCCGCGCCGCGTATTATGACCGCTGGCAGTCTGCCGTCCTTTTTCGTACGGAAAGCCGCCAGCAGCCATACTGGCGGACGGCGGGATAGTGGAGGTTGCTCAACCTCCACTGCCACGTCAACAGAACACCGCCCACTGAATCACGTCCCATGATTCGGTGTGGCGGTGTTCTGGTGACGGTGTGCTGGTGGCGGAGCTGCCCCCATGGATCCCGTCCCCTCCCGGAGGATCAACGGACAAGGTAAGTTGATGGTCCATCAGGGAAGGGGGTGGGGGTGGGGGTGTTGTGTGCGTGCATGGGGGTGTGCGTGTGAGAGTGTAGAGGGGGTGAGTGAGTGAGTGTATGTGTGCGGGGGGTGTTGTGTGTATGGGAAATGTGTGCGGGTCGGACGGTGTGCATGTCTGTTTGTATGTGTGCGGGTATGTGTTGTCGGGGTGTATGTGTGCGT
Source organism: Pleurodeles waltl (assembly GCF_031143425.1). Taxonomy (NCBI): domain Eukaryota; kingdom Metazoa; phylum Chordata; class Amphibia; order Caudata; family Salamandridae; genus Pleurodeles; species Pleurodeles waltl. Next base: position 185,349,283 of record NC_090445.1, on the reverse strand, counting down.
GTAGGGGTGTGTATATGTGCATGTTGGGGGTGTGTGCGTGTAGGGGTGTGTATATGTGCATGTTCGGGGTCGGGGTGGGGAGGGGGGTTGTGCCACCTTTGGGGGGTGGCAAGTGGATGGGGCGTGTGGGGGGAGGGTTCTTGGGGGGTAGTGGGGTGGGGGAGACCCCTATCAGTGCCAGGGAAGGAATTCCCTGGCACTGATAGTGCCTACCGCCATGGATCTCATGGCAGTTCCCAACCACCCGAGATCCATGGCGTTATGCAGGGTCCTGATACAGTCGGCGGTCTAGTGACGACCGCCGGGCTGGAGACCGCAATCTCCAACCCAGCGGTCTTCACCGCCATGGCGGTCGGAATGGTGAAGTGGCGGATGACCGCGGCGTTCTATTTTTATTTTCGCCGGCCTGTTTGCGGTCTTACCGCTGCTTTACCACCGACCGCCAGGGTCGTAATGACCCCCTGTGTCCCCAGCTTTCAGTAATAACTCAATGGGGGCCCCCCTGATTCTAATAATTATTCAGTGGGGGTCCCCAAGTTCCAGTAATGAGAAAGTGGCGGTCCACAGAAGTCAAAAGGTTGGGAACCACTGAGTTAAATATTTAGTATGGAAATGGTTCATGTTGGCTAAGGTGAACTAGAAGAGTTGGATGCGGCTAAACATCTGTAGTGTGTTATGCAAATGGATGGATGCATATGGATGGGTATGCTGGATTACTTTGCTGTTTTTTGCAGGTATTATATTCCATTTGCTTTTCACTATCAGTTTCATATGAATGCAGATTACAATTCATTTCATTCACTATGATCTTTGGAAGAAGTTGTTAACTGCACCACCTGGGCGATTTGGCAAAGGGGACAAACAGGCCAATTTCGATCCACATTGCCCTATCCCTTACTAATGACTCCAGTTTCTTTTTGCAGTCCTTTTACATTCCTTTTATGCAATTTTCAGAGACTGTATCATTGCAATAACCCATTTCAGAGAGCCATGGTGCACGCAGGGGCTACTGGGTCCAAGCGTGGTGGTTGAGGCATTCTACTCCTGGTGTCCCAAGGCCTGCTACTATGGATCTCGCTCAAATGGGCCATGTACCACTTCTACACCAGACTCTCAGTGGTACCTGTGGTTGAGCAGTCAAGGCTCCCCCTAGGAGGTCAATGATGTAGATACAGGTCAGTAAACACGGCTCAAAACTCATAGGAAAATAAGTACGAACAATAAATCAGGGTCCATCCAAAATCATCTTGTTTGTATACACAAAAGTAGTATTTTAATTCCAACTCTACACATCAAAAGAGATGTGACATTCAAATGCAATAATACAATCCCTTTTGAGGTCAGGGCTCTAATAGTTGGCAGGCGAATCCTATGCCACTCTCCTTTGTGTAACATGTTCATGGTTATTCCTCATTTACTGGTGACAACATCAAGGAATGCAAACTATTAAGCCGTACTCAAGAGTCTGATTTTGACTCTTCAGGATTTCAGTCAAAAGTGTCTATGGTGCCACAGAACCTTCAACATTGGATCCAGGGGGCCCCAAAGGCCCTAGTTCAAGTCTTAACCCCTCCTGCAGCACACAAGCTTGTAGCGTTACAGTGGGTGCCCTCGGCATGGGCACTCATGATATCAGACAGATTGGGCTGATCCTGGTACACATGGGAGCATCGGCACATGCAGGTTCACTGTTTGGAATAGTGCAGTTGCTTTCCCCAGCAATCTGAGCAGCTTCCAGGTCACAGCAATGCAGAGCAGCTTCCAACTCACAGTGATGCAGTAAGTCAAGTTCTCCCTACCAGGGGGAATTCAGTTCTTTGGCTCCCAACTGGACTCCTACAAAGATATGTCTCCTCCTCAGCGTATTCTTGGTCCACAGGTGTCGGGGCAGATCCTTTGGTGTGGCTAGACCGGCCAATCAAAGCCTCACTCCAGTACCAGACAACAGTCTGAAGTCTTCAATGATTTGGAACCTGCAGCCCCACCCCCCTCAGCACATGGGGTTGCTGCAATACCTTCTGAATACAACATAGACTCTTCAGGTGCAATCCCCAACACCACAGTGGCCCCTCCTGGAAACGGGGTCACCGTTCAGGCGTTCATGAGTCTTGGTGCACTGATTACTTGGTTACACAACATCTTCACCACTGGCACGTCTCTGGCATATGGGGTCACCACAACAAGGCTGTGTGGGCTTGGCGCCCTGCACACAGTATCGGATACTTGGCACAGGCTACAGCTGCCCTCTCTTGGCATATGGGGGTCACCCAAAACAGTCTAGACAAAGGCGACCGCCTCATCGGTGCACTGCTGAATCCTCACACCTCGCACAGGAATTCCTCATGGTTAGGCTCCCCATTGGACCTTGCTCCCTCCAATGCTCCCCTCTTCCTTACAGGACACACTGGACTTGGCAAGCAGGCAGTCACTGGTGCTCCAGGCTCCAGGGCAGGTCATCTTGGTTCCCCTTGGTGATGTCCCCTCATCCAGCAGGGAGACTAGCATGCCTTGGCCCCTGCTCATGGTCACAGTATGAAGTCTTGCAGAGCTTACCCTTCTCACAAAGCCTGCCTGGCTGCTTGGCAGATGACAAATTTTTAGGGACTCAGCCTCCCATTCTTTAGTTCTTTTCCGAACACCAAATGTAATTTAGGATCTTCATGTTTGAAGTTTTATGTTGGAGTTCTACTTCTTTTGAAGAGGTCACATCTCCTTTTAATTTTTCTTCATAAAAGAGGTCTGCCACTGCAGGCACAACTCTGAAGCTGATTGTCCACAACACAATTCATGGGAGTTCCCAGAGTCCACACCTGGATATCAGCCACAGTGACATGTGCATCAAAAAGTTAATCCAAGATCCCAGCCCTACTCTTTATGATTCTCTTATCAGCCCCATCTCCCTTCATGAGATGTGTTCAGGTCCCTTCCTGGTGATCTATCAATGAATCAAAGAACAGTCTTCTGAAATGTAAAGGGAGTCTCTTCCTTTTCCCTCAAGAGTGTCCCCAACCAACTCACAGGAATGCAGCAATCTACAAATATGTCCAGGGGGATTCCTATCCTCCTTATACTTTTACCAGGCAGTCCTGGTGTCCCCAAAATGGAGCTCAGGGTCCTCCATACAATGTACCATTCCAAGCACACTCATAGCACACTTTCTGTTCAGCACTAATATCTCTATGCATTGTGCCCTGACATTTACACATGCATTCAACACACACACTTAGGTGGTCATTACGACTTTGGTGGTCTTTTCGAATGACCGCCGAAGCCTCCAGTACCAAAAGATCGCCAGTGCTGGCGGTCTGAAGACCGCCACATTACGACATTGTGCCGATTTCCACCTGAATTCGGGTAGAAATCTGACACGGTCGGCTTGGCCGACGTCGTAATAGAGGTGGTTTCCAACACCGGCACCGCCATTGCAATAGGACTCTGCCCACCGTATTACGATCCGTAATACGACGCGGCAGTTTCCTGCATGGTAGTGCTGTGCCGGCGGTGGAAAGCGCTGGGACCCATCCCCTCCCAGATGACCACCTCGCCAAAGCAGGTAAGGTGAATGTCCGAAAGGGGGGGTTGGGAGTGTGGAGGGTGTTGTGTGAATGTGAGTGGTGTCTGCGTGTGTGTATGAATGCGGGGGGGGAGGGAGTGTCTGTTTGTCTGTGTGTGAGTGTATGTATGCTGAGGGGGAGGGTGTTTGAGTGTGTATATGTTTGTGTGAATGCGGAAGGGGAATGGGGGTCTGTTTGAGTGTTTGCATGCGAGTGTATAACTCAGTGCGTGCATGCGAGTGTATGTGTATGTCTGAGTGCTTGCATGCGAGTGAATGTGTATGTCTGAGTGTGTGCATGTGAGTGAATGGGTGTATCTGAGGGCCTTAGTTTATGTACACTGTTCAGCACTGACGCTTTTCTAGCTTTAACCCCGGTTTGTTATTTCAAAACACATGCACTGCCAGCACATGCACACTATGTGCGTGCTGCACAAATCTTCACTCATCATGTATTGTACTTCATGCAAGCACGCATATATCCAGCACATAGTGTCCCCATGCACGCACTGCACAGCACTACATCTCTCATGTAATGCATTCCTCTCAGCTATACATACACCCAGTACATGTACTAACCACACATGTACTGCTCTTCTTCAGACTTGTAGTGTAGCCTTCCCAGGCACAGATACAACCAATGCATAGTTAATACTACTGCACTATGCAGCACTCCACATCTACCAGATGCAGGCCAAGGGTGAGTTAAGCACTCAGCAGCAGAACTTTCAAGGTGAGTAAGTCTGGAGGCCTCACTCCAGTGCAACATGGTCCTGTTCACTACTACTGATCACTAAATGGTATGCTGCCTTCACTACGCTCGTGCTTCTTAACTCCTGGTGAAGGCAGTAGCCTTCCACCACTATGAGGGTAGTACTTTGGGTGCCCCTCCCAGTCCAACAAGACAGCAACCCATGATATAGGCTTTGTCATGGCACACACGCATGATCATTGTTTGTCTGTGACAAAACAATCAGCATTATGGATCCAGACAAAGGTACAGATGGGCACTCAGGGCAGGGATACATGTCTCTTACCATACAGAGGAGTTTTCTATCCCAGCACTTAATTATTGCCTTTCTCTTTTAAGGTCCACTTGATATCATGTTTCATAACATAGTTTATAACTGTGCATGTGACATTGTTTAACATTATTGCAACTGCACTAGATAACATTTATCTTTTTTTCGCTGTGGGAAAATATGTTTGCAGACGAAGATACCCTTGACCCTAAATCTCACTAATCTGGTGCTCTTCCAGGTGTTTTCTCATCCTGGAAAAGGATTTACCCTGGTCTTTTAATGCAGCAAATCCTGAACTGCGGTTGCAATGTGTCCGAAACAAGTTTGTGAATCTCCACAAACTCTGGGGTTCTGTGGGTGTTTCTAAAGTTTCCAATCCATTCCAGTGTGTAGCATCCACTCCCTGCCCCCGGGAGCTGGATATACACATATTTCACCAATGTGAAAATGGGAAATGATGAAAGAAAGAGAGAAAGAAAGACATTTATTGTTCAGTTAATTAGAACCATTTTAATAATAAAACACAGTTGCATTCCATAAAATGTTAAACATCATCAAATCAGATTGTAACAACTCTCTTATTTTAACCTCATAATTAACTTGATGTGCCAAACAGGCTTACTCTTCTTCTAAATCCTAGTTTTATTTTTCACCTTACATCTGTGAGTGCATATGATTGTATTGAGATTCTTATCCAGTTGAACCAAGGCACTTTCCCCTGTTGGTTGTACTTTCATGCAAACTCAGTTATAAAATGTTAAAATCTAAAAATAACTGTGCAAGTTAAAACGCAATAAACTTATTTTTTTCCATTGGTTGATATACTAATTCATTGTAAATTATATAAATCGAAATGTTGACATATTTGATTCTACCATCCACAATGTTAATGTAAACATTGTTTAACTCTTACCTATCTCATTAGTTATACTACGGCTCCCTTAGCTTACCAGTTTAATTTTCCTAATTCTCTATTCTGCAGATAGCATTCTGATTCTGGGATTCTTTCAGAATCAATGAGAATAAAAAAAGACAGAGATATTTACTTTTTAAGTGCCATGTGCCTATTTAAACCGTTCAGACTGTCAGCGACAATCTTTGGTCAAACTGCTACTCCCTTCAAGAGCAGTTAAACGTATTCCTGTAGTTTGCCTAGTTCTACTTCGTGCAAATAGCAAACTTTGGGGCATATTTACTTGCGTCGTCCCTGCCCCACCTAACAACACCATGGTTGCACCATATTTACAATACGGTGTACCATGTTGGTCATTAGGAAAATAGCATCAAACTTTTTGACGCTGTTGTGACGCTTTGCTGCACTAGCATAAAAAATGTTGAGGCTAGTGCGGCAAAGTACGGGGAGGACAATTGATTAAAATGGGTGTGTCATTTTAACACCTGCTCTGACCCGGTGTTAAAAATGACAGAAAAAATAGCGCAGTGAAATGTTGTATGCGGCGTGGAAGAAAAGCCACCTTAGAGCCGCCTAAGCATTAAAAAGTGACGCTATGGCAGGGCAAGGTAGCGCTAGGGACTTGTAAACATTACACTATGTGCAAATTAAATTCTATGGTCCTCGGCTAAAGTGTGGGCTACTGTGATACTGTGAGCAAGAAAAGATGCGGAAGGCTTTTTCCACATTCTCTAGTTCTAGGTTTTTTAATAAACAACCGATTATCTGAAGATCAGAACCCTACATACACACTGTAAGGGCTTTTGACCTGACAGGTTTAGGGTGGTCTTCCCCCAACATTTTCCCTGCCTCCTCCACTTTTCTGACCTCGTTTTGCTTGTTTTAGGACTCTGTGCACTTTACCTCTGCTAAATAGTGCTAAAGTGCTTATGCTCTCTCCTCTAAACATGGTAGTATTGTCTTATCCCCAACTGGCATATTTAATTTGCTTTTAAGTCCCTAGTAAACTGCACAATATTTCCCCAGGGCCTTTAAATTACATGCTACTAGTGAGCCTGCAGCACTGCTTGTGCCCCCTACTTAAATACCGCTCTTACCATGGGTCAGGCCTGCCATTGCCACGCCTGTATGTAGAGTTTTGAACTGCCATTTCAACCTGGCAAAATAACCGTTTTGCAGGCCCAACCCTTCCTTTTTAATACATACGTCACCCTAGGGTAGGCTCTAGACAACCCAGAGAGCAGGGTGCAATAAAAAAATCAGGACATATACTTCTAAGTTGTACATATCCTGGTATTGAAAAACTTTGTTTTTCACTACTGCGAGGCCTATCTCTCCCATAGGATAACTTTGGAATTGCCTTATTACAATTTATAAGCATAATTTCCAAATGGGAAGAGATACTTTTTTCAAGTTTGGTGTCTCTGGAAGGATAGTTTAAAATCCTACTTTATAGTGAATTGCAATTTTAACTTGCAATTCAGAAAATGCTACTTTTAGAAAGTTGGCATTTTCTTACGTTAGCCATTTGGTGCAGCTGCCTGTCTCTGATCACATGTCTGGGGTAGGTGACAGCTGGGTTTTGTGGATTCCCCATAGATAGCCACACACAATCGGAGCCTAGGTTTGACTTGATGGGCCGTCCTGCAGGATGGAAGGGAGGAGCTGGACCTCGTCTCACTTACAGCTTGGTCCTGTCTCCACAGACAGGGCTGCATACCCCACTGTACCCTGTATTGAGACTAGAGCCAGGGTAGGGCCTCTGTGCACTTCAAAGACCTGTCTTTGAAGTCTCCCTCACTTCAAGGGCAACTCAGACACCACCACTTCAGTACACTTCTGGACCTGTGAATACTCTGCCAGGAAGAATGACTTCCACTCTGTTGGAATGCTGCTTGATGTATGCCTACCTTGCAGTGTTGCCCTACATCCTTCTGCTGTCTGCCTTGGTGAGAAGGACTGGGCCTGCATCACTTGAACTCAAAGTGACTCCGAGGGCTAGTTGTCTTGGGACATAAAAGACTCCTAACCACCCTGTTTCTGCACCTGGACTCTGCCATCTGTGAGTCTACGTTACTTAGTGGTGCCACCCCAGTCCTGAACTCTTGGAAATGGGCCTAAGGTGCTTACCAGGGGAACCGACGCATCGCCTCTGCTGAGCAGCGAATCCACAAGCAGAACCAACGCATCTCCTCTATAGATCAGCGCATTACTGAACAGAACAGAAGCATCACCACTGCTGCATGGATTGGACCTGATGCATCTCCACATCCTGCATCTTGGGTTTGACGCATCACCTTTAGAAATGCTGCTGCGCAATGCTTTTCCCATCACAAGCTCCTCCCATCTCCCGTCAATGGCAGCGTTGACGATGATGCTGAAATTATGAATTGCAGCTTCACTGCTCATTGGAACCAACGCATTGCCTCAACTGCGCAACACACCCTCGACACCAGCCTTTGCATCCCAAGCCCCATCAACAGGATCCTCGAGGTTGAAGCAACAGGACCTCGCACTGCAGCATCCCCACATCTCAGAACTGATGCATTGCCTCGGCTGCACGATGCATCTATGAGGAGGAGCCATGCAATGCTTCGAAATCTAGGATTTAAGATACCTTGGTTCAGCGGGTCTAACTGGGTCCCAGTAGCTGACCTATGCTTCATTGTGGTCACCCTGAACTTCTGACTTTGTCCCCGGTCCAGCTTGATCAGATATCCGCAATAGCACTTTCTGCTTCTTGGCTCTAATTTAACTTGAAACGTTTTTCACTGTTTTGATCTTGTTTTATTTAATAAATCTTTATCTATGTTTCTAACCTGATGTAGCTTCATTTTGTGTGGTGTTTTCACTGTTTTACTGTTTGAAGTGTTGTACAAATACCTAACACAATGCCTCTAAGTTAATCCTGACTGCTTGTGCCGAGCTACCAGAGAGTGAGAAAGGATTAATTTACCATTTGACTATACTTTACCCTGACTAGGATTGTGATCGCTGCTTGACCAAGGCTCCTAACCCAGTCATCCAACAACCCAATTTATATAAAAAGGCTTCCTTAATCGACCTTACACCTAACCAGTTAAAACATGGGTGTAAAAACTTCCTACGTAAAATGAACAGTTGTAGACAGATACAAATAACATGTGCCAGTGATTCTTTGCTGTATCCACAGTCTTTACAGCATTTACATTGGGAGTGATTTTTTCCAAATTCCTTAAATATTAAGGTTTTCAAAGGGGTAGTGAGCAAAAGATACAATACCAAAAAAGGCACATTTTTTGCTAAACTATACATTGATAGAAACACTTTATAGTTGGTTAGCTAGAGACAAGATTTTTTTTAATAGATATATAGGCGCAAATAAAATAATGATGTAATGTATTGAAACAGATTATCACCACGCATGAATGGAATATCAGCACAATATAACAATGATATAATTCAAGAGTAAATTACTGGAGATGAGAGACGTATAAAGAAGAAAATGCAAGAAGGTAACAAGATATACGTTCTACAGGGTATTGGTGTGCCCCAGTATGTGGTGGTAAGGAAAAATGATCCAACAATAGAAAGATAAGCTTGAGAAGGCGAATGGAATGATAAGACTAGGAGCTGCGCTGTAGACAGTTTTCCAAAAGCTTCAATATTTTTCTTAAATTAATTTGTCCTTGCTGCCAATTTTGATTTTAATTTAAAAAGACTGAATTCAATTTTGTTGTTCCATCTCCTTTAGCTGGAGCTCTCTTAGAATTCTGTCAAGGTTGGGAATATCATTATAGTTGTGCACTTTAGCATGTTTTTTATATTCTTTCCAGATCATATTTTTTAACAACCCAACAGGTGCATTCCTAAATATCAGACAATATTTTAAAAAAATATCTATATCTTTATTGACTTTTTGAAATTTATGAAAAACCATGAACAATTGAGCAACATACTCTTCAAGTGGGTGCTGTGTATCCATAATTATCCATATTTTGGATATTTTTCACATCTTTCTTGGTGGAATGTACAGAAGATACTAATGCCCAGTCCGTTTTTTTCAAGGGTCTCCCCAATCCAATTCTCCATCCACCTCCTCTCTCGCTCCCGGCTGCTAGTTTCATGAGGGTCTAAATACATCTCATACGCTGGTATCTCTGGGGCTGTTTATTCTTCTATGAAGTTTCCATAATTGATTTTGTAGATAGCAGGCACAGGTGTGTATTGCTTTAAGTTACTTTTTAAAAGCTAGTTTGCTATCTTGTCATTCTCCCATATATAGATATGAATCTGTGGTCGATATCTTTTGATTTCCCATCCGCCATACGTTTTTAAATTTGGTACTCCCAAATGTCATTATCTTCGTGTTCGCCAAATTTAATTTTAATTCATTGTCTTCGTTATATGTCTAGAAGCAGTTTAAGGCCCTTTGAAGTCCTAATGCAGCAAGCTACAACAGTGCCCTATTGTCTACATACTGTGGGAGTGGGGCATGTCTCACACCAAATTTTGGGGAGAAAATGTTTAGCTTTTCTAATGAGAGAATTACATCATGGATGACTCCACTAATTACCTCATCCAATGTGCGTGATAGTTTACTATATGCTCGTCACAATGAAAGGTATTTAGTAATCTACATCTACAGTCTCTTTTGCACTGGTGATAGGTGTAAGCACTTTCAACATGCTTGGCCTCTCAATGTGGCTTGCACGTCTGGAAGTGTGGGCTGTCTGTGAAGTGTTAGGCTAAAGGCTGTACACGTATGGCTTGACCATGTAACCGGGGTTGAAAGTCTGATAGTAATGTACTCTTAATAATAATTTGTCCAAAATCTACTGCTACATCTACATAGGAGGTGGTTTCATGTCATTGACCAGGCGACAACCACTTTTTTATGGCATGGGTCTCGACCCCGGATGGCCCTTGTGTACTGCCAGAGGGGCTCCTATGACATTGGCCTGGGAGTGACCAATCTCAATCTCTGTTACCTGGCCTCTCACCTGCTTGTCATTCATGGGATGCCAAACTCATACAACAAACTCCCCTCTGGCATGGTGGGTGGTTGGGGGAGGTTGTGAAGTTGCAGGGCTTTAGGACCTGGGATCTCATCGGGTGACATTTGGGCCGGGACACATATCTGATCTTTTTCAGACCTTCAGGAAACATATACATTGGCAACCACTCAATTCTATAAGTACCTCCAACTCAGACATGCACTACAAGCTCATGTCACAATTACCAAAGCACTACCGGATTTTAGTTCTCTGGAACCGAAGCTGCTCATGGGTAACTTAGGCCATGGAGGGATCTCTCATATTTATCGCACCCTGATAATTAACTCACCATTAACGCTGCAACACCTTTGGGATCGATGGGAGGGATGGCTGGGCCCCATTGAACATGAAGACTGGAGAGATGCTTTGATGCCCTGAGAGAACTTGCCGTCTCATTACGATTGCGAATGATACAGACATCCAATCTTCACTCTGCCTATCTCTCCTCGGCTCTACTACACCAAGTGGGTGTCCTCCCTGACCCTTCCTGCCCCCAATGCGAGCCCAAGTTTGGTCTTGACCTACAATGGTGGCTTACTGGACCAAGGTGGCACAAGAACTATCGGACATCCGTGGGTGCAAGATACCTCTTTCTCTTCTACTGATACTGCTTGGAGTGTTTGAAAGGTCTGGGGGCACGAGGGCTGAGAGGACCTTCCTAGGTACAGCCATTCTAGTGGCCAAGCGTAACATTGCTGCATGATAGATGTCCCCCACTCCTCCTGTGGTGTCGCAATGGAGGCGAGGAGTAGATTGGTGTGCACAGCAAGAGCATGTGGTTTATGAGGCCAGGGAATGTCCCCATAACATGATTGGGTTTGGGGGAAGTAGCTGGGCTTTTTTGCTTAACTATTGTAATCTAACCTAAGAATTGGGACTGTGTTCAGTTTGCTGCTTTGGTGTTGCACGAGGACTGTCAATCCGGATCATTGCCGCCTATATTTACGTATGACTCTATGTATTAATTTGTGTGTCACTGTTCAGTTATACCACTCTGTGTAATAAAATCTATCAAAATTGTTTATCGAAAAAATATAAAGTTGTCTACAGGGCAAAGACTATGGGCCTGATTTAGAGTTTGATGACAGATTACTCCATCACAAATGTGGCGGATATCCCGTCTGCTGTATTACAATCTCCATAGGCTATAATGAGATTGTAACACGGTGGAAGGGATCTCCATCATGTTAGGGAGCTAAGTAACACCCTCCACCAAACTCTAAATCAGGCTCTATGAGTAGGAGCTCATGCAGCTTCAGTGTCTGGAAGGAGGAAGGAATGGGCTCTCCTTGAAAAACTGTGTACAGAGCAAAGGCTGTACCTACTAGTTGTTGACCACTTAAGGGGGCTTGGTTATTGTGAGGTGGGGGACACTCCATGAACAATTGTGTACAAGGGTAAGAATGCACATAGTAAGAGTTTGGCCTCCTAAAGGGCTTGGAGTGTCTAGATGGAGTGAGCTCTGTATGAATAATTGTTTACAGTGTGAAGGTTGTGAGTAGTAGGGGCTTGTTCACGCAATTGTGCTTGGAATTTGGGAGGGAGCAGGCTGTTCATGAACAATTGCATACAATGGTAGTGTTATAGTAGAGGCTTAACCACATAAGCGGGCTAAAGTGTCTGAAAAGTGTGGACTATCAGTGAACAGTTGTGTACAGAGAGAAGGATGAGCCTAAGAAGGCTTGGGTGTTCGAGGAAGTGGTATTTCTATGAACAATTATGTACAAGACTAAAGTTGTCTGTATCAGGGGCTCTGCTGTCTAAGGAGCCTTGAGTATCTGGATGGAGTGGTCTGTCCATGAATAGTTGAGTACATGGTGAAGGCTGTATGTAGTAGAGGTTTGCTCATGTAGGGGAGCTTGGGTGTCTTGATGGAGTTGGCTACACTATAACTATTTTATATATTTACATATGTTCATGTAATTTTTGCTTTGCATGTCTCTACAATATTTAATACTTACATCTCTGAAACACTGTAGAGGTGTATAAAGAAATTGAAGGTCATTAGTTTTGATGATGTCATCAATTATGTCACTGAACATCATGAGTGATGTAATATGTGATGTCATAAACAATGCATGGCGGGAGCACAAGTTATAGTTAGCTGGCTGAACTATAACGGATTAATTTCAGTTTCTTTTTTAGTTTAAAATGTCACGTTAAGACTGATGTTATCACTTAACTATAAAGTTCCTTTAACCTTTGGGTTTTTCCAGTGAATTTCTGATTTTTTTAACATAAGTTATACTCTTTTATTGAATTCCAAGCTATAACTGCACTTTATCCTTTGTGTTTTTTCAGTGAATCTTAATGTTTTTCTAAATGTAACGTATACTCTATTTTCTATACCTAACTGTAACCTTATTTGAAACTTTGCTTTTAGTGAACGTCTATGTTTTTTACCATAGCGAAAATATTAATTATGATTGTTTTCTATAATTTTAATTGCCTGTTAGATTTTGTAGTCATTGTTCTGGAGTACGTTTTAATGTCAACATTGTGTGCTGGCAAGTATATATTTTTTAGCTTTCCATGCTTCTGCAGGACTTTCACTAGAGTCTCTCATCCATTGGGAGGCCCTAGCGGGAACTCCAAGAGGAATTTACTTCCTGGTCTGGCTCCCGTGAGAGTCCTGTGAGAATGTCAACATTTTTAAACTGCTGTATTAACTGCAAAACAGTACTGTTTATTAGGTCTGGCATTAGCCAAGACTTTTTGATTTTGTTTTTTGTTTTGTCCTCATACACCTCACCGGTAAGTCACACCTTATTTCCACCAGGTTCTTACTTGTATCCGAAACAAAAGTGGACATACCGCCCAACTGTGTCACCTGCTCAGCCTACCTGGGGTCACCCCCAGTGGCTGGCACAGATGTAAGAGGGGGGTGTTTTAAATCATCGGACAATATGCCCCTAGGAAGGGGCCCATTTCAGGAGCGGAGCCCATAGTTTCCTTTTTTAACTCCTCTGTTCAGTGCTGCCCACCTTAAATCTAATTTAGCTGTATTCACGAACATGTCCAACCAGCTCCTATGCAGTGGGAGGCTACCATCACCCACTTCAAACATATCGCCCTTCTGGCTAATAAAATAGCAAAAAATAACAAGTTCCTACTATTTCTCGACCACCCTACCTAATCGTCGGGTTTGCCGAAAATAATAAAAGGGAGATTTACAGTCAATTCCCTTCATATAATCTGTGATAACGTTCCCACCACCTCCAACCAAAAAGAGACGACTCCTGGGCACTCCATAAACATATGAACGTCTGCGGCGTTTGAAGGTCCACATTTAAAGCACTTCACCACTTCCCCTTTCTTTATTTTCGTAAGTTTTGCTGGGGTGATATAAGCTCTATGTATCACATACAGGTGGTTTTTCCTCAGCGGGGCAGCCTTAACTACCACAAAACACATTCTCATGGATTCTTGCCACCCCGACTGCGCTATTTCTTTCATCATAGTGCCTTGTCACAACTGCTCCAGCAACTTAAAATCACTCCACTTCAGAATTAAAGAGGTCTTCTGATAGGGGATTTTCCCCCAACCGGTTTCGTCGAGTAGACTGTACCCAGGCTGCCAGTTGGAAATATTTAAACCTGGACAAAGTGCCTCCTGTCATATCTCTCAGTTCTTCCCAGGAGAGTAGCGCCGCATCCTGTATAAGATCACCCCAGTATTCCAGCCCACTTCTCTTATTGGTTTGGCCAAGGCATCTTTCATGCATTCTGGAGTGCCCGGAGAATCCCAAATAGGAGCTCGCTGATTGTAATAGTCGATCTTATGATGGATTTCACCTGATGCCAACACATTGCTGCCTCCCTCAGCATCTTTATTCTCATTTTTTTAAATAATTTTGGATCACCAAACTTAAAAAGAAACTGATTTGCCGCCCCCTCAATAGTACGTGTCATTGTTTTTAACATTGCACCTATAGCTGTATCATCCAGGGAGGTAAATAACAACCTCGAGTTCCTCAGCAGAAAGGCTCAAGCGTACAACTGTAGGTCCGGCAGTGATAAGCCTCCCTTCTCTCTCCTCCTCTGCAGCTTTTTCCACGCAATCCTGGTACCCTTACATGCCCAGATAAAAGAAGTGATAGCCGGTTGAAGTTTGTTAAGATGTCTAACATTCATTTGTAGTGGAATAGCATTCTGGATTAAATTGATTTTTGGAAGAAAAAACATTTTAACCAGGTTTACCCTTCCCAATACTGTCAACGGAAGGTAAGCCCAGCCCTTCATTAAATCTGTACACTCTGCTAACAGTGCTTCTTGATTTTTCACCACCAGCTTCTCAATGTCTTGTGTAATTAATTACCCTAAATAATGCATTTCAACCTTCCCTTGCCAGAAATCTCCTTCCTAGTTCCATACCATAATTTCAGACTTTTCTGAATTAACCTGATAGCCAGAGACAGAACCAAAATCATCAGCTTGCCTTCGTAGGGCTGGGAGTGCGGTCGATAAGTCAACGGTGAATACTATTAAATCATCTGCATAAAGTGCAACTTTCCTCTCCCACTGCTCCCATTTAAAAGGAGCTCTTTCAGGAAGCTGTCTTATTCTCCTGGCAAAAGGTTTGATATACAGATCAAACAAAAGTGGAGACAGCGGACAACCCTGCCTAGCTCCCCTCGATATCCTAAAAGAGTTTGTTAGTTTCCCATTGATTAGAATTCTAGCAGAGGGGTTATAATAAATCCATTTTATAGCTCTACAAAGTTATTCCCCAAATTATAATTACTCAAAATCTGAGCTAAGTAACCCCAATTGACCCTATCAAAAGCTTTTGTAGAGTCCAAAGCTATAACCCCCAAGGGAATCCTATAAGCAGTTGCCAGATCTATTGCTCCAATTAGAGTATGCGTCAACTCATGTAAATACCTGCCCGTAACAAACCTCTTCTGATCTGTATTAATCAAATCCTTTGCCACCAGATTTACTGTATCCGATAGAACCTTTGCAAACAACTTGGAATCCGAGTTCAGCATATAAATGGGTCTATATGACTCACACCTAGCCGGGTTTTTACCTGGTTTCAAAATCAGCGAAATGACTGCCTCATTCCAAGACGCCGGAATGGGGGAGTCGTCTGTAAAAACCTTAGAGAACAATTTTAACAGGAAAGGCATTAATACCTGCTCCAGAACCTTATACAATTCACCCGGGAGACCATCAGGGCCTGGAGCCCTAACTCCCTTGCTTCCCCTCAAAGCAGCAATGATTTCGCCTGATGTGAGAGGCCTATTTAACCAATGCTGCTGCTCCGAGGATAGAGAGGGGAGAGTATCTTCCCCCAACCAAGTTTGAACAGCCATTCCGTAACCTTAATCCCTTCCGTATAAAGTTGGGAAAAAAAATGTATAAAGGCCCTGTTTATTTCCCCACTCTCTCTGGTCCTATGTCCTTGCTCTACCTCAATTTCCTTAATAGAATTCCTTACTTGATCCCTTTTTGCTTTCCATGCCAATAGTTTCCCTGGGTTTTCCCCATATTCAAAATGCGCCAACTTGCATGCCTCCCATCGCTTTATTACCCTTGATTGCAAAAGAGCTTCAACTTTCTGTTTCAAAGCATCCAATCTCTGCTGCCATACACGCTTCTCTCCTTCATCTGTACTCTTCAATAACTGCTCTCTGCAATTCCTCATTTCTCTTTCCAAGTGCTCTAATTCTTCCCTATACAGCTTATTCTTATAGTTGGCAGTGCTCATAAGAATCCCTCATATCACAGCCTTATAGGCATCCCAAACCACATGAAATGGGGCTGAACCCAAGTTCTCTTTAAAAAACTCCTCCGTTTCTACACGCAACCTGGTTCCGACTTCTTCATCTAACAATAAGGTGCGGTCCAACATCCACCGACTCACCTCCCTCTCTTTTAATAAATTCATTTTTAATACAACCGCTCCGTGATCAGACAAATAAGGGGGAAGATACACTATATCAACTATCGCACTACGCCATAGCTGATCTACCAAGAAGTAATCAATCCGCGAAGAGTGGCTATACTTCTTGTTATTATATGAAAAAACCTGCTGAGGTCCTGCTATATCCCTCCACCAGTCCTCCAATGCCCTTTCCTTCATCATCCTTTTCAAAAACTGCTGAGAGCTTGAATTGACTATTGATCTGCTTTTAGTTGATTTATCCAGCTTATTGTCCAGTATTATGTTAAAATCTCCTGCCATTAACACTGCATCAGAAAAGTCCAACAAAGAACAAAACAGCTTCTTAAAAGGCTCTGTATCGTCACTATTGGGACCATAGAATCCTACCAGAGTGATAGGTCTACCAAGTAGCTTAACTTTAATTATTATCCATCTACCTGTAGTGTCTACACTGACCTTTAATATTACTGGATCCCACTGATGCTTAAACAATATTGCCACCCCCCTAGTATGAAAGCCCTGTTCAGTACATACGCAGGAGCGGACCGACTTCTGATTTCTAAACAAGGCTTTGCATTCATCCCCTGGTAGGTGCGTTTCTTGGAATATCAAAACCTGAGCAGAAGAGTCCCTCAGAGACTGTAGAATCCTATCTCTCCTGCCTCTCACCCTCAAACCATTCACATTCCAGGACAGTATTTGAAGTTTTCCCTGATTACAAGTAACACCTTGGGCTGCCCCTTTCTTATACATCCCTTACGAGCTGTCTAATGAGCTGAGGTGTACAGGACTTTTTTTTGCCAATATTTTCCCTATCTGCTCCCCAACCTGTGCTCCCCTCACCCCCCTCGTGCACCCTTTTGCCCCCCCCAGGAGAACCCTCCCTTTGTCAGGTCTCTTACCCAATTTTGAAGCACCAATGGGCCATCCCTCGGCGGGCACAAATGATTTCTTAATACCTCCATCTTTAATAGTCTCCAGCAGCTCATCCGCTGCTTTCATCTCTCTTACATTATACATTTTGTTATTATACATAATCTTGAGGGTTGCCGGGAACTTCATCTGAACCAAGGCGCCTTGTTTCCTAAAATCTTCCATCCGCCTCCCCAGCTCCCACTGCCTATTTATAATCGCACTAGACAAATCAGACCTGACCTCAAACGTAAAGTGATCCCCCTTTAAAGTTTTCTGTCTAAGTGCCAAGGACAGGATTTTCTCTTTCAAAGAATAAGTTTGAAAGTTTATCAAAATCTTCCGAGGTTTGAGACTATCTGGCCTCTTCTTAAAAGGGTCCCTATGAATCCGCTGGACATCCCTTGCTATATCCTCCGGAGACTCTTCCAATATAAGCGAACTTTTAAGAAGAGAACTCAGAATTTTTTTTAGGTTTTCCCCTTCCACACCCTCCGGAACATTCAGCACTCTCAAATTGTTTCTCCTAGAATTGTTTTCCAACTGTTCCATCTTGCTCTGTAAGGACTGCTCATTTCCCTTTAACATATCGATTTCTCTTATGTGGTCCCTGATTTCCACTTTCATTTCTTCCACCGCCTCCTCCAGTGCTTGTGTTCTTAATACCAAAAGACCAAATTTTTTCCAGAGCTCCGCAGGCCTCCCTTATTTCCCCTTGATTATTTTCAGAGATAGCAAAACCATTTTTAATATCCTTTGATAAGGTTGAGAGTGCTGCCTCAATAGGGGAGCCTGGGCTACTACCAAATACTACGGAGCCCAAAGTGGAGGTCGGAGGGAGGGGAACAGGAGCCCCGCTACCCAGTGGCATCGCAACCAACGGAAATTCAGATTGAGGGACTGTCTCTTCACTAATCATAGCTTCTCCAACCTTCTCCTGACCAACCAGAGTCCCTTGGGGCGCCATCGAGGATTGTTGTCGCATATCATGAGAGTGTCTCCCACCTTGACAACCATCTTCCCCCTCAGCCTCCATTGCCAATACCTTTGGAACACTACCGTTCATCCCGTCTTCCATAATCACCAATTTATCTGGGGACTTAACTTTAAGAAATGTTTTCACTGATGGAGTCAATTTGGAGCTTGCGTTTTTCTTCCTAATTTTTATATTTTTGGGGGGCTTTAAACCACCATTTCCACTTCCTTCCCCAATATCAGATTTAACCCTTGGCAAACTTTGCCTATCAAGAGAGGTATGGCCCCTCATAGAGTCCAACTTACGATACACCATGCTCGGCTGGCTCTCCTCACACTCCTCACTCCACCGCCTCCAACCTTGTCATGGAGTGCTGCTTTACCAGGGAAAAAATGAATAATGGTACTGCTGCTACACCGCCTTCCCACCGGTTTCAAGCTTGGAGCTTCTCTGCCTTCAGATGGCAGCCTGTCAGCTTCAGTGCTGACTCTGCCAGCCTCAACCCGGAAGGGAAGTCGGGCTGCCAAACGTCTACAGCGTCCAAGCTCAAGCCTTGCCCTGAGCCAACACAGCCCAGGGGAGGCACCGGGACCCCCACCGAAGTTCCCGCTGAGCCACTGAGGTGCTCCCATTCACGGGAGCTGAATCGCCACCACGAAAACGCCGGAGACGCCGTCCAGCGTTCCGACGCCTACGAGCCGGTAGGTACTTTAGCGCGCTGCTCTGTAGGCAGCCGCCATGTTCTCCCCTCCTATCGCTGCGGTCACTGCCACAAAAGCAAGACATTTTGATTTTACTAAAATTATACATCTATTATATTTACGTAAAAGGCCTTTGAGCAAACTCTCTTCATCCATTGGTGAGTTGTTGTCATTCACATTTTGCTTCCGCCGACTACAGCATACAGCATGGGACAGTGGGTCAGTCTACTTAAACCACTGGTTAGCTTCACTTTGAGTGACTGCATTTTGTTCTTTCACAATGGGCATATCCGCACACAAGGTAGTTCCCCTCAGGAACAGTGTTTTTGTTTTTTACTTTATAATTACTTAAGTGTTGCCTTTATTTTTAGAGCCTGATGTGGTCACATGTAGCTTTTGATGTGACTAAGGCACTTTCCAACATTATCAGTTCCTGTCCCCTGACAATGGTGTTGTAAATTGCTTGTGGAGTGCCATTTAATTGCCTAACTACTGCTATTTCACAGCATAACATATTGTGTCCATTTAAAACTGCTTATATTAAGCTATGCTTCCTTACATTCTTTCTTTCTTTTTCTATCTTTGTTTCTTTCTTTCATTCTTCCTTTCTTTCTATCCTTTTTCCTTCTTTTATTCCTTCTAACTTTCATATTTTCTTCTTTCTTTTCCTAATTTCTTTCTCCTTTCTTCTTCTTTTCTTTCTCTCTTTCTTTCTTTCTTTCTTTCTTTGTTTCTTTCCTTCTTTCTTGCTTTCTCTCTTGCCTTTAGTCTTACTTTCTTCCTTCGTTCTTTCTTTCTTTCTTTTTTCTTTCTTTCTTTCTTTTTCCTTTTCTTTCGTCTTCCTTTCTTTCCTTATCTTTCTTTCTTACCTTTTCTCTTCCTACATTCTTTTTATCTTACTTCTTGTCTTCTTTCCTGCATTCTTTATCTTTATATTGCATTCTTTCTTGCTTCATTCTTTCTTGTCTTCTGCCTTTCACTCTGTATTGACTTCTTTCTTGTTGTCTTTCTTGCCTTTTAACTTTCTTTCTCTAGCTTTAGTTCTTTCTCTTTTATGTCCTGGCTTCTTTCTTGCATTCTTTCTTTTTTTCTTCCTTTCTTTTCTCCTTTCTTTCTTTCTTTCTTTCTTTCTTTCTTTCTTTCTTTCTATCATTCTTTCTTGCCTACTCTCTTTTCTTTTTTCTTTATTTTTCTCTCTTTCTTTTGCCTTTCTTTCTTTTTTCTTTTTTTTCTTTATCGTTTTTTTTCTTCATTTTTCTACCCTGCATCCATTCTTTCATGCCTTCTGCCTTGGCTTCTTTCATTCTGTCCTGCTATCTTTGTTTAGTTTTTCCTCTTTTCTTTCTTTCCCAACTTTTTTCTTTACTCTTTTCTGTCTTGCTGTCTTTTTTTCTTATGTGCCTTCTTTCTTTCTTTCCTGCCTTTTCCTTCATGTCTTCTTAAATACAAAAGATTAGCAGCCAACATCAGAAAGATTGGCTTTTTCAGGTTTGTATTTGCCAGACCTTTTGTTTTTACTAAAAGTATGTATAAACATAATTACTTATAGAGGTTTTTGTCAGACTTCATCCATTAGTCAGTGGTTGTGTAATTCACATTTGTCAAGGGGCAGTATGTCAGCCAGCTTCAGCCATTGACTGACTTCACTAAGAGTTACAGCATACTTCCCTTTCCCAAGGAGTTCATTTACACATAAAATAGTTCCCTTCCGTGCCAACGATTACTATACTAATGTCTGCTTTTTTAAACCAAAAAACATTTTTGATCTCAATCAATGATTTATTTTACATTGATGATGGTCTGGCAGCTTCCCAAACAGTAATGTTTTGCAAAAAACATTCAAAAAAACAAAAGGTGGCCATCTCCAGACCTGATGGCTTTCCCAGTGCTTTTTTAAGTTTGAGTCTAGAGGTTTTCTAACCGAGTCAGTTAATAATAATCTCCTGATTCCTATTGTGGAATATAGCCCTGTTTTCAACTAATGCGATCCAATGAGAGGCTCACAGGAGCCCCGCTGGAGTGATGGCACATCGATGAATACATCTGACTAGTTGAAATCAATCTCTTGCTTCAAGTACAGAAACTTTCTACCCTTTCAATCGTATTTAAGGTTTGCACTTTGATTTGAGAACCTATTGAGTTGGCCTTGTGCTGTATCTTTTTATTATTTTTCGGATTCAACATGGCATCAAGAAATGAGAGGGAACGAGTTTCCAGGAAGAAGAGGAGACCTTTCGCCCCGCCACTAAAGAATCTTTAATGTGGCAGTTCTTCTTAAATCCTGAAGGCTGTTGAAGAAACTGTCATCAACATTTATAACTTGCACCATATTCAAGAATTAGTCAGATAAATGCAGCTATAGCACCATTGGAAAGTCAAGTCACATGCAGGCTATGCACCCAGTTCGTCTGGCTTGTATGGAGCAACAGCAACATGGGGATGAGACCTCCACCAGTTCTAGACCATCACTGGGACTAGATGATTCTCTGAGGGGTAGATCTGCTATCCTGATAAAATTGTTTGACTGGAGACAGGCGCTCTCAAGACTATTTAACTCTTAATAGTCACTATACATATTCCTATTGTGAATATGTCTCTACATCTAATATTTCCATAAATAGTGTTGCATTTCCTTAGCTATTTTTGTCTCTCACCACCTTATAATAGGGTGGAGTGGTATCCCAGGGAGATACCACTCTGCCACATTCATAATGAGGACCCAAGTCCTAAACCATCTTCAAGTAAAGTGCACTGCCACATTTTGGGTCTTGCTCTTGCTGTATAAAATTGCTAATAAATAAATAAAAAAGCTTTCCAGATGTCGCTGCAGTTGAACTAACACCTGGGAGGTGGTGTGATAGCTGGTACACAATATACAGTTTTCATAAAGCTGTAACATTAAGTACAAAGCACTGTCCAACGAGAAGTATTGCTGTAAAATGTATAGGGCTTTAATGTGTGCTGTAATTATCAATTCAGTTAAAAGGATGATCATTAGTGAAAACCAGAAATGTATTGCTAATACAGTTCAAACGTTATAACCGTGGGACGAACACCTTCACCACTGCATAGCAAAGATGGCATAAAGGTGTACTTCAGTTACAGTAATAACTGTTCACGAATAACTCAGAACATTTACTTACCACATCCCACAAAGCCACGGAAACAGAGAAGAGTAAAGCAGCATCAAATGACCTATCAAACACCAGTGTCCCAGCCCAGCAAACACTACTCTCAAAGAGAGCAAGGAAAAGGTTAAAAAAAAGACAAGAACAAAAAGAAAAGAGACTCACTCTGGGTGCTGCAAAGAATCGAACACTCTGCGGCTATCCCTGACGAAATAAGCATATACCTCATCTTTAACCTCAGGAAGACAGATAGAAACATCGATGAAACGCTGAAGCATCTACAATTATTTGACAATCAACATTCGCAGCCATTGGTCCAAGCTGGTGTACTCAAAAAGAAGAGCACTAGCATAGAACCTATTGAACTCCATGCTGATATAGCTACTGAACCTGCAGTCTATCAAACGACGCAACCATTGGCCCAAGCTAGCCCTTACGGTACAATGAGTATAACATCAAACGTGCTCAGAGGCCCATCAACAACATCATCAATGGACCCATCAACGGGTGCTCCTGCAGAGGCTAGTGTTGGGCTTCTACAATACATCCCGGAAATGCCTGGGCCTTCGACCGTATTACCAGATGCACTCCTATCATATACCTTGATTAGGAAGAAACCTAGAGCGCCAAAAGATATTGAGGGAACAATGGAACCGACGAATATGGCTCCATCTGTCAAACTAGTCCTTACACCCCAATATAACTCTGAAGGCAACCAAGATATTTTGAATCGATCATATCTCTTAAGGCTGTTTAAGGCACTTCCTGAGGCAACCACTATAGTGTCAGACAACATTGAAAGAATAGCATTCAAAGTGATACCCGAGCACAGCACCCATTGAGAATCCATCATTTAATTACTTTAAGCTCCATGTCATTGGCGGAAACGGTGCTGAAAAATAAACGGCTGCTTGAGGATTTGGGTATAAAGGTGGAGCTGATGGGCCACCACAAATATCCCTACCCTCTAAAAATATCTCACGAAACCCAGCCCCAAAAAACAAGCACCCCCAGCATTCTAAAAGGAGCAAGTAAAAACAGGACAGATGAGCGGTACACCAAACTCCCTATATTCTGCGCCTACGATAACCCAATGACCTAGACCAGAAAAGTGTCTTTGAAACGGGACAAAATGTGCACAAATGGGAGTATATCCACTTCCATCAGAACATATCAGCAGTATGCCTAACAACAATAGTCAATCCGAGTGCAGCAAATTCAATTTGACAATTATCTCATGGAACGTTGCAGGTCTGAAGCAACTTTTAAACTATGACATTGCAAAACAACTTTTAATCAATGCGGATATACTATGCCTCCAAGAAACCTGGCTAACCCTTCCACTGGCATCCCAGGTTATTACGGAATACAACAATTAGCAATAAAAAGAAACATCTTTGGAAGACCCTCTAGCGGCCTATCGATCTATGTAAATGTCAGCCTTGACTTGAAAGTCAGTATAGTACCTAATCGTAAAAAAATCCTATAATAAGAGTAGAAATTCCTACACTAAACAGTATTTTGTCAAAAATTCTTATAATTAATCTTTACTTTAATACCTTCAGTCAAGCAAGCATAGAAAACATGGTTCAATTCGTAGACACTCTGGACGAGGTACTTTGCAACCATATAGACCATAATATCATAATATGTGGGGACTTTAACCTTAGATTCTTAGGAATAACCGCAGGACCACTCAATGTACCAGGCCACCAAACAACATCAATGTTTCTTCAACATGTATGGCCTCATTTCAGTTCAGCATTCTGAAAAAGCAAGTTCCTTTGCACAATAGTTTCCCAAAACCTTCCAGGCTAAGAGCACTTTAGATTATATCTTTGCTACTGAGGGAGCCATAAACCAATTGGTATCCATTGAAATTTTACAACTAAACACCAGTGATCACCTCCCGCTCATAACACGGTTTGAGACAAATCTAAAGGGCATGGAACTATATATGCCTATAGGTCATTCCCAAGGAGACTCACAAATAAGTAGATAAATAAAATGGGGTCCTTCAGCACTACAAGCTTATACCTGCTGGTCCAGTTCTAATGGCCTGACTCTATTATCTCTGTTGGGCGACACGCTCCAAGCCAAATGGAGAGATATCACCAACAGCCTTTTAAAATTAAAGCCAGCTCCATTCATAATTTGCAACAGCATCACGTAAAGCCCCTCTTGCATAGCTCCATAAGGGAAAGCAAGCTGAAACTGGGAAGATTGAGAAGATTACAAGCCAAAACAAGAGATCCAGTGACAAAAAAAAAAGACGAACGCTAAAATTACGAACATACACAAAACAACACAAGCAACTGATCTGGTCGTTAAAACACCAGTTACCAGAAAAGGAGTCTGTTTACATCCTCTCCCTGACACGAAAATATAATCACAGTGACTTATGGTGTTTTATCAAAAACAAAATGGGTCAAAGCGTACAACGAGTTAGCTCAATAAATGAAGCTACATGGATAAAACATGTCACAAAACTGTATGCAGCTGATCCATTTCTTCCGGAACAACTAAAGGATGGTTTGGACACATACGAATCTGAAGCTATCATAAGCTTTGATTTCTTGCCAAGCGAAATCGCTATCATTTTGTGGAAAATTAGGTCATCGGGGGCCCCTGGCCCGAATGGAATCCCTGCAACAATCTTCAAAGATGACCATGAGCTTTGGTCCCCAATTCTCTCAGCTCTATGTCAATCCTGCCTCGACTCACAGGAGGTTCCAAATAGCTCAAGAGGCTCTATACTCCATCCAATTTTCAAAAAAGGAGACAGACAGGATCCAGCTAATTACCGTTTTATCGCTCTCTTGGATGTTGAAGCAAAAGGCTTTGCCTCAACAGTCTTGGAAGAACTACAAAACTGGGCAGAGGCCAAGAAAATAGTTCCATTAAATCAAACTGGCTTTGGAGCAAACTCCACATCCACAGATAACATAATAGCCCTCTCCTACTTAGCTCAAGAGGCTGCTGCCAAAAAATCACTACCACTGTTTGTCTGCTTTGTGGATTACACAGCAGCATTCGATGCAGTGGATAGGAATTTATTATAGAGTAAGCTAAGAAATTGGGACATCCCAAACAGGCTATTAAAGGCAATAATCCTATTGTAATCATACACTTGGGTAAGGGTAAAGCTGTCGAACTCCACCATCAGTAAGGAGATTCCCACCATCAGAGGGCTTAACCAAGGATGTGTCCTAGCTCCGTTATTATTTAATCTATACACTGCAGATATGTTGCAGGCGCTGATACAAGCAAATCTGATTCCACCAAAATTTGGAAGTCTAAAACTCACCTTGCTTCAATATGCTGACAACATGGTCTTGTTGGACCACTCTAAAACCGGCCTAAAAAAAACCTCTAACAGCCTTGCATAGCTATAACATCACAAACAAAATGAAGGCGAATGTTACTACAACAAAAGTCGTTATATTTGGTGGGTCATTGAGACATCAGCACCTACGCTGGAAGCTGGGGCCACTTATTATCAGCACCATGGATACGTACAACTATTTAGGAGTTCAAATAACAGCTAAGGGAACGCTAAAAGCCCAACTCATGAATTTGAAGACAAAGGCCACCTCTATAACAACAAGAATGTGCCAGTTAAACAAACTAACATCCAGCCCTTCAGCAGGTTTAATATTTCAAACCATCAAAGCCATTTTCCTACCAACTTTGAACTATGGTCATGAAGCCTTCCCTGGCAAATTCTCAGCTCTGACAGAACAACTTCAGGTTAAAATGTATAAACAAGTTTTCAAATTTCCGCAATACATCACAAGTCATTTGATAAGACTAGAATTCGGATTGGAAGGTCAGCAATGGGCTTTGATAGGGGCGTTCCTGAAATACTACCACAGGATAGTCATGGCACCTCCCAACACCTTGAAATCAGCTCTGCATTATATTTCTGAAACAAAAACAAACCCCTGGTCACAATATCTCGAAACAGCTCTAAACAAAATTCAAATTGACTAAGCAGCATTGATCAAATTAGCACAGTTACATATCACCATTAAACCTATACTGAAAAGACAGATAAAAACTCTCACAAGCAAGTGACCTGGGAAAATTGAGTAGCTCTCCAGTGCAGGTAGCGCTGGTGCAGTCCTATATAAATACCACTCAATATCTGGCTCCACAACCATATCTCAAAAGTACCATCATGAAAGCTTGCATATTGCAAATTGCCTTTGCAAGACTTCTGGGTTAAAGGACAAAGGAGTTAAATCCAAAATGGACTTCCCTAACCAATATAAAAGGAAGCAGGCACTGCAACTACAAATCTGAGTCTTTCATCCATCTACTATGCTGATGCCCGTCTCTGTTGAACAAAGGCCGCACTTTATTAAGATCTCTTTTTCTCCCCCATGGTGTAAGAACGTGTACTGAGGCTAGATCACTGGTGTTCTCTTTAAAGGAACCAGTCAATCTGGCCACATTCAGGAAGTTCATCATGCTGCTTCAAGCAAAGCTGAACAATCATCTGACATGTATTTAGATTCCTTTTAACCCCTTCGCTGCGAGGCCTTTTCCCCCTCAGGTGCCAGGCCTTTTTTTTGGCTATTTGGGGCAGTTCGCACTTAGGCCATCATAACTTTTTGTCCACGTAAGCTACCCATGCCAAGTTTGTGTCCTTTTTTTCCAACATCCTAGAGATTCTAGAGGTACTCAGAGTTTGTGGGATACCCCTGAAGGAGACCAAGAAATTAGCCAAAATACAGCGAAAATGTTGTTGTTTTAATAACAATGGGAAAAAAGGGCTGCAGAAGAAGACTTGTGATTTTTTCCCTGAAAATGGCATCAACAAAGCGTTTGTGGTGCTAAAATCACCATCTTCCCAGCTTTCAGGAACAGGCAGACTTGAATCAGAAAATCACATTTTTCAACACAATTTTGGCATTTTACTGGGACATACCCTATTTTTACTATGTTTTGTGCTTTCAGCTTCTTTCCAGTTAATGACAGAAATGGGTGTGAAACCAATGCTGGATCCCGGAAAGTTCTGGAATCTGAGAGGAGCCACAAATGTCACCCAGTGTTCCTCCAAGTCTCATGATAAAAATGGTACCTCACTTGTGTGGGTAGGCCTAGTCCCCGCGACAGGAAATGCCTCAAAACACAATGTAGACACATCACATTTTCCCAAAGAAAACAGAGCTGTTTTTTGCAAAGCGCCTATCTGTGGATTTTGGCCTCTAGCTCAGCCGGCACCTAGGGAAACCTAACAAACCTGTGCATTTTTGTAAACTAGACACCTAGGGGAATCCAAGATGGGGTGACTTGTGGGGGCTCTCACCAGGTTCTGTTACCCAGAATAATTTGCAAACCTCAAGATTTAGCACAAAAAAGCTTTTTTCTCACAATTTCCTTCCACCCAGTGTTCCCCCAAGTCTCCCGATAAAAATGGTACCTCACTTGTGTGGGCAGGCCTAATGCCCGCGAAAGGAAATGCCCCAAAACACTATGTGGATACATCAAAATTATCAAATACAAAACTACCTGTTTTTGCGGTGGGAGGGGCACCTGCGTTTTTGTTCCTGGGATTAGCAGCCATATAGGGAACCCTACCAAACCCAAACATTTCTGAAAACTAGACACCCGAGGGAGTCCAGGGAGGTGTGGCTTGCGTGGATCCCCCAGTGTTTTCTTACCCAGAATCCTCAGCAAACGTAAAATTTAGCTAAATAACTACAGTTTTTCCCACATTTCTGTGTGGGATCACCGCACCGGGACTAATTTCCTACCACCCAATGTTCTGCTCAGTCTCCCGGTTTAAATGATACCTCACTTGTGTAGGTGGGCCAAGTGCCTGTGACTGGGAAGAGCCAAAAACATGTAAAAATTGAGGAGGAACCAAAGTGGATCGAAAAGAGCAGTTTAAAAAAAAACATTTTTAGGCTAACAAGTGGGGCAGAATTGTTATCAGTAGGGATGCAACAATGCTGGGTGGTAGGAATTTTGTGGATTCCTGCAGATTCCGGAAGGTTCCATCACAAAAATGTGGGGAAAATGTGTGATTTCCAGCAAAATTGGAGGTTTGCAGGGCATTGTGGGTAGAAAAATGGTGTGGGGTGCATGTGAAGCACACCACCCTGGATTCACCCAAATGTTTAGTTTTCAGATGTGTCTAGGTCTTGTGGATTTTTCTACATGGCAGCGTCCCAAAGTCCAAAACGTGCAGCCCTCACCATTCCAAGTGGGGCGATTTTGAGAGTTAGACAAGTTCTCATGGCCAATATGTAAAACCAAAATCCAAAATAATCAAATGTCTTCTTGCTTGCTGTGGGATAACATGTTTTAGTGTGCAGGAGGGAGCTGAAAGACTGTTACCCCCTTCAGTTGAAGTCGGGGTATAACCATGCCCATACTGGTTGGTAGCCACCAGCCCACTATTTAAAAAAAAAAATCTTGGCATCTAGTAGGCTTTCTGCGGAGAGTGGATCGGGGGTAATTGCCCCATCTGCCCACCGGTGGGCAGAACAACTTTGTCCCCATTTATTTGAGGTGGGGGTATAGCCATACCTCCACCCTCTGTTTTTGAAAAAAATTCTTCCCTGGTGCCTGGTGAGGTTTATGCTCCCCAAGGGGGGCAGAAATGGCCTAAAATAAATTTGTCCCCCAGGGGAGCGACCCTTGCCTAAGGGGTTGCTCCCCTTGAGCGAAATTGGCACACAAACAAATCCCTGGTGTTTAGTGGTTTTTGGCATAAGAAAAATAGGCCTATTTGCCCCCAAGGGGGGGCAGAAATGGTCTAACAACAATTCCCCCCCCCCCCCAGGGGAGAGACCCTTGCCTAAGAGGTCGCTCCTCTTATCAATGTAAACAAAAAAAAAAAATCCCTGATGTCTAGTGGCTTCTGTCCCCTTGGGGGCAGATCGGCCTAATTAATATAGGCCGATCTGCTCCCAGGGTGGCAGAAAAGGCCTAATAAAACAATTGCCTCCTGGGGAGAGACCCTTGCCTAAGGGGTCGCTCCCCTTATAAAAAAAAATTAAAAAAAATCCCTTGTGTCTAGTGGCTTCTGCCCCCCCCCCCGGGGGCAGATGGACCTAATCAATATAGGCCGATCTGCCCCCAGGGTGGCAAAAATGGCCTTAGATTAAATGCCCCCCTTGCCCAAGGGGCCGCTCCCCTTTTTTGTTTACCTAAGGTAAACAAAATCCATGGTGTCTAGTGGGCATTCCTGCAGCACGATCGCTATGCAATCGTGCTGCAGGAATGCTCAGAGAGACATGAAAAGGGAAGGAAAAGCCTTTCCTTCCCTTTTCATGCCTCTCTGCCTCCCATGCCCCCGTACCAAGGAGAAACTAATCTGTTTCTCCTCGGATCATGCTGGAAGCATGCTTCCAGCGTGATGGGATGCGACCTCTGATGAGGTCAGCGCGCAATCGCACGCTAAAGTCATCAGACTTCACTGGACGGGGGTGGAGGGCGCGGGGTGGAAGCTGAAGCGATTCCCCTTCCATCCCTGCCCATGGGAGGGGGGTGGGAGGCCCACAGGGGGGAGCGCTAGCACCCCCCCATGGGCCGGGTCCAGGACGAAGTGGTTATGTCCGTGGCACCTGAGCGCCGTGCCACCGGACATAACCACCTCGTCCTCGGCACCCAAGGGCTTAAAATACTGTGACATTTTATTTTTGTTTTAAATAGAATATATTTATATGGGTTCTAGTTTTAATTCTCCTATGGACTTCCTTACGGATACGATTTGCGTCCAGGCAAAGTTCCACTAACAACACTTATTTATACTGAACTTTGTAGGAACGACTGTCCGTTTGTGTTACACTCCATAAACACATGTATCTCTTATTCTTCTTATATTGATACTGTGTTTTTATTTTTGCAATGATTTTAAGTAATCACGCAATTAAAATAAAAAGTTTCTTACTTAAAGCATAACAAAGATGGCATAAGGGTGTACTTCAGTTGCAGGAGTTATCTAGGCAAAACCATTGTAGAAGAGAAATAAATATTTACAGCTAAGTCTACAACGTGCTGTCGACTGTCCTTGACCTAAGGTACATTTGCGTACAATAAATGGATATTAAACTCATTTACGTAGTCAGATGTTATCCTGAAAATCTGACATGGATGCAGCCCACCTCATCATACTATGGACACCACTGCATTATGTGCACAAAACGAAGAAATTGAAATAATAAAAATGTTATTAATGTGCAAAACGTACATTAGTGTTTGTCGACCTACTGATGGTTTTTATAATCATTCCTAATGATGAAGAAACAAAACAATAATCTATTCTTTACTGTTCCCATGATCCCCTTTGTACAAGTGCTAATTTGGTAATAAAATACAGCTTCTTTGATTCCATCCACCTTGCTTCCAAATATAATAACCCAGGCCCAGCAGAACAAGCACAGTTATGAAAAGAATAAAATGGCTCAACCTCATCCCTTGGATGGTTTGAGCATAATGCTAAGTTATGATTCTGATGTAGAAGTGACAAGCCCATGGCAAATTCGAACAATAGCTTCTATAATTGAGACACCCAGAGGCTTATGTAATAATTACATTTTTAGCTGGCAATGATTTGTGACATGAAGGTGGCATCCAGGCTTATTTGGAACGTCCTTTTTTGCACTGAATAACAAGCACTTGCAAAAACCAGTAGGTCTCGTCTATGGGACAAGAACTATTGATTTTGTCAATATTTAATCATGTTGTACAGCAGCCCGGCTGCCATGCAGCGTGGATAAATAAAAAGCAATGATAAAGACAATAGGTTTAATCTACAAGAGCTATTGGTTTTGCCAATGTTTTTAGCCACCTTGTACAGAAGGGCAGCTGTGGTGCAGCATTGCTGAAAGTAAAAAAAAAGTGATAGTCATGTCATAGCATTTTTTTAGCCATGCTGCATTGCAGCCTCGTTGCTCTACAACATGACTAAAAACATTGACTAAGTAAAAAACAAAAAAAGCACCATAACAAAGCCAGCGTTGGCCGCGTCATAGCGCTTTTCTATTGCCTCGGTGGCATCATGGAGGGAGGGTGCATGGGAACAACAGGGAAAGAGGGTGTTCGTAAAAAAATTCTATGGCCACCTCATAGCACTTTTTTTGTTTATTGTGATGCGAAGTAGAAGGTGTAAAGTACACATA
Organism: Pleurodeles waltl; assembly: GCF_031143425.1. NCBI lineage: Eukaryota > Metazoa > Chordata > Amphibia > Caudata > Salamandridae > Pleurodeles > Pleurodeles waltl. Next base: position 185,318,016 of record NC_090445.1, on the reverse strand, counting down.
TGGGAGGGGGTAGGGTGGAGAACAAAAACACAGACAGCGGGTAGGGACATGCAACAACACAGAGGGGGTCATTACAACCCTGGCGGACGGTGTTAAAGGTGCGGCAATACCGCAAACAGGCCGGCGGACAAAAAAAGGGAATTATGACCCTGGCGGAAACCGCCAACAAAGACAGCCACTTTAACACACCGCCCGCCACGGCGGTACAGACAAGCAGCGCGGCGGACACCGCCAACAGACAGGCGGAAGACAATGTACCGTCCATAGTATCACAACCCGCCAATCCGCCACCTTTTCCGGGGCGGATTCACCGTGGATAAAAACACGGCGGAAACAGTTACTGCAATGGGAAAACGCTCACCTCAACACATCCCATGAGGAACGAGGACTCCATGGAGCCCGAATTACACATTCTTCCGGCCCTTGTATTCCTACTCATCTACGAAGACCAACAGCGGCGCGGCCGAAGACAACGGTGAGTACAGCACCTACAACATGGGGAGGCAAAAGTTAGGGGGACACCCACGAAACACTCCCACCCCCACCCCCACCCTCACATATTACAACATACACACCAATGCATCCAAAAAAATCACAGTAACAACCCACAATCCCACCGGAAGAATACAAAGACAAAGCGAAATCTGTTCAAACATTGTAATGTATCAATATACATGTCTGTCAAAAATATACAGATATATAAGAAAATCAGCCAGAAATATATACATTACGAGAAGTAGTGCAGATATGCACATAGCAATGTCCGTGCACCACTAGTCCAAAAAAGCTTGGGAGAGGCCCACAAAAGATACCAGTCCTCAATCGGAGAGAACACTGCCGGGGCATCAGATAGAAATACTACAGGCACCTCAGGGGGAAGGGAAGGGGGGGCACCTCAGCCGGATGACTGCAAAGCCAGATCCACGATGGGGCTCCATGCCCATTGATGTATCCTGGGGAGTGCAAATCCACAGTCTCTCAAGTCTCTACACTGGGTGGGTTGCCCACTGCCATATCCTGGGGAGTGCAAAGGCACAGTCTCTCAAGTCTCTACAGTGGGTGGGTTGCCCACTGTAACATCCTGGGGAGTGCAAAGCCACAGTCTCTCAAGTCTCTACACTGGGTGGGTTGCCCACTGCCATATCCTGGGGAGTGCAAAGCCACAGTCTCTCAAGTAGATAACATCCGCCAGTGGCTCTGGAGGGGGACTGGTGGCCAGACTGGATCAGTCTCCCCGTGAAAGTTCCTGTCCCGTCACTGTCCCAGATGCACATGGGATAAGGATGCTTGATGTGGCGGTCTTTACATTCTTACCCGGTGCATGCCCTGTTCAGCGGTGCTTTGCCATGGCGGTGCTTGCCCTGTTCAGCGGTGCTGTGAAATGGCGGTGCTTGCCCTGTTCAGCGGTGCTTTGCCATGGCGTTGCTTGCCCTGTTCAGTGGAGCTTTGCCATGGCGGTCTCTGGACTGTTCAGCGGTGCTTTGCCATGGCGGTCTCTGGACTGTTCAGCGGTGCTTTGCCATGGCGGTGCTTGCCCTGTTCAGCGGTGCTTTGCTATGGCGGTCTCTGGACTGTTCAGCGGTGCTTTGCCATGGCGGTCTCTGGACTGTTCAGCGGTGCTGTGCCATGGCGGTCTCTGGACTGTTCAGCGGTGCTTTGCCATGGCGGTGCTTGCCCTGTTCAGCGGTGCTTTGCCATGGCGGTCTCTGGACTGTTCAGCGGTGCTTTGCCATGGCGGTCTCTGGACTGTTCTGCGGTGCTTTGCCATGGCGGTGCTTGCCCTGTTCAGCGGTGCTTTGCCATGGCGGTCTCTGGACTGTTCAGCGGTGCTTTGCCATGGCGGTCACTGGACTGTTCAGCTGTGCTTTGCCATGGCGGTCTCTGTACTGTTCAGCGGTGCTTTGCCATGGCGGTGCTTGCCCTGTTCAGTGGTGCTTTGCCATGGCAGTCTCTGGACTGTTCAGCAGTGCTTTGCCATGGCGGTCTCTGGACTGTTAAGCGGTGCTTTGCCATGGCGGTCTCTGGACTGTTCAGCGGTGCTTTGCCATGGCGGTGCTTGCCCTGTTCAGCGGTGCTTTGCCATGGCGGTCTCTGGACTGTTCAGCGGTGCTTTGCCATGGCGGTCTCTGGACTGTTCAGCGGTGCTTTGCCATGGCGGTCTCTGGACTGTTTGGCGGTCTCTGGACTGTTCAGTGGTGCTTTGCCATGGCAGTCTCTGGACTGTTCAGCGGTGCTTTGCCATGGCGGTGCTTGCCCTGTTCAGCGGTGCTTTCCCATGGCGGTCTCTGGAACGGGCATTGGTGTGTGGCATGACGTTCCATGGACTGGGCATTGGTGTGTGGCATGACGATACCCAGACTGGGCATTGGTGTGTGGCATGACGTTCCCTCATAGCGCACCGGGGGGGCTGTGGCAGCCGGGTCCCTCCTGGGCACTGACTCCGGCGGTGGTCTCCTGACCAGTGATGATACTTGGGCCCTCCTGGGCACTGACTCCGGCAGTGGTCTCCTGACCAGTGACGATACTTGGCCCCTCCTGGGCACTGACTCCGGCGGTGGTCTCCTGACCAGTGACGATACTTGGGCCCTCCTGGGCAATGACTTGGGCGGTGGTCTCCTGACCAGTGACGATACTTGGGCCCTCCTGGGCACTGACTCCGGCGGTGGCCTCCTGACCAGTGACGATACTTGGGCCCTCCTGGGCACTGACTCCGGCGGTGGCGGTGGTCTCCTGACCAGTGACGATGCTTGGGCCCTGCTGGGCAATGACTTGGGCGGTGGTCTCCTGACCAGTGACAATACTTGGGCCCTCCTGGGCACTGACTCCGGCGGTGGCCTCCTGACCAGTGACGATACTTGGGCCCTCCTGGGCACTGACTCCGGCGGTGGCGGTGGTCTCCGGACCAGTGACGATGCTTGGGCCCTCCTGGGCACTGACTTCGGCGGTGGCGGTGGTCTCCTGACCATTGACGATACTTGGGCCCTCCTGGGCAATGACTTTGGCGGTGGTCTCCTGACCAGTGACGATACTTGGGCCCTCCTGGCCACTGACTCCGGCGGTGGTCTCCTTACCAGTGACAATACTTGGGCCCTCCTGGGCAATGACTTGGGCGGTGGTCTCCTGACCAGTGACGACGGTGCTGGCGGTGGCGTCTCGACCGCCGGGAATGATGCCGCCCTTCTCCGCCGTGAGACTCACAACAGGCTGGGCAGACTTCCTCTGGCCCTTCCCCACCTTTGGTGGAATTCACAGCTGACTCTCCAATCCCCTTGGGACCCCTGTGAGTTGTTTTCCCACCAGGAGTCTTCACACGGTCCCGTCGTCCACTTTCCAATTTCAGAGCCTTTAAAGGGGGTGGGCTGCCAGTGCCTTGGCTCCGGGTCATACTGCCTGCCCTGGTGGCCGGTGCACTCCACATTCCTTGAACAGGCACCACTGGTCCTGGAGGCTTTTTGTCTGAGGCGCTACGACGGGACTGATGAATTGGAAGGGGGGGGGGCAAAAAGGTCAACTTTACACAGGGACAGTTTCTGACGAACACTGGGATGGGTAGTTGGAGGGGGTCTGGGAGTGGAGGAAGAGGAGGTGGTTGTAGGAGGTGTCACTTTAGGTGTTTTGGGTGCAGGTGCAGGTACTGGAGGCTGTCGTGAGGTGGATGGATGTTGGGTGTGTGGGTGCCCGCGTTTGTGTACTTTGGGAGGGGGCGTCACAGACACACTGGGAGAGGACACAGGGGACGTGTAAATGGCAATGGAGGTGGTGAGTGCAGGTGAGCGGCTTGTGGTGCTGGGTCTCCTGGTGCGATTCCTGGTGCCTGTAGATGTGGTGCATGCAGGTGTGTGTGTAGACGAGACTGGCAGGGAGGAGGGAGAAGAGGAGGAGGGGGACACAGTGGAGGCAGTGGATGTTGCTGTGTCTGTATGTGGGTGGTGCTTGTGTGAGTGCCTGTGGGATGTGTGGTGCCTATGTTTGCATGAGCTGCCCTTGTGTGTTGACGTGTGTGCAGGCTGGTCTGATGGTGTGCTTGGGATGGGCTGGGGTACAGGGGATTGGGTCTGGGTGGAGGAGGTTGGAGGGGGGAGGCTAGACACAGGGACAATGGCTGCCATCAGTGCTGAGGCCAGAGATTGCAGGGTTCGCTGAAGGGCAGCCTGACCAGAATGATTGCCCTCCAGGAATGCATTACCGTGTTGCTACTCTCGTTCTACACCCTGGATGGCATTCACAATGGTAGACTGCCCAACAGTGAGTGACCTGAGGAGGTCAATGGCCTCCTCACTGAGGGCAGCAGGGGTGACTGGGGCAGGGCCTGTGGTGCCTGGGGCGAAGGTGATGCCCACCCTCCTGGGTGAGCGGGCACGGGGTGAACGCTGAAGGGATGCTGGGAGGGCGGTGCTGGTAGGGGAGGTGGTGGCTGTACCTGTAGAAGTGGGGCGCACAGATGGTGCCGCCACCACAAGGGAGCCCCCATCGGCGGACGAGTCCGTGTCGCTGCTTGGTGATCCGGTGGCCGACGTGAAGCTCCCCTCACCCTCCGTCCCACTGGTGCATTCTGAGTCCGTGGTGTGGCCCTCCATGGCCATGTGGGATGCAGCTCCCTCGTGCTCCGGTGCCACTGTACCTCCGCCTGATGATGCTGATGCACAAAAGAACAGGGAGAGCACAAAAAGTGGGGGGGAGACAGAAGAAGAACAGGTTGAGTGCATGGCATACCGTTACTGTTGGCGGACAAGACAGACACAGCAGCCCCCTGCATTACGCCGTGCTCCTGGCCTCTGCATATGCAATTCCTGGGATATGGCCTACATCGCTATGGTGGACATCTGCACACATTGATGCCACAGGGGCAACTATACCTGTACTTGGCACTGTACTGAGGTGGGGTAGAGTGCCACATGGGCTGCATTACAGAGGGGCCTAGTCTACGCATTTCTGACTGGCCTAGGTACACCCACAGCCCTCCTCCCCCACCCAGACCCCTCTACTGCACGCATAGTCTGCAGAATGAGGTTGTAGTCACCCCCTTGTGTCTGCTGTGATGCCCTCAAGCGCCCATCCAACTCCGGGTAGGCCACCGCCAGGATCCGGAACATCAGGGGGGTCATAGTGCGACGGGCACCCCTCCCACGTTGGGAGGCCATCCCGAGCTGAGCCTCCGCCGTCTTCTTGCTGCAGCGGCGAATTTCCTCCCATCTTTTACGGCAGTGGGTGCCCCGTCTCTGGTGGGCCCCCAGGGTCCGGACGTCCTTGCCGATGGCACGCCAAATGTCCCTCTTCTGGTGGGCGCTGACCTACATGACATGCACAAGGGAAGAAGAGAAGTCATTACCAACTGCACCGTCGATGTGAGTGGCCCCCCTCCCTACTCTAGCCATGTGGCCCATTCATTGACATGCATTAATTTTCCCTGAACTCTGCCCCCTTCCCTCTTCCACCCAGCCCTCTCCACCCAGGCCTAGCCCATACAACGTGCTCCCTGTGTACTAACCTGTTGGTCTGGAGGACCGTAGAGTAGCGTGTACTGGGGGAGGACACCGTCTACCAGTTTCTCCAACTCCTGAGCAGTGAAGGCAGGGGCCCTTTCCCCAGACTCAGCAGCCATTGTCTCTTCCAGACCGAGGTCACAGCAGCACTTGCAGTGTAGGTCCTCTCCTGTCGAAGGTCAGGTATCTAGTGATTGAACAGAGAAAATGGCGGTGACGTCCTCGGCGGTGCGTATCATCACCGCCGGCGCGCCTGTTCATTGGCTCCTGGGACCCATAGGGTCATATGTGAACCAATACAGCATTGCGCCGCGGTCTACGACCGCCTACCGCGACGCTGTGCAACGCCAGCGCAGTTACCCCACAATCCCATTGTCCCGGTGTAGAGGTCAGGCAGCCGCTATTTCAGGGGCCCACATGGCTTCATTTGATTCTGCGTCACACATAGCTAGGCCTACACTCAACACACATACAGGAAGGGTTTTGTGTGTGGTGTTGTGTTCTGTGTAACTGTGGGTACATACCTGGATGAAAATTGACTTTATCGTCGCTCTTGTCCTTCGTAGGCGCCGTCAGCTGGGACATGGGAGAAGATGGCGGAATCCTCCGGTGTACCGACCGCTGGTGGACCTGTTGACAATGGAAGAGCGACATGTCATCGTCACCTACAGGTTTTACCGTGCCACAATCCAGGAACTATGTACCCAGTTGGAGCCAGACCTGATGTCACCAATCCGCCATCCCACTGGAATTCCCCCTGACGTGCAGGTGCTGTCAGTGCTCCATTTCCTTGAAAGTGGCTCTTTTCAGACAACAGTGGCCATGGCATCAGGGATGTCCCAGCCTATGTTTTCCAACGTCTTGTCCAGAGTGTTGTCTGCCCTGCTGAAACACGTAAGGAGATACATCATTTTCCCTGAGGTGGAGGATTTGCCTACAGTTAAAGGTGACTTCTATGCCCTTGGACATATCCCCAACGTCATAGGTTCCATTGATGGGACCCATGTAGCTCTGGTCCCCCCCCACAGGAGTGAACAGGTGTACAGAAACAGGAAGAGTTGTCATTCGATGAATGTACAGATGGTATGTTTGGCAGACCAGTACATCTCCCAGGTTAATGCTATGTTCCCTGGCTCTGTGCATGACGCCTACATCCTGCGGAATAGCAGCATCCCTGATATGATGGGTCAACTCCAGAGGCACCGTGTATGGCTATTAGGGGACTCTGGTTACCCCAACCTTTCCTGGCTACTGACCCCAGTGAGGAATCCCAGGACCAGGGCAGAGGAACTGTACAATGAGGCCCATGGGCGGACTAGGAGGGTGATCGAATGCACCTTCGGCCTCCTTAAGGCCAGGTTCAGGTGCCTCCATATGACAGGTGGTTCCCTATTCTACTCACCGAAGAAGGTGTGCCAGATCATCATTGCCTGCTCGATGCTTCATAATTTGGCTTTATGACGCCAGGTGCCTTTTCTGCAGGATGATGGTCCAGATGACGGTGTTGCGGCAGCTGTGGAGCCTGTGGAGCCTGGGGACAGTGATGAGGAGGAAGCTGAGGAAGAAGACAACGACAACAGGGAGTCAGTCATACAGCAATATTTCCAGTGACACACAGGTGAGAACATTTTCAGATTTTACATTACATTCACTGTCACACGTCTTCCTCTATCCTGTGTGTAATTACTTGGGATTATTTGGTAATTGAGTTGTTTCTTTCCATTACGGTTTCACAGGTGTGGTTACCAACGTGTGTCATCTACTTGCATCCTTCAAGGACTTTTGATGTGTGACATTGGTATGTTGCTTTTACATCTCACAACGCATTTTCACAATGTCATTGCTATTACATTTTAACAAATCATAGACTGACTCCAGATTGTTTTGTGTTTCAAGGGTGTTTATTGCAGTTCTCAGAATTGGGAGGGGGTTGTTACATGGTGATGGGTGATGGCGGAGGAATGTCCATGGCAGAGTCCAGTCTATTAGTCTCACAGGTGCACTGCCCATCTGGGCATAGGAAGAGGAGCTGGGGCCGTTCAAGTATGGACAGGGTAACAAAGTGGGGCAGTGGGGGGACAATCAGGGTGGTCTCATTTCCTGGCGGGGTCTTGCCATCTTGCTCTGTCCTGTTCCTGGATCTCAGGGCCCGCTTGCGTGGTGGTTGTCCGTCTGCAGGGGGTGGGGTGCTGGTGTGGTGATCCTGTGGCGGGGCGTCCTGTCCATTAGCGCCGGCGGAGGTGGTGGGCAGTTCATCGTCCTGGCTAGTGTCAGGGGCTCCTTGGAGTGCCACGGTGTCCCTCAGGGTCTGCTGTATGTCCTTCAGCACACCTACGATGGTGACCAGGGCGGAGCTGATGGTCCTGAGCTCCTCCCTGAACCCCAAATACTGGTCCTCCTGCAGGTGCTGGGTCTCCTGAAACTTGACCAGGACTGTGGCCATCGTCTCCTGGGAGTGGTGGTATGCTCCCATGATGGAGGTGAGGGCCTCGTGGAGAGTGGGTTCCCTGGGCCTGTCCGCCCCCTATCGCACAGCAGCCCTCCCAGTTTCCCTGTGTTCCTGTGCCTCCGTCCCCTGGACCGTGTGCCCACTACCACTGCCCCCAGGTCCCTGTTGTTGTTGGGGTGGTGGGTTATCCTGGGTTCCCTGTAGTGGTGGACACACCGCTGATTGACCTGTCCTGGGTAGGGAGGTTTGGGCCCGCTGGGTGGGTGCTGTGCTGGTGTTACCAGAGGGTGGATGGTCAGTGTTGGGCTGTGCCTGTGCGAGGGGAACCGACTGTCCTGAGGCCCACGATGGTCCGGGCTGGTCATCAGGCTCCAGTAGGGCAGAGCTGCTATCGTCACTGTGGGCCTCTTCTGGGGGTGGAGTGGTGTTGTCTGGACGCTCTGGTGTGGTGACGGTCCTTCGTGTTCCTGCAGGGGCATAAGAGCATGATTGTTGCATGTGTGTGTGTCATGGTGTGCAATGGGTGGGTGAGCGTCTACCCCAGTGCTAGCATTCCTGTGTGGGGGCTTGTGAGATGATGGTTAGGGGGTTGTTCTGGGTATGTACAGTGGGCATGCTTAGGTGATAGGTGTCCATGCTTCGTTGTGTCATGCAGGGCTTGGTGTTGGGATGTGTAGTTTGTGTTATTAGTACATTAGTGAGGATTTGGGCTGATAGGGGAGGGTGTGAGGCTGGGGGTGTGTGATAGCATGCAGGTAGGGTGGTGGATATGTTAGTTAAGATTTGACTTACCAGTGTCCCATCCTCCACCGACTCCTCCGAGGCCCTCTGGATGCATGATGGTCAAGACTTGCTCCTCCCATGTTGTTAGTTGTGGGGGAAGAGAAGGGGGTCCGCCGCCAGTCCGCTGAACCGCGATGTTGTGCCTGGAGCCCGTTGAACGCACCTTCCCCCGTAGGTCGTTCCACCTCTTCCTGATGTCCTCCCTATTTCTTGGGTGCTGTCCCACAGCGTTGACCCTGTCCACTATTCTTGGCCATAGCTCCATCTTCCTGGCTATTGATGTGTGCTGTACCTGTGAGCCAAATAGCTGTGGCTCTACCCGGATGATTTCCTCCACCATGACCCTGAGCTCCTCCTCGGAAAAGCGGGGATGTCTTTGGCGTGCCATGGGGTGGTGTGTGTGATGTGTGGGGCGGTGTGAGTGTTGATGTGTGTGGTGATGTGTCGTGGTGTGTGGTGTTTTGTGCGTGGATGTTGTGTTGGTGATGGTGTTGTGTGCCTATGCGTGGTGGGATTGTCTGATCTGTGCTGTCTCTCTGGCCTTCGTGATAAATTTTGGGTCGTAGGGGTTTGTGGGTGATGTGGGTGTGTGTTTTATATTGCGTTGGGTGTGTGGGAGTGTTGTTTGTATGTGTGTCAGGTGTGTGTATTTTGAATTGTCCAATGTGACGGTGTTTTGGAGATGTGTGTGTATTTTGAGCGCGACGGTGTGTACCGCCAATGGAATACCACGGTTGAAAGCCCGCCGCATGGATTCGTGGGTCGTAATAGCATGGGCGTGTTTCTGTTGGCGTGGAGGTGGAGGTTTTGTTTTCGCCAGTTTATCACTGACCTTTGGTGTGGCGGACTTGTGTGGGTGTCTGAATTTCTGCGGTTTCCGAGATGTGTGTCATAATAGCTGTGGCGGTATTCCGCCGCGGCGGCAGTGTATTGGTGGTCTTCTGCACGGCAGTAAGCGCCGTTTACCGCCAATGTTGTAATGATCCCCAGAGTATGGAAAGGGGCAAGCATCAACACGGACAATGGGAGTGAGAAAGCAACAACACAGTGGGGGGGCAAGTAATACACAGGGCCACTAACAGCTTATGGAGTTCAGCAGATAAAATGGAGTCAAGCCTCAGGGAACATCTGCTATCAGAAGAAAACTATGTTGGTGAAGGCAGGCACTTTCAAGACCATTCATTTCTATCAGTCACCTCTATCAGTCACTATATTTATCGTTCGTATAGTGAATATATCTCTACTTTTAACATTTCAATTAATATTAATATTTCCATAAATACTGTTGTATTCGGTTACCTATTGTTAACTCGCTCATCCCACTTTGTTTTTAACTGTGAAGATTACTGTGGTTCTATTGCGTTTGGGGGGACTATCTTTTTTCGGATGAATTGCTAGAGATGGTTATATTAGTTTTGTTGCATGTTTTATGTATGTATTCATATTTATTATGTTTATATTTTTATGATGTGACTTTTATGACCCATATTTATGTCATTGAATAAAGTATTTATTCATTCATTCATTCAAATTGTTGTCACTGTGTGTCATATACCCTATTCCTCTTCGAGGGTGCTAATCTGGTAATAAAATATAGCTTCTTCGATTTCACCTCCCTGATTTCAGCAGGTGGTAAATATCAGAGGGAATGGTTGGTGCCGCTTCAAGGGAATAGGTTTGTCCCACCTTCAAATCTGGATGACACTGACTGACTCACTGATTGGGATGATCGGGTTAATGGAGCCCACACTCTTAGTAACAATAGTGCTATGGAGGCGGAGGGGGCAAGGGTACAGTCTATGTTATCAGACTCGAAGGGAGTCATGGCACCTACAGCCAGCCTGTTAATTTGCAAGGGGTAGGAGTTTGCTTTAATTTGGAGGACAGTGTGAACTGTGAGGAGATGAGAGGCCTAATCCCGGATGTATTCAGTCAAGGTGCATGGGAGAGCGAGGTTACTTCTTTGCCACCTGTCTCTGTAGTCAAAAGTAAGGCCATGCATTAAGTTGTATAATGAAGATTGGGTGGCCTTTGTTAGAGGTTTTGAAATTGTGCTTCTCTAGGAAATTTGGTCCTTTAAGAAAATCCATCTTGAAGTTTATATGTCGTTTAACCTTTGTGCCTCCACGTTAGGTTGGGGACGCGCAAAGGGGGAGTTGGTGGCCTGCTTTAAATTGAGCCTTGGATGTAAAATCACTCCTGTAGTAGTGGGAGAGGTATTTTTGTACGTTTTTGAGGTTAGGTGGGCCCCCAGGAATATTATGTACATGATTAATCGTTATAATTATGATTTTGCAACTAAGGATGACACACTACTAGGAAGGCTGTGGTCAATAATTGAGGCCTTTGCAGGAAAACATGCAAATTCCTTGGGTCCTTTCCATTTGATATTAGTCGAGGATTTTAATACTAAATTAGGTGATAACCAGTCCTTGGCAGCCCCGAATTGGGAAGGATGACACTGGATATGGTAATCTCATGGACGTTTTTTGTATCCCATGTTATTGTCCCATTGCAATCCTGTGATCCTAACCCTACTTTTATGGGGGTGGGGTCTTTTACAGACTACATTTTCTACACTAGGAATTTATGCCACATGCTTTCTGATGGAAGGATAATCCTTACTTATATGGTGATCACAACCCCCCTACAATTTCGATTGATATAGGTATGAAAGGGGCGGACCACAAAAGTACAAATTTACAGTTGATCACTAAGGGTGGGGGTCTGCATCTAGTTTGGCAGTCTGTTGACATGGGAAACCTTTTGTTTAAGTTGGAAACAGAATGTGCTGCCAGTATTGTGAGCTGTTGCTTGGATGGCAGAGAGCCACCCTGTGGTTCTTGAGAACTTCAGAGGTCTTACGTACTACATGAAAGAGGCATTATCTAAACCCCGGGGTGCCACAAGGGGAAAGAAGAAGTCCTGTTTTGATAGGGCTAGCAGAGTTGCCAGGGTTAAATTGCATTATGTCTTGAAGGCTAGCCCGAGATATCAGGGACTTATTAGGGCCTGTAGGAATGAGTATAAACTTGCCCTCAAAAGGAAGGTGGAGCTGCAAGGTGAGAAATGGGACAGTGTGGTGGTAGCTTGTCAGTTAAAGGATATTGTAGGATTTAGGAAACAAGTCAGGGCCACCTCAGTTATGAGGGAATTCCCAGATATAGTAACTACCCACATTAGTTCTGACTCCTGGATGGAGCATTATAGTAAAATCGATTTTGCAGGGCCCAGCCAGGACTCTGACGGGTCATGTGAAGCCATCCTGCCACTACGTATCACTTTTTCTAAGGGGGAGGTTTTTATTGCAATCCATAGTAGTCCGGCAAGTAAGGCCCCGGGCCGGATGGGGTCCCTGTGGAACTATTTAAGGCTAACCCAGAATTTTGGTCTCCTTACTTACCAATGTATTTAATTCTGTATGTAAGGCTGGTATCCCTGAGCTGTGGCGAGAGTCAGTCATTGTCCCCATATTTAAGAAGGGCAAGCGCGATGATCCTGCATGTTATCGTCCCATATCACTCTTTTGTTCTTTAAAAGAGCTAATTGGGCGAGTTGTGCTGGACCACTTACTGGACTGGGCTACATGTAGCATTATTATGGCCCATTGTCCCAGTTGTGAGAGGGAAGCCAATGCCAGCGTTGCTCTATGCAGACGACGCAGTGCTATTGGTTAGGACCGCCAATAGTCTAAATCTGTTAATGATGTCTTTTGTTAATTTTATGGAGGATTTAGAGTTGCGGACCAATCTGCCAAAGACTAATAATATGATATGTGGCCAATACATTGCAAGGGTTGTCCAGTACCTTTATTTGGGGGTTATGTTTGATGATGGCTGCTCTTGGACCCTGTGCCTAGTCAACAGAATCGTCCAGTTTGTTTGTGCAGTGGGAGCAATTTTCTCTCTAGCTACTAATCTTGGGGGAAAACCTATTGGCCCCATTCTTGAAATCTACAGGAGAAAATGTCTTCCCTCTTTGATGTATGGTGCTGTTGTGTGGGGCTACAGGGACACATGAAGGGCCAAGTTAAGGAAAATAGGGTCTGTCGTCGGTTGTTGGGTGTCCCCCTTCTACTCCCCACTAAATAGTGCACCAGGAACTTGGCCTGGAATATGGTGAGGATTTAATTAGTTTAGCTCAGTTAATGTTATGGTGCTCCTTTTGGCTCCAATAGGCGGTCGTTAACTAGCATATTATGATGGACTGCCTCCTCTTGTGCCAACATGAAACTAAAATTCCATGGTTTAAATATATACGCTAAACTACCCAGGCCATAGGCTGCTCACATATGTTTGAGAGCCATAGCAGCATGTTCAAGAAGGATAAGGGCTGGTTGAAGGACCGATTTTTGGCCTATAGGAGGGACCAATGGAGAGGGTGGAGATCATGAAGCCATCTATTAGGGAATTTTGACTCATCCAAACTACGGATGCTGCTGCCCCATACCTGGTAATGGTTCAGAATTCCTGGGAACAGGCCCTACTTACATGGCTTTGGACCAGTTCTGCCAGGTGGCAGATATGTTTTCCTTTGGGGCAACTTTCTCTTGCAGATATTGTTTTTATGTCCATTTGATGAAACCTCTACCGGGTCCTAATTGCACTTTGTTTTCTCTGTAAATTTTATGCCCCATTCACAAAACAGTATTTAATCCTCCTTCTACGAACCCTAATATTTAAGAGATGTAAAGTTGCGTTGATATTTCTTCAACAGCTCGAGGGGCCACTGGTTTGTAGTGTGGTTGTGTCCTATCTAAAAACGACAGTGCGTAAGCACAAGTCAATGCACTTTCAAAATTTTGTGTTTTTAACTGGGAAGAATGTTTTTGATTACTATGGTTATATTGTGTTGGGTGGGACTTTTTTCGGATGAATTGCTAGTATTGCTCGATGGTGTTATTTGTTTTTTGCATGTTTTATGTATTTATTCATTTTTATTATGTGTATATTTTTATGATGTGACTTTTATGATCCATATTTATGCGATTGAATAAAGTATTTATTCATTCAAATTTTTTTCACTGTGTGAAATACACAGGGGTTGCTCCTCTCTTAGGGCAGAGGAGTGTCGCCCTCCCCCGCCAGCAGCAACAGCTGCTAAACTGTGTTTATTATTGTTGTTTGGTAAAAGGGTGGGGCCATGGGGTGACGAGCAATGAGGGGGAGTGCTCAGCACTCCCCCTCAGAGCACATGTGTGTTTGGCCGGGCGTCTCGGGCCGGCCAAACACACATGCGCAGTACGCTCTCTCCACCCAGCAACACAGTTGCCGGGCTGCAGAGAGCCTGCACAGGCTCCCAGTCTGCCTGGGAGCCCTCTGGCTGGGTGCCCCCAGCCAATCCTAAGGCTGCTTTGAGCTGCCTCAGGATTGGCCGCTGGGCAGACTGGGAGCCTGTGCCTACAGCAAGGAGAAGCAGGAGCGGTGCGCAGCGTTAAGGTAAGTGGGTTTTTAAAAACTTTTTTTACATTTTATTTTAATTCCCCTCTCCCTCCCTCACGCGCCACCCCGCCCCTTCTGTTTGCCACAAGCCGCTCCTCGTCATACACCCTATTTCTCTTTGAGAGTGCTAAATTGGTAATAAAATATAGCTTCTTTGATTTCACCTGCCTGCTTTCAGCAGGTGGCCAATATCAGAGGGAATGACTGGTGCTGCTCTGGAGGTGACATGGGGGGTTGGGGCCCTTTGGGGCCAAGGCGGGATGGGCCTAACTGTGGGAGTGTTGTTTTCTCCCCTATGGTGCTCTAAGGGGGTCGCCTCCAACACTGCATAACATAACAAAGATAAGAGTTACAGCCTATTAAATGGGTATAATCCAGTTAGAAAAGTGATCTGGAAATACGTATCGTAGAAGAGAAAAATAGTTGCAGCTAAAACCACCAAATACCCTTGGCTGACCTTGACCTAAGGTACAGTCACATAAAATGAATCGAAATTAAACTAATTTATATAGCTAGAGGTTATCCTGAAAATCTGACATGTAGCCAATCCACCCCATCATACTTTTGGAAACCACTCTCTTATTTGTTCCAATTGAAGCAATTGATAAAATCAACATGTTATTTGTTTGAAAAATGATACATCTGAGAGTGCCTTCTTACTGCTGATTTTTATAATAATTGCTATTGCTGAAGAGACAAATCAATCATTTATTCTTTGCTGTTCCTATGTTCCTTTTGGTAAGTGCTAATTTGGTAATGAAATGCAGCTTCTTTGATTTCACCCACTTTGCTGCCAAATATATTAACCCTGGCCCAGCAGAAAAGACACAATTCTGAAAAGTATAAAATGTCTCAACCTCATTCCTTGGATCGGTTAAGCACGATGTTAAGTTATGATTCTGATGTAGAACTGTCGAGCCCTTGGCAAATTCGAACAATGGTTTCTATAACTGGGGCACCCAGAGGCTCATGTACTAATTACATTTGTAGCTGGCATTGATTTGTGACATGAACGTGGCATCGAAGCTAATTGAAATGTACTTCTTTGCACTGAATAACAAGCATTGGCAAAGCCAATAGGTCTCGCGTGCGAGGCAAGAACTGTTGGCTTTGTCAGTGTTTAGCCATGTTGTATATTAATTTGCCTGCTGTGCAGAATGGCTAAATAAAAACTATTGGCAAACTCAATAGGTCTCATTTACGAGAGCTATTGATGTTGTTAATTTTTTAGCCATGTTATACAGCAGCTTGGCTATTGTGCAGCATGACTGAAAGTAAACAAAAAACAGCTACGACGTGGCCAGAGGTGGCCGTATCGCAGTGCTTTTTTTTCTTTCAAACATGCTGCATAGCAGCCACGCAGCAGTACCACATGACTAAGGGCCAGATTTAGAGTTTAGCAGATGGGTCACAAACGTGAGGGATATCCTATTTGCCCTATTACGATCCCATTATATCTTGTGGGAATCATAATACGGCGGACAGGATATCCCGTCACATTTGTGATGGAGTAACCCATCTGCAAACTGTAAATCAGGCCATAAATAACTGATAAAGTAAAAAATAGTGCTATGATGAGGCCAGCTCTTATCACTTCATAGTACTTTTTTATTGCACTGGAATCAACTTGGATAAAGGACATATGGGAGCAACAAGGACAGAGGATATAGAGGAAAACGTGCTATAGTGCGGTCATGCCCTAGTGCTTTTTTAGGGTCGAGCGCAAGCGCTCTGTCCCTGGTGTAATCTCTTTATGAGCCTTTAACCACGCCCATGAATTTTGTTGGCTCGTGGGCTTGCCTTTTACAATTCGCTTCATTTCATTAGTGGAAGGCATGCATAGGTCATGCCTTTTCTGGTGGTTAAGCCTCCTTGAGCGCACCGGGCAACTACTGAAAACATACGAGGCTCCATTTTTTCCGTATGGTTTCTGGACTACTTTTTATTTCGCAGGCAGCGCAATCTCGCTAGGCAGTAGTCGAGCGCTTTGTATGACATCGACCTTGTTACATGGTTAATTGCACTTTTGCCGGTTATATGTCTAATTGCACTTTTGCTGGTTACATGGATAATTGCACTTTTGCCGATACATTTCACTGCGAGCGAACTTCTGTTTCATTTTTTATGTCTCTGTCACGCTTCATGGTGGCCGTGGACTCGCTTATGTGAAACTGTTTTACTTTTCAGTTTATGTGGCAAGAAAAGTCTGGTTAGGAGTTTAAAACACAAATAGCTCTAACTCGAGCAAACGCGAGATCCGTTGCATTGCAAATCCTTGTTTTTGTTTTGTTTTGCTTGTACCAGGTAGTGTGGGAGCCAACAGGCAGGGATGGGGGATGGAGGGTGAGGGGAGAGTAACAACACCAACAGCGGATGGGGCGAGAGTGATGTTAACGCGGGCAGCCGATGGGGCAAGCAACAACGCAGAGTGGGTGGAGGCAAGCAACTACACAGACAATGGGAGGGGGCAAGCAACAACACGGATAGGTGGTGGGATGGTAGACATTCGAGCTCAAGATAAGAGCAATGATGGTGTAAAGTACACATACGGGAGGGGCGTGGAGCGGGGAACCACAGTACAGACACCTGGTGGGGGCAACCAACAACAAGGACAAGGGGTAAGTGAGCCACTCTCCAGACAAGAACTAAGATGGTGTAAAGTACACATATGGGGGCAAGCAACAACAAGGACAAGTGGTAAATGAGGCAGTATCCAGACAAGAACTGTGATGGTGTAAAGTACACATATGGGAGGGCGGAGTTACAGAGAACAACAACACGGACAGCGAGTGGGAGCAAGCCATGAAGGTCAATTGTCACTGCGACCCTTAGGCCACCTGTTGCAACCCCTGGCACTTTACTTGCAACACCTGACTCCCAATTTCGAACGAAAGATTAGTGTTAAGTCACTTATAATAATTGGCATTAGATTATTGCCTTTGGATTTCAGCCTTATATGAAGTCAAATCCTGCAGCACGATACCACCACCCTTACCGGCTGATTTGATCACTACATTGCCATTGTCTTTAAGCAATTTCAATGCCTCTATTTCCTCAAATGAAATGTTGTAAGCAATATAATCAAATACTTCAAGCACTTTTCCTGTTTTTCACATGGTGCTTCTAGTTGTCTCAATTACCTTTTCTTATTGTTTCGATTGTTTGTGTAATATTGACATATTCTGTGTGGGCACTTTTTCCTTTTGCATTTTTCCTCATTTTTGTATGGTGTTTTCTTTTAATGTTTTAATGCCTATCATTGATGAAGGAATGTTGATTGTTATTGATAGGATTGATTCCTTATTGGATAATTTTCTCTAATGGGTGACCAGCAATGTGAGGTTTTATCCCTCCCCCCCCATTATTCACTTTTTTTACTATCACTGCCTTATTACAGTCTCACTTTTGTATTTTGTAGAATCATTATCTTAGTGTGTGTTCCAAAATTGGCATGTCATGATGATGACTCAGCAAATTATAAGGGTTGAAACGCCCTCAACGTATCTTTGGCTGATTGGATATTAATAGTGAGTGTGTTTTGTGTATGGTCTATTGTGGTCTTTTTTCTGGTTTCTTAGGATTTGGTGCCTTGTTCTATGTGTTTTACACTCTATATTGTGTATATATACTTGTATTAGGGCAGGGTTCTCCAACCTTTCCTGTAATAAGAGCTACTTATGTTCAATGAAAATGTTCCTGGGCTACTAATATTATTGGAGATGTAATAGTTACCACATCAAACAAGATCTTATTTGTGGCCACCAATGAACAAAGAGTTCTAGAAGTGATCCCTTTAGTGTGTAAGTATACATTGCAGTAATGTAAAAACGGTTTGTCAGTGT
This sequence comes from Pleurodeles waltl, assembly GCF_031143425.1. Lineage (NCBI taxonomy): Eukaryota > Metazoa > Chordata > Amphibia > Caudata > Salamandridae > Pleurodeles > Pleurodeles waltl. The sequence goes on along the minus strand of NC_090445.1, from coordinate 185,300,018 downwards.
GGAATACCTTTATATGGGCAGTACATAACTGTCATAACAATGCACCTAGCACCAAGTTTATATTATTGGTAATGTCTCCCCCACACAGTTTGATTTTTATCATTCAAATATTAGCATTAAATATATTTTGGAAATTCTGAAATTTTTCTCCAAATATCAGCTTTGAGTTCTGAAAATACACACATTTTCATCTTTACTACATGGTTTTCAATCTCAGTATACTTATGTGAATTCGACAAAGCAAAACTTTTTAATTTAGTTACAGGTAGCTGGAGAGCTACCAGAAGCTCATGAGCTACTCATTGGAGGAGCCTCTATTAGTGTAATATGTGGAGCCATTGCCAAATGTATAATTATTATTTAATGATCATCTTTATAATATTTTCATTATTTTGTGGTTTGCCACTGTTTTTTCAATTTGTATTCATTACTTATTATCTGATCTACTGGAAATACTATGGTTAATGTTAATGTGGTCATTTTGGTTATAAGCATTTTTAAGGAATGTGATATATTGACAAGGCAGCAGTACACTGTAGGTCCTCCAGGCACTAGCCTTGGAATTGATACCCTGACTCACATGTTTTACAATCTTAAACTGACCTTTGTTGTGTAGAGAAGACAGAAATGGCTAGTTAGAAATACACACAAGCATACAAGTAGATTATCATAATGTAGGTTTGGGTGTTACCGCTTCCTGTTGACCCAGGCTGCAGCTTCACTTCTCCCTCTGCATAATTAAAACTGTACATCATAAGGACACAACTATGATAGTGGTAGACTTTGCATCTACTCATCATTTTCTTCAAGTATGATGATTCCATTGCATGAATTGACCTCTATCAGGACTACAGGTCCCAGCATGCACTGATATGTATGCTTGCATGAATGGGCGCAAGCTGCTTTAAACAATCAGTGACAGAATAAATATATTGAGATCAACAGCAAGGATGTGCATGCTACGGATGGGAGGGAGGGGTGCCCTGACCTCTGTTAGGTCCGACAACCTATATTTGATCCCCATCAGTGCCATAAAGAAAAGTACAACTTTTAGTCAGCTATTACTTGGATGCTTGGAAAAGAACCAACACCAGGTCAGCAGCCATCAGGCACCACACAACCGATTTTAGGCTCTACTAGAAATGCCCTGGGTACTTGGGGCAGCACTGAGCTTAGCTCTTAGACTCATCCAAGCACGGGAAAAATACAGGCCTATGAGCTAACTGGTTAGCTAGTTTGACTGCTGCTACATAGCCATCTGACACTGTGCCCCTCTACTTCCTGAAGCCTAGTGGTGTTCTTAAATGTTGCCATGCGTATTCCTCTTTTTACCCTGTCTTTTACTAAGATCGACATTCATTAGTAGTCTGTCACTCCAATGTGACTGTGATAATCTACCCCAAAACAGTCATAACTTGTGTATTACAAGTCATATAGGGACACTCCGGTAATGCAAGTCATATAGGAATATCAGAGCTCTCTATGGGCAGAGGCAATAATTTGTGTGCCTTTCTTTGGTCTTTCATGTTGATAACAGATGTTAAATATTATTTCTCAATTTAATCTTACTAATTGTATTGACCCTAAAAGAATGGGTTCAAACCTGTGATTTTCATCTTCTATGACACAGATCTCTACAATGGATGCATTATTTCCCAGTCCTGATCATGTGTATATATATATATAGGGGCAGTCTTTTTAGTTCTAATAGCTGTTTTTTCTGTGAACATGCTTTCCATAGTCATGCAATACAAACAGGGGCATCTCTTCCATTAGGGCAGAGGAGCGTCGCCTCCCCCCACCAGCAGCCGAAGCTACAAACCTTTCAGCTCGAAGGGATAGTAAACCAAGTTTATTATGCCTTCGTGCTGAAAGGGGTGGTGCCATGAAGGTGACGGGCAGTGAGGGGAGTGCACCGAGCACTCCCCTGAGAGCGCGTGTGTGTTTGACTGGCTGCCTTGGGCTGGCCAAACACCCATGCGCAGTGCGCTCTCTCCAGCCCAGCACTGTTTTGCTAGCTGGATAGAGCCTGCACAGGCTCCCAGTCTGCCTGGGAGTGCCCATCCAAGGGGTTCCCAGCCAATCCTGATGCTACTCTGGGCAGCGTCAGGACTGGCCGCAGGGCAGGCTGGGAGCCTGTGCCTTCCAGCAGCAACGACGAGAGAGGAGCAGTGCGGCAACGGAGGAGGTACGTTTTTATTTTATACTTTTTTTTACTAAATGTTACGCCCCCTGGCCCCACGTGTGCTGCACCCACCCCACCCCTTTCCAGGTCAGCGAGCTGCAAATGAGTCCAAACATACCACATTTTTGTGGCCGGTGTGTTGGATATGAATTTGTGAAAGGCGGCAAATAGCTGTTGTAAAATTTCATAAAACAATAGCACTTGCATATGGGCACATGTTATTTTCGGTCACAATGTAAATTCCCGTAATCAGGATATTGCAATTGATGATATATGGGCTAATGCTTTTGAGGTGGCAGGCAATATCTTTAATCTGTACTTCGCCTTTTTACATAACATTCTCTTGTATATAACACACATACACTGCAAGGCAACTCTTTATACCTTAGGTTGCATTTCTGTTTTTGTTCCCAGCTCAGTGGTTCCAATCTCATCAACCTCTGGAGGATGTTAGGCAGACAAGAATCATCGGACTTCAAACCTGTGACTGCAGGTGTAGCACAGATTTATGCAGTGGGCTCCTAAACCTGATGAGCTACCTTGCCTACAGTGCAGGGGTTTCAAGTCCTCACCAGCCCCTAATCCATTTGTCATGAAGGCTGTACCCTAAAACGTTGATCGCTACGATAATCCTTTCTGTGATGGCACCTATCTAAACAACTTGTGTCATGCTCTCCCCCAAAATACCCTGTATCATGCCTTTCAATTTCTGGTGTTCACTCCCACTAATTTATATCCTCACCCACATTTTGCATTTCTTTGGTCCCATGGTCATCTTGGCCCCATTTGCATCTTTTCTACGATATAAATGTGCCCTTAGGGAACCTAAACATCAAAAAGAAGGGAAAGACAAATACTGTACCTCCCTATTTGTTGATCAAAGATATAATTGTCAGAATAATTCATTCAAATTCACCCCAGTAACATTTCAGTTATGTTAAGGTATGTTGCCTTTTAGCTTCCTCTCCAAGCTAATGTTTCATACACACTACTGATTCTACAAACCAAATGAAAAGTGATACAGTTGCCACGACAAAACGTGATTTAAACATCTGTTGGTAATGCATCACATTAAGGTCTAGTTACTTGATTGTACATGTATGAAGATACTGAGCTGATCCACCTGAACATTAGAAATTACCATCTTGTCTTCCAGTCTTTCTGGGGGTCACCCAAAGCTAGTCAAGTAGACTAAATTCTCATTGACATCAACTGGGGTAGACAGTGGTCACAACTTACCACTCTCCCATATTTCTTATCTATTTCAAATATTGCCTCATAGTGTTTCTCTTTCCCTCTGTTGCGTTTATTTTGATCTGCAGTAAAGTTTAATAGTTGCATCATAGGCTGCATTGCTCCTTTAAAGTGTGTGTGGCATTTTAACAAATAGCTAAACAACAGTAATCACCAGCTGATCTTAGCTAGAGGTTGTTACATTCTTGATGGCTAGGAAATGCTCAATCTGGCAGTAAAATTACAGAACCACTTTTTTCCTGTCAAACTAATCTAATGGTGGTGCACCTCATTTAAGTATCAATATCAACCCATGACTGGTGATTATAAATATACAGATCACAGAAATTCTCCAAAGATATGACTACACCATGTGGACAAAAGGTAAAAAGACAGTTTAGGACGAAAAGAAGCTGGTAAAAGGACATCTGGGGCAAAAAGAAACTAACTAATGAGGACAAGAAGTAAGTAAAAAGGGAAGGTGTCATCATTTCAGAAGCTTGGTCAAGCGTCTTCTCAAAAAGTCATGTAAAAGCTAAGTTGCTCTCAGCAAGCATAGGGAAAGTGTGATAGGGTAAATAGGTCTGTACCTGTCCAAGTCCAAGCGAATCTGATCTACTAGATCAATCAAAGTTCTAATTAGTACAGTGATTGGTCCATTTGGCAACACCCATTCATCAGGCCACCATGTGATTCAGTCTCCTTGCATCATACAACAAACTTGAAACATTCTTCTTGTTCTCAAGACCATCCTGGGAAGATGGCTGTCCTTGGTCTCCAGTACTTCCGTGCAACAAAATGAATAGTGACACTCTTCACATTCTCAGTCTCCCCATGTACATTCTTCAAGATTTTTTTTCTAAGACTCACTATGAGTAACACAATATCACATCTATTTCCAAACTAACATTGTATGTGAAAACACTTACAATGAAATAACACATTAGCAGAAATGAAAAACAGTTTCTCATGTTTACGAAAACTACATTTGTCAACATTAATCAACAACACTAGTATATGCATGCCATGAAAATCATTATGGTTTCAGAAGCAAACACTCTCCAACAATGTAAAGATAGTTATAAAATCAATAGTTACATTTCAATCAATATGGCTATACCACACACACATTTTCTCCTAACAATATAGTGAATGCACTTAATTATTGACTTTGAGTGCACCACTTCACATTAGGCCACAATTAGTTCACACATTATGTTTTCACTATGGTCACATACAGAGCAACATGGTAACGTCAAAGGTGACAGCCAATCCTCTGCTGCACCAATATGAATCAATAATCTGTGTGATGCTTGCCTAATGAGGTTATTAATACATTAAGGGCTGCAACACAGTTCCATCTGTAGTTACAAAAATAATTTCCCTTGTCATGAAGGAAGTCCTTTGATCTTTGTTTGGATTTGACCAGATAGTTCTGTGGTAATGGAGGCACTCATGTTTGGAAATATATTTCAAAAATATTCTGTCTCTCTTAGTCAAGGAAACTGCAATTTTTAGAGGTCGACAATATACTTGTGGTGTGTGTCCCAAAGTAGACTTAACATTGGTAAAATTTTCCAATCGCAGGACATGCATTTTCCAACACCTATAGACTTACACAAATGAAACCCAAACTGGGCTTTTAGCTAGGACAAAGACATTCATTTCAAATGCACATTTAATATAGTGGCACATGCATTAAAAAAAGGAATTAGCTACTGATTCTGCTGAAGTGAATTCATTTTATCACTGTATATATCAAATCTTTGTATATAATAATTATATTTTGCAGCATTAGTGTCACATAGGATTAATGTGCATGTTTTAAGACAGAGGCTAGCACCTTGTCAGTAATTCCAGCTAATGTCAACCATAGTTGCTTCTTCTTTTGTAAAATGTGACATTCAAACCCTTTATTCTAGTCAGCAACTATGTACTTCATGAAAACAGTCATTAAAACTAGCTAGTGTTTGTGCAGATGTTAGCACTGAAGCAGAGCTGGCAAGCAGAGACATTGGCAATTGGCATGTTTTCTAAGCAATTCTGCAGATGATGGTTAAAGCGTGTGGCAGTAATTTGGAGAAGCTTGGCATGTGACCTACCTAGAATGCACCTGATGTGTGAGCACATGAACAACTTCCCTTTTCTCATTCAATTTAATAGAATTAGACTTTCATAATAAATATTAGGTTCAAAACAATTACCAACAATTTCCAGACCAGTCACCTCGCTACACACAGTACACCAAAACAACTGCTTCGCTTAAGTTACCCCACTTCAAATAGTCAAAAACAGCACAAAATGTTGATAACCGGAATACCTTTTCCCAGCATCCCTATTAAAAATACAACTAGTCCTTGCAGGAGTGGCTCCCCATTATGTGCACCCTCCTAGTTATTGCCTTGTTTTTATTACACTTCCAGCAAAAAATATACTTCTATTCACTGGATGTGTAATAAAAAATTCTGACTGTTAGAAAGTGGGTATCTAGTTGGCAGGGTATGCTCCCTGTCCAAATAGGACCCACATGTCTAATGTTGGTGATCAGCGGTGAGGACAGGACTTGTATTTGTGCAGTGCCTTACAGCAATTTGGTGTACACTATTACTCACATCTTAGATCATTACGAGTGTTTCTCCTTTTCGTTCAATTGGTTATTTTTCTAAATTGTACTCCTACTTCATCCTCTTGCACTGGGACTCTTGTTATTGCATTAGTGGTGACTTAGCAGAATGGAGTCAATCCTGGATCTCAGTCTCCTGGCAGATAACACTAGGAGTGAGCTGAAAGTATTCTGCACGCAGAGGGGAATGAAGGTGTCTGAAAGATCCACAAGGTCGGACCTTCAGAAAGCCCTTTACGCCTTTGAGGACCCCTTTATAATTCCAAAGAAACCAAAGCCCTGTAATCTCCTATATCCCAAACCAGAGGCCCAAGAGGGCAATGGCCCTGAGAAGGACGATGAGGAGGAGAAAAATGACTGTGCAAAGGCTCCAGCGGACAGAGCGGGAGCCCCGATAGAGGGAGACTCCTACTAGATCGACTGTAGGAAACAGTGTCACCTCCCACACCCTGTCTCCCGAGGAGCTCAAGGACAGACATGCTGAGAGGGACCTCAGGGTGCACCTGTCCCAACTGGCTGCAGAAAAGAGAAGAGCTGAATCTGACAAAGCTGTGGCAGAGAAGAGGATGGCAGAGGCTGAAAGAGCCTTCGCCAGCGAACAATTTGCTATGGTGGCAGCTGAGGCTGAGAGAGCCGTGGAAGAAAGAAGGATCTTGCTGGCTCATGAACTGAGTCTCAATGAGCTGAGTATGAAGGGTAAACAGCTTGCATGGTCTGTTCAGAAATGGTGGCAGCAAAAGTACCATGGCCAATGGTGAGGTGAAGGTCCAATCACCCAGAAAGTTGGTGCCTGCCTTCCGAAAGGGCGAGGACATAGACAGTTGGTTTGCGGTGTATGAGGCCGTTCTAGTAGCACACAGCATCCCTGAGAAGGATTGGGGGACTGTCCTATGGAGGCATATACCTGCTGGTGGGAAGGATGCCCTACTGGCCTTAGATGGGAGAGACAGGCTAAGGTACCCTAACATGAAGGAGGCCTTTGTCAAGAGGTATGGCTTCACCCCAGACGAGTACAGATTGAGGTTCAGGGGTAGTAGGAAACTGTCACACAAGTCTTGGTGGGATTTTGTGGGTCACCTTTGCAGATCACTGGATGGTTAGGTGAAGGGTAGTATGGTGAACACATTTGAGGAGCTGTACAATTTGGTTGCTAGAGAGCAACCAGTCCTGAGGGGATTTTGTGGGTCACTTTTGCGGAACACTGGATGCTTAGGTGAAAGGTAGGTTGGTAAACACATTTGAGGGGCTGTACAATTTGGTTGCTAGAGAGAAAATGTTCAGTCACTATTTTCCAGAGCTATGCCAACACCTGGTGGATTGTAAGTTCTCAGACCCCAGGGAGCTTGCAAGGGAGGCAGACCTCTAGGTGAGTACCAGAGTGTCTGGAATGGCATTGGAGAGCGATCCTAAGAGAGGTTGCTCAGGCTTTCCCTACCAGAGTGAGGGGACGGGTCACTGTGACCCAGACAGGTCCCAGATTACTAAGGGGGGAAAAAGGTCTCATGTCCTTTCCAAGAGTAGGAAAAAGGGTGAAGGTGGGCAAAGGCCTAAGGTGGCCTATTTCCAGCCCAGGGCTTGGATTGCTTGCAGAGAGAGCATAAGCAGGGGGAGAGCATAAGCAGAGGAGTCCTGGGACCAGGAGCCCATCCACCCATGAGAAGCCCAAAGTGTAGGGGGAACTTTTGGGGGTGGGGGTGGGGGCGCTGCCACAAGCTCCCCACCGGTTCTGGTTTATGGCAGTACCACTCCACAGAGGAGGGTGTGGAAGCCCAGATGGAGGGGCATGAGGTGGAAATCCTCCGTAGTGGGAGGACCAGTGGGTTTGGCCTGGGTGAGCTCCACGCACTGTCACAGGGACAGAGAGCCTGAGACCTGACCCAGGTGGACACTTGCACAACATATGCAGAGTGTGCTTTCCTTGGGCGGGGGTAGTTGTACCCCCCGGAAGTGCTGGCTCGCCAGGCACATGTTCAGCCTAAGGGTACAGACGGTAGGCTCAAGGGCCAGTTGCAGGATATCACTCCTGAACTGATGGGAGGGGTGGCTGCCACAAGCACTCAAACAGTTTTGGCTACTGGAGATACCACTCCCAAGTGGAGTAAAGGACCCCAGCGGGAGGAGCAAGGTGAGGGAGAGCCCACCCTTAGCTTCTGGTCAGCCTCAGGGTACAACCTGGGCTGAAGGACCAGTGTCAGGATACCACTCCTGAACTGGTGAGAAGGGGAGTGGAGCGAGGATGCAAGACATCTGGGACTACTGCCCACCAATCTGAAGAATTGGGGATCCATCTGTGTTCAGAGAGGCGTAGAACTGGCAAGTGGGCTGTTGTCCAAGTCACTTTAAGCAGTGAAGTCCATCAAGGAATTGATTAGCCACCCCTGGCTTTATGCTGGAGAGAGGTTCTGAAGTGACCCTTTCTGCACGGTCATCCCCAAACTTTTTCTCTTCCTGCTCCTATTTTTATGACCCTGTTTTTGCTTGTTTTAGAACTCTGTGGGTACTTTACCACTGCTAAACAGTGTTAAAGCACATGCACTCGCTGCTCTGAACATGGTATAATTAGTTTCATGGTATAATTAGTTTACACCTGACTGGCATATTTAATTCACTTGTAAGTCCCTAGTAAAGTGCACTACATGTGCCTAGGGCATGTCAATTAAATGCTACTAGTGGGACTGCAGCACTGTTTGTGCCACCCAATACTGTAGCACTTTAAACATGACTCCGGCATGTCACTGCAGGGCCTGTGTGTGGAGTTTGTGCAGTTTTAAACTTCCCTTTCAAACTGGCACGTGCACCCACTTGCCAGGCCCAAACCTTCATTTTTATCACATGTAAGTCACTCTTAAGGTAGGCCCTAGTTAGCCCCCAGGGCAGGGTGCAGTGCATTTAAAAAGTTGTACATGTACCTTTAGGTTTAATATGTCCAGGTAGGGAAAAACTGACAAATTCATGTTTCACTATTGCAAGGTCTAACTCTCCTATAGGATAAACCTAGTATCACCATAAAACATCTTTTAAGTGTAACCCCTGATAGGGAAAAATATAGAAATGTTGAGTTTATTGTCTCTGGAGTTGCAATTTAAAATCACAACTCATGGTAAAGTGGGATTTTATATTGTGAGTCTGAAATGGCACTTTTAGAAAGTTGGCATTTTATTACTTTAACCCTGTCCTTGTCCAAGGAGATACCACAGTCCTAGTCAGGGTAAGTCAGATGCACACCCTAAATTAACCTCTGCTCATTCCCTGGTAGCTTAGTGCAGAGCAGTCAGGCTTAACTTAAGAGTCAATGTGTAAAGTATTTGTGCAGCACTTAATTACAGTAACACGGTGAAAGACGCCACAAAAAGACTCAACACCAGGTTAGAACAATAGAGTATACCAAGACCAAAACAACAAAAATCCAATAAGTAGATCCTGAGATATGTCATTTTAAAGATTTTGGTTAAAAATAGCACATGCAAGCACAAAGCGCCAACGGTGGTTAATTGGTTGTGCTGGACCAGGACAAAGTCACAAGTTCAGGCTGACCGCAATCTAGCGTGGGCCACCTACAGGGATCCACTTGGGTCCACTGAACACAGTACCTTAAATCCTAGTGCGCGGTCTGGGCGACATTGTTTTGCGAGGTTTCGCAAGTTCTGGTGTTAGTTCCGAGAAACTGTGCAGCAAGCCTTTGCGGGCTTTGCTGTCACTTTGCATTGGTCCCAGGGAGCTGTGTGGCGGGGCTTGCCATCACTTTGCGTTGCCTTACGGCGGTTCCAATGAAAACCATAGAAGGCAGAGCTTCTTAGGCCCACTTCACAGGGTCCAGGACCGGGTTGGCACTACTTGGCCGGGTAGATTCACATATGGTAGAGTTCAGGTGCTGTAGCCGGTGAGTTGCAGCAGACTTTGATGTACCTGAGAGTGCAAGCCATTGGAGATTCTTGGTTGCAAGGATGTAGAGAACAAGTCCAGCCCTTCTCACTGCAAGACAGAAGCAGCAGGCCAGCACAGCACAGAAAACAGCAAAGTGGCACTCCCTCCTCCAGGAGCAGCAGTAGGCCAACACAGCAGAGCAAGTAGCAAAGTGGCTGTCCCTCCTGCCAGCACAGCAGTCCTTCTTAATGGCAGAGTACCCTTGGTTCCAATAGAATCTGAGTTGGTGAGGTTTGGGGTCCGGAATGTATTCTTTGGTGCCCTGGTTCTGGAAGGTGGGAGAAACATCCAGGGCTTCCTTTGAAATGTACAGATGCCCTGCCTTCCCTGTCCTGGCTCCAAGCTGGCAGAAGTGACAATACAGGTGTGAGGCAGCACTAAGCTCTGCCCCCATCAAGCTAGTTAATGGCCCATTAAGACCGATCAAGTCACACCTAAACTCCAATTGTGTGGCTTTAAAGGAGGAGGAAGGCAAAAATCTGGAGGATTGCCTTGCAGAAAGGGCCATTTCCAACACTGACCTTTACCTTTGCAGCAAAAGTCAAACCGACTGAGGCTGGAAGTGACTTCTGCGTGATGGTGGGAGCAGGCACAAAGAGACACTGGCACCAGCCATCAGACAGATTGTCCAGGGCTGGTAAAATCACAGCCTTAGGCTCAGGGGCCTGCCATGCTTCAGGGTCCTCCTGCTAGAGTCACTGGTAAAGGTACCACAAGTGCTTTAGGCATAAGCCCTGCAGTGCCCCGGGCTACACTCCAGTTAGGCTGTCACTCTACCCTCCTGTCACAAAGTTAGGAAAGGGTAGGGTAAAAGCCCAAGAAGCTGAACACTGGAAACTGTGACATTTCATTTTCGAGATATCAGTTTCCTGCTACAGTTGTGTGCCTGCACCAAGGGTCAATAGAGCACTAGAAGCTGGACCCTGAGAATGCAGCTGAGGTGAGTGAAAAAATGACTTCAAATGTATGTTCATACAGGTGAGAGAGAGAGAGAAACAGTGTATGTGTGAGTATGTGTGTCTGTGTGAATGGATATGGGTGAACGGTCATGAATGACAGAGTGAGTGAGTGATAAAGCAAGAATAAGTGAGTGATGATAAGAGTGACTGCAAGTGAATGTGAGTGAGATGGATATATATAAGAAAGAGTGTGAGTGAGAGGGAACGTGGGTGAGAATGAGTGTGAGACAGTCAGTGAGTGTATTTGTGAGTGAATGAGAATGACTGAGATTATTTGAGAATAAATGAGTTGAGTAAGTGCAAGTGAGTAAGAAAGTATGAGTGAGTGAGAGCAAGAATAATTACAAATGTCAGTGACCTTAACTGTGATTGAAGCAGTGAGAATAAAAAAGTGTGACTGAGAATGAATGAGTATGAATAATTGAGAATGAGTGAATGCGAGGGAATGAAAATGATTTTGAGTAAGTGACTTTATATGAGCATAAGTGACAATATGGGGTTATGCCTGCAAGTCTGCCTTTGGCCAAAATGCACGCAAGGGAAAATGCTGGTGCTAGCATACTGAAGGCAATTTTTAACTTAATGGGCACCTGCGACCAAGTACAGGCACTGGCATACTTGAGGTAATACTTGGCATTTTAGACTAATACTGGAGGAAAATTCTTGTCACATGAAGCCCCATTTGCAAAATACTGGTACTAGCACATTGCATGGAATAAGGGAGGTTAAAGTGGGATATGGAAGGGGGGCATTCCAAAATGGTAGTCCTGACATTCTAGAGATATTTTTAAATAAGGGTCATCCATGGTATTTAAATGGCATCAATAAACAAATTCTGAGATTGGCATGTTATATATAATTTTCAACGCAAGACAGTACCAATGGCATATGGATGGCATTCAGAACAAAATGCTGGTCTTGGCGCAGTAGAGGTAATTCTGCCATAAGTTCACATCCATAGCTCATTTTGGAAAAAATGGGGTAACCCCCAGGGGTCTGTCTCGTTTCATTTGCTTTTCACACAATGAAAGGACTTGAATATCTGATAAATGCCCTTTCAGAGACTGTTGCATTTTAGCAAACTCATGTGAGAATTGTGCTTAAAAATACACTGTTTGACCCCATTTTAAAAAACAATTATTGGAAGGCCTCCATAGAAGTGGTCAAGCCCACTCACTTTGCTTGCTCGCAAACATTTGAGACAATTAGTACATCCCACAACTTCCAAGGATCACTAGCCACCCTTGAGTACTTCTGTCACAGAAAATACTCTTCCACAGTCCTAAACATGTAACTTGAAAGTGGTATAGTGCTTCACATTTTGAAATAGTAGTCCTTAAACCATTAAGGAAATCTATCCACCCACTGGAATGACATCATCAGTAGTCTATCAACATTTTCATAAGTGTCATTTTTCAACCTCCCAAATGACATAATAATATTTTCTCACAGGAATTATGAAAAATGTTAAATGGAGTGCCAATTAAGGATACATATTTAAAGAATAGAGCACAATAAATATATGTAATGTGAATTACTACAAACAAAGCAGGCTGTTCAAATAGACATTGGAAGGGCAATCTTGAAAGAAAAGTGGAGATTTTTCACAGCAGAGGTGGGTAGAAAATCGTGATTTTATCAAGGACACTGAGGACAATATTATGCATACACCTCTTTATTGCCACTCAAAGCAGCAACTAGAACTTCAACTTCAGAATTTAGAATAGTAAGAAAAACTATATTCTAATCCACTATATAATCTGCTGCCCAGCAACCATTTTCCTTCTTGTGCTGTGAATGTACTGTAACTCGATCCATCTTCCAATTCTTCCAAGGGTGGGTTCCAAAGACTGGGAGGGATAATATTGGCCTCTGTGTATTTAATAAAATCCTGATTTTCTACCCACCCCTGCTGTGGAAAATCTTAATTTTATGGCAAGCACGGAGGCCAATATTGTGCAAGTTTAAAGACTTGCCATAATATTCCTCGCAGCACTTTTAAACACAGAATCAGAAGACCAGTCAGCTGCAGCCAAAATACTACTCAAACTTCCTCCTACGAATATAGCTTTAGACGCCATAGCCCCCCTCCCAGAATACGCCCTAAATCTGGTAATATCAATTCCAGCCCTTTTCATAACTTCTTTAACCCATCTTGCCAAAGTTGGTGAAGACACATGTTTATATGGATATCTAAATGAAATCACAATCTATGTTTCCCCATGACCTCTCAAGCTTACAGTACGTTTTTCATACTCATGCAAACACCTCACCACACACACACATTGCTGTTTTCCTCTACATTCGGATACAAAATATTGCTAGATAAAGTCTTAGTTCTTTTCCTGACATTGAAGCAAACTCCCTCTGGTAAATAACGTTGAGATGACACCTCTAATGCTCTCACATTCAAGATTCTGCTAAAAGAAATTAAGCAGAGCAACATGACTAATTTAAAAGACAGAGAGGGTCATTCTGACCCTGGCGGCCGGTGGCCGCCAGGGCCACCGACCACGGGAGCACCGCCGACAGGCTGGCGGTGCTCCAATGAGCATTCTGACCGCGGCGGTTCAGCCGCGGTCAGAAGCGGAAAGTCAGCGGTCTCCCGCTGACTTTCCGCTGCTCATTGGAATCCTCCATGGCTGCGGAGCGCGCTCCGCAGCCATGAGGATTCTGACCCCCCCTACCGCCATCCAGTTCATGGCGGGAAAGCCGCCATGAACAGGATGGCGGTAGGGGGGGTCGCGGGGCCCCTGGGGGTCCCTGCCGTGCCCATGCCAATGGCATGGGCACGGCAGGGGCCCCCGTAAGAGGGCCCCAAAATGTATTTCACTGTCTGCCTTGCAGACAGTGAAATACGCGACGGGTGCAGTAGCACCCGTCGCACCTTCCCACTCCGCCGGCTCGATTACGAGCCGGCATCCTCGTGGGAAGGTCGTTTTCCCCTGGGCTGGCGGGCGGTTTAACTGGAACCGCCCGCCAGCCCAGGGGAAAACTCGTAATACCCGCCGCGGTCTTTTGACCGCGGCGCAGTAACTTGGAGGGCGGGATCCTGGCGGGCGGCCTCCGCCGCCCGCCAGGGTCATAATGAGGCCCAGATTCTTTAAAGCTAAAAACTGTCATCCCAGGATACTAAATACCTTAAAACAGTGTCTACATCCCACAAAGAAGAATATTTAGGCTCAGGAGGTTTCTTCAAATGCACACTCTTTAACAAACACCCTGCCACATTATGTTGACCCACCTGGATGTTTATTCATCAAATCATGCCCTGTAGAAATTGCTGAACTACTCAAATTCATTGAACTGTATGAACTGCCCTTTAAATATAATTCTGCTAAAAAATTCACTACATTCACCACAGATGCTGAAACGGGATCCAGATTCCTTTCATTAAACTAACATACCCATCTCTTCCATGCCAGCTTGTATGCCTTTTTGGTTCCTGGAGTCCAGGAATCCTTGATGAGTTTCTTAGCTTCTACTGATAATCATGACACCTGTCTAGCTCTCCCGAAATCAACCACCCCATCAACCACAACTCATCCTGCAATACCAGATCGTGACTCTCTCCCAATGGGTTCACTAATAGATTTTGAATATCTGGTAACAGTACTGGAAAGTCTATCAACAATTACATGACATCTGGAAACCAAACCTTGGATGGCCAAAAAGAAGCAACGCAAACAGTCTCTACTTGATCCTTCCTCACCTTCAATATCAACCTCTGAATCACAAAGGGAGGAAAAGCATAACTGTGACCTATTTTCCATTGCTGCACAGAAGCATCTATTGCCTCTGAGTCTGGATCTGGTCTCCAACTGAAAAACCTGCACATCTGAGCATTCAGCCTGTTTACAAACAGGTCTACTAAAGAGAGACCCCTTTTTGACACCTCTTTGTTCAACATCCAGTTGCTGGAATCCTTCAACATTCTTGAATTCCAATCTGACACCTTATTGCTTAATCCTGGAATATACTGAGCCTGAACCATAATGTCCTTGTCCAGGCACAAATGCCAAAACTATTTGGATAAATCTGCTAATGTTTTTGAATGTGGACCTCACAATTTGTTCACATATATCATTGCTGATCAATTGTCCATTTTCAGAAGAACACAACACTTCACCTGATCCTTGACCAAACTTTTCACCACAAAAGAACCTGCCAATAATTCCAAGTAGTTGATATTAATTTCCCTCTCCTGTGGAGTCTACTTCCCTCCTGTCGCAAGAGAACCACATCTCGCACGGAAATTTAAAAGGCTGACATCTGATTCTTTTGTATCATCCACACTGTTGCCACAAATAGCTCTCCCATTCCATGCTTTCGTATTTCCTAACCACCATTCCAGTTCTTGTCTCACCTCCATATCCATCTGAATCTTTTGGGAGTATCGCATCCCTCTGTAAAGAAACCTCACCTTCAACCTCTATAATACCCTGTAATGCAAGAGAGCTGGAAAGATTGCCTGAGTGGACGCTGACAAAAATCCCAACATTCTTGCTAACTGTCGAACAGTTACCCAAGTACACCCCAGTATTTTCTTTATTTCTTTGTGAATATTCCTCAGTTCTCCACAGGTAATCTCAAAACACATTTCAGTGTCTGAATCTAAAATGCCAAAAATACAATCTCCTGAAGTGGCTCAAGACAAAATTTCTTCCTGTTGACTACAAATCCTAAGTTTTCCAAAATCCAAACAGTCAACAGTGTGATCCTGCACTAACATCCTCCTCTCTGCCATTATAAGAATATCGTACAGCTTTATTATCAAACAAATAACAAATACCTCTTGTCCAAAAGCCAAGTGGCTACAAGCCTCATAACCTTTGTGAAACACCAAGGGGTCAGTTTTAATCCAAATAGGAGACTATTGAACCTTCATATAAGCCCTTGCCACCAAAATGTCAAATAATCCCTTTGTTCTAAGCAAACTGGCCCTACAGATATGTGCCTTTTAAATACAAATGAGTCAATCACTCCCCTCTTCCCAACAGATCCCTCAGCATACATATGGCCTCCATTTTGAAATGACTATATTCGACACAATCTTTTTTGCAAGTGAGGGTCTCTGACATTCAGATCTTAATCTTGTCCTCACATCCTTTGGGATCTCTTGTCTTATCCAATACTCTGCTTACTGGCCACATGACCAGCAGGAGCCCATTGAGGAGATAATGGATGCTGAATCATATATGGATCAAACAAAAAGAATCCACAAGCGGGTCCCTAATCTGCTTCTCTTGATTCAAACTCTCATGAGACTTTTTTGCCTTCTTTCTCAAAATCTCCTTATCATCCAAATCTCCCATGTCGGATGAGCAAGAAATTATAACATCACCACTGCTGGATGATTTGTCATAGGCCACCGCTCTGTGACTCCCTTTATTGGCCTCTGTAGCATTTCCACTCAACTCCATATGAGTTGCCCTTTTATTCGGACTGTAATGTTCCTGTCCTCTCTTTGTAAATGTTTGCTTTTCATTAGTACCTTACGTCCTCCCTTCGAACCACTTGTTCTCTCATTAGCCTCTTCCACTGACCAGAACTGTTTGTCGTCAACCTGTGACCAGAAATGTTCTCTCCTAATTTCTCCATACAATCATTTAGTTTTTTTCCCACATCCTTTCCCAAAGAACAAACTGCACTATTTATACATTTCTGAGCCTTATCATCCAAAACTTAGCTCTATCTGCGAGCTACCCTCCAAGTTACTCATTTTAAAAGATTTCTAGAATTGATACAACCTCTAGCCTCCAACTCTTATTAATAAAACAACTTTGTTAAATAAAATATTTGCCTGTCACACAACAGATATTAGAATGCACTCCTTTCTCTCCTCAGAATAGAATCTGGTCTGCTGTAACTGATTCAACAACCTCTATGAGCTCTAAATATGGTTACCAGAAAAGAAGTAATCATCTGATGCACTTTCCCAATCCAACATGGCTGCATCCGTAAATAAACACCCAAAGCAAAGCCAAGGGTTACTTATCGCATCCGTGAGCAGCAGCAGAGAATATGGTTGCTGGGCAGTGGATTACATAGCGGATTAGAAAGTTGTTTTTGTTACTATTCTAAATTCTGAAGTTGACGTTCTAGTTGCTGCTGTGAGTGGCAAAGTGCATGCATAATATGGGCCTCTATACCTTGCCATAAAATCCCCCAAAAATCGATATATGAAAATAAAAATGTGATGTTCAAATAAAGGAGCTGAAATTATGTGTTCATAGTTACATTTTTTCACATTAGCTTAGTGAACATTTCTATTTTTTTCCAAATGTAATGTTAACTTGTAAAGCCACATTTTGAAATATTACTGCTGTAGACCTCAGTAACTGCAGACTCATCCCACCACCCATTAACAATTTCTTGAATTCAGAGTTTACAGACATCTTTCCTGATACACAGTCAAAAGCAGCAACTTGTTGGATCAGGGACAACCCACATTCTCACCGGGATAAGCAATGTGTCACATACCACTCTCCAGATGGGTATTACTGACTCTTGATTAATTTACCTTGGGATCTCTTATCCTATACGACTTCTATGTGACATTCAACGTAGACAGTCGTTCCATACTGACTGTGTACAATGATTAGGCATTGATGACCTAGCACCTCAATGCACCTTCTCCTTCCTACCAAACAGATTCCAAGCATATCCATACACCATCTCAGGTCACATCCAAGACCAGGGGTTGCACAAATGTCAGCACTCTCACCTGCCCTACCTTTCTGCTCCTCCCTTACCCTATTGCCACTCATGACTCATTTGATTTGACTTTCTGCAATTATTAATACAACACATAGGTTGCTCTAAAACACAGCAGAAATGATGAAGCTAAAACAAATTAAAGGATTTGAATGTGCCACCACCAAATAAAGTTCATCCTGGACAAACCCTGACATCATACCTTGCAGGAACCTCAAAAGCACTGCACCGCTCCAAACCATAAGAAATCACTTGGGGCCAGATGTACGACCCAGAGTTTTGCCATTCGCCATTTGTGACTCATTTGCGAGTCGCAAACTGTGAGCCGCAAAACCTTAGGTACTTTACACTGTTTCTGATTCGCATTGGGGTAGCAAATGACCTACCTCATGAACATTCATGAGGTAGATCGCAACTTGCGACCACATTGGGAATGGCCGCCCTCACAGGGATGGTGGCCTGCTGGAGCGAGCAGACCACCATGTCTGTGACTGCTTTTAAATAAAGCAGTTTTATTTTTTAAATGCAGCCCATTTTCCTTAAAGGAAAACGAGATGCATTTCAAAAACAAAAATGAAAAGTTTTCTTTTCCTTTTTTCAGAGCAGGTAGTGGTCCATGCCTGCTCTGAAAAAATATTTTTGCTGCCATTCACCAAGGGGAAGGGATCCCGTTGGGACCCGTTATGGTTTGGAAATGGGTTAGCACCAGTTTGAAACTGGGACTAACTGCGACGGTTTTGTGACTGCATTCATGGTCACAAAACAGTGCTACATTGCGCTGCAAGATGCAATTAGGAAGGGAACGTCCCTTCCTAATTGCGACTCGCAAACCTATTTTGCGATTCGGTAAATAGATTACCGAATCGCAAAACAGAGTCTGTACATACCAAAATGTTTTTTCCTATCACAAACTGTCCGATTCTGCGAATCGGGCCGTTTGCGACAGGAAAAATGGTACGTACATATGCCCCTTAGCCTCTTAAATGCGACCATCTCCTACATGGGTCAACACTGTAAAGTCCTGCATGTGCCTACGGACGCAAGCCTCTCCTCAATACTTCAAAAAAATATAACTGTATAGTCATGTTTCTTCAATCTCATGGGCTTACATCACATCGCCTCCTTTCATTTAAACAGAAGACCACCAGATTAGCACTATCTATTCATATCTATACTATGTCAACAGCCCATTCAAAATATACTTTCTTACACCATACCACAGCTATAACGTGTGCCAGGCACTCAGGAGTTTGGAGTTTGGATTTGAAGCTTGAGTGCCATCTGGTGAATGAACAGTGCTTTGTATATGGACTATCCACAATATGAGTGAATAATGTCTTGGGATTGCTTATAGGCATGTGCCTTAAATGTAGATTTCTTGATTAAGTGTAGATTTAGTGTACCACCTTTCGTGACAATATATTGGGTGTTGATATTATGGTCAAGATATATCTTTTAGACAATATATGTACCACAATATTGTTGTACAACACCCCTTACAACGGCATGTGCCCCCAAAAACAAATACATATTCATATCCCACAGAAGGTCAGATGAAATGGGCATGGAAATATTTACTAAGTCTCGGACAAGTAGTTATGCCCCGGCATCCTTTGAGCTTTTCGAGCACCGCTTCACACAACAAAACAGAAAGCTCAGCGCTGCATATGTAGATAACTAGGCGGCTGACAGACAAGATAAAATTTGCACCTGATAGATGTTTTGGAAAACTAAACCAGATCTCCCAAAACTCACATGAGGTCAATGTGTGCAGTACTTAATTTGTAAATAAAAAGGTGCTGGTGCCCAAATCCCTCCCCTGAAACACACGGCTGCTGCAGTTAAATGCACAAGCACAGAATACTGAGGCAGCGTAATCCTGAAGCCATCTCGGGCCTCTTCAATCATTATAAAGCCACTCACTGCCCTTTAGCTCACTCTTGCAGCTTTCTGCTTTCTCCCTTTGTGAAGCTTTTTCGTTTTTCTCTTTCTCCGTCTTTCCCATATGTGTAGTTTGCTTGCAGTAAATGCTTGAGGAGGAAGATTAAGCCCCGGCCATCAAAAATAAGTGCTGGTGCTCAGCACCAGAAACAACAAGCACAAATTAAGCACTGAATGTGTGTCACATGATCAACTCTTTTCACAAAGCCATCCTGACCCCTCTTTTTACCTCCTCTCATACAGTGAATTTTTTTAGAGGTTGGCAGGTTTGCTATAGGACCACCTGTTAAAGAAGATTTAACAGATTAGTTTAAAATGGTTACATTTGAACCCTTCTCCGCTGGCTTCTATGTCACATCTACCGATAGCTAATAAGCTATCAAAGCTTCCTCCATGCAATGTTTATAAACAGTCTTCCTATAAGTTTTAAGGTCTACTATTATTACCACTTAGTACTAATATACACATAGGGGGCTTTGGATCCTCATAGAGCAGTTGTATTACTCTCTCACCTCATGCTAATCATGGCTGTTTAGTGAATCATTCCACCTCCTATGGAATGCTTCAATTGCAATGCATAATATCTCAAATAAACA
Source organism: Pleurodeles waltl (assembly GCF_031143425.1). Classification (NCBI taxonomy): domain Eukaryota; kingdom Metazoa; phylum Chordata; class Amphibia; order Caudata; family Salamandridae; genus Pleurodeles; species Pleurodeles waltl. The sequence continues at coordinate 185,279,840 of NC_090445.1, read as the reverse complement.
CTGAGTCATGACACATTAAATTATTTATCACACATAAATGCAATAGTATTTTGTACTGTAGTAGTTTTTTGTTTATATTAGTTGTAGGAAAGTACCATCTTGCCTGGCATGTTACCCCCATATTTCACTGTATATATGTTGTTTTAGTGTATGTGTCACTGGGACCCTGCCAGCCAGAGCCCCAGTGCTCATAAGTGTGCCCTGTATGTGTTCCCTGTGTGATGACTAACTGTCTCACTGAGGCTCTGCTAACCAGAACCTCAGTGGTTATGCTCTCTCTTTGCTTTCCAAATTGTCACTAACAGGCTAGTGACCAATTTCACCAATTCACATTGGCATACTGGAACACCCTTATAATTCCCTAGTATATGGTACTGAGGTGCCCAGGGTATTGGGGTTCCAGGAGATCCCTATGAGATGCAGCATTTCTTTTGCCACCCATAGGGAGCTCTGACAATTCTTACACAGGCCTGCCACTGCAGCCTGAGTGAAATAAAGTCCACGTTATTTCACAGCCATTTACCACTGCACTTCAGTAACTTATAAGTCACCTATATGTCTAACCTTTACCTGGTAAAGGTTGGGTGCTAAGTTACTTAGTGTGTGGGCACCCTGGCACTAGCCAAGGTGCCCCCACATCGTTCAGGGCAAATTCCCCGGACTTTGTGAGTGCGGGGACACCATTAAACGCGTGCACTGGACATAGGTCACTACCTATGTACAGCATCACAATGGTAACTCCGAACATGGCCATGTAACATGTCTAAGATCATGGAATTGTCACCCCAATGCCATTCTGGCATTGGGGAGACAATTCCATGATCCCCCGAGTCTCTAGCACAGACCCGGGTACTGCCAAACTACCTTTCCCGGGGTTTCACTGCACCTGCTGCTGCTGCCAACCCCTCAGATAGGTTTCTGCCCTCCTGGGGTCCAGCCAGGCTTGGCCCAGGAAGGCAGAACAAAGGACTTCCTCAGAGAGAGGGTGTTACACCCTCTCCCTTTGGAAAAAGGTGTCAGGGCTGGGGAGGAGTAGCCTCCCCCAGCCTCTGGAAATGCTTTGATGGGCACAGATGGTGCCCATCTCTGCATAAGCCAGTCTACACCGGTTCAGGGATCCCCCAGCCCTGCTCTGGCGCGAAACTGGACAAAGGAAAGGGGAGTGACCACTCCCCTGACCTGCACCTCCCAGGGGAGGTGCCCAGAGCTCCTCCAGTGTGCTCCAGACCTCTGCCATCTTGGAAACAGAGGTGCTGCTGGCACACTGGACTGCTCTGAGTGGCCAGTGCCAGCAGGTGACGTCAGAGACCCCTTCTGATAGGCTCTTACCTGTGTTGCTAGCCTATCCTCCTTCCTAGGTAGCCAAACCTCCTTTTCTGGCTATTTAGGGTCTCTGCTTTGGGGAATTCTTTAGATAACGAATGCAAGAGCTCATCAGAGTTCGTCTGCATCTCTCTCTTCACCTTCTGCCAAGGAATCGACCGCTGACTGCTCAGGACGCCTGCAAAACCGCAACAAAGTAGCAAAGACGACTACTGCAACCTTGTATCGCTGATCCTGCTGCCTTCTCGACTATTTTCCTGGTGTTGCATGCTGTGGGGGTAGTCTGCCTCCTCTCTGCACTAGAAGCTCAGAAGAAATCTCCCGTAGGACGACGGAATCCTCCCCCTGCAACAGCAGGCACCAAAAGAACTGCATCACCGGTCCTCTGGGTCCCCTCTCAGCATGACGAGCGTGGTCCCTGGAACTCAGCAACTCTGTCCAAGTGACTCCCACAGTCCAGTGACTCTTCAGTCCAAGTTTGGTGGAGGTAAGTCCTTGCCTCCCCACGCTAGAATGCATTGCTGGGTACCGCATGATTTTCAGCTGCTCCGGCTCCTATGCACTCTTCCAGGATTTCCTTTGTGCACAGCCGAGCCTGGGTCCCCGACACTCTAACCTGCAGTGCACAACCTCCTGAGTTGTCCTCCGGCGTCGTGGGATCTCCTTTTGTGACTTCGGGTGAGCTCCAGTTCACTCTTCTTCGTAGTGCCTGTTCCGGCACTTCTGCGGGTGCTGCCTGCTTCTGTGAGGGCTCCCTATCTTGCTGGGTGCCCCCTCTGTCTCCTCATACAATTGGCGACATCCTGGTCTCTCCTAGGCCACAGCAGCATCCAAAAACCCTAACCGCAACCCTTGCAACTAGCAAGGCTTGTTTGCGGTCTTTCTGTGTGGGAACACCTCTGCAAGCTTCTTCACAACGTGGGACATCCATCCTCCAAAGGGGAAGTTCCTAGTCCTCTTCGTTCTTGCAGAATCCACAGCTTCTACCATCCGGTGGCAGCTTCTTTGCATCCTCAGCTGGCATTTCCTGGGCATGTGCCCAATCTCGACTTGGTTGTGACTCTTGGACTTGGTCCCCTTGTTCCACAGGTACTCTCGTCCGGAAATCCATCTTTGTTGCATTGCTGGTGTTGGTCTTCCTTGCAGAATTCCCCTATCACGACTTCTGTGCTCTCTGGGGAACATAGGTGCACTTTACACCTACTTTTCAGGGTCTTGGGGTGGGCTATTTTTCTAACCCTCACTGTTTTCTTACAGTCCCAGCGACCCTCTACAAGCTCACCTAGGTTTTGGGTCCATTCCTGGTTCGCATTCCACTTTTGGAGTATATGGTTTGTGTTGCCCCTATACCGATGTGCTCTCATTGCAATCTATTGTGACTATACATTGCTTGCATTACTTCCTTTTGCTATTACTGCATATTTTTGGTATTGTGTACATATATCTTGTGTATATTTGCTATCCTCATACTGAGGGTACTCACTGGGATACTTTTGGCATATTGTCATAAAAATAAAGTACCTTTATTTTTAGTATATCTGTGTATTGTGTTTTCTTATGATATTGTGCATATGACACCAGTGGTATAGTAGGAGCTTTGCATGTCTCCTAGTTCAGCCTAAGCTGCTCAGCTATAGCTACCTTCTATCAGCCTAAGCTGCTAGAAACACCTCTTCTACACTAATAAGGGATAACTGGACCTCGTGCAGAGTGTAAGTACCCCTTGGTACCCACTACAAACCAGGCCAGCCTCCAACATTGGTCGTGCAACGGTGGGATAAGTACTTGCAACTACTTACCACTTTGTCATTTTGTACTTTTCATAAGAGAAAAATATACAAAATAAGTTCAGTGTATGTACACCTAACCAAAAAGTTTTGCTTTTCTCCTCGTACTCTATTGCTAAGTGCTGAAAAGTACCTCTAAACTTTCAAAAAGTTTCTAAAAAGTTGAAAAAGTTTTTTTTTCTGTTTCCTTAAAAAGTTCTGAAACTTTTTCTTTCTTTTTCTGTCCCTTAAACCTTTTTCTATCATGTCTGGTACAGGTCCTACTCTTGATCTGGTCAGCTCTGCTTATGACCACCTTAGCTGGAAAGGTGTAAGGGGTCTCTGCATTGATAGAGGTTTAGGGGTAGGGAAGAATTCCTCTAGAGAATTGTTGATTAACAAGCTCATTGAAAATGATAAGGCCTTAGCTGGCACATCTGTTGAGAAGTTAGGAGATGGTTCACACTCTGATTCTGGGGCAGCCCCAGCAAGAATTTTAGATGGTATTCTTTCCAACTTGCCCCTTAGCAGACCACCTAGCATAACTGGTACTAGTGTGAGTTCTCCTCACAGTAGGGATGTCATTCCTGCAGGTCCAGTTGTTAGAGTGCCAACTGTTAGGGGCATTTCTCCCTCTGTTTATTCACACCATTCTTCTGTGTCAAAGCATGCCCAACCCACCCACCCTGATGACAGAATGTTAGAAAGGGAGCTCAATAGATTGAGAGTGGAAGAGTCCAGGCTGAAGCTTAAACAGCAACAGCTGGCTCTAGACAGAGAAACTTTAGACTTAGAAAAAGAAAGGCAGAGGTTGGGGTTAGGACCCCATGGTGGCAGCAGCAGTATTACAGATAGTAATCCTGTAAAAGAGCATGATTCTAGAAATCTGCATAAGATAGTTCCCCCTTACAAGGAGGGGGATGACATTAACAAGTGGTTTGCTGCACTTGAGAGGGCCTGTGTTGTACAGGGGGTCCCTCAAAGGCAGTGGGCTGCTATCCTATGGCTATCTTTCAGTGGAAAGGGTAGGGATAGGCTCCTTACTGTGAAGGAAAGTGATGCCAATAATTTTACAGTTTTAAAGAATGCACTCTTGGATGGTTATGGCTTACCCACTGAACAGTACACGATTAAGTTCAGAGAAACCAAAAAAGAGTCTTCACACGACTGGGTAGACTTTGTTGACCATTCAGTGAAGGACTTGGAAGGGTGGTTACATGGCAGTAAAGTTTCTGACTATGAATGCCTGTATAATCTGATCCTGAGAGAGCATATTCTGAATAACTGTGTGTCTGATTTGTTACACCAATATCTAGTGGACTCAGATCTAACCTCTCCCCAAGAATTGGGAAAGAAGGCAGCCAAATGGGTCAGAACAAGAGTGAACAGAAAAGTTCATACAGGGGGTGACAAGGATGGCAAGAAGAAGGATGGTAAGTCTTCAGACAAGGGTGGGGACAAATCTAAAAATTAGTCTTCATCAGGCCCACAAAAATCTGGTGGGGGTGGTGGGTCCAAATCCTCTTCTAATCAAGTAAAGAAACCATGGTGCTATTTATGTAAAGTAAAAGGCCATTGGACAACTGATGCCAGTTGTCCAAAGAAAAGCACCAAGCCTCCCACTACCACAACCCCTACTGCTACACCTAGTGTCCCTAGTAATAGCAGTGGTGGTGGGAGAAACCTACTAATAGCCAATCCAAGGGAGTAGCTGGGCTCACTTTTGGTAATTTAGTTGGGGTTGGTCTTGTTAGGGAGACCACGGAGGCTGTGTTAGTCTCTGAAGGTGCCACTGATTTGGCCACCTTTGTTGCTTGTCCCCTTAATATGGATAAGTACAAGCAACTTCCCCTAATAAATGGTGTTGAGGTTCAGGCCTACAGGGACACAGGTGCCAGTGTTACCATGGTAATAGAGAAACTGGTCCACCCTGAACAACACCTACTTGGTCACCAGTACCAAGTGACTGATGCTCATGACAACACTCTTAGCCACCCCATGGCTGTTGTAAATCTCAACTGGGGGGGGGTTTACTGGTCCAAAGAAAGTTACGGTTGCCTCAGATTTACCTGTAGACTGTCTACTAGGGAACGATTTAGAGACATCAGCTTGGGCAGAAGTGGAGTTGGAGGCTCATGCAGCAATGCTGGGCATTCCTGGGCATATTTTTTGCTTAACCAGGGCTCAGGCCAAAAAGCAAAAAGGACAGGGTGACTTGGATCCTGGAACAATGGACCAAGTGCTCCCTAAAGCTAAGGTTAGTAAAGGTAAATCCCTACCTACTATCCCTCCCTCTACAGATGATTCAACTTCTGAGAAAGAAGAATTTCCCCCCTGTGCAGAACCTTCACCAGAGGAGCTGGAAGCAGACACGGCTGAGCTTTTGGGTGGAGGGGGGCCTGCCAGGGAGGAGCTGAGTGTGGCACAGCAGACCTGTCCCACACTAGAGGGTCTAAGACAGCAAGCTGTCAAACAGCAGAATGGGGATGTCAGTGACACACATAGAGTTTACTGGGAGGACAACCTCTTGTATACAGATGCAAGGGACCCTAAACCTGGAGCAGCCAGGAGATTGGTCATTCCCCTGCAATACAGAGAGTTCCTCCTAACTCTAGCTCACGACATTCCCATGGCTGGACATCTTGGGCAAATTAAAACATGGGAAAGGCTTGTCCCCCTGTTTCATTGGCCTAGGATGTCAGAGGACACAAAAGATTTGTGTAAGTCCTGTGTCACCTGTCAAGCTAGTGGCAAGACAGGTGGCACCCCAAAGGCTCCCCTTATTCCACTGCCTGTGGTTGGGGTTCCCTTTGAAAGGGTAGGGGTTGACATAGTTGGCCCCCTTGACCCTCCTACTGCTTCAGGCAATAGGTTTATCTTGGTGGTAGTGGACCATGCCACAAGATATCCTGAAGCTATTCCTCTAAGGACCACTACAGCTCCTGCAGTGGCAAAATCCCTCCTGGGAATCTTTTCCAGGGTGGGTTTCCCAAAAGCGGTGGTATTAGACAGGGGTAGCAACTTTATGTCTGCATACTTGAAGGCCATGTGGAAGGAATGTGGTGTAACATACAAATTCACCACGCCTTATCATCCACAAACAAATGGACTGGTTGAGAGGTTTAACAAAACTCTCAAAGGAATGATAATGGGACTCTCTGAAAAACTCAGGAGGAGATGGGATGTCCTGTTACCTTGCCTCCTTTTTGCTTACAGGGAGGTACCCCAAAAAGGAGTGGTCTTCAGCCCCTTTGAACTCCTATTTGGACACCCTGTAAGAGGTCCTCTAACACTTGTAAAGGAGGGTTGGGAACAACCTTTAAAAGCTCCTAAGAAAGACATAGTGGACTATGTACTTGGCCTAAGATCCAGAATGGCTGAGTATATGAAAAAGGCCAGCAAAACCCTTCAGGCCAGCCAAGAGCTCCAAAAGCAATGGCATGACCAGAAGGCTGTTCTGATTCAGTACCAACCAGGGCAGAAAGTGTGGGTCTTGGAGCCTGTGGCCCCAAGAGCACTCCAAGACAAATGGAGTGGACCCCACATTATTGTTGAAAAGAAGGGAGAAGTCACCTACTTGGTTGACTTGGGCACTGCCAGGAGTCCCCTTAGGGTGCTCCATGTCAATCGCCTGAAACCCTACTATGACAGGGCTGATCTCACCCTGCTCATGGCAACAGATGAAGGACAGGAAGAAGAGAGTGACCCTCTCCCTGATCTCTTCTCTTCCACAGAAGACTCTTGGACTTGGTCCCCTTGTTCCACAGGTACTCTCGTCTGGAAATCCATCTTTGTTGCATTGCTTGTGTTGGTCTTCCTTGCAGAATTCCCCTATCACAACTTCTGTGCTCTCTGGGGAACATAGGTGCACTTTACACCTACTTTTCAGGGTCTTGGGGTGGGCTATTTTTCTAACCCTCACTGTTTTCTTACAGTCCCAGCGACCCTCTACAAGCTCACCTAGGTTTGGGGTCCATTCGTGGTTCGCATTCCACTTTTGGAGTATATGGTTTGTGTTGCCCCTATACCTATGTGCTCTCATTGCAATCTAATGTGACTATACATTGCTTGCATTACTTCCTTTTACTATTACTGCATATTTTTGGTATTGTGTGCATATATCTTGTGTATATTTGCTATCCTCATACTGAGGGTACTCACTGAGATACTTTTGGCATATTGTCATAAAAATAAAGTACCTTTATTTTTACTATATCTGTGTATTGTGTGTTCTTATGATATTGTGCATATGACACCAGTGGTATAGTAGGAGCTTTGCATGTCTCCTAGTTCAGCCTAAGCTGCTCAGCTATAGCTACCTTCTATCAGCCTAAGCTGCTAAAAACACCTCTTCTACACTAATAAGGGATAACTGGACCTGGTGCAGAGTGTAAGTACCCCTTGGTACCCACTACAAACCAGGCCAGCCTCCTACATTAGTGTAGTCAGGTCTCAAAATGCAAGCCAGGCCTACTGCTATACCATAATGGCAATGTTTGTTCATATTGAAAAAGCAAGATTCTCTTCCTCGTGAAATTTGTGTTTTTTTTTGTCAGAAAATAGAGCTCTATGGCAGGTAGATGTATACCACCGATCTAGGGACTCATAACATGGATTTATTTATTTGATAAAAGTACACGAAAATCACAAACATTCATTTTACGATATGTACAGAAATGTAACATACCAAACGAAACAATGTAACGCAACGTGCTCTTAACTTCGCCAGCCATGTTTTTTCAAGATTCAGTCTACATCGTTCCCTTAGCACCTGCCAATCCAGATACTAAACGGAGCAGTTCACTCCTTAAAGCAGGCGCGCGGCCCAGTCAATAAAGGCCCCTTGTTTGATTAATGGACTGTGTGGCTCGGGCGATAAATTCAAGTCGACGATCGAAAGCGCCTGTTGTTCGCGCAGTTAAGTGCATTCAAATCCAATCGAAGTATGCACATTAATCAGCAAAAACCTGAAGTTTGACCATGGCTGTATAAAAATATCTGCTCAGATTGCTGGGAAAGTCAGCGCATTGATCAGCGCGCTATTGTGCGCAAGAAGTGACCCCACTGTAGTAAAATGTGCAGTTTGGTAAGCAAAAAAACAGCCAGTCAAGAAGAACAAACTGCCTGCAGCTGGCTGCTCTTTTGTCTTCGATTGTGCCTTCTAAATAGACAGCTCGGAACGTGATGCAAATCTGAAAAGGAAGAACTCAATCCCCACTTTTGTTCGCATGCAAACAAAACTTTGCGGGTCTTTCGAGGGGAGCGTCTGCTTGGGCTGCAGGTGCGCTGGCTTGGGAATGACAGCCGCGCATGCGCGAATGCGAGCATGGGGGCTGATGCAAGAGCTGTGTGCTAGATGGTGAACCTCGGCACATAATATATCTCCAGGTGAACGCAGTCTCTTCATTTAAATGTGTTTATATATTTATGCATTGAAAGTGTATTTATTTTTTGAAAACGAAACGTAACGGCAGTTACTAGAATTTATCTAAAGAGACCCCCCCGAAAGTCACCTCGGCTTTCAGCATGTAACCACAGTGTCCACGCCCCTTACCCCTTCTATACTGACTTTTTGATAATAATGCTCACTAAATATTCGCCTAACATCTTTCCCATTGTGCCTCACGTCTGCTGTACCAGACACTGTTGCTTTATAGCTTGGTTTACACTATGCACACCCACACTATACTCCAAGCCAAGGATGCATCGATGAACCACATTGACCCTCAGTGGCCGGAAATTAAGGGGTGGTAGTCCCGGACCTGGTATCGCCAATACCAGGGGCATTTTTAGTACCGGCCCATTTAAAGCACTGCCCCTAACCACCCAAATACAATGGGCAATAACATGTAGGGATTAGTGCTATCATTTTAATTATTGCTGTAGAGAGTGTGCGGAGAGCCATTCGGGCTCTCCTCTAATGTACAGCGTGCTCTGCGTGTCCGGGAGGGGCGCAGAGCACGGCTATAAATAAAGGGCGAACAGCGGTGACGCAGTTCCTGGTGTGCTAGCATCCGAGCACGATCTCCATATCGTTCTTTATGTGACCCAAGGGCGATTCTACATTGGCGACGAGCGGGATCTTATACGCCGCACGGCTGATATAAAAAATAAAATAAATAATGAGGTGAAGCTCTCTCCCCCTCGAAAATAACATACCGTCGTGGGCGAGGTGTGGCGTTGATTGTGACGGCGTCGGAGGCGCTGTGTGGCCTCAGTGAGGAAGGCGATCGATAGTCCTGGCTCGGTGGAGCCCGACCGCCTCGTTTCCTGCCTGGCGAGTGTGCAGCCCGGCTTCCTGCCCGGGAAAACTGACGAAGATGAGCCACGCCCCAGGGGAGCTGTCACACGGGAGCGGAGCGCTCTGAGAGGTGAGGCGTTTTGTTGCTAAGCGATAGCAACAGTGAACGCCGGTCGCGTTCTGGAAGCCGGAGGCTCCCTCTGCAGGAGCTGTAAGAGGGCATGTCTCCTCTGTTCCAACGCCGGAGGCTGTTTGAAGCCTGAGGCTCCGGATCTGAGCCGGTAGGCAGAGGCCTGTCTACATGAATAAAAGCTGACTGAAAAAAAAAAGTACACAACAAGAAAAAAAAACACAAACAAAAGGGGAGTAATTTTAAAATAACATAAAGAGTGCACACAAAAAAAAAAACACAAAATAAATAATAGTAGCAAATAAACAAAGGATAAAGTTTCCCCAAACATTTTTATAAAACTTTAGCCTCTTGAACCAGTGGAGTGGGAGAGCGCAAACATGAGTGCCCCGCCGCAAGAAAATGCAAATGCGCCACCACCACCACAAGGAAATCCCCAGCTCCTGGCACAGTTAAATAACAGTGTTCATTCTTCAGTCACATCATTACCCCCGTTTAGCCAACTGATTGATCCGGCCACTGCAACGCCAAGATGACGCCTATGGATAAATCGTCTAGACAACAATTTTTGTGCAAATAGGGAAACGGATGGAGCAGTATGAAGGTCTATAATGCTGTTGAAGGGCGGAAATGAACTACAAGAACTGTTTGATTCCCTCCCCGATACAGGGGACAAATCTGACTTTGATGCGGCTGTAACAGCTTTAAACAGACACTTTGATCCTCAACTTAACTCAGACTATGAACGTTTCAAACTTAGACAGGCGCAACAAACGGAAGTCGAGTCAATGGACATGTTCTACGCCAGATTAAGAAAGCTAGCGAGTTCATGTACAGGACTCAACCAGCAAGAAGAGATCCGGGCTCAGATTATCCAAGGCTGCAGGTCCAATGCCTTAAGAAAGCTTATTCTTCGGCAGCAGGGTATGTCCCTGGACGGAATTCTAATTCTTGCACGGTCCCATGAACTGTCTGCGGTACGGGCAGACGCGATGGCGGCTGTGAGAGGTCAGTCGTTGGCTGCAGCGTCATCGACCCGTGCTGTTCAAGTGAAAGAAGAGCAGGTAGATGTTGTTCAGGCACGCCCGGCAACAACGCGCAGGCCGCACCTCGCCAGACCCAGTGCCTGTGGAAGCTGTGGCTACGAACACAGAGCTAACATGGGGTGCCCAGCAAAAGGACAGTCGTGCAACCGCTGTGGTTAAGCAAATCATTTTGCAAAAGTGTGCAGGTCGAGGAGGAATAAGCAAGGGGATCAAAAGAGAAAGGATGCTAATGTCAGGACTGTGTCCAAGAGTGCTGAAGAGGTGAGAGACCACGCAACGTAGGGTAGCCCAGTTTTTGAGGAAGATGAGGAAGAGGACATTTTTGTGATTTCATTCACTGAAGGGAGGCAACAAAAAAAGAGACCGCCTCCCATGAGCGATGTACAAGTCAATGGCACGTTGGCATCCGTACTTATTGACACAGGGGCATCAGTCAACGTTATGGATGAGACCCTATTTCAGCAGTTGACCCCCACACCGCCACTTACCCCGACTGCTACCAGGATATACAACTATGGAGGACGAGACCCTCTTCCTCTTAAAGGAACTATGGAAGTGTCTGTGACCAGTGGGGATCGGTCAACAGAGGCAAAGTTCTATGTGGTAGCAGGGGATCGAGACACTCTGTTAGGGTGTCACACGGCAGAAGATTTAGAGCTGGTGTTCTTTGCACGTCAAGTTTATGACACTCAGGTGGAACGCCTCTTCAGCGAGTTTCCGCAACTCTTTGAGGGGTTGGGACGCTTGAAAGGAAAGCGTGTTAAACTGCACATAGATCCAAGCGTTGTCCCTGTGGCACCGTCGGGTGCCATTCCATTTGCGGCCTGCCGTCGAAAAAGAATTGCAACTGCTTGAAGACCAAGGAGTCATTGAAAAGGTAGATGGGCCTATGCCCTGGGTCTCACCGTTGGTGATAGTGCCAAAACCCAAACACCCTGGAGCTATTCGCCTCTGCGTTGACATGCGCTTGCCTAATAAAGCCATTCAAAGGGAGAGACACATAACACCCACTATGGATGACATCATAGCAGATCTGAATGGGGCAGTGGTTCTCAAAACTGGATCTTAATGCTGGATATCATCAACTGGAGCTAGATCCTGAGAGTAGGAACATTACCACTTTCTCGACACACGTAGGGCTACGGAGATATAAGAGGCTGAGTTTTGGGGTGTCCTCGGCCGCAGAGGTGTTCCAGAATGCTATCAGAAAGACTTTGTCCGGATTACCGGGGGTAATCAATTTGAGCGATGATATCTTGATACACTCCAGGACGAGAGAGGAACATCATCGTCATCTAAGAGCGATGTTGCAAAGACAAGTGGAAGCGGAACTAACACTTCACAAAAAGAAGTGTGCATTTTATCAAACATCAGTAGATTTTTTTCGTTACATCTTTTCGAAGGATGGTCTACAAGGGGATCCACGTAAGGCTGAAGCAATTCGTCAAGCCCCAACTCCGCAAAATCCCATGGAAGTACGCAGTTTCCTGGGGTTGGCCACGTATTGTGGAAGGTTCATACCACAGCTTGCCACCATGTCAGAACCTCTTAGACAACTCACAAAAGTTCAACACCGCTGGGAGTGGACTCCCGAGGCACACAAGGCGTTCGAAGACATTAAGGCAGCGTTAGTGGATAGGTCAACTATGGCTTATTTTAACCCTAGTAGGCGAACAGAAGTGGTGGTGGATGCAAGCCCTGTTGGGCTTGGGGCTGTTCTTCTTCAAGAGCAAAGACATCAAGAGTGGATTCCTGTTGCATATGCCAGCCGGGCTTTGTCGGCGGTTGAAACACGGTATGCGCAGATTGAGCGCGAAGCTCTAGCTATTCGGTGGGCATGCCGGCATTTTCATTTATATCTGTATGGACATGAGTTTCAAGTAGTAACTGATCACAAACCTTTGGTTTTGTTGTTTGCAGGTAGCCCACGTCTTGCACCCCTGAGGATTGAACAATGGACTGTTCTGCTTCAACCTTATCGATTTACAGTCATTTATCGGCCTTGGGCAAACAATCCAGCAGATTATTTGTCTTGCCATCCGTCTCCAAAGGTACTTGATTCTCACCAAGAACAAGATGAAGAAAGCACTGAGGTTTTTGTCAGCATGGTCGTGCAGTCGGCATGTCCTAATGCTCTTCTCATAACCGACATTGTGAACGCTACCCCGGATGATGTGGTGCTGAATCATGTTAAAGAGGCGTTGAACTATCATAATGGAAACACTTTCTAGAGAAGACAAATGTGTCCAGCTCAGACGAGAAGTTGGCTATGCAGGGCATATGGAAGGAACGTGATGAATTGTCTACAGATAATGCCGGACTGCTCCTGAGGGGAAGGAGAATTGTTCTTCCTCAGTGTCTATGGTCTCGGGTGATCGAGTTGGCTCATCAAGGGCATCAAGGTGCTGCCAAAACCAAAGCCAGGTTACGTTCCAAAGTGTGGTTCCCTGGCATGGACAGTCAAGTTGATGAAATGGTAGGGAAGTGTCACTCCTGTATCATCACATCAGTGGAACCGCCGAGCTGCCCAGTGGTGACTGAACCTGCTACTTTGAAACCATGGACCAAGGTGAGCATGGACTTTGGGAGTTTTCCGGATGGAAGGCTGACTGCCGTTATGATAGATGCCTATACAAAGTTCCCTGTGGTCGAGATCATAGCGTCCACGGCGTTTGAAAATGTGCGGCCAGTTCTTCAGAAGACTTTTGCATTGTTTGGGCTACCTGATGAATTTAGAACAGACAATGGGCCCCCATTCCAGGGGCAAGAGTTTCACTCGTATCTTGATGGGTTGGCGATTCATCATCGTAAGATCATGCCCTACTGGCCTCAGGCAAATGGGGACGTTGAAAGATTTATGCGAACCTTGAATAGGGCTCTCAGGATTGGAGGTGAGAAAAGGGAGTAAAGCGAACAGTGCTTGCAACAGTTCTTGAGTGCCTACCGTCAAACACAGCATAGCACCACTGGGTGTGTCCCCTCCGCCTTGATGTTCAAAGTATCTCCACGTGACTGTATTCCATCTGGTCCAAGGTGGAAACCACCTGTGTTGGATATTAAGGCCACTCAGAGACTACGGGAAATTACTAATCAGAAGGCCAGTGGAAAACGAAGAGCCAAGTATCGAGAGTTTCAGGAAGGTGATCGAGTGGTGGTGAAAAGTCGGAGAGGAGGAGGAAAGTTCCGGACACCGTTTGAGCCTGAAGTCTGGGAGGTCATTGGTGTACAAGGAGCAATGATAACAGCGGCCAGAGGAAGACAGAGAGTGACAAGAAATGTGTCACATTTCCGTAAAGCTGGTGTTGTTGTCTCGGCAGAAGAAGAAGGAGAGATGGAGGACTTAATAGGTGGTTCGCCGACGAGACCTGAAGAGACTGTGAGTGTCCCAGGGCCTGTGTTGATTGAACAAACCAGGCCTTGTGTTGCTCCTGGACATGGAGGTTTGCGCACCAGAAGTGCGAGGTACGATTTACGCCCCAATCCTGTCCCCAGCAGTCAGTTGAAAGATTTTGTCTGTAAAGCAGGATGTTCGTGAACTGTGTTACGTTACCATCTTTCATTGACTGAATACTAATGAAGCCCGATATTGATAGTATAAGAAGGTGTCTGGAGGTCAAAAGTGAACAGTGTTAGTGGGTGTGGGAAAATGGGTTTTTCCTGGATTATGTTATTCAGTTTTATTGTTATTTCTATTATCTTCCCTAAACTCATTCACCCCTTTGGGGGTCTGTGGGGTAATGTTCAATTGTTTGTTTTAAGTTTACAGGGTAATCCTTGTCCGTGTGAAGTAAAACATGGGGGGGATGTAGAGAGTGTGCGGAGAGCCATTCGGGCTCTTCTCTAATGTACAGTGTGCTCTGCGTGTCCGGGAGGGGCGCAGAGCACGGGTATAAATAAAGGGCGAACTGCGGTGACGCAGTTCCTGGTGTGCTAGCATCCGAGCACGATCTCCGTGTCGTTCTTTATGTGACCCAAGGGCGATTCTACAATTGCTGTATTTTATCATTCAAACGGCTTCCAGGGGCCCCTTTTCCTTTCCCGCACTAAAGCCTATGACATACTGGCTGATTATCGATTGAGCCGGCAAAAGGTGTTATCGTCCAAAAGAAGAATGGTGGGCAGGTTGTAATCAGGGCCATAGATGAGTATTGCTGTGCCTCAACACACCTTCCCTTAACAGAATGCGTAGAAACAGAACCCTGAACATACACTCAACAATAAATTGCTACTAGGGCTCCAACAGCACGTTCCAGTCAGTGACCTTACACATCTTCTGACAATGTCCAATCATACCGAAGGTGAAGTGCTTAAATTGAGCTGGTAGTTTCCAGTGCTGGCAGCAGCACTTAAATGTGAACACGGGCACTAATGACAGTCTGCTACATAGTGGCGCTGTTTATTTAATTTAGAGATGAGCACAATAACAGTTATTTATTAATTCAATATACATTAAAAATAACTAATACATGCAGCCCAAACTATTCTTACAGTATATGGCCTGGAATAGTCAGAGTTGTCACAATTGTAGGAGTGTGATGGTCTGCGGTTGTGTTAGTACTATCATTGGCAGCATTGGCAGCTGCAATGTTCTCCTCACGAGGGCCCTGGAACGTATTTGCTTATTTGATTTTTTTACAAGTTAAACACAGGTGAAGAGTTGTAAGCAACCTGGGTCAGCTCTTCAGTGTTGTTTTTCAAACCCACAACTCTCTAAGGCTTACTCACTCACCCAAGAAAGGCACACACCTTCAATCAACTATATGCACATCCCCACAAAGTGAATCCGAACACTGTCTACGATAAAGCCTTGGAGTCTTTGGAAAGTCACCCCAGTCTACGGTTTCTCTGTAATGCTGTAGGTAGGGGGAAGCACCCGGAGCAACGACTCCTAAATCCTGAAGTCGTGGAAAACGAAAGCGAAATAACGGTTTCGTTTTCCACGACTTCCTGGTTTTCGTGCCTTAACCACGCATGTGTGAACCACGTACATGCGTGGTTAAGGGACAGAAGAAAGGAGTCGATGCGGTGAAGGAGGAGGTAAGTTGGGCTGGGACTGGGGCTGTTTTTTGGGGGTGGGGGCTCGGGTGATTAGGGTTTGGGGGAGGTGGGGGTGGGGGTCAGGGTTTAGGTTTTAGGGGTGGGTTGGGGAGTTGAGGTGCTTTAAGTTTTAGGGGCAGGGGTGGGTACTCGGGGTATTTTTAGTTTTTGGGGGTCGGGGGCTTGGGGTGATTAGGGTTTGGGGAGGGGGGTCAGGGTTTAGGTTTAAGGGGTGGGTTGGGGGTTGGGGTGCTTCAGGTTTTAGGGAGGGGGTTGGGGTTATGGTAATTTTGGGGGTGGGGGTTGGGGTGGTCGTGGGGGTTGGGGGTCACAGTTATTTTTAGGGGTGAGGGCTAGGGGGGAACCATGCTGGAACTGTGCATGCTGATCACTAATGCCTTTACCAGGAATGCCTTTACAATGAAAAATCGTTGTAAAGGCATCCGTGGTAAAGGCATTAGTGATACCAACGAGTTCTTTGTTCTGAACTCGTTGTTGAGCCATGGGTGCTTGAAGCACTCGTGGTTTCAGGGCACCACTACAAAATCCCATTGGGGCCAATGATGGGAGTTTTCAGCCCTATCTCAGTTTCAAAAAGTGTAGGAACCATGCAGCTCAAGACTACTTCACCCAAACACTTTGGTGGTCATTACAACCCTGGCGGACAGTGTTAAAGATGCGGTAATACCGCAAACAGTCAGACGGACAAAAAAAGGGAATTATGACCCTGGCGGAAACCGCCAACAAAGACAGCCACTTTAACACACCGCCCGCCACGGCGGTACAGACAAGCAGCGCGGCGGTCACCGCCAACAGACAGTCGGGAGACAATGTACCGCCCACAGTATCACACAGGCCAATCCGCCACCTTTTCCGGGGCGGATTCACCGTGGATAAAAACATGGCGGAAACAGCTTTTGCTATGGGAAAACGCTCACCTTCTACACATCCCACGAGGAACGACGACTCCATGGAGCCGGAACTCCAAATACTACCTGCCCTTGTCTTTCTGCTCCTTCACGACCAACAGCGACGTAGGCGCAGAAGATACCGGTGAGTACTGCACCTACGACACGGGGGAGGCAAAAGTTAGGGGGACACCCACCAAACACCCCCACCCCCACCCTCGCATAGTACAACATACACACCAATGCAGTCACAAAAATAACAGTAACAACCCACAATCCCCCCGGAAGAATGCAAAGACAATGCGAATTTCGGGCAAACATTATAATGTACCAATATACATGTCATACAAAAATATACAAATATATGTATTCCAAAATCACTAATTCTTACATAAATAATCCGATAAGTATTGCAGATATGTACACAACAATGTCCGTGCACAAACAGTCCAAAAATGCATGGGCAAGACCCACAATAGATACCTGACCAAAATCCGAGAGAACACTGCCGGGGCATCAGATAGAAACACTACAGGCACCTCAGGGGGAAGGTAAGGGGGGCACCTCAGCCAGATGAATGCAAAGCCAGATCCACGACGGGGCTCCATGCCCATTGATGTATCCTGGGGAGTGCAAAGCCACAGTCTCTCAAGTCTCTAGAGTGGGTGGCTTGCCCACTGTTCAATCCTGGGGAGTGCAAAGCCACAGTCTCTCAAGTCTCTAGAGTGGGTGGCTTGCCCACTGTTCAATCCTGGGGAGTGCAAAGCCACAGTCTCTCAAGTCTCTACAGTGGGTGGCTTGCCCACTGTTACATCCTGGGGAGTGCAAAGCCACAGTCTCTCAAGACGATGCAGGTCCATACTGGTACTGGGGGGTGACTGGTGCCCAGATTGGATGAGTCTCCGCGTGAAAGGTAGTGTCCTGTCACTGTCCCAGCTGCACATGGGAAAAGGATGCCTGATGTGGTGGGCCATTCATTCCTACCCGGTGCATTGCCCTGTTCAGCGGTGCTTTGCCATGGCGGTCTCTGGACTGTTCAGCGGTACTTTGCCATGGCGGTCTCTGGACTGTTCAGCGGTGCTTTGACATGGCGGTCTTTGCCCTGTTCAGCGGTGCTTTGCCATGGCAGTCTTTGCCCTGTTCAGCGGTGCTTTGACATGGCGGTCTCTGGACTGTTCAGCGGTGCTTTGACATGGCGGTCTCTGGACTGTTCAGCGGTGCTTTGCCATGGCGGTTCTGGACTGTTCAGTGGTGCTTTGCCATGGCGGTCTTTGCCCTGTTCAGCGGTGCTTCGACATGGCGGTCTCTGGACTGTTCAGCGGTGCTTTGCCATGGCGGTCTTTGCCCTGTTCAGCGGTGCTTTGACATGGCGGTATCTGGACTGTTCAGAGGTACTTTGCCATGGCGGTTCTGGACTGTTCAGCGGTGCTTTGCCATGGCGGTCTCTGGACTGTTCAGTGGTGCTTTGCCATGGCGGTCTTTGCCCTGTTCAGCGGTGCTTTGACATGGCGGTCTCTGGACTGTTCAGCGGTGCTTTGCCATGGCGGTCTCTGGACTGTTCAGCGGTGCTTTGCCATGGTGGTCTCTGGACTGTTCAGCGGTGCTTTGCCATGGCGGTTCTGGACTGTTCAGCGGTGCTTTGCCATGGCGGTCTCTGGACTGTTCAGCGGTGCTTTGACATGGCGGTTCTGATACGGACATTGGTGTGTGGCATGACGATCTCCACACTGGACATTGGTGTGTGGCATGACGATCTCCATACATTGGTGTGTGGCATGACGATCTCCATACTGGACATTGGTGTGTGGCATGACCATTTCCACACTGGACATTGGTGTGTGGCATGACGAATTCCACACTGGACATTGGTGTGTGGCATGACGAACTCCACACTGGACATTGGTGTGTGGCATGACGAACTCCACACTGGACATTGGTGTGTGGCATGTCGATCTCCATACTGGACATTGGTGTGTGGCATGACGATCTCCATACTGGACATTGGTGTGTGGCATGACGTTCCATCATTGCCCAGCGGGGCTGTGGCATCCTGGCCCCGCCTGGGCTGTGTCTTGTGCGGTGGTCTCAGGACCAGTGACGATACTTGGGCCCTCCTGGGCTGTGTCTTGTGCGGTAGTCTCTGGACCTGTGACAATACTTGGGCCCTCCTGGGCTGTGTCTTGTGCGGTGGTCTCTGGACCTGTGACGATACTTGGGCCCTCCTGGGCTGTGTCTTGTGCGGTGGTCTCTGGACCAGTGACGATACTTGGGCCCTCCTGGGCACTGACTCTGGCGGTGGGCTCTGGACCAGTGACGACGGTGCTGGCGGTTGTGTCTGGACCGCCGGAAATGATGGCGCACTTCTCCGCCGTGACACTCACAACAGGCTGGGCAGACTTCCTCAGGACCTTCCCCACCTTTTTTGGAGTTACAGCTGACTCACCAATCGCCTTCGATCCTATTTCACTTGTTGTCCCACCAGGAGTCTTGACACGGTCCCGTCGCCCACTCTCCAATTTCGGAGCCTTTACAGGGGGTGGGCTGCCAGTGCCTTGGCTCTGGGTCCTACTGCCTGCCCTGGTGGACGGTGCACTCCAAAAACCTGGAACACGCACCACTGGTACTGGTGGCTTTTTGGCTGAGGCGCTACAACGGGACTGATGAATTGGAGGGGGGAGGTGGGGGCAAAAAGGTCAATTTGACAGAGGGACAGTTTCTGACGAACACTGGGATGGGTAGCTGGAGGGGGTCTGGGAGTGGAGGAAGAGGAGGTGGTTGTAGGAGGTGTCACTTTAGCTGTTTTGGGTGCAGGTGCAGGTACTGGAGGCTGTCGTGAGGTGGATGGATGTTGGGTGAGTGATTGCCGGCGTTTGGGCACTTTGGGAGGGGGCGTCACAGACACACTGGGAGAGGACACAGTGGACGTGTAAATGGCAGTTGAGGTGGTGAGTGCAGGTGAGCGGCATGTGGTCCTGGGTGTCCTGGTGCGAGTCCTAGTGCCTGTAGATGTGGTGCATGCAGGTGTGTGTGTGTAGACGAGACTGGGAGGGAGGAGGGAAAAGAGGAGGAGGGGGACACAGTGGAGACAGTGGATGTTGCTGTGTCTGTATGGGTGTGATGCTTGTGTGAGTGCCTGTTGGATGTGTGGTGCCTATGTTTGCCTGAGCTACTTTTGTGTGTTGACTTGTGTGCATGCTGGTCTGTAGGTGTGCTTGGGATGGGCTGGGGTACAGGGGATTGGGTCTGGGTGGAGGAAGTTGGAGGAGGGAGGCTGGACACAGGGACAATTGCTGCCATCAGTGCTGAGGCCAGAGATTGCAGGGTTCGCTGAAGGACAGCCTAACCAGAATGTATGCCCTCCAGGAATGCATTACCGTGTTGCAACGCCCTTTCTACACCCTGGATGGCATTCACAATGGTAGACTGCCCAACAGTGAGTGACCTGAGGAGGTCAATGGCCTCCTCACTGAGGGCAGCAGGGGTGACTGGGGCAGGGCCTGAGGTGCCTGGGGCGAAGGTGATGCCCACCCTCCTGGGTGAGCGGGCAAGGGGCGAACGCTGAGGGCTGCTGGGAGGGTGGTGCTGGTAGGGGGGGTGGCGGCTGTACCTGTAGAAGTGGGGCGCACAGATGGTGCCGCCACAACAGGGGTGCTCACATCAGCGGACGAGTCTGTGTCGCTGGTTGGTGATCCGGTGGCCGACGTGAAGCTCCCCTCGCCCTCCGTCCCACTGGTGTACTCAGAGTCTGTGGTGTGGCCCTCCATGGCCATGTGGGATGCAGCTCCCTCGTGCTCCGGTGCCACTGTACCTCCGCCTGTTGATGCTGATGTACAAAAGGACAGGGAGAGCAGGAAAAGGGGGGGAGACAGAACAAAGAGAGTTTTAGTGCATGGCATACCGCTACCGTTGGCGGACAAGACAGACGCAGCAGCCCCATGCACAACGCCGCGCTCCTGCCCTCTGCACATGCAATTTCTGGGATATGGCCTACATGGCATTGGTGGAAATCTGCGCACATGGATGCCACAGGGGCAACTATACATCAACTTGATAATTTACTGAGGTGGGGTAGAGTGCCACATGGCCTACATTACGGAGGGGCCTTGCCTTCCTAACTCGCCCAGGCCTAGGGACACCCAGAGCCCACCTCCCCCACCCAGACACCTCCACTGCACGCAAAGTCCGCAGAATGAGAGTGTACTCAGCCCCTTGTGTCTGCTGTGATGTCCTTAAGCGCCCATCCAACTCCGGGTAGGCCACCGCCAGGATCCGGAACATCAGGGGGGTCATGGTACGACGGGCACCCCTCCCACGTTGGGAGGCCATCCCCAGCTGAGCCTCCGCCGTCTTCTTGCTGCAGCGGCGAATGTCCTCCCATCTCTTACGGCAGTGGGTGCCCCGTCTCTGGTGGGCCCCCAGGGTCCGGACCTCCTTGGCGATGGCACGCCAAATGTCCCTCTTCTGGTGGGCACTGACCTACATGACATTACCAACTGCACCATCAATGTGAGTGGCCCCCTCCCTACTCTGACCATGTGGCCCATTTATTCCCATGCTTTACTGTAGCATGACTTCTGCCCCCTTCCCTCTTCCACCCAGCCCTGTCCACCCAGGCCTAGCCCCTACAACGTGCTCCCTGTGTACTAACCTGTTGGTCTGGAGGACCGTAGAGTAGCATGTACTGGGGGAGGACCCCATCCACAAGTTTCTCCAACTCTAGTGCAGTGAAGGCAGGGGCCCTTTCCCCAGACGCAGCAGCCATCGTCGCTTCCAGACCGAGGTCACAGCAGCACTAGCAGTGTAGGTCCTCTCCTGTCGAAGGTCAGGTATCTAGTGATTGAACAGATAGAAAATGGTGGTGACGTCTGCGGCGGTGACGTCCGCGGCGGGGCGCATCATCACCGCCGGCGCACCTCTTCATTGGCTCCTGGGACCCATAGGGTCCAATGTTAACCAATGCAGCATTGCGCTGCGGTCTACGACCGCCTACCGCGACAGTGTGCAACGCCAGCGCTGTTACCCCATAATCCCATTGTCCCAGTTTAGAGGGCAGGCAGCTGCCATTTCAGGGGCCCACATGGATTCATTTTCAACTGCGTCACACATACTGAGGCCTACACTCAACACACATACAGGAAGGGTTTTGTGTCTGCTGTAGTCTTGTGTGTAGACTGTGGGTACGTACCTGGAGGAATAGTGACTGGTTCTTCCCTGTTGTCCTTCTTAGGCACCGCCAGCTGGGACATATGAGAAGATGGCGGAATCCTCCGGTGTACCGACCGCTGGTGGACCTGTTGACAATGGAAGAGAGACATTTAATCGTGACCTACCGGTTTGACCGTGCTACAATCCAGGAACTATGTACCCAGTTGGAGCCAGACCTGATGTCACCAATCCGCCATCCGACTGGAATCCCCCCTGACGTGCAGGTGCTGTCAGTGCTCCATTTCCTTGCAAGTGGGTCATTTCAAACAACAGTGGCCATGGCATCAGGGATGTCCCAGCCTATGTTTTCCAACGTGTTGTCCAGAGTGTTGTCTGCCCTGCTGAAACACGTAAGGAGATACATCATATTCCCTCAGGCGGAGGATTTGCCTACAGTGAAAGGTGACTTCTATGCCCTTGGACATATCCCCAACGTCATAGGTGCCATTGATGGGACCCATGTAGCTCTGGTCCCCCCGCAGGACTGAACAGGTGTACAGGAACAGGAAGAGTTATCATTCAATGAATGTCCAGATGGTCTGTTTGGCAGACCAGTACATCTCGCAGGTAAATGCTATGTTCCCTGGCTCAGTGCATGACACCTACATCCTGCGGAATAGCAGCATGCCTGATATGATGGGTGAACTCCAGAGGCACCGTGTATGGCTATTGGGGGACTCTGGTTACCCCAACCTTTCCTGGCCATTGACCCCAGTGAGGAATCCCAGGACCAGGGCAGAGGAACGCTACAATGAGGCCCATGGGCGGACTAGGAGGGTTATCGAACGCACCTTCGGCCTCCTTAAGGCCAGGTTCCGTGCCTCCATATGACAGGTGGGTCCCTATTCTACTCACCGAAGAAGGTGTGCAACATCATCATCGCCTGCTCCATGCTCCATAACTTGGCATTGCGACGCCAGGTGCCTTTTCTGCAGGAGGATGATCCAGATGACGGTGTTGTGGCAGCTGTGGAGCCTGTGGAGCCTGTGGACAGTGATGAGGATGAAGCTGAGGAAGACGAAAACGACAGCAGGGAGTCAGTCATACAGCAATATTTCCAGTGAGACACAGGTAAGAACATTTTCATTTTTACCATTACATTAACTTTCACACATCTACCTCTATCCTGTACCGACATTTCACTCACTATTTGTTAACTGAGTTGTCCCCTTCCATTTCAGTTTCACAAATGTGGTAACCTACGTGTCAACTGTTTGCATCCTTGAAGGGCTTGTGATGTGTGACATAGGTATGTTAGCCTTCCAATGGGTAACCCATTATGAAACTGTAATTGATAATACAGATTTACAAATCATAGACTGACTCCATTTATTTTTAGTGTTTCAAGGGTGTTTATTTAAGTGCTCAAAAAATGATGGGGGGTTGTAAACTGGTGATGGGTGATGGTGGAGGAATGTCCATGGCAGAGTCCAGTCTATTAGTCTCACAGGTACATTGCACATCTGGGCATTGGAAGTGGAGCTAGGTCAGTTCCGATTTGGACAGGGTAACAAAATGGGACAGTGGGGGGACAATCAGGGTGGTCTTATTTCCTGGCGGGGGTCTTGCCATCTTGCTCTGTCCTGTTCCTGGATCTCAGGGCCCGCTTGCGTGGTGGTTGTCCGTCTGCAGGGGATGGGGTGCTGGTGTGTTGGTCCTGTGGCGGGGCGTCCTGTCCACTAGCGCCGGCGGAGGTGGTGGGCATTTCATCGTCCTGGCTAGTGTCAGGGGCCCCTTGGAGTGCCACAGTGTTCCTCAAGGTCTTTTAAATGTCTGTCAGCACCCCTACGATGGTGTCCAGGGCGGAGCCGATGGTCCTGAGCTCCTCCCTGAACCCCAAATATTGTTCCTCATGCAGACGCAGGGTCTCCTCCAACTTGTCCAGGACCGTGGCCATCGTCTCCTGGGAGTGGTGGTATGCTCCCATGATGGAGGAGAGGGCCTCGTTGAGAGTTGGTTCCCTTGGCCTGTCCTCCCTCAGTCGCACAGCAGCCCTCCCAGTTCCCCTGTGTTCCTGTGCCTCCGTCCCCTGGACCGTGTGCCCACTACCACTGCCCCTATGTCCCTGTTGTTGTTGGGGTGGTGGGTTCGCCTGGGTGCCCTGTAGTGGTGGACACACCGCTGATTGACCTGTCCTGGGTAGGGAGGTTTGGGCCCGCTGGGTGGGTGCTGTGCTGGTGTTACCAGAGGGTGTAAGCTCGGTGTTGGGCTGTGGCTGGGCAAGGGGAACCGACTGTCCTGAGGCCCACGATGCTCCGGCCTGGTCATCGAGATCCAGTGGGGCAGAGCTGCTGTCGTCACTGTGGGCTTCTTCTGGGGGTGGAGTGGTGTTGTCTGGACCCTCTGGTGTGGTGACGTTCCTTCGGGTTCCTGCGGGGGTATAAGTACATGATTATTGCATGTGTGTGTTTCATGGAGTGCAATGGTTGGGTGTTGGTGAACCCCAGTGCAGGCATTCCTGTGTGGGGGCTTGTGTGCTGATGGTTGGGGGGTGTTGTGGGTCTGTGCAGTGGGCATGCTTTGGTGATGGGTGTCCATGCTTAGTTATGTCATGCAGGTCTTGGGGTTGGGATGGGATGGGTGGTTGGTGTCATGGGTAGATAGGTGAGGATTTGGGGTGATAGGGGAGGGTGTGATGGTGGGGGTGTGTGATATCATGCAGGTAGGGTGGGGGGTATGATGGTTAAGATTAGACTTACCAGTGTCCGTTCCTCCAACGACTCCTCCAAGGATGCAAGATGGACAAGACTTGCTCCTCCCATGTTGTTAGTTGTGGGGGAGGAGGTGGGGGTCCGCCGCCAGTCCGCTGTACCGCGATGTGGTGCCTGGATACCGTGGAACACACCTTCCCCCGTAGGTCGTTCTACCTCTTCCTGATGTCCTCCCTATTTCTTGGGTGCTGTCCCACAGCGTTGACCCTGTCCACTATTCTTTGCCATAGCTCCATCTTCCTGGCTATGGATGTGTGTTGTACCTGTGAGCCAAATAGCTGTGGCTCTACCCAGATGATTTCCTCCACCATGACCCTGAGCTCCTCCTCGGAGAAGCGGGGTGTTTTTGGCGTGACATGGGGTGGTGTAGGTGATGTTTGGGGTGGTGTATGTGTTGATGAGTGTGGTGAGTGTAGTGGTATGTGGTGTTTTGTGCTTGGATGTTGCGTGGATGATGATGTTGTGTGCCTCTGTGTGATGGGGTTGTCTGTTCTGTGCTGTCTCTCTGCCCTTCTCTCTGAATTTTTGGTAGTAGGGGTTTGTGGGTGATGTGGGTGTGTGTTTTATATAGTATTGGGTGTGTGGGAGTGGTGTGTGTATGTGTGTCAGGTGTGTGTGTATTTCAAACTGTCCAATGTGGCGGTGTTTTGGAGATGTGTGTGTATTTTGAGCGCGGCGGTGTGTACCGCCAATGGAATACCGCGGTTGAAAGACCGCCGCGTGGATTCGTGGGTCGTAATGGCATGGGCGTGTTTCTGTTGGCGTGGAGGTGGAGGATGTGTTTCCACCAGTTTCTCGCTGACCTTTGGTGTGGCGGTATTGTGTGGGTGTCTGAATTTCGGCGGATTCCGTGATGTGTGTCATAATAGCTGTGGCGGTCTACCGGCGATCTTCTGCACGGCGGTAAGCGCCTTATACCGCCAATGTTGTAATGACCCCCTTTGTCTGCTTTCAACATGCAAAGGCTAAGGGTGAAAATATGGTTTGAAGTGGGGAAACATATGGTGAATGTTGTTGAATCCCCAATCCCTGCATATTATTCTCACTAGTTCGAAAGTTTGGAATGTTTTGACACCAGGCCTACTGATGCCCAAATTATTGGTAGCTCTTTTTGGGGCATATTGGGTGACCAGACTGAATTTCAACCTGTCTCTAATAGCCCCCCTGATTGTATGAACGTTTGAAGGAAGGTATGTTTAGATGTTTTCTGGGCTTAGAGGGCCAGAACAGTTGGGACCGATTTTTATCCCAAAGTGCTTCCTAGAGACATTGACCTTATGGGTAAGATTGGCCTGTCGGGAAACTGAGAGATTTCCCCAAAGGTACATTATGTGAACCTCAACATCTTGAAGATGAGGTGCTGAATGTAGAATAACATGGTTTGCGAGATGACAGCCCACTGGATGTATTGGGGCAGGCATGGCAATATTGTATTGTGTCAGCGCTATATGTGCATATTTTGGTATTTGTAGAAAACAAATCTGGGGTGAAAATGGTTATTTTTTGGGTTCCAAACGATTAGCATTTGTAAAAATTCCATTTTGTCCTACTGTTTTGGGTTCACTAGGATTCTTGGGAAAGGGGGGCATGAGTCTTGCTTGGTCTCTGGAGTGAAAGCGAGTTGGTGGATTATTTAAATTAAGTACAGCTTTTGACATCCAGGTTTCTAGCCACTACACCACGAGTCACTGTTAAAGCTTGAAGACAATGGACTGTGGATGTTAAGGCTTGCAACAGTAAAGCATGAACATCAGCCAAATTGGATTGTCTTACACTACCTCAAAGACAATTCAGAAGTACCACCATCACATTGTAATAGTAGACCTCTAATTACACAGTCCCCTGTAATCAAATGTGGATGGTCTGTCTACTTTTAAGAAGCACAAGGGTGGACATCAAAATTTTTAGTAGTACATTTGCTCATTATCACTGGTTTAAAGCTGATAGGAAATAAGCCTTGCTGATTAGGGCAACATTACTAAATCACAAACCTAAATCGCTGACTATCTCTTGCAGTGCCTATGGTTGCATCAATCCCTCATTGTTCCTGTAATCCATGGGACTACAATGGTGGGTTCAGCTGCAAATTCCTGCACATATTGTTTCATATAATGCTGAATTTGTAAAATTAGTACTTAAATGGTAAAAACAAAAGTGGGTGTAGGGACCAAACGTTTTTCTTAGGATTCCACCACAAATGCTGCTAAGTGCCAGGATTGCTGAACACCTCCTAGTCTTGTTTCCACCTTAGGCCTGTCTTCTGCTTCCGTGAATTTCCTGTATCTTTATATCGCTATTGCTGGTTCATTTCCTTTTATCACTGATTACCTAGCTTATATTTCCTACTTCTTTCTCCATTGTCTGCCTTCCTGCTCTTGCTCTCAAGGTCTTATGCTGCAAAATAGGCCCTAGGCAACAACAGGTATTGGCAAAGCCATAATGCAGAGCAGTGCAGCTGCTGTGCAGCATGGCTAAACGTTTTTTAAAAGTTCTATGATGCAGCCATTGCTGGCCGAATCATAGCGCTTTTTCTTTTCTTATGGCTGATGAGGAATGCAATGTGGATAACGGTAAGGAGGGTGGGACGCAACAGGCAACGTGGACAATGGGATGGAGGGAACAAGCAACACAGACAAAGGGAAGGTAAAAAAAGCGCTATGACACAGACTTCGCTGGCCATGTCATAGCATGTTTTCTTCTTATGAGGGGTGTGGGGGGACAATACAGACAACAGGGAGGTGGGCGGTAAGAAGCAACGCAACAACATGAGTGTGGAAGGAGTGAGAGAAGAAGCAATATGGACAAAGGGGTAAGAAGAAAGAGGCAACTAGGCAGCTGGGTGGGATGGAAGAAAAAACTTAGGCAAGGGGTGGTGACAGGCTAGACACCAAATGAAAGAAGCAACATGGTCAAAGAGGAAAAAGAAAGAAAAAGCAACATGGACAACGAGGAAGAATAATAAATAGTCCCTGAATCTCAGCGCAAGCAGCAAAAGGACACTAATCAAAATGAAGCAATCATTACTTGGTCCATGCTCCACAGGAAATAAAGATGCAGCAAATAAAAGTGTCCATGAAGCAAATTAATGGTAAGCAACGGGCAGTCTCCAAGCCCCCTGATCTAAACAATATCTCTTGCAAGTGACAGGGCATGCATGCCATATAAGACAAGACTTAAAAATGGATGCCACCGCCTATCACCTACAACCACAGTCCAAACTAAGCACCATATCTAGGCTCTATTAACAAAATTCCTTGGTTCTAAGGAGGCATTGTTGTGTTTGTCAGTGCAAATAGGCCTCCCTCGCATTAGGATTTTATCCAGAGCTTTGAGTAAATTTGGGAACTTGCAGTCTTCCTTCATTGCAAAACACTCATACAGCATGTCTTCGCAAGTTCAAAACTGATCCAATTTGCAAACATGTGCCACTTTTATTTAGCTATCTAATTCAGTAAGGGGGGCCACTTTGATTTTGGTGTCCGGCCTATTTTCTGTCACACACCGACCGTGGCTGTGTTTTTGTGTGAGCGGGTCCCTGGACACCTTAGGATCGCAAACCCACCCAGCATAGTTTAAAAAGCCGAAAAGCAGAATGAATGTCCCAGTGCTCAAGGCTCGGAAGTTTCGGCTCGACGTTTACAGTTTCATTTAATTTGGACTTGCACTACTTGCCTGAACATGTTGTTTCAATCCACGCCTGACTTCCAAACTTCATTAAACAAACCAGCATTCTTTATTGGCTGAGCAGCATGCCCAACCTTTCAACAGATATGTTTCATGAGGGGAAGCCCAGGTTTTACTGCTTGGTTTCATGCTCTTAAGAGCAATGCTACTTTGATTGATCGCACTACACAAAAGATTTCAAAGGGCCTTTGCAAGTTAATCTTCTTGGTGATGAGAACAGGAAGATGAGGATTACCGAGAAGTGATTTGAGCAAGACATGCTTTTCGATAGGTTTGAAAATGGCAGGAAAATAAATTCTGGAGGGAGTTAAATTCATTTTATTGTAGACTTTATATACCTATGTATTTGCTGATCTTTTAATAGGTTTACATTTGTTTGTGCTGCCCCAAAACCTTCTTGCTCTTTCCTCTGATTTATTGTATTTGTGCAGATTAATGGTGGTCCTTGAGGAGAGGTAGCGAACTGTATCCAGGTGCAATTATGTGAGAAGTCACTGAATGCTGTACCGATTTCATATTTTCATTACATTTTTAATGGGTCATAAATAATTGGACCTTCTTGCAGACCTCAATATGCAGACCTCAATATGCAGACCTTAATATGTACTTATCGGGATTTAGGTAAATCTTACCACAAAGAAATTGACAATTAAAGCATGCGAACTGTCTCTTTCAGAGTTAAGAAGGTGGTACGTCTGTTTATCAAAGACAAAAGTATTGACCACTCAAAATATCATGCCCAAATTTCAGTTATCACTAAGGCATAAAGGCACCTACATATAGGTAGCATAGAGATATAGGGGGTCATTCCGACCCCGGCGGGCGGTGGGCACTGCCCGCCGGGCGGAAACCGCCCAAACACTGCCCCGCGGTCAAATGACCGCGGGGAGCATTCTAACTTTCCCGCTGGGCCGGCGGGCGATCTTCAAAAGATCGCCCGCCGGCCCAGCGGGAAAGCCCCAGCAAAGATGAAGCCGGCTCCGAATGGAGCCGGCGGATTTGCTAGGGTGCGACGGGTGCAGTCGCACCCGTCGCGATTTTCAGTGTCTGCCAAGCAGACACTGAAAATCTCAATGGGGCCCTGTTAGGGGGCCCCTGCACTGCCCATGCCAGTGGCATGGGCAGTGCAGGGGCCCCCAGGGGCCCCACGACAGCCGTTCCCGCCAGCCTGGTTCTAGCGGTGAAAACCGCCAGAAACAGGCTGGCGGGAAGGGGGTCGGAATCCCCATGGCGGTGCTGCGAGCAGCGCCGCCATGGAGGATTCATTTGGCCAGGGGAAAACCGGCGGGAAACCGCCGGTTTCCCTTTTCTGACCGCGGCGGTAACAGAATTGGCCAGGAAGCACCGCCAGCCTGTTGGCGGTGCTTCCGTGGTCGTTGGCCCGCCAGGGTCAGAATGACCCCCATAATTCTTAAATCTACATCTATGTACCTTGAGTACATGCTTATCTTCAAGGTGCCCTTGAAAATGGCGATCTTTCGTTTATGTCTATTCCATCATCAGTTTAGTTCCTTGAGTTGGAGCCCTTGCTGATGGTGCCTTCAATGTCACACATCTAGTAAGATGGGGTGTGTGTAGATGGTGGGTAACTTGCTCTTTCCATTCATGCCCATTGTAAGATGTGGCCTGGGGTTTAATTTGTTCACTGTGAAGCTTTGAGACCTCACTTCTAACTCTTATTTCGTCAGTGGACCGAGGGATCCGTGAGTACGTCACTTTATTTGGCTGCATCCCCGATCATTAACTGCTTGAATTGTGAGCGCTTAGAAAATAAACTGTAATTCCAATATCAACCTGTGAGCGAGAGGCTTCGAGAAATGTAAGTACAGGTGCCCAAATAAAATTCAATTGGTGGCCACTTTTTAGTTTTAGTGTTGTATAAAGTAAATTAAATGAAAGCAGAAATTGCAGTAAAAAAAAAAAGTGTAGCAACTACGACTTTGGGCCCACGGGAGGCAGGCCATAGTGTTGATTGGGTCTCCGGGGTTGGGGGTGGTGTCAAAGGCACGACTAGAAAGAACAAAATATCTTGCTTTTTTGGTCTTCCACCCAAACATAACTGAATTAAACGTTTATTTCTAAATCACACAAGTTATGATTAAATGTGCACAAGAACATCCTTATGGTTGATCACGGCGCTATACAAACACTGAGCATAGAAAAAAAACACTTAATATGCCATAGAGACTTCAGCTGTTTTTCTCTGATGCAGGCTCAAGAAGGACAAGCATTGGCAAAGCCAATAGCACTCGCTTACATAAGAGCTATTGGCTTTGGCAATGTGTTTTTTCCATGTTGTATATTAGTGTGTTACTGTTCAGCATGGCTAAAAGGTGGTGGCATAGAGTGTTGTAGAGTGGATTTGTTGGTGTTGAATGTCATAGATTGGAGTACTTAGAGTAAAGTGTCAAAGAAGGGAGTAGAGTTCAGAGTTTCAGCGGCAGAGAGTGTGGGAGACTGCAGTATCCCTGAGTGGAGTGGCGTACAGTGGAGTGGGGTGGAATAGGGAGGAGTGGATTGAAGTGGATTGAGCTAGTGGGGTGGATTGGATTGGGGTAGAGTAGGGTGGATTGAGTGGATTGGAGTAGGTGGACTGGATGGGTGGATTGAATTTGTGCGGGGTGGATTTAAATGGGGTGAGATGGACTGTAATGGAGAGGGGGGATTAGATTGGATTGGGGAGGGTGGATTGGATTGAAGTGATAAAACTGGGGTGGGGTGTATCATATTAATGTGTGTGGTCAGGAGTGGGGTGGAGTGCAGTCGGGTAGAATGGACTGGAGTGGTGGATTGGATTGGAGTGGGATGAACTGGAGTGGGGTGGATTGAACTGCAGTCGGGTGGATTGGACTGGAGTGGGGTGGATTGGATTGAAGTGGTTTGGAGGAGGGTGGATTGTTTTGGAGTGGGGTGGATTGGAGTGGGGGGGATTCAAACGGATCAAGGGTTTGGATTGGGGTGTAGTGGAATGGAATGGAGTGGATTGGAGTGGGGTGGGTTGGAATGGGGTGGGTTGGACTGGAGTGGAATGAAGTGGATTGGATTGGAGTGGGGTTGGGTGAGGTGGTTTGGAAAGGATTGGGTTACATTAGGGTGGACTGTATTGGGGTGAGGTGGATTGCAGTCAATCACATTGGGGTGCATTGGATTGAGGTGCAGTGCATTGGATTGGGGTGGGGTGGGGTGGACTGGATTGGGATAGTGTGGGTTTGATTGAGGTGGATTAGATTGGGGTCAGGGGATAGAAGTGGGGTGTGGTGGATTGAATTGGGGTGGGGTGGATGGGATTAGAGTGGATTGGACTGGATTAAAGTGGGTTGGATTGGGGTGGAGTGGACTGTATTTGCGTGGACTGGATTTGACCGGGGTGGATTGGACTGCAGTGGATTAGGGTAGATGGGCTTGGAGTAGGGTGGATTAAGGTGGGATGGAGTAGGGTGGATTAAGGTAGACTGGATTGGACTGCAGTGGGATAGATTAAGGTGGCTTGGAGTGGGGTGGGTGGGTTTACTGGACTGGAATGTGTGGTCTGGGTTGCAGTGGATTGGAGTAAGGTGGAATGGATATCAGTGGGTAGACTGGGTTGGATTGGATTGGTGGGGTGGATTGGAGTGGGGCAAAGTAGAATGGGTAGATTGTTTTGGATTGCAGTGGGGCAGATTGGATGGGGGTAGATTGGAGTTGGGCAAATTGTTTTGGATTGGAGTGCAGCTGATTGGAGGGGGTAGATTGGAGTGGAACAGATTGTTTTGGATTGGAGAGGGGCAGATTGGAGTAGGGTATATTGGAGTGGGCATATTGTTTTGGATCGGAGTGGGGCAGATTGGAGTAGGGTATATTGGAGTGGGCATATTGTTTTGGATTGGGGTTGTAGCAGATTGGAGTGGGATAAATTGCTTTGGATTGGAGCAGGGCAGATTGTTTTCGATTGGAGTGGGGCAGATTGCTTTCGATTGGACCTGGGCAGGTTGGAGTGGGGCAGATTGGAGTGGGGCAGATTGTTTGGGGATGGAGTGGGATGATTGTTTTGGATTGGAGTGGGGCATATTGGAGTGGGACTGATTGTTTTAGATTGGAGTGGGACAAATTGTTTTGGATTGGTGTAGGTCAGATTGGAATATGGCAAACTGGAGTGAGACTGGTTGTTTTGGATTGGAGCGGGGCAGATTCAAGTGGGCCAGATTGTTTTGGGTTGGATTGAAGCACGTAGTTTTAGATTAAAGTGGGGTAGATTGTTTACGATTGGATTGAAGTAGATTGTTTTGGGTTGGAGTGGAGCAGATTGTTTTAGATTGGATTTGGGCAGATTCTTTTGCATTGGAGTGGGGCAGTTTGTTTTGGATTGGAGCAGGGCAGATTGTTTGGGGTTGGAGTTGGAGTGGAGCAGGGCAGATTGGTTAGTATTGGAGTGGGTCAGAGTGGAGTGGGGTGGGTTAGGAGGACTGGAATGGATTGGAGTGAGTGGTTTGGATTGGATTGGTATGTATTGGCATGTCTGGGGTGGATTGGATTGGGTGGGGTGACTTGGGGTGGACTGGCATTGATTGGAGTGGAGTGGATTGGGGTGTACTGCATGATTATGTGTTAAAACATAGTTTCAGAAAGTACACACAACAAATAAATAATGTTGCTTTGCAATATTTAGAACAAGTTAACCGTCATCACAGTGCCCACAATGCCAAAACAAAACCAAACATTAGTGCAAAGTGAAAAAAGATTGGTAAAATAAAAGAAAGTTACCTATAGAAAATAAAACTTTGCAATTCTGTTTGTCCTGCTGGGCACGTTTTTGCCAGTTACCTGCCTTCTGTTTGCAGGGCACTAGATTTAAGAAAGAACAAAATAGTACCCCAGTCACTTCAGGAGCAGTGAACAGGCACTGCTTAAATTGAATCAATCAGTGTTTTGTCCCTGCTCTGCAGACAGGAACAGAAATGATGCCAGGCCTGCACTGGCGAATTACGAGCCTGTAAAGAAGATTGGCAGGCAAGCCAAAAAATGGTTGCAACGGAGGGGTTCCAAGCCCTTTTTTGTTTACATAAGTGTCTTGCAAGAGAGACGCATGCCCTAGTGCATCCCCTCACAGATTCGACCCTAATAAATGTGGGGTTCTATGCTGCCCCTTTCAAAAGGGGAACCACACATAGTTTATCTTCTATCCCTCTTTTATTAAGCCAAATAATAATTTCCCAGTGGTTGGTCCCAGTGTATAATAGATGTATAAAATGATGAAATGAGTACACCCAAAATAAGTACCATAATTAATTCTAATTCATTCCATCATTTCCATCCATTACTTCTGAATTGTGTGACAGAGTAGTTTCCTAGACTTTGATGAGATAAGGATGTCCTGCTGTTCTGGATCAGAATAGAAACCTACCCGTCCAGAAAAGAAGGTACATACAGGAATTTCATAAAATTATTCCCCTTGGGAAATAATCCCTAAACTGCAGTAATATGTTACATTTTTTAAAAGAGTATGGCCCACGGACCCATGAGCCCAATATTACAGCTCCCTTGTGGGTTTGGTTCCATTGCAACAAGGGATATCAAACAGGAAAGAGACAATAAGGGTCCCATAATGAGTTTGGCGGATGGAAATCTCTGTCCGCCAAACTCCCAACAGGGTGGCCACCGCCTATGCGGTGACCTCCCCACGGCGCAATTATAGGTTTCCTGATAGGTCGGCAGGCAGAAACCTAAGTTTCCACCCACTGGCCTAGCGGGAATCAGTTTAAAGCATTATCTCTGGCTCGTAATTGAGCCAGTAACACTGCTGTATACCTACAGGGTGCACCAGAACCCTTGCAATATTCACTGTCTGCAAATCAGACAGTGAACTTTGCTATGGTGCTGGCCAGGGGGGCCTCTGTACTGCCCTGTTCTCTGCCAGCCTTTTCATGGCAGTGCTATTGGCATGAAACCCCTGGCAGGGAATGAGGTCGTAATCCTCAGTGATGCCCTGGCAGATTAGGACCACCTCCATCGCCAGGCTGTTGGGATCCAAGATCCTGGCGGACCTGGCTGTTCCCGGGAGCTCCGACCACCAGGGTTGTAATGTGGCAGTCGGACCGCTGCATTGGCAGCAGTCCAGACCGCTACCACGAGTGTGGTGGTCTGTAGACCGCCACACTCGTAATAAGGCCCTAAGTGTTCTGTGAAAGTTATCGGCTCAGGGGGGCAGGCTTTTCTTTATGCAGTGGAACTTTCATCCATGTGGTTTGCTTTTGTTTTGGGGGCAGGAGTCTATGGTGTTTTTAGAAAGAGAGGTCTCAACTCAAAGAAGTGCTTGTGGACATACTATAGCACACTCGGTATGGTTACACCATTGCAAATGAGAAAAGTCACATTTACATGTGCAGGCATTGACAGCCAGTGACAGTGAAATGATGTGTTTCTGTTACGTTACGATTTTCCACATAGTTTTAAATAGTTCCACCTGGTTATGAATTGCCATGCTGGTCACATAATAAATCGCCTTCTGTAGGATTTTCAGACTTCAACAAAAAATATTTGCTTTACCTCAGATTTATCAAAAGTTACTCATGCCACTTGTGGAATGCAATGCAGGTTGTGGCATAGTACAAACATTAAATGGTCTTTATGTTTTTTACAATTATAGAGCACTGTATTCAGGGATTAAAAAGATGCACATTTTACCCAGGTGGTGTTAATATATCAAAAGAAGGGACTGGAGAAATAGCATGTCTACCACAGGAAACAAAAACTATTACAATTGAAAAAAAATCAAACATGGTTTATTGTCATATATATGTTTTACTTCATGACAACTTGCATAATATATAGGAGTTGTACTGTGACCTGAAAAGACTGCTGAGCAGCCTTTCTAGCACCTGTACCCGTATGTGTTACTGTCTACTGATGAAGGACAACTGAAACATGAGCTTATGTCTAGAGATACTCAGCAATGGCTGCACCATTCATGGTGAAAACAAAAGATTGTGTAATGGAAGGAAGTGTTACCATACACTGCATTTACCAGAACGCATCTGAATTAACTCGGGGCCTGGACGTCAGATCAGTGGGCTCCCGTCCTGTTTATGTTTTACATAAACGTTTTACGCCAGGGGTACAGAGAGCAGAGTAATAAAATGGCGATCCATTTTTTCATTGCAAGACAAAATCATGCTGTTTGAGAATAACATTTTGAGTACTATATTCTGAATGTGTAGAGCTTCCTTCCTTAAGAAAGCCCTGTATCCTTTAACAGCATTGGGATTCCTTTGCTAGCATTGTTAATATATGTTAAAATGTCCAAATAGATTGATAGTAATACCCCAAAATGTACTGGGTATTTTGTCTATAATCACCTAGTATGCCGCATAATTCTACTTTTCTTGCCTTAAAGTCAGACAACCCTTCCAAATAATTACTGTGTAATTCCACTAGCCTCGTCTGTTGGAAGAAGCAATGGTACAAGTCTGTATTGCCAGAAGTGGATTATGCCTGCTGCGACTGACTTACTGAGCAGTTGGAACTGTTGTTAACAGAAAGATTTCCTGATCAATAAATATGTGGATGGGATACAAAAGAGGATTAATAGTCAGTCATTATAGGCAGCCAGCCAACCAGCGATGACATATTTCTTATCCACAGAGTCCTACGCTGCTTTATTTAACCCTCTATATATTTACATATATTTTTAGGTTGGCTTGTCAGCTCAGCAATCTGCAAGACCCACTGTTACACTAATTCAATATGTACAAAGAATGGGATTTTGCTCCACCTCCATTGAGTATTACACTGTCACCTCATGCTTGGGCCTGTTTGGTGTATCATTCTGCCTTTAGTGCAGTATATGCATTGCAATTCTTGAAGTACAATTTTGCATTTAAAAAATACACCGAATCATCACATATGATATCACTTTTATATCATAGGTGAATTAGATACTGAAAGTCATAAGTTTTTTTTTCATTGTATCAGGGTTTAAAAAAATATTTTAGTAAGGACTGAAAAAGGAAGCCAGACCTATTGACTTTGCCAATTCTTGTTTGTAATTGACAATGAGAAAGGGAACGGTGTTGTAGTGTTGTAGATCTGGACTTTGACAACTTTTAGCATGGTGATTCCGCACGTTGATTAATTACTTTTCATTTTATTTGGGTATTTATGAAGTGCAAACCTAGCTGCATGTGTTACAGGGCACTTTACAGGGAACGAAATCACTAGAAACTATTGGCATTTTTCTGTGTGCATTTATTAGTGCACTAGCTCATTATTGAAAAGAGCTGGATGCATGCACCTATCACTTATGAGGATAAGAATGCAGCGGTTTCTATAAATGCCACAGAGAGCCCAGGGCAAAAGTTTAGATTTACCTTTGCCACACCTAAAGATATTTAGTGTAGAATGTCAAGTCTTCATTGGGGCAATCAGGCAGTGTTTATTTTATGAGATATATCTAATAGGTCTTGTAGGAGTAAAGAACTCCCCTTCTCTCCCTATTAAACTTTGCATCATAGTCCTTGGAAGTTCCCATTCCCACACACTCCAGTGCAGATGCTTGATTGACATAGTATCCCTCATACCCTTACTTACAGGGTCAGAGTACCAGCCTGGGTATCCAAGTAAAGGGCTGAGAGTGAAAGGGCTTCTTCCTGTGGTATCTTCTCTGTTTGGGCCTGCAAAGAGGATAGTGCTTGGGCCAGGAGCCCCTGCCCTGTTTCACTCCCGTTACATACTTGCTGACTCACTCATGTTCTCCTGCTGTCATATTTAGTGACCTAGCTGAGTTATTTCCATGCAATCACTGATGGGCTAGAACACCTCCTGACTCTCATTAGATCTGAATACATAATGACTCTTTCTATGGGTTGCTGCCTGCTGCTCCTAAATAGATTCCTCAGAGCCGATATTATCCTTATCTTGGGGTCTGTCAGTCCTGGTTGGACTCTGTATAGTAATAGCTAACTGCTTAACCATGCCATTGGTGCATTGGTGTCTGTCGCTCATGGGTGGACTACATACAGTATTCTCTAATTGCTTAAGCCTGTCACTGAGGCTTTGGTGTTTGTCGCCCATGGGTGGACTCCATGCCTAATTCTCTTGTAGCTTAACTGTGTCACTGTGACTTCGGCATCTGTTGCTCCTGGGTGGACTCCATCCAGTATCCTTTAGTTGCTTACCCTTGCCTGTAGTGCTTGAGGTGCTGTTGCTCCTACGGGTACTCAATATTGTATCCTCTGGTTGACTGATGGTGCCTAAAGGGGCAGCACTGCTGTTCCTCTGGGGTGTATCCCTTATACTTCTACCGAAGACATAACAGGGGCTTCTCTCACTTCTACTTAGAATTTCACTTCTGGATTCACATCAGTGGTGGTTTCTACTTCATGATTCAGACCACCCTAAAGATGGTACTCATCACTTGTACAACTGCACCTAGTCGCATCTCTCCACAAGCAGTAATGGTTAAGAGAATCACTGCTGCTCCATGGTTACTGCATGTCTCAAATCCTCCCTGTTAGAAAGGGGCTCTCTAGTTGGCAGTGGTTTGCACCCTGTCCAAGTAGGGACCCTCGCTCTAGTCAGGGTAAGGGAGTCACAAAGCTGAGATAACCCCTGCTT
The DNA here is from genome assembly GCF_031143425.1 of Pleurodeles waltl. Taxonomy (NCBI): domain Eukaryota; kingdom Metazoa; phylum Chordata; class Amphibia; order Caudata; family Salamandridae; genus Pleurodeles; species Pleurodeles waltl. The sequence continues at coordinate 185,242,201 of NC_090445.1, read as the reverse complement.
ACCCCCTTGGTAGCCTGGCTCAAGCAGTCAGGTGTATCTCACAGGCAATGTGTAAAGTATTTGTACACAGACAGTAGCACAGTGAAAACACTACCAAAGGACTCCACTCCAGTTTAGACAAATAGCCAATATTTATCTGAGTAAAACAAGACCAAAACCAAAAAAATCCAACATACACAAGTCAAAATATTTATTTTTAAACGTGTAAGCATGTCTTAATCCATAGGAATCAATGGATGTATCTCTGCAGCACTGGGGTACATTAGAAACAAAGATGATGGGGGCCACAGGGGAGGTGAGGTGCCAGAAAAGCAAAGCAATTTGTTGGTTCCGTACTGCGCAGGGGAGCTGATGTGTCAATTCTTTCCTCACAGGTGAGACAATGATTCGGTTCCTTACTGACAGGGGAGGTGATGCCTCAATTCTTTCCTCGCAGGAAAGGCCATGCATTGATTTCCAGACATGCAGCCCCGGTTCCTTACTGCAGTGCGGGGTCGATGAAAAATTGGTGCCCAGGGATGATGTGCGAAAAATCCAGATGCACTGTGTTGATGGGACCATGGTGAAACAGGCACTGTGTTGTTTCTGCAGCCTCAAGGCAGGCCCTGCATTGATTTTTCAGCTGCGGGAGAGGCACTGCATCAATTCTTCCAGCTCAGAGTGTTGATGCCTGGATTTTCTCCTTCACATCACCAGCTTGTACTTCCAAGGGGCCATGGACTGAAGTTGGCATGATTTGGCAAGTTATGACTCTCAGCAGAAGAGTCCAGGCACTGGTAGATGAAGTCTTTCAATCAATCAATTTTTTATAGAGTGGATTTTCATCCGTGAGGGTATCTGGGCGCTTGAAGTAGGTCTCAGTCGAAAAACCAGGTTTTGAGCCCTTTCCTGAAAATGGGCAGCGAGGGGACGGTGCCGAGGTGCAGGCAGAGAGTGTTTCTGGCCTTGGTGGTGAGAAGGGAGAAGGAACGTCCTCCAGCACGGCAGCAGAGAATGCAAGGGATTTGTGTAAGGGTCTGGTGTGCAGAGCGGAGGTTTCTGCTAGGGTGGTGGAGTGCAGGCACTGGTTGAATTAGGCAGGTCCTTGGTCGTGGAATGTTTTTTAGGAGTGAATGAAAAGCCTAAAGTGACATCTCTTCTGGACCGGGAGCCAGTGGAGGTCTTTCAGGTGCTGGAAGATGTGGGCTATCTTGGGCAGGTCAAGAAGCAATCTGGCAGTAACGTTCTGTATTGTTTGGAGCCTTTGCATGAGTTTGGTGGTGGTGCCTGCATAGAGTGCGTTGCCGTAGTCGAGCTGGATGGTAATGAGAGCATGAGTAACTGTCTTTCTTGTGCTGATAAGAAGCAACTTGGACATTTTTCTGAGCATGCGAATCGTGTGGTAGCAGGCTGAGGTGAAAGAGTTGACCTGACATCTCACTGAGAGTTCTCTGTCTAGGATGATGCCAAGGCTGCGGGCGTGGTCTTTCAGTGTGGGGGTGACAATGACAATGAAACAATTAATTTATGTGCGACGTTGAAGGAAATAATTGTAGGGATCTGAGTGTGAAAATAAGTCGACATATATTTAGGAGAAATAGAAATAAAATGTTTTGTTGAACAAAAGAAATTGTTCGGCATCTAACATAGTAAAGGATTGCCTTGGTCCACAGATGAAGAAATGTAATAGGAGATATCTGTTCATGTCTCTAAAGCAGACAGAAAGGGGCCTGCAGCACCTGGAAGAAGCTACATAATGTTTTGTCTTTGTTTCTATGTCTTGTGGTGTCAGGGTTTATGATTACTTTAAAAACACACAAACACACATAAAGTCAGTGAAACACAAATACACATAAACGCAATGAGATTAGGGGACACCATCAGAGTCTTTGGGGGTGTTGAGGAGTCACTGACCAAACAAAGTATAGAACAACTAAGAGGAATGAGACAAAAATGTGTTCATTTCACGGACGAGAGCAACGCTCGTGGAAAAATGTAAAATGTTTTATCAAAAATGACTACTCGATTGTTTAAACTATCACAGACAATAAATGATGTAAATAAACAATTTTGTTAGTAATATGTTTTACCTAGTATTTGAAAAATAAAAATAACAAAGGAGGAGAGATTGGGCGTTATCTACATGGCCTGCTGTTTTTTTATGGGCTGGACATAACTGATTGTATGATTTGTGTGTGTTGCATACTGTAAAATGGACCTCTCACATAAGGTCAACGTACGGGCACATTTCCTTGTCCTGTGTCACACAGGCGCAATGATGCGCTTGGTTCCAAAGTACACTGGAGTTATTGTGCAAATATTCTGGAATGCCGCACTACATCAACACAAATTGCAACACTGCTGCTCATGTGCAATATTATTACAGTGAAGTCCAGTGGGAGCAATGCTGGTGTGGCACAAACGTGCTTGTCACATTCCGCTGGCTCCTCTCCAGTCATTCATGGCGCTGCGATGAGAAAATCTATTGTACACTGAGCGAGATGGAATTCTCAACTGTACTGGTGCCTGCCAGAAATAGACACAATTATAGTTGGACAAGAACAAGAAGCCATTGTATTTACTTTTACATCAGTTTATGATAATTTTAGTTTTCCGTATGTAGTATTGCAATTCTATTGACATAGCGCTTATTATTACTCCTGAGGAGGCGTTGCAGCCCCTTCTTAGATATTCTGAACTGGATTCATCTTTGTTAGGATATTCAGAGGTTTTTAAGTTGAACAATCCTTTTATTTTGGTCTGGGCATCCCTTGCTCCTGCCTTTTCGAAGGCTAGGGTGCTGAGTTAGTTCTTTTTGACAAACCAACATTTGAGATTTAGATGTCCCAGGCTAGCTACACCCGTTAATGCAGTGCTTAATTTGTAAAAGAATAAATGCCGGGGCTCAAAGTTTTATTCAGAAACTTGCTGCTGTGGCTCCTAGTTGGAGGAGTGGATTTAAATCTCAAGGTTGCGTAGTCTTTATTTCACCTCATGCCCCTTTAATGCCGCACCAGACAGTCCCTGACTCTTTATGCCAGTCTTGTAGGTTATTTTTCAAGTCTTCCTTCTACCTTTGTCTCTGTTTTTCTCTCTCTCTCTTCTCGTTCATTCTTTCTTTTGTATTTTCTGTCTCTTGTTCTGGATACAAGTCTGTTGAGGAAAAATAGGTACCCGTCCCCTAAATTAAGTGCCAGGGACCTCCGCCTCGAATTAAGCACTGCGTTAATATAATGTTTCTGGCCCTTAAAATGTGTTACTGGTTTTGTATCCGGCACTACTGATGCAAGATAGTTCTTTGGGCAGTAATGTCATAGGTTCCAAAAACAGTGGATAACCACATTGTCCACCTCAGCAGGCCGCACACAGGGAGCCACCAGCCCAGCAGCGTCAGACGGCTGCATGTCTGGATCAGTGCTTGCAATTGCCAGCCACTGCCTCATCCTCCACACGCACCTACTGTGATTTTACTTAAACAGACTCTAGCTTTTAGAGTTTGATTTTATAGGATTAAAAAAACACCGATCTGCCATCCATGCTGCACTGGCTTGGCGACACTGATGCAACTTGTAACTTTAAGGCGGCCATGATCACTTCAAAACAAAGTTCTGTGTCCTGATGGAAACTGTAGTTTTCTTCATTGGGCTCAGCCACTAATGTGCAGTGTGCCTCGAAATACGCGACGCTCTCACTAAGTGGCACCGCTGTTTGAGTACACTTCCAGTCTTGTTTTCCTTTGAACTAGCACAACATCTGCGAGTCTGGAGTATTGGGTTTGCACACCCACTGAGCGTGGGAAGGTTAGTGCACACCACACATACTCAGAGAATTGCTTAAATTCATCAGAAAAATCAAGAGTCCGGCGCACATGACGAGCATCGTCTGGGTTTGGTCTTTGCAGCTGGCGTGGACACATCATGGTACATTCCTTAACCCTATCATAGTTGGCACAAATCCTTATTGTCCTGCTTCTGGTCCCAGCCACTACCAAACCAGTAGCCATGGTTCCTGTCAGACCTAATAGTACATAGTATCCCAACCAGTCTTCTTGCATCTGTTAGTCACGAATCCAGCTCATCTGCTAGAAGTACCCAACTACTGAAAAATCTGTCTGCTGATATATCTGGAGACCTTGAGCTCACACACCATAAGTAAGTATTAGGTATGCTATACAGAACCTTCATAACGTTTTTTATCCATGGCATCACCCTAGTAGCCATAGTAACAAGCCTCGTGCCTGCTATAAATATTATATGTCAGACTGGGATTGCTGTACGATGCCTGCAGGGTTATAAGCTTACGAAAAAGCATAGGAAGACAGTGATAGTCCAGGGTTCATAGGCAACTTTCTTTTTGCAAAAGGCGTGCTCCAGAACCACTGTCCTCATCATTCCAGGCTGCCGGGATAGACAATGTCAGAAGATACTCTGACACCACATTATAAACCCAAGTACACATTACAGTACACTTTTCACTGTAGACTGTAGGCAGATAGCACATGAGCCAGATGAGAGTCGTATTTATCACGGCTGCAGGAGTCTACTTTCCAGACAGGGAATGCAGCATTGGCCTTCACTGCAGATCTACTATCTTTAAAGCAACAATCCTCAGTGCTCTCAATGGCTTGCCATTTCACACAGGGCTCTTGAAAAGAAAACAAGCACCACCAATGCCAATAGGTCTGGTCTGTGTAATGTTGCTGAGCTGCTGGCTTTGCCAAGACTTGTCTGTAAATTATCGTTTACAAAGAGCAAAAGAAACAAGCATTTGCTATGCACTAGGGTCTCGCATTTGTCGGAGTTACAGCCATTCACAGTTGTAAACTCCAAACCGGATTTTTCTTTCATTAAAAGAAAAAAAACAGCGCGATCACTCTGCTACAGTTCACACGTAATAATACCATAGGCAAAAGTACAATTATAAACGTAAAAGTGCAATTAACTGTGTAACAAGGTCGACAGTATGCAAAGCACTCGGCTTCTGCCCAGCGAGATCGCGCTGCAAAAAAAGAGAAAAAGTAGTCCACAAACCCAGCAAGCCTCGCATGTTTTCTATACTTGGTCGCTGCGCTCGAGGAGGGCTAACCACCGGAAAAGACATGACGTATGCGTGCCTTCCACTAATCAAAGGAAGCAGATTCTAACAGGCAAGCCAACTTGCCAATGAAAGACACTGACGTGACGTCGACAGGGCTCCGAGCCCTTTTCTAATACCTAAAGCATATCGCTAGCGATACGCATGCGCAAGCGCATGCGGCGCAGACTCGACCCTAAAAACGTGAAATTACTGAAGGAAAAGCAAACACATGTCCTATGGTATCTCAAATTGAACATTACATGTATTGTTTTCAATCTCTATAAATGCCATGGTTTATTTTTCAGATATATTTCACTCAGGAAGTTATGACCAGAATTTAAAAAGAATAAAGAAGTGTCAGAATGCAAAAGGGAAACCCTTGCCAAGGCTCAATTTGCTTTCCACACGAGTTGGTTATTTGGTCCTCTAATAGCTCAGTGAGCAGATTTATGAGCCTCCAGGAGAAGTGTCATGCTAAGAAAAACTTCTGCATCAAACCCTAGCTGTGTGAATGGCAGCAGATGGCCATTCCACAGCACCTTAAAGGTCTTTGCTTGCCAAAGGCTGTTCCTTTGTGAAATATGTGGAATGTAGGAGATAAAACAAAAATAACCCTTGAAGTCTGCTCTTCAGTCATACTGTAAGAAAAGTATTCCTGTTCTTTTACAAACAAGATTGAATAGGTAAGTAGCAACACAATACAGGGGCGGGTATGTGAGTGGGAGAAATAAAACATGAGGGAGGGTGCTAAAAAACTGATACAGTCTCATCAAGTTCTGAATGAAAAAAAAAATGTAATTGCTAAACATGCGCTGTCAAAGGATACAAGTCGCACAATCAAAAGCATTTTAACGAGGCTATGACCCAGAGGAGTGACAAACACAAGAAGAGGCAGACTAGCCATTTAATAAGCAGCAAGCAAATAAGAGTGGCTATAAAGCCAACCAATAGTAAGCAAGGGGCAGGTTGTAATTTTGCACTAGGTCATTTGCAACCAGACAGCTTGTGCTATCTGATAGGCTCAACCTAACAAAAACAACCCTTACAATCTGCTCTTCAACTTTACCCTAGCAAAAATGTGATCTGTTGTGCTTTTAAAAACAAGCTGGGAGGGTGGAGAGCAACACAGCAGGTATTATAGGTGATGTTGCAGCACACGAGGGAGAGAGCTAAAACACATATGCATTCATGCTGAAAAAAAAAGAAAAAGTAGTTCACAAATTATGAGCAGTGGCAGGATACAAGTCAGCCAATCAAAAGGATCCTAAAGAGGCTATGCACCAGGGGAGGGACTAAAAAAGAAGAAACATGCAAGCCATTGAATATGAAGTAAGCAAATGAGCCACAGTGTAAGCCCACTGTAAATTCACATGTCTTTCGCAATCAGACTGCTCGCGCTTTCTGGTAGGAGAGACCTAAAAAGGTTCAAATTTGTCTGGCCTCCCAAATCCCATTAGATTTCTGGTGACGTTCTGGATCAGGCAACAAAGGCACACTTTTTAACAATGTGTCCAGATTTCTCTGCTAAAACTCACAAATATGCAATTGTTTATTTTTTTAATGCCTTCCCATGCCTGTTATCAGTCATTAGCTATTAATATGCTGCAGCCTGGTGGTTTCAATAAAGATTGTTGGAGTTAACTGTTGTGTGATCTTATTTTCTGTGGGTTTGCAAGGTCAAAGGGCAAGTGATGTCACTTCCACAACCCGTAATGTTTTGGTGAAGGGTCACCATTGCTCATAAAATTTACTGAAATTAAAGTAGGCCTCATCCAAAGCTATCCCTTGATCTCCAGTCACACAATGACAAATGGATACGATTATTTTGGCTCGGTTTCTACCTACCGACGCCGTGGTGCTGAGGAGGCTGCAATCTCATGACTCCAAAATATTCCCTTAATCTGTATTTGGTGTGGTTTTCCATACCTTTCTCTACCACTGGCGTTAGGTTCGCTGGTTTATAGATGCATGCGACCTTTTCTTTCTCAAAAAAGACAAGTCGTCGCCATCACCGCAGTTTCTTTTTAATCAAAGACAGAGCGAAAGGCACAGTGCTAGTATACGTGTGGTTAGTGGAAAACATCTGGTACACATTACAGGCACACAGCTGTTCTGCCAGGCACATTACAGGAAGTTCGAAATGAGAAGCTTCCTAGCTTTCTTTTGTCGCTCAGGCAGGACTGAATACAGACCAGCCTGCCCCCTCCAACCCAGACACAGCAGCTGCCAACATATACCTGCCACGGAACCTTAAAGAAAACGGAAGAGGATGCATATATGCTACTTGACGAAAAGATTCATTAAAGAAGTGTATCTTTCGCCCAGTCGCTCTTCGGGACAATTTATCTGGTGTAGTGGTTGTTTGAGTTCAAAATGTTCAGGTATCTGTGAGAGAGCGCCAACATTTCTCGTATTATTTGCTGGTTTCAAACAGACTTTTTGAAACAAATATTGGCAAAGCCACTAGGCCTGATTTGTGTTTTGCACTCCAACTAAAACATTTAAAGACATTAGCTGCAGTGAAAATCCTGATTCAGTGTACCTTTGAGGCTTAATATGGTCCCTCGTGCATTGCAATTCAAGCTTTCCAAAGGACGTGGAATGACCCAGCAAGCAGTCAATAGCATGCGATGAGAGAAGTACTCTGGTAGGTGGTACCAAAGTGGCCAATGACCGCTCTAGACACGGGTTGCAATAGGTCGGGGATATTGCTGTCAAGCCAGACTTAAAATGACTTAAAGCATGGCTTTAAAGAGTGGTGAAGAAGGAAAAGAGGGTGAGAGGGCAGGAGAGAAAAGATTTGTAGATCTTGCCTAAGACAGCTCATGTGCTGTCACTTGCATCATCCTTTATTAACTTAAACTGTCTCTTTGATGGAGCATGGACCAAGTGCTGATTAATTACTTATTAGTGTCCTTCCACTGCTTGGACTCAGATTCAGGTACTCCCATTAGGGTCGAGCCTGCGCTAGCATGCGCTAGCGCATACGTTTTGTTTGTGAGACGCTGTTGTATTTAGAAAATGGCTTAAAGAACACTTGTTGCTTATCATTTGTTGGATTGCATGGCACTCTTCTTTGTATCCTTATAATTGGTCATGGCTGGCATCTCATAATTTCCATTCCTTTCCGTGTAGCAGAGTCCTAGCACTGATTGATTAAACAGAATTTCTGCCATTCGCTGTTCCAGACATGATTGAGGTCCTATTTTGTTGTTTTTAACTTCTAGTGCCCATCAAACACAAGGTGTGTGACTGGCAAAAACCTGCCCAGCAGGACAAACAAAATTGCAAATCTGTATTTTTTTACTTTTTTGTTTTATGCTGCCAAGTCTTCTTTTGTCACTTTGCACTCATGTTTTGTTTTTACTCGTGGGCACTGTTCTCAAAAGATGACCATTATCTTGTTCTAAATATTGCAGAGCAACACTATTTCTTTTTTATGTGTCATTTTCAAAATTATGCTTTAAAACATAATGGTGCGGTACACCCCAATCCGCCCCATTCTAATCCAAACCACCAACACCAATTTATTCCAATTCACCACACTCCAATCCTCCCGACCCACCCCACTCCAATCTGCCCCACTCCAATTCAAAAACATCTGCCCCACTCTAATCCAAAACAATCTGCACAACTCCAATCTAAAATTATCTGCCTCACTCCATTCCAAAATATTCTGCCCCACTCCAGACCAAAACAAGCTGCCCCACTCTAGTCTACCCCACTCCAATCCAAAACAAGCTGCCCCACTCCAAAACAATCTGCCCCAATCCATTCAGCCTCACTCCCGTCCAATCCGCCACACTCCAATCCAATTCACTTCACTCTATCCCAATCCACCACACTTCAGTCCACCCAACCCACCCCACTCCAATCTGCTCCACTCCAATCCAAAACAATCTGTCCCACTCCACTCTAAAACAATATGCCCCACTCCAATTTGCACCACTACAATCGAAAACAATCTGCCCCACTCCACTCCAAAACAATTTGTCCCACTCCAATACAATCTATCCCACTCCAATCGAGTCCAGCCACACTCTGCCCCACCCCATTCTGCCCCACTCTGATCTGCCCCACTCCAATACAAATCAGCACCACTCCAATCCAAAACAATCTATCCAACTCCAATCAAAAACAATTTGCCCCACTCCAACCTAACTCACTCCAATCCAAATCAATCTGCCATAATCCAGCACAAAACAGTCTGCCCCACTTCAATCCAAATCTATTTGCCCCACTCCAATCCAAATCTGTCCCACTTCAGTTTGTCGAACTACAACCAAAAACATCTGCCCCACTGCAAACCAAAACAATCTGCCCCACTGCAATTCAAAACAATCTGCCACACTCCAATACAAAACAATCCACCAACTCCAATCCAAAACATTTGCTGCTCTCAAGTCTGCCCAACTCCAAACCAAAGCAATCTGCCCACTCCAATCCAAAGTAATCTGCCCACTTCAATCCAAAGTAATCTGCCCACTCCAATCCGTCCCACCCCACAGTCCGTCCCAATGCAATCCAAAACAATCTTCCCCACTCCAATACTGAACAATCTACCCCACCCCACTCAAATCCAAAACCATCTGGCCTACTCCAATACAAAACAATCTGCCCCATTTAAATCCAAAACTATCTGCCCCACTCCAGTCCATAATAATCTACCCCACTCCAGTCTGACACGCTCTAATACAAAACAATGTGCCCTAAACTAATCTGCCCTACTGCAATCAAAAACAATCTGTCCCACTCCATTCCAAAAACAATCTACCCCACTCCAGTCTGCCCCACTGCTAACCAAAACAGTCTGCCCCAACAATCTGCCCAACTCCAATAAAAAAATATGCCCCACTCTAAACCAAAACAATCTGCCCCACTTCAATCCAAAACAACCTGCCACACTCCAATCTGCCCCACAGCAATCCAAAATAATGTGCCACACTCTTATCTGTCCCACTCAAATCTGACCCACTCCAACAAAAAATAATCAGCCCCACTCCAATACAAAACAATCTGCTCACTCCAGACCGCCCGCTCAAATCCAGTCCAATCCCCCTCACCCCAATCTTATCCACCCCACTTTATCCCAATTCACCCTACTCAATCCAAATTCACCCCACTCCAATCTGCCACAATCCACCCCACACCAATCCAATCCACCCCAATCCAAACCAATCCAATCCACCCCAACCTAGCCCAATCCAATCCATCCCACTCCAATCTATTCCAATCTATCCCACTCCAATCCACCACAAACCAACCCACTCCAATCCAACCCACCCCACTACAGTCTAACCTTCCCCATTCCAATCCAACCTATCCCACTACAATCCACCACATTATAGTTCAACCAACCACACTCCAATCCAGCCCATCACAACCAACCCAATCACTCTCCAATACTAACCACCCCAATCCAATCTAAACAAATCCACCCTACTCTACCCCAATCCACCTCAATCCAGTCCACGCCACCCACTCCAATCCACCCCACTCCAATCCACTCCACTCTAATCCATCCCACTACAGTCCAATACAGTCCACCTTAATCCACCCCACTCCTGTCCAATCTACCCCACTCCAAACCACTTTAATCCAACCCACACCAATGGAATCCACTCCACACCAATCCAGTTCACCCATACCAGTCAAATCCACCCCGGTCCTATCCACCCCACTCAATCCAATCAACCCCAATCTATTCCAGTCCACCCTCACTCCAAGCATCCCCACTCCAATCTAACCCAATCTAGTCCACCCACTCCAGACCGATCCACCACAAACCATCCTATGCAAAGCCAGTCCACTTCAAGTCCAGTTCACCCACTCCACCCCACCCCACCCCAAGCCAATGCAAACTACCCCACCCCACCCCAAGCCAATCTACCTCAATCCAGTCCACCCCATTCAATCCAATCCATCCCATTCCACTCCACCCCACTTAATTCCACCAGAATCCAGTCCAATCCACCCCACTCCAACCAGTCCACCCCCCTTTCCAGTCCAGTTCACCTAATTTGAATCCACCCCACCTCAGTGTAATTAAATCACACCCTTGCCATGCATTTCTAATCACCACAGATATTACAGCACTCATGACAACTTCTATGACATTATTGATTATATCACTGTAACGTTTGCAGTAAAAGAATTGATGAGAAACCTGTGCATGGTGAGGGCTGAGTTACACATTTACCTTAGCACATGAGTTATAATTACTTGAAATAACTTTAACTGTAACAGCTGAATTTTTATGGTTTGTGCGTTTAAAATGTGAGCCTAGCTATAACATCCCTATAACCTTTGGTTTCTTAAGTGGATTTCTGTATTTTTTTAATTCTATTTCTTATCTATATCTATCTATAACATCCCTGGAACCTTTGATTTATATATATATATATATATATATATATATATATATATATATATATATATATATATATACCCACTTGGGGCAAAATGAAAAAATTGCAGGACCACCACAACCAGCATGCACTGCTCACTTGAGAGGCCCACTGGGGCGGACTAGTATTTAAAGAGACTAATCAGGTGCCTGTAATTAGACAAGCTGAAGCCATGCCGGTCTTTTCAGTAAGAAAGAAATGCCTGGAACACCTCCAGCACTGGCTGCACCTACGAGGGTGAAACACTTTTATATTTTTCTCTGCTGAAGAAAGGATTGACCTTGAAACAGGTGTCCAGAGATGATTTTATAACTTAAGGCCTGGAATAATGAAACTGCTTAAAGAATTCACTGTGAGTTGCTGGCTTTGCTTTTTCTTCCCGTTTATATAACCTGTTGGGAGTGCGCTTTCACATGAGGACAACTTCGTTTTTGATAATTAACCGGCCTGTGCAGCCGGGAAGGCAGCACCACTGCACATCGTAGCAGGTCTGTGTGACTAAAAATGGATTGTCACATAAGAGCAATCAGGTTGGGTTATTCACAGCAAATCTGACAATTTTACTTTGGATTCGCGTACAAAGGTTTTGCACTTTGGGTCATTATTTCGTTTGGCTCCAGCAACCCACTTGGGGCAAAATGAAAAAATTGCAGGACCACCACAACCAGCATGCACTGCTCACTTGAGAGGCCCACTGGGGCGGACTAGTATTTAAAGAGACTAATCAGGTGCCTGTAATTAGACAAGCTGAAGCCATGCCGGTCTTTTCAGTAAGAAAGAGATGCCTGGAACACCTCCAGCACTGGCTGCACCTAGGAGGGTGAAACACTTTTATATTTTTCTCTGCTGAAGAAAGGATTGACCTTGAAACACGTGTCCAGAGACGATTTTATGCTTAAAGAATTCACTGTGAGTTGCTGGCTTTGCTTTTTCTTCCTGTTTATATAACCTGTTGGGAGTGCGCTTTCACATGAGGACAACTTCGTTTTTGATAATTAACCGGCCTGTTCAGCCGGGAAGGCAGCACCACTGCACATCGTAGCAGGTATGTGTGACTAAAAATGGATTGTCACATAAGAGCAATCAGGTTGGGTTATTCACAGCAAATCTGACAATTTTACTTTGGATTCGCCTACAAAGGTTTTGCACTTTGGGTCATTATTTCGTTTGGCTCCAGCAACCCACTTGGGGCAAAATGAAAAAATTGCAGGACCACCACAACCAGCATGCAACGTTCACTTGAGAGGCCCACTGGGGTGGACTAGTATTTAAAGAGACTAATCAGGTGCCTGTAATTAGACAAGCTGAAGCCATGCCGGTCTTTTCAGTAAGAAAGAGATGCCTGGAACAGCTTCAACACTGGCTGCACCTACGAGGGTGAAACACTTTTATATTTTTCTCTGCTGAAGAAAGGATTGACCTTGAAACACGTGTCCAGAGATGATTTTATAACTTAAGGCCTGGAATAATGAAACTGCTTAAAGAATTCACTGTGAGTTGTTGGCTTTGCTTTTTCTTCCCGTTTATATAACCTGTTGGGAGTGCGCTTTCACATGAGGACAACTTCGTTTTTGATAATTAACCGGCCTGTCCAGCCGGGAAGGCAGCACCACTGCACATCGTAGCAGGTCTGTGTGACTAAAAATGGATTGTCACATAAGAGCAATCAGGTTGGGTTATTCACAGCAAATCTGACAATTTTACTTTGGATTCACGTACAAAGGTTTTGCACTTTGGGTCATTATTTCGTTTGGCTCCAGCAACCCACTTGGGGCAAAATGAAAAAATTGCAGGACCACCACAACCAGCATGCACTGCTCACTTGAGAGGCCCACTGGGGCGGACTAGTATTTAAAGAGACTAATCAGGTGCCTGTAATTAGACAAGCTGAAGCCATGCCGGTCTTTTCAGTAAGAAAGAGATGCCTGGAACACCTCCAGCACTGGCTGCACCTACGAGGGTGAAACACTTTTATATTTTTCTCTGCTGAAGAAAGGATTGACCTTGAAACACGTCCAGAGATGATTTTATAACTTAAGGCCTGGAATAATGAAACTGCTTAAAGAATTCACTGTGAGTTGCTGGCTTTGCTTTTTCTTCCCGTTTATATAACCTTTTGGGAGTGCGCTTTCACATGAGGACAACTTCGTTTTTGATATACTGTATATATAGCCTACTGGCAGTTGCCAGTAGGCAGTGATAGTTAGGACCTAGTTTCCATTTGAAGAATGATTTTTTTCATTGCCAATAATTTTAGGGTCACTTCGTGAGTCTTCACAAAATGTTCTAAACTTACACTTCAGTCAGTTCAGCTGCTATTTTGAAAGTTTCAGGGTGATCCGTGATGCGGGGCCAAGAAAAAAGCTGGGTCCGAAAACACATTTTCCCCATGCATTCTTCTATAGAGAATTTGAACATGACTACAGCCCAAACCGCTGGAAGAAACTGCACCAAATTTGGCAGAAAGCTAGCTCTTGGTCCAGAAAGAGTGCTTTTTGTGATTTTGTGTCAACCAGTTCAGAAGTTTTTGAGATATTAGAGTTTACAAAATATAGATATCTAGGGACGCAGATCCTCGCCAGGGCTAAAAAAACATTTTTTTTAAATCCTGGAAAAATGCACAGATGGGCCCGCTGATTTTTCTGAGATTTAAAAAAAAGTGTGGTCTCCCATGCTTTTCCTTTTCTTTGCTCCTGAGTGGGCCAGGTCCCGGGGGCATTGGGTGGTAAAAAAAGAAGGCGGTGCATGGGGCCCCCTTTCCTAGGGCTTATGGTAGTCCCGGTGGCCACCATCTCTCTGGGGACCTTCAAGATATGTATACAGTTGGGCCTGCTAGGCCGGCCCATGCCCCTGGGACCTCCACCTCCTCGGGGCAAATCATTGTAAATAAATGTGAGGTCCCTGAGCAGCACCCCACAGTCCCAAGGACCACCACCTTGCAGGGCTAAATTAAACTTTGAAGGGGGGCTGCATGGAGCCATACATGGCCCTGGAGATACCTCCCCCCATGGCAGGCTCCTGCTATGTCTCGGGGTACCCACCCCTGGGACATAGCTGTCTGCTTTTGCTTGGTGGGAGCTGTTAGCTCCCACCAAGCAAAAACAAACACTCCTGTTCCATCAGACGAGAGCTGTCAAAGTGCTCCAGTCTGCTGGAACCAGTGGTTTCATCTCTTTCCCTGCCGGCAGAGATGCGCGCAGGGAAGAGATGAGCTGCATGTTTGGATCCCAATGTGCAATAGTAGTGCTGGCTCCCAGAGGAGGCGAGGAACCAGCTGGGACCTTAGGGGCCTTGAGGCTCCTCCCACAGTCCCATTGCACATTGGGGGCCCTTGGCGGCACCCAGGTAACATGGCTGGACCCCAGGGGATAGGGTCCCCAGGGCCTAAGTCGGCCCAGGGATGGGTTCCACGTTGCCCCCCTCCTCTATTAAGTGTGATTTCATTGTAATTCTGATATCCTTTGTGGAGGTGAATGCATAATTGATCTTTTGAAGCTCAGTCTGTATGTGACTGTGACAAGTGGGTTCTTTCTTCTCCTCTCCTGATGAGAGCAGAGTCCATGGTTCTTCCTTTTTTCCTTTAAATTGCTGCAAACCCCAAGTATGCAAATGTGCAAAGCACCTGGAAGCTCTGTCCATTTGCCCCGCACTGTCAATCTAGGTCTTCCTGCCTTCTGCCAGGATGATGGACAGCTTACCAAAGGGTCTCCCATAGCGTTTCCTGCAGATTTTGGTGGTGCGTTTTCCTAATTCCAAGGAATATGAGGACAGCTCCACAAAACAAAGAATGACTTAAGATAACAGGAAGGACCTTGGTTTGGTTTAGATTTAAGTCTTTGTAGTCTCGTTGGCCTCCCTATAGGAGGATTCATGTTATCACACAAGTTCACTGGTGACATTTCCTTGTGCTCCATTACACAGCTGTAGTGTAGATTATATACTGGTCATTTACCCAAAGAGGCAGAAAGAATTCGACTTGGGTAGGTATTTTGTGCAAAATTGTGGACTCTTGTTGGATAAAAGGGCAAGTGAGGTTCCTTTGTAGCCAAGTCACTCACACAGCTACTGACACAACCATACAGACACTCACACACCCACTTACAGGTACACTGAGACACTCACTCAGGCGCTCATGCACCCACTCACACAACCAATCAGGCTCATGTTCTCACAGAACCACTCAGACACTCATGCATTCACTTGCAGACCCACTTAGACACTCATGCACCCATTCACACACCCTCCCAGACATTCATGCACCCACTCACAGACCTACTCAGGCTCAAGCACCCACTCTCAGACCCACTTACTGACTCATGCACTCACTGACAGACCCACTCAGAAACTCATCAACTCACAGATGAACTCAGAGACTCATGTACCCACTCACTGACCTACTCAGGGATTCATGTGCCCACTCACAGACCCACTCACAGACCCACTCAGACCCTCATGCACCCACTCACAGACCCACTCAGACCCTCATGCACCCTTTCACAGACCCACTCAGAGACCCATGCACCCACTGACAGACCCACTGAGGTACTCATGCATACACTAACAGACCCACTCAGAGACAAATGCATGCAGGTTGGGTGGTTATAGATGGTTGGCTGCAGGCCCTGTGTGCAACCCCTGCCACGGATGGCTGAAAGCTGTGCATGGCGCGGGATTGGGTGGCTATAGAGGCTTGGTAGCAGGCCGTGAGTGGCGCATGGTTCGGTTGTAATAGCAGCCTGCAGCCAGATCCTGTGGCCAACCCACTGCTGCCAAAGGCTGTGCCTGGCGGTGGTTGGATTAACATATAGGCCCTCGTAATGAACATGGCGGTCCAGACCGCCACAGCTGGAACTCCGCCACCGCCAGGCCGCCTGCCCGCCGGACAATGAACCGGTTTTCCCCCAGCCTTTCCCTGACGATTTAGCCTGCCAGGGAAAGGCTGGCGGAATGGATGCCCCGGGGCCCCCCTGGGGGCCTCTGCACTGCCCATGCACTTGGGGACCCCGTGCACAGCCCATCACGCATGTCACTGCCCGATTTATGGGCAGTGATATGCGCAATGGGTGCTGCTGCACCTGCTGCACTGCTACATTGCCGACGGCTCCATCTGGAGCCGTCGGCAATGTACAGGCCCTGCATTCCGCTGGGCCGGCTGGCGGAAATACTGTTTCCACCCGCCGGCCCAGCGGAATGTTGTTTATTTGGACGGTGGGGTCTTCAATGTGCTGGCGGTCGTTGTTTCGACCGCCAGCACGAACTCTGTGGTATTTCCCGCCGAGTTCGTAATGAGGGCCATAGTAATTAAAAGTACTTAAGGTTAAAAAAAAAAACATGAAAATTTGCTGAAAAAAAACTGTTACAGGAATGTTATAGTTAGGAAATAGAATTAAAAAAACATATAAATTAATTTTAAAAAACCAAAGGTTACAGGGACGTAATAGTTAGGATCTGAATTTACTGGCACAAAACCATAGAAAGCTCACGTAACTATAACTTGTGCACTCGCCATGCACTGCTCATTACCCCATATATATGTATATATATATGTCAAGACACCTTTAGTACTATCATTGAAAATATCAATGTAACATTTGTAGTGAAATTATTTAGGAGAAAACTGTGCATGGCGGGGGCATGAGTTGTAGTTACCTTAGGGCACGAGTTATAGTTACTTCAGCTAACCATAACTATAACTGCTGAATTTCTATGGTTTTGTGCAGTGGTAACCATACCATTAGTTAGGACCACATTCCGATAGAAAATAGTTTTTGGAGTTTGCTAATAACTTTAACACCCTTTGACAAATTTTTAAAAAACGTCCTGAAAAAAGGTCTCATTCACCTCAGCTTTTTCTTGGAAAGTTTCAGGCTGCTGTTCCATCAAGTGGGGAATCAAGAAAAAAAAGGGGGGTTGGGTTCTGAAAATGTGTTTTCCCCATGCAATGTTGAACAGTGATTCAGAAAAAATGGCAGTACAGAATTACACCAAATTTGGCAGGAAGCTAGATTATTTTCCCAGAAAGCATGCTTTTTATGATTAAGTGTAAATCCATTCAGTAGTTTTTAAACAAATGGGATTACAAATTTGTGTGTATTTCATGGCACGGTACCACCGCGGAGACCCGCAGTGCCACAAACTCATACCATGCAATCTGATTGACAAGCCGCACTCTGAAAGAATTTTTGTGGTTGCCATGTTACGACATGCAAAAGCATAAGGAGCCATGGTATGGTTAACATGATCCACTGGGTTTAGTTGGGGATGGCACAGCCCCCGAGGTGCAAATGAAATATCTTTTTTCTACTTAGTGGCACTGCAGGTCTGGGAAACCACTAAGGTGCTCATCGCTTCCCCTGTGTGTTTCCTTGGCAAAACCGCAAATCTGTGGTGCTGTGAAAAGAAATTGGGGGACAATCACGAGGGATTAGGTCCTGCCTCTGGACAAAGGCAGTGTCTGGTGCAACATTGCCCGCTCACGGGGGAGATAGGTGGCCGGGCCTAAACGCAGGCCAGGTCCTGCCCCAAACCCCATGGTGCGCATGGCCAAAGACCAGGGTTGGTATATTAAGGTATTGTAAAAAGAAAATGCTTTATTTTTAAAAAAAGCCTAGAAATACTCTGAAAAACCAAAAGTTAAAATTAACCTTATAGTTAATTATATCCTAGTCTATATTTAAAAAATATTTGAAATACACTGAAAAAACAGTACCCTCACTGCTTATACCCTCCCATGTTACAACACTCATGACATGGTCTGTGACAGCAGTGATAGCATCACTGCTAACTTCTGAAATTCCATCTTTTATGACAACACTATGCATGGCGGGGTAGCAAGTTATTGTTACTTCATGGCGCAGCGTATTTACTTCAGTCAACTATAACTCATAAATGTCTTTGTTGGTTTTCATTTAAAAGGTTATTTTATAAATGACATCATCACCTAAGTATAACATCCTAACCTTTGTTTTTTTCAGTAAATGGATAGATAGATAGATAGATAGATAGATAGATAGATAGATAGATAGATAGATAGATAGATAGATAGATAGATAGATGGATAGATAGATATTCCCTCTACTTTAATTTGCTATGAAGGATGGAGATACCATTCTGTATTTCCATATTCCAAAGTCAGTCAAGGGCGATCTACCTCCTACCACAGAAAGTGTTTCTTTTTTAACTAGAAATGTATTACTGTAGGCTTGTGAATCTCTCGATGTCAGACATTTTAAAAAGTACTGTTTCGTAATTAAATTGTCTGTATTTTTTCTTTGAAGTTGTCAGGATAGGATGTCTGAGTTATGAAAGTACCAGGATGCCCATTTTTGGTAATCATGGCAATCATACAATATATTACCATTTAATCAATTCAATGAAATTGTTGCTTGTGCTTTATTTCCTGACTGTAATTTTCTGTGTTCGGGCAGGAACATTTTGGTTGTAGCTTCCCAGAAACACAATTCCTTTCTGCCTCTTGTGGCACATGGTAGAAATGTCATTAGTAGTGCTTAATGTGTGAAAGTGGTTGCAGGTGGTGGGTACCAGCACTCATTTTTAGGTCCCGCTGCTGTAAGTATTGTGGGCCCGACTTATTGATGTTCTCTATGGTGGGTCTATTGCTGAAGAATGTTTTTAGTCCAATACGTCTGAAGAAGCAAAAAGATCCTTAAGAAGGCCAAATTTATCAATGAGATTGCTGGGAATATAAGATAAGCCTTTCCTAAGCAAGGTTTCACTATCCGGCTCTAAATCTTTTTGACTAAGATTGAATACCGGTATAGTGTATTGTTGCAGATACATTAAAATGGGGAAACAGAAAATTTGAATTGAAAGACATGACTAAATGTAGATATTCCAATATTGTATATCTCATATGTTGCCCATGTGGCTTAGGATATATTGGAGAAACAGGACGACACTACGGTTGACTGAACATAAATTGAATATAAGAAATAGAAGAGAAGGAGCTCCATTAGTACAACATTGGGTGCTCATGAAACACACAGAGGCTGATTTGACCTGGACGATATTAGAAAAGGTTGAATGTACTCAAGGTATTGACATTAACAAAATGAGGAGAAAAAGAGAAGTGTTCTGGATTTTTACAATGGACACAATGAAACAAGGATTGAACAAATCTATCCTATGGGAAAATGCCATCATATAAGGATAAGAGCATATGTTGGTCAGTACATCCTGGTAGGGTCCCGTATTTGCGAGTGTAATCTTCGTGATTCCTAGGTTGATATTATCTAGTCCTCCAGATCCTGAGGACAGTAGTGACGTAGCTTGGGATGGCGATTGAGCCGCCTACTTGTCTAGGGTGTATTTTCATCTATCTCGGTCTGCATACAGAGATTAGGTAATATTTTGTCTCAGCTTATTGTCTGGAAGGATATAGTTACCTTAGGTTGTGGTTACTTACCTTCTAGTCCTTTGCCTCATGATACCTCACAGTGTTCCTTTACCAGTGCACGACCAGAAGAGCTCCGTACTACGTTATCATGATAATCTATAGATATTTATTATATACTCTTTTATACTGTATTTTATATTTTTGATGAGTCTCTCTGAGAGTTTATAGTGCAATCATTCGATATAGGATGAGTGCCATTTTAAAATGGCGGACCCTTTTCACCGTATTTCACCATTGTGAATCGAGCTGATATGTCTAGCTCGGCAGCTCCAATCACATGACTCTGTGACCCGGAATCGTAGCCTCTTGTAAGGTGATAAATATAAATAGATCTTCCCGCTGAGGGAAAGCTAGATCTGCTATCCGGCGGTTTGATGAGAATCATATGGGCGTCACGGGCACAATATGTAGGTAAGTCTGGCTCCACAACATGTGTTTTAAAGCCCTATTGCAGGAGTATTTTTGCCTCATTGGGTGAACTTGAGTGCATAACATCGTTTGTTTGTTGGACCTTTCGGTACTTTCTTGCGTGTATATCCTAGTTGTTATCACAGGTCGGGCAGGCCTTTTGTTGAGGTACCTCCAACTTTGGCTCTAAAGAATTGGTAGGACAATATCGGTTTAGCGCAAAATATGAGTAGGGACCATGAGACATGTATTTTAGACGAGACGCAGCACAAGAATGTGTTAAGTGAGAATGAGCAGAGGAACATGCATTGCGTATATAGTATTTTATCCACACCTTTGTTGTCTTTCCTTACGGTAGGGTAGCGCGTATAGGAAGTTTTTGAACTGTGTAATAATCTCCCCATCTGGAGTGGAGATTTTCAACTACCATGACTAAGTATTATTACCATTTTTGTAGCATAGAGTTTTCGAGGTATATGCATAACTCTTATTAGTGTTAATTCAATATTGTTATCGTCTACAGATTTCTGATCTTGGGCCATCACATGTGGAAGTACGAGCAGACAAACCTATAAGGTTTTTGACATTACCTCGAGGATTGGAGACTCAGAGGGATCAAACAGGTATGGACACACTAGGGTTCCGGACTGGTATCAGGCACAATACATGCTGTTACTTTGAAAGATTATAGCTGCACTTTCTATGTTTTTTACAGCTCTATGTCGGATGATACCCACTATGGTGGGATGCCTACAGCTTATAGGTCTGGATGAGCTATAAATAATATGTCTATATGTAAGTACTCCTGTCTAGTAACTAGGGGCATGGGCTTTAACTCACAGTAAACTAACTGGATCATAACACTAATCGAAGTGTGGTCTATCACATTATTCATTTACCAGATTTCAGTTATATATACTTTAGCCACCCATGGGAGCATGCAATGCATGTGGTATGGCAAGGAACTATGTTTTCACTTTCTTTTTTCGCACTTTTTTCTTTTTACTTTTTGTTGTAGTGTGCTCTATGCTATTTCTTTGCTGTATTTTGTCCTCATCTTTTGAGCGCTATATATTTATATATATGTCTGTTGTTATTGTTTTTGCATGTTTAGGTGTTCAAGAAAGATATCAGAATATTATGCTAGAGTGGAGAAGTATAGAACTACAAGTCACCTCTATAATCGTTCTTTAATGAAACCTCTGGAATTGGACAGCCCTGAAGAAGGTGTTTCTATGGGAACTCCATACACCAAAACGCGTGTTGGCGTATCCAATCCATATTGTATCTATTAGTGGCGTACACCATCCATATTGAACTTATAAGTCAGCACATGTATGAACCCTATATAAACTGATTGTAAGTGTCTGCATATTGTACATAGATTTACATTTTAGCTGACTCTATAAATATTGAAATCAATGGACTAGGAGATAATTTAGAGCCACCTCAGGATAGATTGCAGATCATTTAGTATCCACTGTTGTCATCATCAATTTCTATGTATGTTGTATTTAGGCCCCCCTATTCTTGGGGAGTGAGTGGTTTTGCATGTGTATGAGTTGGTATGATTGAAGTATTTTCAGGTGAGAGTGTGTAGTGTATTTCTGTTTTTTATGTTTCAGATGATAGGAGAGGCTTCCTTTTTGTAGTTTTGTATTATTTTGCTCAATATATTTATGACTTTATAATATTTATGAAAATATGATAGACTGTATCTATGATAACAAAAAAAAGATTGTATTTATGGTTAGATTTCAATAAAGTTAATTTTGTATATTTATAAATAAGGCTCGAGAGGTATGTATCAGTATACCTAAATTATATAGTTTGGTTTTGTACATTATATTTAAATAAGAGACTGTTGAGGTGGCCTATTGCTTGTTTATAGTAGATATATCCCCCTGGAGGGGGCACTTTCTGAGTTACAGGGACCCTCTTGTTTCATGTGGTTAATGTTGCATTGTTGTAAGAAGGTGCTGTAAACCAACCTAGGTGTGGCTGATCAAGACTACGGCACCTGCATTCAGAAAGCTTGATAGAAAATTGCAGGCATTGAGTGCCAGTGTCCGATCAGCCAAAAAGAGGTTGAATAAGGTGGGTGCCGGGACATACCCCTGCTTGAGCCCCTTGTTTGTTGGTATTCATCTTAAAAGAAGTGAACCGTCGCCGAGCTTTACCTGCACCAATGTATCAGTATAGAATGCTACTAAAAGGTCCAGCAGATTACTGGGGATCCCCCAATGTGGCAGTTTGCTCCAGAGCTTGCCACAATTTACATGACCGAAAGCTGCTTTGAAATCGATAAAGCAAAGATGTAACTGCAGGTTAAATGCTCTGATCTTGTTGACTAGCAGTGACAGGGCCATGATGTTTATTATTGTGCAGCATGACTTTGAGAAACCAGTTTGGTTAGGCAGTATTTTTGGTATCTCAGTGGCCCACGTCAGGAACTCATCTAAAAATGTCCCTGCAAAGTATTTTGCCTCATTGTCTATGAGGGCTACTAGCCGATAGCTTTTGGGAAAGGACTTGTCACCACTTTTAAATATAGGAGAAAATATAGAACCCCTCCAAGAGGTTGGAATTGCCCCAGATTTCCTTATTTGAGCAAAAAGTGGTAGAAATGCATTTGCCCAGAATTTAACATCATGTTTATATATTGCAGGTGGAATCCCGTTGGGACCCAGTGCCCCTATTTTCTGCCTTTGCTGATTTGTTGTTTGATTGTTGGAAGGTCGGCTGTCTATGGCGGATCATGGTTCACACCTAATTTCATAGAAGGAGGTGCTGAGAAGTTGCCTTCTGCAAAAGGGCTGCTCTGAATGATTCCCCTTGGTTGTATATTCATTGGTTGGCCCTGAGTTTGTGGGCAATGGGCCTGCTGAAAGTGGTCACCAAGATACCTTACCCAGTCCTCTTCTGGAATATGGGAGGTCATGCCCCCATGTAAAGGATGGGTAAGTCTGTTGATCGTCCCCCAAAACCTAGAAGTATTATTCTACTTCATATCCAGAAAGACCTTTGCACAAACCTCTTCTTCTCACAATCTAATAATAGCCCACTTTAATTTTTTTAGTTGAGATTTTCTTTGCCATAGGAGTGTCTGCAGAGCAATGTCCTCTGCATTTTGATGGAGGGACCTTAGAATTGGATTTATCACTTTTTTAAGTCCTTGATTTGAGGCCATTGCCCCTTTATGATGCTTCCCAGCTCATTGATGGAAAGGTAGGCTTTGGGTTTCAACTGTACTTTGTGTGACTCTGCCAGGGCGCTAGTGAATACTTCCTATCCCTTAATTAAACTTATTGATGGAGACTTCTGTGCTGAAAAAATAGATGTGCTGACTGTAAAAGGGCCCGATGGTTGACTGGGCATATTTGATCCTCTTGTAATTAGTTGTGTAAATCAACCCAGGTCCCCCTGTGTCAGTTTGAATATGGGTCTGATTGTCTTAAGCAAGAGTTCTTGAGGGTGATGGTCGCTGTCCCCCTTGTCACCTAGTGAAAAAGACACAACCCGATTGAACAGTGTGAGGGAAATAAAGGTGTAATCTGTTGTTGAATAAGCTGTGAGGAGTAGTAAGAGGCCTCTGGGGGATTATCTTCAGGAAACCTACCACTAGTGGCCCTTAAGTTGAGATGCTTTAGGTCATCCAATAGGCACCTGCTGGTTTTAGTTGAGTGACTCTGGGAGATTGCACCTTGGGGTGGAATGTCCCGAAACGAAGTTTCTGCCACAAGTGCTTTTTCCGTGGGGGCACTTAGTAGGAATAGATTGAAATCTCCTGTTGGGATAAAGTCACCTGTTTCTTCCTCTCTTGCATATATCACCAGCTGTTCCGTGAGGTGGCGTGCCATCTTAGCCTTGTGTTATCGGTTAATGTAAACATTGACAATAATTAATTTGGAGGGCCGGTTCTGAAAAGTGGTGGTTATTATTATTGAGTTAACTGAAGGGGACACACCAGGGCTGTACAAGCAATTGAAACGTAGGTTGCCAGGCCACCTTATAAGTGGCCGTTCTGTGCCCCCCTGCCGGCTGGAGTACAGGGGCATAACCCTGCAGATGTATTGGTTCCACAAGCCAGGTTTCCAGTAAGGCTATTATATCAAAAGTGTTTAAGTAGCAAAGAAAGTCCTGATCTGCAACCTTACTGGCAAGGCCATTAATGTTCAGGAGCACAATCGTAGTTGATTAGACCTTGACGCTGGGGCTGCTGCTCTTCCCTGGTTGAGTCATTGGCTTCCTAGTTGGCAGGTGATTGTTCTAGTGATCCGCCTATGCTCATTATATGGAGAAAAAGAGTTGATTGTTCCCTTAGGGGGCCCGTTAACAGCCTGAGATGGCTTTGTCTTGTTAGAGTAGTAGCCCCTTGCACCTTTAAGGACAGAAGTGGTAATTTTGTTTGAGCTTGTCAAGTGGGTACCCCTCCCCCCTGTAAGCAAGGGGGTGGGGTAATCAGGCTCCTTAAGAGGTGATATATGGATTCCGCATAATTTAAATGCGGAGCTTTCTGACAGAACTTTCAAGGCTATATTGGAAGTTCTCTTTGCAAGACTTCGAGGTCAAAAAATTCAATCAACATCAGATCAGTTGAAGACAAACCTGACAGAGATGGGATATATTTCAACAGACAAAATATGTTACCTCTTTCCAGGGTATCATGGGTTCCTTTAGACTAATACTCAGGCCTGAAAATAAAGGTACTTGTGTTGAATAGTGAATTCTCCTCCACTTGACTGTAGTCTGTTGTAGGACTAAAGTGGCAGCTGGTCGCATTGTACCCACTAGGTAATATCAGAGGCAATGCATCCGGTTTGTTTCTGCTCAGTTTTGACCTGTTTGTTGATCAAACGCTGAGTCACACCTCTGTGTGACTCCGTGCCAAGCGCATGTTCAGTGAGCAGAATTTGTGCCATCACTTTGGGTCCTCGTTGGTATGGCGGTAATTCTGTGAAATTTGTAAAGCTTGCATCCTTACAACCCTGCTCTACACAAGGGGCTGTGACTACTAGCCGGCAACTCCTAGAAAGTTCTGCTCACAGACCCTGATTATCCCCTTGCCTGGTTGTACCAGAAACTTGCGGAAAAAGAACCGTCATGGCCATCCTTTGTTCCACCGAGTTCCAGGGTCGTCGTCTCTGATGGATTTGTTTTGTTCACAAGGCAGGTGTAAGTGATCGCCTGGGACCTGAGACCTATTTTAGAAGCGGCATGGACAGTCTGACTGCAAAGTCCTTCGGCGTCCGGTGCTTATTCCAAAGTTTGGACCAATATTCAGAGTTTGTAGTTGTTCTTTGGCCTGTTAAAGATTATCATTATGATTTAGCGCAGGCTTCCTATTCCAAGACCTGCATCTGTAAGGCTTTGTCTCCTATCCTGGCAGTAACCATTATAGAAAAGTCCTTCATTATTAGGGCCAGTGGAGAAAAGGTTATAGGACACAACTGGCCTTGGAAAACGACCAATCTCTAAAGCAAAAATTCAATTATATAGCACTATCGCTCCCGCCTATGTGATTTTTGAGTGTGCAGTATATAACATCAAGGTGTTGCCAAAAAATACATCCTCTACACAAAGGCCAATGTACCTTTGTGGCTAATCCTTTAGACCTTTGCTTTTTCTTCTAATAGTAGTAAAACCATAGTGAAAAAGATGTTAACGTGTAGTTCTATGACGAGGCAAATCTGAAAGCAAAAGATTTATTGGAGAAATTACGAGAACTTTACTTCCAGCCTTCACATACCCTCGCTCATAAGAAGCGGCATAATCTGGACTGGCTGATGGCGCACACTTCTGCATTGGACAATAAAACAGTGTAAGGCTAAAACTTCAAAGAAACCCCTATGAGACCACCAAAAAGAAGACAATAAACGTCTGACAGAATACAAGTCAGATTTTGGTAAGAGAATTACAGGTGCAGGGCGCTATGAAAGGCTTGAGGTTTGACTCTGCTCTAAGGTTTCAGGGTAGAGCATTCAACAAAATCTGTAGCCTTGATCTTCCAGGAAAGCGCTTTCCTTAATGCAGGTGTGTTCTGATGTCGGACTGCAACTGCAAGAAAAAAATAAAATATGAGCGTCCACAGGGAGATATTGTGCTTATTACAATCCAATAATGCATCGCAATATTTCCCCTGTAATTACGTATTTCCTTCGCAGTTTCAAGCCTGTAACGTCCGAGCAAACACGTTTTTTTATTGCGAAACCCTGAACGTTGATTGCACAGTGCCACCTGTCATTGGTATCCCGCATGACTTCTAGTCTGCGCACATGACCACCTACCTCCTTGTTAAACAACATAACGTCAGCTGCTGACAGAAGAGGTAGAAGGATTAAGGGACGACTGGGCAAGCTCCCGTCTTCCAGACTGCGTCGACGCAGAGAGCCTGAGGGGGAAAGCCACGGCGCGCGCAGCATAAGATGCCCAAGACGTCTCGCGCACAAAGGAAAGCAGACGTAATTGATCGACTTTAATGGCGCTAACCCTATAAAAGAGAGCTCGGCGCGAGGGGTTAACTGCTCACCTGGGGCTGCAGCTAGAAAGAGGTTGTGGGATTTATTGCAGCTCGGTACTTACATCACAATCGAGCAACTTCTTTAGGGATTTCATAATGTGAGGTCCACCTTTCAGTGTATCAAATATATTGTTAACAAGCATTGGCAATGTCAATAGATCTGCCATATGAATGCGCTGTCAGGCTGAGGCCAGACCTAAAAATCCAGCTGGTTTGTTGCTAGAAGGACACGCCATAAATTTGCTAGTTATCGAAGACAGCCTATTAATATTGCACTGCCATGTGTGTGCCCAGGAAAGATCAATCTCAGGGAGCTAGATAAATAAAATGATCACATCTGTGTGGAGAGCAAACAATCTCTTTGTGGTAGCACTCGTCATCCAAATCAAACCATGTACTGCTGAATTCCTACATGTGGGTGGAGCCAGCGCCCCTCTCCTGCTGATATAATTTCCTGGCAACAGCTGCAATGTCAGGCCAGACCATAAAAAACATAGCATGGCATGGACTTCAGAGGTAGACAGGCGTTGCATTGCTTCCCATAGCTTGCCATTTAATATACTTGCCACTGCATTTGCTATCACTTTTTAGGACAAACGCGCAAGCTCTTTGACCTGTTGTAAGTATTGTGAACATTTAACTACGCCCACTACATGCCAATCACTTTCACCTGTTCCTGGGCTCGCTTTTCAAAAACCCTTTGTTATCATTGGTAAATGCTTTACGTTTGTCCCTCCTTCGGGCGGTTTTGTTACCACCTTGCAGACGGCCCCTGTTACATGCATACGTTTGTCTGTGAGCAAATTTATTTTTCCTTTTGTGTCTCTCCTTCATGCTCATAGTGGCCATAGTGCTTTGAATCAGCTTGCTTACGCCAACTAATGTTTTACACTTAATTTTCAATTTAAGTGGCAAGAAAAGTCCAGTTAGGAATTTACAACACAAATAGCTCTAACTGGAGCAAATGCAAGACACATTGCATTGCAAATGCTTGCTTAAGGTTGAAGAATTCAGCTGCAGAAACCAAAGGTAAAAGGCACATATTCACTTTCTATTGTTTTCTTACCTTGCTCTTCCTCCTGTTGCCTCAGCAGAAAATGAGAGGCTTTTGATCTATCAAAAGTGGCACAAGAGGTCAGCCTTGTAATGTGATCCATAGTCAAAATATGCACTGTGTGTCTTCCATTGCCCATGCTATTTTGGAAATTGGCATATAGAGGTGAATGGTAAGAAGCCCATGGTCGACATGGGTGTGTGAGAGAAGCAGAGTGCTGACTGCCTCCTGGAGAGTGATAGTATATAACCTGAGCTACTACCTGGGCCTGAGTCCTGGCCTGGGATTCACCAGCTGTGCTCACCAAGATACAGACTACAAACCAGCCTCCTAGTGTGGTGCGGCCAACTCTAGAAAAATAGAGCACAGAGGAGAGCGGGTCAGCACAAAGTCCAGACTCTGAGTAGAAGCCTCTGCTGGAGCCTACACCTTTGCTCCAGTTGGAGAGGGGATCGAGCATCCAGAAGCAGATAAGGTGTTGGAGTCTGTGTCCCTGTCAAAGCTGTAGGAACTGCTTGCTTCAGAAGGACTGCCCAGGAGGAGTTCTATAAGGCACAAGCTGTGTATCCTATACTTGTAGACCTCAGGAAGATTGTCCAACCTCACGCCTGCACTGTGTAGTCACAAAGCACCAAGTGGTTTGTGAAAATGGACAACTATACAGTGACCCCGCAGACCCAGAGTGAAAGCCAGCAAAAGGCTGGAGGTTCCTCTGGTGCACAGGAATTTCCTGTTGCACTTAGTCCATGAAATACTCTTAGTGGGCCACCTGGGCATCCAAAAGGCCAGAGACAGCTTAGCACCTATGTTCTACTGATTAGGTGGTGGCCAGGATGGGGAAATATTGTGATGGACCTGCCTGGCCTGGCAGGACAACAGCAAGTTTGGTGGCCACAGCAAAGCACGTTTTGTGCCCCCTCTCCCCTTGTGGTTGATATAATTGGTGCCTTTGACCATGGACGTCATTTAGGGTTTGCCCGGGTCGCAGCTGTGACCTCTGGTCTTTAGCTTGCGACCCCTGGCTTGTTGCTTGTGACCCCTGGTTTCATCAAGGGGATAAGGCAAATCCACAGGAGGCTGTAGACCCCGGATGTCAGTCACAGTGTCCCACGGGGTTGCATCACTGCTTACAGCACAGTTTTAAAAGTTCAATGCTGTCTGGGGTTTCATTCGTGAGTTAGCTGGCTTTAAAGCGCGTACTCTGCAGCATCGGCAACATTTGCGGTAATTTAACCACTCAGGCGTCAAAAATCAAACTGTGAGGAAAGACGAAGGTTAGCAAAGGTAGGACCTGCTGTTTCAATCTAGAAACAAACATGTCTGTGCCAATAAAAAGCCTAGATTCCAGAGAGCTGGCATTTTACTGTATGCTCGGTACCTGCATTTTGTCCTTGCACTGACTGACACCGAAGGCAATGTTTTTTATACAAGTCAGAACAACCCCCCTCCCAAAAATAATATGATTTAATTTTGCCTGTTAAAGCAGCATGTATTTGTAATTTTGCTTGGAGACGACTGGAAATTGATTTGTTTACTGAATAACCGAATCAGATAGGCTGCTGCTGTCACTAGTATGGAACAGTATCAATGCACAATAACTTGGACGCCTTTTTCTTTAAAAAAAGTGACATTTCCTTAAATGATGAAAAGCTAGTTTGATTTTGATTTTTTTTTGTTTGTTTTGATCCCTGTGAGAGCCTTTGCTTATTGGGATTTGGGTACAGCGTCAAAATGAAACGCTATGGAGCATTTCGATTAAGTAAGTGACATAAATACGTATCTATTCACCAGTTTTGTAAGGGGCCGTGCAGAATGGTGGAAAGGGATGCATCTGTCCATAGGTGCACTATTCACACCGCCAAGAACTGAATTAAAGTATAAACAATATGTGAATGCTCTGCAAAGCTCTCAAATTGCCCCATGACTTGCATGAGTAATTCGCCCAGTCATGATGTTGTGTTTTACTTTGATACCTCTGCTTCTGCATTTAAAATGGGGAAAGTATAGCTACTAGTGCCAGAAGGCTGAGATAAAAGCAGGACTTAATGCGCTTCTAGCCCCAGACAACGTCTCCATAGTCCCAATTTCAACAGCTCCAAGTTTTCCAGAAGCTACGAGTGTAAATCTTTTATGTGTGCGGTTTTCTAGTTCTTCACATGAGCTATTCATCTATTTAGGTCAAATTAGAGGCATGTTTGAGCACTGTGAAACTCAACAGTTCTGGAGTTCTGTTTTTTTTGGCCCGTATGTATGTTAAAATCACGAAATAATTTGACAGCTCTTCAGTATATTAAAAGAAGTGAGCCATAACTTTTTGGCGATGGAAGCTGCCGATACGAGCAGCCCTACCCATAAAACCATGTCATTCATAGGCGGGGAATTAGCAGTTACCAGTTGTAAAGGGCCCGTTCACGTCAATGCTTAGATTTACATTTCTGCCTCTAAGTTGAGGTTGAGAATGCTTTCCACTCTTTGCTCGCTCCCATGCAGAAACTAGATCAGAATTGCTATAGGGGAACTGAAGTTGCATCAGGTGCGCATTCCAATGCATTTCTCAGTGAATCAGAATTGTGCTAGTTTCTACACTTGCCAGATCCATTGCACACCCTATGATTACATATTTTTTTGTGGGGGTAAGGTTTGTGTGCACAAATTCCATATTGCTCTTGTGTAAATCATGTTGCTAATATGCACATGTGCAAAATGAAACCTTTTTTCAAATCTACAGTAGCGTGGATCGACTAAGGAGAGTCTAGAGACACCAGGTAAGGGGGGGGGGGGCATACGGAGACAAGAGCAATCAGTACACACAAGAGATAGAGGAATCTGTACAATGGCTATAGGGTACTTTGTGTTCACAGATGAAAGGGCACTGGGTGCATATATGCACATAGATGAGATGGGGTTAGATTCGCCTAAAAAAGGAGTGCAAATTGACCATAGAGTCATTGGTGCTTACAGGTTAGCAGGAGTTATATACAGTTAAGTGGGGTGAGAGGGAGTAGTTGTCGCCAAAAAACTCAGAATGATCAATTCAAGTCTGACTTGGTTTGGCGTGGCTCTGTGCAAACAGGTTACAAAGGCTTAATGCACACACGTCAGAGCCATCAGGACACCTAATTAAACACTAGGCATGTTGAGGTGAGGGAATTATAGTTGCAGACAGGTGAGTAGTGTTAGGTGAATGCAGGTGACAGAATTAGCTACACACAAGTAAGAAAGATTTATGCACACACAGGTGAGATGAGGCTAGGTGCACACAGGTGAGATTATGGCCTACAGACACACACTTGAGAATTGGACAGTACATATTCAATGTTAATATATGGCTTAGTGAACACAGGTGTAGGAGAAATATGTGCACATAAGGGAAAAGAGAATAGGTTCGCATATGTGGGACGTAGCTAAATGCATACAGGTTTAACATAAACAATGTCTTCTATCAATTGGCACCTATTAATGAAGTGAAAATACCTATTTCAGTTTGTTTATTGCTCATCATACATCGCTGACAAAATTAGTGTATAAAAAGGGTGTCCAACACAGGTGTAGGTAGGCAGTATCCATACCAGATTTTTATGATGGCTTCATAAAATACATTTACATGGAATTAATCCAAATGCAGCATAGAGTCAATGGTTATCCTGAACGTTTGGTATGGATCAGATTCTCCAATATCTCCTAAGTTGGAAACTCCTAGTGTGTGTGTGTGTGTATATATATATACAAATCATTATTAACATTCCTATGTTAGGTAGGTGTCACACAATTTAGTTAATAAACCAAACCTGCTCTTCCCACAATAAGCACTCACATTCCCCGTGCCTGCAGGAAATAGTGACACAAGAATGGCAAAGGCTTGGAAATTGGATGTGAAATTAGTATTTGCTCTTTTGGTGGGCATATGTCACCCAGAGTTGAGTCTGTGTAGTCTGTGTGCAGACCTGGTCTGATAAGGAGAGCCTACACACCTGTGGTAGGCAAAGTCAGCTGTATTTAATGATTAGGCTCTTCTGGTACAGTACTGGTCACTAAGGGAAGTGTCTTTTGGTTTAGTCTTGGTATCTATTGGTTTAGTCTTTGCATATGGAGATCCCCTCTTTACTTTAGAGCAGGGGTCTCCAACCTTTTGTGTAGTAAGAGCTACTTATGTTCAATGAAAATCATCACAAGCTACTATTATTACAAGTGTTGTAATAGTGGCCATATCATACAAGATTACATTAGTGGCTACCATATGCAAGATTACCAGCAGTGATGACCTCAGTGCATCAGGCTGGGTTGCCAGCACTTATGTAAAAAAGGCTTCATCAGTTTGGAATGTTTGTGTGTAGGTAACACATGCCAGCCACAATTGCAGTGCCCCTGGCGTGAAAGTAGTAATATTAGTAATGTCTCCCCACATGATCTATCACTTAAAAATCAGCTTTAAGTATATTTTGGAAATTCAACCATGTTTCTTCAAACATCAGCTTAGGAGTTCTGCAAATACACACATTTTAGCCTTGAATACACAATATTGGCATGCAAACATTAATTAATCGAAGCCATAGGTTGTGATTTAATAGGCTGAGCTGCACAAGGGAAAGCTGCTTACAGGAAGCTGGAGAGCTTCCAGTAGCTCATGAGCTACTGGTTGGAGAAGCCTTCGTTAGAGGCTGTTTGTGTGGATTAGAGGCAATGTCTAGGCTTAATGGTCATGCTTAGCAAATTACAGCTGGACCTAGGAATTGAAGTCTGTGACTAGGCATTTGAAGCTATATCTATTTACTAATATGATTACTGTAGCTGACCTATGAATATTTTCCAAGGTCTATGATGGCTGTGCTCCTGGTGTTATGTGGTTGCACACTTGGCACTCAGTATGGGGTCGATAACCAAAATGTTCTTTCATCTACTTTAGTATCCTTTTTTCATTGCTAATTTTTTAAGTGTAGTGTAGTGACTTCCGGTAATTCCAAAATGGCCAAAGGAAAAGTCACACTATTTCCTGTGATATCACTGGGGTCAAAGATCATTTGATGTCACTTCCTGTGATGTAATCTCAGGTTTAAAGAGCACATGGTGTCACTTCCGCTACCCCTGGCATTTTGGTGAATCGATTTCCATGTTCTTGTCCCTCCCCTATCATCAGGCATTCTTATTCTGGTGAATCATGCCCCCATATATCCAGAGGCAGTGGTCTTGAGGAGAACGGTGTTATGATCTGGTTTGATTGGTTGGTACAGCGTGACACCTCTGGCTTACATTCTGGAATCTGAGTTGGAGAATCATTGGGTAGTCCAGCTGGGAATCAGAGTTGGCTGGATGTGGGATGTTGGTGATGGAAGACAAGAACTGCAATAAACTATTTCTGGTGCACTTACCTGTTGCAGTGTGTTCCTTGAATAGCAAAAGTAACACTTGACGATGAGAAGCATGTGCTGAATGAACATTAGGAAATGTAATCCACTCTAGCAAGTTCCTTTGTGCTACCAAGGGTTTTTTGGGGCACTGGGTTCATCATTTTACACATTCTGTGGTTTTCTGCAACCTTCGGTGGTTATTCTGTGAAGCTTGGTTGTCGTTATACTTTGAATCACTTCGTGAAAAGGACGCAAGAGTTGGAAGAACAGGGAGCGCATGAGTAACCTTCCCTTTTACAACAGCAATACACGCAACTTGCACATAACATCATCCTTGAATTGGCATGTCTACATGCATTACATGCCCCCATTTTGGGTCAGTATCGTCCGCAGGATATGTGCAATTACAAATGGTGTGTGCACATAACGTCAATTTTGGCCCGGCCATTTGAATCTGGAAAACCTTTATTGACCTGGAAATGGTGAGCAAAAATGTTAAACTCCGATTTGATTGCTATAGGTGGAGAGAAATGTTCCCCAGTATATAAGCAAGGTATTTTACTGCATAACTTAGAAATTGAAGGAAGGGTCATATATAAAAGTCTAGATGATGTTCCTATTGGACAAGGTGACGGTGAACCTGCTGATATATAAGAAATGCAAGTAAATATGTTAGAGCTGCATTTTGGTACTCAATTTAATATAGTTATGGAAAGGCACAAATTCTACTCACAGAACCAAGGTAAAATGGAAAAGATGTCCATTTATGTGGCCACCCTGAAGAAATTTAACATACTCACTTATTAGCACTCAATTAGTGAGGGTCACAAACATTCCTAAGGTTTTAGAGAAACTCTCTACAACAATTCCACATTTAAAGGAAGCTATCTCAATTATTGAGAGCATCAAACATAGCTCTGGGTGGGTCCAGGAAATGTGAAGTGATGAACTGAGGTGTCAGAAATAACTAGGGTAGATGAGAGAAACTGTGATGCTACATTAAAAGGAAATAAATCTGGTTCTGATGTGCAAAACCATGCGTAAGGGAAATTTAAATGTTGTCATTGTGGGACCTCTAACCACAATTCTAATAGTCCGAGCTGGTATGCAAGATCATCCACTTGCAACAAGTGTGGATGGAAGGGTCACTATGCATAGGTATGTAAAGATCAAACAGAGAAAGCAGTATCTGATATAGAAATGGTCCAACAAGTACAAGAATTGCAAGATGGGTTGAACCACATTTTTTCAAAGTGGCACATGTTTCTGACAAAGGACCTGAGTGTGACATAGGTGGAATAAGTATGCCAAAGTATAAACTACTATTGGAGGTAAAGAGGTAGATGTATTAGCTGATTCTAGCTCTCCCTATACTTTGATGGGAGACAAAAACTAGGAAACTATCTTTGGGAATGAGGGTGTCACTTTGCTAAAGCGCAATATAAATCCTGTGCTACAGTCAACCTGGTGGGTTATGTTCCCATGGATATAAAGATCAAGAGGAGAGAAACTGCTGGTAGGCGAAGAGGGGTGACAATCTTGTGGGGTGGTGACATCAACAAGATTTGGGTATCATTTTCAATCTTAACTCACCTGATTAGGTTATGACAATTGCACATGTGATTGAGGATGGTGACATAATTGATTGGTACCCCAATGTGTTTCACAACAAACTTGGGTTACTGCAAGGGTGCATACATCAGACCATTATGAAAAAGGAGTCAAGGGCAGTGGTTCATAAGATATGCAAAGTTCCCAATACAATGATGCTACCATTAAAGGAAGAGTTGAAGAGATTGAAAAGTTTGAGAGTGATTGAAGAAACTGACTCTTCATAGTGGTTGGCGCCAGTTATAGTGGCACCTAAAGATGGTGGGAAGAACATCCATGTGTCTGTAGACCTACGTGACCTGAACAAAAACATATGGATAGATAGGCAGCCCCTACCCAACATTGCAGAAGAATTGTCACTAGTTAAAGGGGCACAGTTATTCAGTGTCTTGAATTTGTCTTCTGCATACCACCAACTATTGCTATATGAGGACTCAAGACATTTGACATCTTTTGTCACTTCGCCTGGTCCTTTCAATTTCATCCAAAATTCCTTTTGGATAGGCTTCGGCCGCAGCCTGTTTCCAGCGCATATTGAAGAAGGTGCTTGGGGGTATGGAACAGATTTTATTTCTCCAGGATGATATTCTGGTATATTGCAAGGACAGAGTTGACCATGATAAAATCTTGGCGTGAGTAATATTGAGATTGCAAGTAAGTGGATTAACGATAAAGAGAGAGTAATGTCATTTCAGAGTGAGTACAGTCATGTACGTGGGACATGCCATTCCAGGAGAAGGCATTAGTAGTAAACTGGATTTTGTAGAATCTATGGCTAGGTGCCAGTTCCTGGAAACAAGAAGCAGTTTAGGTCATTTTTGGGACTTACTGAGTATTATTCTAAGTTTATTACGGATTTTGCTTCATTCATTTTTCGCATTAGGAAGCTTCTTAAAAAACGGGAAATATTTGAGCGAAATAATTAATGCCGGTCTTCTTTTGAGTTAGTTAAGGGGCAAATTTGTAAGATACCGACCTTGGGACATTTTGATGTTTGCAAAAGAACTATTGTGACAACAGATACTAGTCTGGATGGGCTGGGAGCAGTGCTAGCACAAGCTGATTTTTGGAAGGAGAAACTAATGGCATTTGCATTGAGAACTATTAAAGGGGCAGAATATCCCTACTCTGTGATTGAAAGAGAGGCTTTGGGTGCACATGGGCAATACAACACTTTAAATTCTACTAGTAGGGGATACCTTTTGTGGTAAAGAGTGATCACAAGCCTCTGGTGCATTTGTTTTCTTTTATGGGTAGTGAGCGTGCCACACCATGGCTAAATAGATGGATTGAAGGAGTAAGGGAGTTTAACTCTGAGGTGAGGTATGTCAAGGATTCCCAAAACAAAGTGACAGATATTTTGTCGAAATTGCCAGCAGGGACCATTGAGGTTAGAAATTGAGAAGAACAGGTGATATCCTGGTTTGGTCATGGTGTCATTAATGATGCACTTTATGGTAGAGTCAATAAATGTGTACCTGAATAAGGAAATTGAACGAGGATAAGAGACAGTATGGAGCTGTAAAGGATAAGTTATATTTGGAAGGGGGTGATTTGAGTATATGTGGAAAGAAGGTTCCACTAGAAGGTGTGAAGCTGAAGTTAGTGTGTCTGGCACATGAAGGACACATGGGAAGGAATGTGATGAAGACCAGTCTGAGGGTACTCTATTGGTGACCAGGTATGGACAGGTTGGTGGAGGAAGTGGTGAGACATTGTGTTTTGTGTGCACAAGCAGATAAGGGAAAAATTGTCAGGCAAGTGCCTCTCGCACCTATAGAAGTTCCTACAGGGCCAGGGCAGAAATTCAGGAATAGATATTGTAGGGCCATTGCAGCAGCGGAGAGATGTGTAATTATTTTAGTAGACTACCCTGCCAAAGTGAAAGAGTATCAACATAGATACGAGAAGCATTTTGATAATTTGCATTGGGGGGTAGGAGAAGTGTTTGGTTTGAGGGTGATATGGTGTATGTTCAGAAACCTAGGATTGTGAAGAAAGGGGATTCCAATTTTATTGGTCCTTATATGATCAAGAAGGTAAAGAGGAATGTTGTGGTACTAGAGTCCGGTGATGTGTTGAAAATAGTAAGACTGTTCAAATCTGCACATGATGCTGGTAAATGTTCTAACAATCGTTCTTTTGCATATGTGCCTGTTCAGGAAGAAGTGGGAGTTGGGAGAGAGTTTTGCAAAAGAAGGATATATCGCAAAGCTGGGTAGTTGAAAGATTTTATATGATTACTTTATTGTAATTGTATATCAGGTTTTGTAAAGGAGTATACCCCTACTCCATTTGTGGTTATTATTCTTTATAGTAGGGTTTATTCAAGTTATATGAATATATGAGAGTTTCTAAAATGTAATAAATGGAATGAGAAATTGTTAAGGTTACCCTCAAATGATGCTGTTGCCATGACATTTGTGTGTATACTTATGTATTTTTTTTTTTTTTTTTATTAATAATGGAACGCCTTATTCTGTTACATATTTTGGTAGTGACAGGATGATCTGGTTCGATTAGTTGGGGCAGCATGACAAGCCTAGGTTGCATTCTGGAATCTGATTTGGAGCGTCACTGGGGAGTTGAGATGGGAAGCAGTGTTGGCTGAATGTGGATTGTTGGTGATGGAAGACAAGAAGTGCAATAACCCATCTCTGGTGCACTTACCTGTTGCAATGTGTTTATTGAACAGTGTGCGTAGCACACTGCTGCCTAGGTGGTAGCATGGGCTCTTGAAGGGATCTTTTTTTCTGAGTTGGATTCCATCAGCCCATTGTTTCAGACAGGGGAACCAACTTAATCTACTTTTATGTGAAGGCAACATGGGAAGAAGTAGATACCACTTACCAATTTTCATAGCATATCACAGCCAGACTAATGGTTTGGTGGAACATCTCAATAAGACCTTAAAAAGAATGATGACTCTGTCTGATTCACTCAAGGGGAAGTGTGATCTCCTCTTGCCAAGTCTCATACAGGGTGATACCATAGAAAGTAGCACATATCAGTCCCTTTTAACTTATTTTTGGACATCCTGTTTGAGGTCCCCGACTTTGGTTCAGAAGGTTTGGGAGGGTTGAAAGGGTAACTCTAAAACCCCTAACCATGGTCAGGTATACACCTGAACTGCAAGATAAGTGTAAAGAAGTGTTGGGGTGATTATCTAATCTCTTCTCACTTACCCCAGGACTGACTTCTTTCTGTGCCCATGACATAGACTCAGGGGTACGCCACCTGTTAAGAGCAAGACATACAGGATGTCAGACCAGGTCTGAGAGTGCATCAACACTGAAGTGCCAAGGTGCTGGACCTGGGTGTTGGTGAGCCCTCTACTAGTCCCTGGATCAGCTCAGCTCAGTGGTGTTGGTGCCCAGGTGAGGATTCTGCTTTCCCTTTTTACTAGAAAACTCACAGCAGCAAAACATATACTACAACTTCCAAGAATACTTATAAACATGTCATCAATCATATAACTCATTCATAATGTCCTTCATGGTATAACACTGTGTGGCATGCGATTCTTTTCCTCTTTCTTTGTGCAAAGGGTTTCTGCTCTGAAATGGTTCAGTAATTCCCCTGGACTGCATCATTTCTTCTCAGTTACCAGAATTATAAAGGCAAGCTGCTTGAATCCCATCTTGCACATGACACCATTTGTGAGTAGTTTACATTCCATTACGGATGTGTATAAACTCATATAACAAAACACAATTAGCAATGCCTGTGCAGTATACTTATACCAAATGTAGATCTGAATATTGGAGTCCTCTCTAGGGAGGGTATTCACTTGCAGAATAATGGGTGGGATAAGCTTCACCTCTGTGTCCTTAATATAATTAAAATTGCTCTTTATGCTTGCTAAGACTTTTTTCATTCTGTGGCAGGACCAGAGGCTCTGATTATGCTAGTTCAAAGCATACTTCTCTCAAAAGATGGATGCCCTCTGTCTTGAAGTGGTGGTAAATCAACCAACTATTGAACATTTTCATGTTGATAACCTGCCTCACTTCTTTGTCTATTTTCTTTAAAATAAAGATATTGCTTGAGAAAAACCTCAGTATTAAAAATGATCATTCTATGGCTCCTTTGCTTTCCAAGTTGTGGATATCTTGATCTATAATGTTGCAGATCTTGTATGAGAAATTGAGAGGGTGAGGAGTTGTCGACTGTATGGGAGAACCCCAAAACTCAATGTGGAAGCCCTGCACTGTTTGCAGCACCCATGAATCTGAGGATATTTCTTCCCACTTGATCAGGCACTCTGCCATCCTGCTCCCCAGCCTTAGTAGGGAAGGAGATTGAAACTTCACCTGTGGTGGACTGGTTTCCTCTGGCGGTGTTGGTGCCACAGCCTCTCTAAAATGTATTCTTGGAGGAGAAGAAAGGTGAGGTTCCTCGCTGATCTGACCTTTTGGCACATTTCGGACCTTGGAAGCCTCTGACACCTTGGTAAAGGAAATGGTTGGATGCGTGGTTCCTGCAGCATCCGGCCTTATCAAAAACCTGAGAGTTGAAAACTTTTAAAAAAAGATTTCTGGTCTTTATCCAAGTCTGTGAAGGCCTGCCAAGTTCTTCACAAAGGCATCTCAAAATAAATTACCCTTGGCATCTGGCCCTGCCTCCGTTGAAGCCAGTTACCCCAATTTGGGATCCAGGCACAAGAACAGTGAACGTCTACTTTCAGCTAAGTGTGCACAGTTGGCGTTTCCTCACAGACAAATGGTCCTTTAGGCCCATCCCAATAAAACCTCTGGTTGGCACCTGTCTTCTTGGCATCCTGCGCCATCCCCATAATCTTAGTGAGGGGCCCCGACCGTAACATCTAAAATATTGTACTGATATGACCACCAAGAGCAGTCAGTGCCGCTCTTAGGGTCTCAAATAAATCTACCCATACATGTCACCATAGTGGTGTCCAGCCCTGGAGTCCCTGTCACCTTACCTTCAATAAGGCTCTCAGGAATTCTACCCTAAGCTTATTTCGCACCTCATTGTCCAGTGGCTGATGAAGACATTTTTAAAGGTAGTACTCCACCTTCTCCAAAGGCTCCCACTCCGAGGAGGAGCAGGGGTATCTAATGCCCTCGGGATTGAACACGTTTTTCTCAAAATACCAGTCACTGCACCCTTTAGAGGGATTTGATTTAATCTTCCTCTTAGCCCCATCTGATGGGTGCCAGTCTCTAGAGTGCTTAGATTCTCTATCTGAGTCGTCCGAATACAGAGATTTAGAATCTCCCCACTCCTGATTGGACCCCTAGCTACGATTGAGACTGTTGGCAGGATGGGAAAAACTACTAGAGCCCGCAGCCTCCTGCGGAGAAGGTCTTTTTGAACAGATTGTATGAGTTAGCGTAATTGAGAAATGTTGTCCGCCAAATCCTTAGGCTTTTAATCGACCACCTCCCCACTGGGGGCCCCACTTACATCAGAACAATGCATCTGCAGGTAGGTTTCAGTAGAACCCTTAGGGTTCTTGACTGCGGAACTCTGACACTTTTGCAATGCCAGTGACACTGCCATCCCCACTGGTTTTGACAATGCAAAATAAATAATTGAAGCCAACTCTGGGTCAATATTATAAGTATCCTGTACTTCCTCCTACCTCACGTAACCATGTTCATCTGTCATTATATTGAAACTGATGACACTGAAGAGAATACAATGTGTGGAACCAAACAAGCTACACCCCGTGTAATAAATGGGATAAACTACCTAGACCACGCTGAAAAAATGTATTTCCAGAGTCACTCTGCTAGGGCCTCCGACTGAAAGGATTTGAAAAGCACCCCGGACAGAGACACAAAATGGCCGTTGAGTCTCCTCAGACCTTTCTAGCTGAATGCTGAGCAATAATCGTCAAAGCTGATGCAACTACCTCTGTGGCCGGAATGCGCATGGTTGACTCATCCAACGCTGCTCAGGTAGGCTGGTACAAGTTTAGTGAGCAAACAAGCACGCTCGCCTAGAAGCACGTCAGGTATCACAAAGAAGTCAATAACATGGAATATATTCTTCTGGTCTATTGAAAACCGAAATAACCAGTAAAAGTAATAATGAGATAGAACGATC
The DNA here is from genome assembly GCF_031143425.1 of Pleurodeles waltl. Lineage (NCBI taxonomy): Eukaryota > Metazoa > Chordata > Amphibia > Caudata > Salamandridae > Pleurodeles > Pleurodeles waltl. The sequence goes on along the minus strand of NC_090445.1, from coordinate 185,201,310 downwards.
ACATAGTTGAGGCTGTCGTAAGCAGCAAAGAAAGAGGAAAAGAATCAAGTGTTATACAGTGAAGGTCACCCCAAACCAAATCCTAGAGACCATCATAGAGGTGTCAGAGGGTGACACCTTCAGTTGCTTTTGGTGGTGATTATGTCAATGCACATTCTACAGACCTTCACAATAAAAGATCAATACACTGTGGTGCACAGACTCTCAGCAGTTCAGCCTACGGAAGGAGCACCAAGGGTCTCTTTGTTGCACTGTTCAGTTAATGGATTTTACTAAGAATGAGCCAAAGAACCTAAAATCACACAATGTATACCAGAGAAACTTAAAGAATTCCCAATATATACTATGACAATTTCTAATCTCATGGATTCTTGCTCCCATATCTCTGTTCACGACAAAAGGCCCATTCCTGTTTACCCTTTATTGGCCCTGTGGATAAAGACAAGAGGAACCAAACACTTTGACACTTATCTTGAAATGGGGGATTTTGAGCTTCCTTAACAGAGATTTCCATCCACTGTCATGCAACTAGTTCCGTTTGACTGTGTGTGTGGGTGTGTGTGTGTGTGTGTGTGTGTGTGAGAGGGGTTTTCTTGATGTGTGTTCACTAAGTTGAGGTTGCTGTGCAGTGTCTCCTGAATGTTACTTTGGGTTTTGACTTTATAAAGTAATTCTCCAGAGCTACATCATATGGTGGTTGTTGGAGCCAAGATAATTTCTGATATGCATAGAGATATGTGCAAATCTCCAGGCTCAAAAAGTGTTGTGCCCTACAGTAGACCATTTATTCCAGGAGGCTGTACAGTGAGTGACACTGCATGCCTGAACCCACAGAGAGTGGCACGGAGCATGGTGCGAGTGGTGTGAAATAATGACTTTACTGCTGATGGTGTCATATAAGTCAAAATGACTGTGGTGGTAATGGAGTGAGAATGAGGAGCAGTGCCCACCTTTTATGCAAGAAACTATGTTATTCTGTGCTAATTGAGTGCATATAAAGGCCAAAATGCACACAAGAAAGGGATCATGGAGCTAGACAACAAACAATTGTCACAACTAAGAATGTGAAGAATCACTATATTTACTAGTTTCTGAGCCTGCCTTGACCTGGATCCAATCCTTTTTTCCAGTCATAGCCAGAAAATAGGAGTTGGTGCAGTGGGATGATCCCCCAGAACAGTGTCATATGACTAACAACATGTGTAGCCAGGGCTTTCCTCTCGGCTGTTATTCAATCTCTACATACGACCCTTTGTGCAACTCCTGTAACACAATGGAGTTTTTCCAAATGAACACCATTGCCACCCAAATCCACTTGTGACTTTTGAATAACCGTGGGACCCAGGTCAGTATCACCACTTGCCTCGATCATGTGCTCCACTGGAAGAGGAGACTTTCCTAGGTATTAACGGAGCTAAATCAGAAATCTTAATTTCAAGAGTGTCAAACACAATTCTGTACCCTTGACCTGATGCTGGTGACTCAGAACACCCCCATAAAAGTCATGAAAAGTTAAACAACTGGGAATCGTCTGATGCAGAACTCTCCTTGAGGTTCCAAGTCAATACTGTAGCAGAAAGGGGGCAGATGCAGCAGCCCATCCTATAGAACACCCTCTGCCTGCTCCAAACAAATCACGGAGTGAAGCTTATGAGAGCACTGGTCTATTGACTATTTCAATGCTATCTCCACTGTGTCTTATCCATAACTTCAAAGACTGCGGTTGAGGTAAGGTGGCTTGGCTATGCCTGACTCTTTGCAAACAGGAATACATCAAACCAGCAGTACATATGTTCTCAGTGGCAGCATAGGTAAAGTTCAGCTCAGTCTAGAGCTGAGCATCAAGCGTCACATGCAAAGCTCTTAACCACTGAGGGCATAAACCTCACAGAGAAGCCATATCTGCAATGGGTAAACCAAGTTGAGGATCTCATAGCACCCTGTACTATATGACACAAGCTGTACCTCGAAGTTGAGCATTTAAAAGGCTGGATCACGGCTAGGTTAGCTTGTGATCCCTCACTGAGATGGACACACCTTAGTGGTTTGCTGAGGTCAAGACAGCTCTGTACATGGTTGGTCCCTGTCTGCAAAGGCAAATCGAGTGAGAAAAAAGGTACCAGAATGTGGCCTACCGTTATTATATGTTACTGAGATTAATGCAATCATTCCATCCATATCTGTGCTTTTCTTAACAGATTTTACTACCTTCATGGTTGCTAGCACCAATGGGGTATTAGTTTCCTCTCAGCAGAGGTTGGGAGACTACTGGACCAAATTTACCCTATTAATGGACAAGAGCTGATATTGATAGTCTTCCAGAGGCATCGGACAGGTTGAAAGTATTGCAGATGTTGACCTGGCCAGTCCTGACATGCAGTTCAGAAAATCCACAGAGTTGACGACTGGAAAAGTATTTGATTTTCAGAGTTATTACTGCTAAAAAAAACACAGTGCATGAGCCGCACGGCCGCTCTGCAAAGGCTCTGCCTGTCCTTGAGACAAAAGAAATCCGCAGAAGTCGAGAAGAAGGTGATCAGATTAAATATTGATCATTCCATTACTCAATCAAGAGAACCACCAAAGTGAGGCTGAAATGTGTGACGATACCAGGGCAAAAGCCAAAAAGAATTATACTTCCTCTCAATACTGCCATGAATTAAAGACCAATTTACATAAGACAACAACCCCACATCATGCTTGTTTGCTGTTTCAATTACGCAGATTAGTTTTCCAGGTTATAAAGTTTTGTTATAATGCAGAAAGAAGAGCCTTCCAGTGAAAAACAGAAACCAAGACACTCAATTAAAAGTTCCAAGATTTGTATGTTGAAAAAGGTAGTAGCAAGCGTCCTGTCACTTGACTCAATCCTACCCTACCTGAGTTATTTGATTAGCTTCTTTCCACAACTGATCCTAATAGCTAAGACCTTTTCCACAGTATATTGCAAAAATAGACTGTAAAGCCTACCATTTCATTTTGACTCTCTCTCACTTTGCTTGACAAAATATGGTGATATTATTACAAACCTTTACTTAACTGTCTCACGTTCGAGTCAACTGCAACAGCAACAAGATGATGGATAGAATGCTTGAATGACTCTCAACCACTAGCAATTGCTTGGGCCGCATCCAGTCCATTGTTTGTCGCCCACCATGCCACCTCAGTTCGGACACAGCTTTATGCAAATCAGCCTTGACCCTGCTCCAATGTGAACAGTTCAGCCCAAACTGCCAAGCCAGGTCCGCCATGAGCCCTAATACAAGCATCCTAGGATTGGTTTTGCCCTTTTTATGGGCTCTTTAGCCGGGTATAGCTTAATTCTAGTGGCACAATGAGCACGGGCATACCCATGGACCAAGAAGGTCCAAACTGAGGTGGCATGGAGCAATGGATTGGGATGCGGCCCCTGAGCGATTGCCAGTGATTAAGATTAATTGCCAGATATTTGAACAAATGTTTTTTGAAGGCCTGTCCACATCTGCCAAACTGTAGGAACTGTACTAAAAAGCTGACTAACTATTTTAAAGAAGAAGAAATTCTTAAAAACAAACTGAAAGCAAGAGGCTACCTTATCCGTTTGGTAAAGCAGTCCCTAAAAAGAGCATGGTAATATGATTGCAATTTCCTTCTCAAAACTAAAGAAAAACAGCAAAACTTGATCTTGCATGGGTCACTACTTTTGGGATTGAATCCTATAAAATTAAAAAAGAATCCAAACGAATTGGCATCTGTTACAATCTGAGACCTTACAACATAACAAACAATTGTTTTCAGTTAAAAGGGGTCTGTAACAGGTACTCCGTTATAGGGTCGATCTCGACAGTGCTGGTCGCCAGCTTACACTCAGCCGGTTTCAGGGAGAAGTCTCCTGGGGGTACTTCGACGGAAGATGATTCGGCGGAATCAGAATACTTCTGGGGTGAGGACTTCAAAGGAGAGAGTGAGGACAGAGCAGAGGAGAAATACGCGAAGGAGAGCGAGGACGGAGCAGAAGAGAAAGACGTGGAGGAGAGCGAGGACGGAGCAGAAGAGGAAGACACGGAGGACAGTGGGGACGGAGAAGAAAATGTAGAAGACGCAGAGAGTAGTGACGACGGAGAGGACCCCCGAGAGGAGGCGAGGACAGATGGAGACCTGGGACCAGAGGCAGACAAGGAGCAATGCAGAGAGGAGCCCACCTCGAGAACACCACGCCACGTCCCTGAAGGAACGTAGCTCCGCAAGGTACAGGCTTATCTGAGAAAAATAGCTCCTACTGAACTTAGGGAACATGGGGGAGGGAAGGAGAACCCTGAGAGGGGACCTAGGAAAAGGATAAAGACAGAGAGGGGGATAAAGTCCTAGATACACTGTGGGACAGGTGGTGAAGGAAGGCCACCCCCCATAAACCACTGCTGCATGAAACTCACGTGTGACTCACTTGGAGTGGACCCTACCCCCACCTCCCCCACTCACACGTTCTCCAATAACCCCTCCCTATTGCATAATATAAAACCAATTACCTGATATCCGTTTTTTATCTCTTCCTCCTGAGGCACTTCGGTCAGGAGCTTGATCTGGGACCGCCAGTTCCAAACCAAGGAATTCCGGAGGACTGAAGATACAACCTAGAGAGAAAAAGAAAAGAGTAATAAAGAAGAACATTAGTGAATTAAATATCTGTCTCCCCAAAATTCCCTAAAAAAGTAAAAGCAATCTTTAAGACCTCAAGTACAGAGATTAGCAAGTCCAATTATTCATTACCTCGGCATCCTACAGTGGTGTCAGAAGTGGGATGTAATTGGCTTTTTTCTATATTAGGTCATTACCCACTCGAAAAATGGACATCGATACCAGTGTAATGGACATGATGCGCCAGTTGGCAGAAGGACAGCAACACTTACAGTTAATATTAGAAAAACAAGTAAAAACCTCTGAAAGGGATCAGGAACAATTACAGACAGCATTGAAGAGTCAGGCAGCGATAACAGCTAATAAACAATTAGTTCATGAAACAGCTATACAAAAGCTGACTGAGACTATGGCCAGCTCAAAGGTACACCCAAATGTTCCTAGCTCGGGCCTACAGAAATATGTCCCGGGAGAAGACCCTGACTCTTTCTTTACTAACCTTGAGAGGCTTGCCCTCTCTGCTTCGTGGCCCAAGGAACGTTGGGGTCAGTACGTTGCCCCTTTGTTGACAGGCAAGTTGCAAACCACATATCAGGCAGACAACCCCGGTGGGACTACCCCATATGACGAGATCAAAAAGGCTATACTCGAGTTCAAGATATGTGATTAAAATGGTTAAAACCTGAGGAGTCCTCTAAAGAGGAAATAATACAAAAGATATTATTAGAACAATATTTGGTGGCTCTACCCAGTACCACAAGACATTGGATAAGACAACACCCTAATGTATCTACCACCGAGGCTATTGAGTTAGCCAGTGCCTATCATAGAACCATGGACTTTAAAAGCTATCCTCCTCGTAGTAACAGGGCCCTCATTCTAGTTAGAAAACCATCTGAGGAAAAAACATCTCAAAGGGGACTCTTGGACACTACCAGGCCCACCAGATCCAGGGGGAGAGAGATAGGAGCCCAACCCCGGTGCTATAACTGTGCCGAGTGGTGCCACATAGCCCAAATTGTCCCCGGTGGGTTCAGAGTCCTGAACCCATGGAGTCTCGGTTCACAAAAGGAAGGGTTCTGTGCACAGAAGGTATGCCTGATAAACACGTCATTTGTATGAAAGTCAATGGACAACCCACCCAGGTACTGATAGATTCAGGATGTCGCCAATCCTTTATCAAAGCCAAAAGAGTAGAACCCAAGCAATGGAAACACAACCAGAAAACGGCCATAACCTGTGTACTTGGGGAAACCCAAGAGCATCCCCTTTCGCAAGTGACCCTTGAATGGAGAGGTTGCACTGAAACACTTAACATAGGAGGGATACCGGGCTTAATAGAGGACCTCATAATAGGTACTGATTACTCAGATTTTTTATTATTGTTAGATAAGGCCATCGACCAAGAAAAAACTTCTCAATGGTTGTTAGAGGAACCTTTCCTTGATGAGGCTATAGAGCACGGTAAGGAAAAGGTGAAGCTAATTTGTAGAGAAAAAAGATAGAATAACTAACAGTATTATAAAGGAGCCCTATTACATATTGTTTCCTTCTCTGCCACAGTATCAGCTGAGATTAGTAATGCAGGGAGCTTCCGTACCTGTCAGAGAGAAGATCCCACCCTTAAAAACTCCTGGGAACAGGTTATTCCAGAAATATCGGACACGGTAGGAATCTTCTTTACTGTTAAAAAGGGTTTACTTTATAGAAATGTGAAAACTCAAGATCGAACAAAAACACAACTGCTGGTACCCAGCCCCTTTAGATCCCAGGTATTGCACTTAGCACATAGTCAATACGGCAGAGGACACTATGGTCGACAAAAAACAGAAACCTATCTACAAAATCGCTTCTATTGGCAGGTGTCTTCTCTGACATCCAAAAGTTTTGTGCCTCTTGTCCCAGGTGCCAACTCACCAATCCCCCACAACAGTTCAAAGCACACCTATAGCCCTTATCGATTATTGATATCCTGTTTACCAGGGTTGGAATGGACTTGGTAGGACCCTTAGTAACTTCCTCCAGAGGGTATTGGTATGTTTTGGTATTGGTGGGCTATGCCACTAAATTTCCTGAGGCCGTTCCTGTGAGAAACTTGACAACCAGAATGATGGCCCAATCGATGGTTGAGTTCTTTTCAAGAGTAGGTTTTCCCAAAGAACTGTTAACTGATCAATAAACCCCCTTTATGTCCAAGCTAATGAAACAGATTTGTAATCTATTAGGTATTAAACAATTGAGGACATCCATTTATCATCCCCAAACAGATGGACTAGTGGAAAGATACAACTGCACCATTAAATCACTACTAAAGAAGACCATTTCGGAGGCCGGTAGTGCTTGAGATAAGAAGTTACCACTAGTCCTCTATGCTTTTTCGACTCATGCACAATCCTTCACCGGATACTGCCCTTTTGAACTAGTCTTTGGTAGACTTCCCAGAAGTCTACTGGCCATGGCAATGGAAGAGTGGAAGGAGGAAGAGGATCAAGGGAGGGACCTCTTAGAGTATGCACAAAACCTTAAAGACACTTTACATTCCCTATGGGCTGAAGTACATGAACAGATGGAGAACACCCAAAAGAAACAGAAGAAAGATTACGATCAGAATAGTAAACTAAGGGATCTTCAGATCGGGAGCAAAGTACTCATTTTACTCCCCTCCTCTGAGAATAAGCTGTTAGCGAAATGACAAGGACCATTTTTGATAATAGGAAAAGTTACCCCAGTTACCTATAGAGTGGCAGTACCACATGTAAAAAACATGAACAGATATATCACATTAATATGTTGAAAGAGTGGAAAGACCAAGAACAGCCCGAGAACACTGACCCCAGTTTCCTTCATTACTAACACTCATGCTCTAAATATTGAGTTTCCTCCAATAGACAACGGAAAGGAGGAACCCATTCCCGCCCTAAATAAGAATCTTACCCAAGGCCAAAAGAAACAAGTAATATCCATGATCAATCACTATCATGACATATTTTCCACCAGACCGAGGTGAACATCCCTAGCCCAACACCACATTCATACAGAACAGGGAAAATATGTCTGTCCTAAACCCTATCGTATTCCAGAAGCCCAGAGAAAAGCCGTGGAGGAAGAAGTAAGAAAAATGCTTGCTAACGATATTATAAAGCCTTTCACCAGTCCTTGGTGCTCTTCCATTGTGTTCGTACTGAAATCGGACAATAGCCTCCGATTCTGCATAGACTTCCGACAGTTAAACTCTATTTCGACATTTGATACTTACCCCATGCCTAGGGTAGATGAAATGATAGAACAACTGGGGGCAGCGAAGTATATGTCCACCCTAGATCTCACAAAGGGATATTGACAAATACCCCTATCACAAGAAGATACATTCTAAACAGCCTTCTCTACGCCCTCTGTACCAATTCAATGTAATGCCGTTTGGATTACATGGGGCCCCTGCCACCTTCCAAAGACTGATGGATAAACTCCTCCTAAAACATAAAGACCACGCCGCCGCATATCTCGATCACATTGTTATATTTAGTCCTTGCACTTGGACAGGGTAGTGGAATCACTTAGAGAAGCAAAACTCACAGCGAATTCCAGCAAATGTAAGCTAGCACAGGATTCCATACAGTACTGAGGGTATGATATTGGACAGGGTACCATCCGCCTTCAGGTCACAAAGATACAAGCAATACAAGAGATCCCCTACCCCACTACAAAAACACAAATTCGCTCATTTTTAGGAATGGTTGGATACTACCAGAGATTTATACCCCACTTTGCGGAGAAGGCTGCCCATTGACCAACCTGTTGCAAGGAAAGAACCCTAATCGCATTCCCGTCCTGACAGCCCAGCAAACAGCTAGTTTTCAAACTCTGCGACAGACTCTATGCACCCACCCAGTGTTATGTTGTCCAGATTTTTCCAAACCTTTTCTGCTCCAGACAGACGCGTCTGATCAAGGGTTAGGTGCAGTATTACTGCAAACTAATGACTACAATGAACCGCACCCTGTGGTTTATATTAGTCGCAAACTATTGCCTCGTGAACAGAAGGATCCAACCATAGACCAGAAATGCTTGCCCATAAAATGGGCAGTGAAGGCCCTTCAATATTACCTATTGGGACATCATTTTACCGTCCTTAGTGGACATGCTCCTTTGACCTGGCTATCCCCACACAAAGACACGAATCCCAGGATCCTTCAATGGTTCTTAGCTCTTCAACCTTTTTCCTTCCAGGCAACCCATCTTCCAGGTAAGCTGCTGGTCATTGCTGACTGTCTGTCCCGGACTCCCGAATCGTTATGGCCAGATAGGCCATCCTGGGAGGGGGAGTTATGTAACAGGTACCCCGTTACAGGGTCAATCTCGACGGTGACCGTAGCTGGCTTGCTTACATTCAGCTGGTTTCATGGAGAAGTGCCCCGGGGGCACTTCAACGGAAGAAGATTCCATGGAAGCAGAATACTTCTGGGGTGAGGATTTCAAAAGAGAGTGCGAGGACAGAGCAGAGGAGAAAGACACAGAGGAGATCAAGGATGAAGCAGAAGAAAAAGACACGGAGGATTGTGAGGACGGAGCAGAAGAGGACGGAGAAGAAGAGGAAGAAGACGCGGAGAGTACCGATGACAGAGAGGAACCGCAAGAGGAGGCGAGGACAGAGCAAGACCAGGGACCAGAGGCAGAGGCGGACAAGGAGCAACGCAGAGAGGAGCCCACCTCGAAAACACCATGCCACATTCTTGGAGGAACGTGGCTCCACAAGGTACGGGCTTATCTGAGAAAAATAGCCCCTATTGAACTTAGGGGACATGAGGGGAGGGAAGGAGAACCCCAAGGGGGGACCTAAGAAAAGGATAAAGACAGAGAGGGGGATAAAGTCCTAGATACACTGTGAGACAGGTACTGAAGAAAGGCCACCCCCCCTAAACCACTGCTGCCTGAAATTCATGTGTGACTCACTTGGAGTAATCCCTACCTCACGTCCTCCACTCACACCTTCCCCGGTGACCCCACCCTATCCCATAATATAAAACAAATTACCTGATATCCGGTGTCTTTCTCTTCCTTCCGAGCCACTTTGGTTAGGAGCTTGATCTGGGACCGCCAGGTCCAGTCCTAGGAATTCCGGAGGACTGAAGAAACAACCTAGAGAGAAAAAGAAAAGAGTAATAAAGAAGAACATTAGTGAATTAAATATCTGTATCTCCAAAATTCCCTAAAAAAATAAAAAGCAATCTTTATGACCTCAAGTACAGAGCGTAGTAACTCCAATTATTCATGACCTTGGCATCCTACAGGGTCAAAATTTTAAAGAATGATATTAGTTAAGGCCTGCAAGGTGCCCTACAAAACCTACTGTTACCAGCATGTGGTGTCTACAACCAGTGCCAGGACATTATAAATGTGGCAATTGCCTTGTATATAACTATTCCTCCAACCAGTGCTTAATCTAAGTCGGTGACTGGAATTAAGCACTGGTTGGGGACTGGCACATATTTGTGTGCATCAGACAAGGGACAAAAAACATAAACAATCAGGAAGACAGAGGAATAGAAAGATGGAAAAAAACTTCACAACGAGAGAAATAAGGTACCTTCAAGAGTGACATAAAGAGGCAGGGAGTGTATTAAAGATGCATGAAGTACATTTAGGACTACCAGCCTTGGTATTCAGTGTGTCAACATTTAATTGTACAGGCCGCAAGCTTCTCAGCAGAGCTTTGGGCACTGGCACTCAATCATTTAAAATTGAGCACTACCTTCAACATGAAATTCTGTACAATCAATGGAAGAAAATGTGAACTTAACGATCTCTCTAACTGCGCTACTAAGAATGTTTTTTACTGCATTGAATGCCACTGTGGATTCCACCACATTGGTGAGACAACTAGGAAGATGCATTGCAGAATTTTACAGCACCAATCAAGGATTCACTGCAGTGTGGAGAACGGATGTTTGATTGAACACTTTAAAACCTTCCAACGCTCCCACAGTGGGATGAAAAGGTGGGTACTTGAAACTGTGAACAACTCTGTCAGGAGACATAACATGTACCTCTAAGTTACCGCTTAAACGTTCCTCTTGATTGGAACAACATAATTAGCCCACCACACTTTTCTGAGACAGCCTATACATGTGCAATGCCCAGATTGTAACTTTTGCAGTGCTACAAGAGTTATGGTTTGTCTCACTCCAATGCGCTCTACAGTTTTATACAGTTTTTACAGTCTTTGCAAACTTTTTTCTATTTTCATTTTATGCATTTTTTGTCTTGCTGTAACAGTTGTCTATGTGACCCTTCAAAGAAATTCTATTCAACTGATTAATGATATTTTAGATTTTTCTATTGAAAAAAACATCATTGAAAAACCTGCTAATGATTTTGATTTATATATGTAAACAGCTGTCATAGACTGTACACTTACACTGATATATAAACTTATTTTAATTAGAATCCCAGCATTGAGTACGTCTCTTACTATATATTAATTTCTATTATTTTGTTTTATATAGTTTTTGATTTTGTGTCCCTTGAATTGATAGATTTGATCAATCATCTAATGTGTGTTTGAAAGATTTTCCAAAATAATTTCTTCAGGGGTGTTTGTGTTGCTAGCATTAGGTACCCATCACCTGACGGATTGGGTTGCCCGATTGTATGTTAAACTGTAAGTCTGGCCTTAGTATGGTTGTAGAACTTGAAAAATGCAGAAGGTATAGCTAGTAATTTGTTGTAAAAGCATACTAAGGCCCTCATTACAACCCTGACTGTCAGTGATAAAGTGGTGGTAATACCGCCAACCGGCCGGCGGTAACTACAGGGAGTGCAGAATTATTAGGCAAGTTGTATTTTTGAGGATTAATTTTATTATTGAACAACAACCATGTTCTCAATGAACCCAAAAAACTCATTAATATCAAAGCTGAATATTTTTGGAAGTAGTTTTTAGTTTGTTTTTAGTTTTAGCTATGTTAGGGGGATATCTGTGTGTGCAGGTGACTATTACTGTGCATAATTATTAGGCAACTTAACAAAAAAAAAATATATACCCATTTCAATTATTTATTATTACCAGTGAAACCAATATAACATCTCAACATTCACAAATATACATTTCTGACATTCAAAAACAAAACAAAAACAAATCAGTGACCAATATAGCCACCTTTCTTTGCAAGGACACTCAAAAGCCTGCCATCCATGGATTCTGTCAGTGTTTTGATCTGTTCACCATCAACATTGCGTGCAGCAGCAACCACAGCCTCCCAGACACTGTTCAGAGAGGTGTACTGTTTTCCCTCCTTGTAAATCTCACATTTGATGATGGACCACAGGTTCTCAATGGGGTTCAGATCAGGTGAACAAGGAGGCCATGTCATTAGATTTCCTTCTTTTATACCCTTTCTTGCCAGCCACGCTGTGGAGTACTTGGACGCGTGTGATGGAGCATTGTCCTGCATGAAAATCATGTTTTTCTTGAAGGATGCAGACTTCTTCCTGTACCACTGCTTGAAGAAGGTGTCTTCCAGGAACTGGCAGTAGGACTGGGAGTTGAGCTTGACTCCATCCTCAACCCGAAAAGGCCCCACAAGCTCATCTTTGATGATACCAGCCCAAACCAGTACTCCACCTCCACCTTGCTGGCGTCTGAGTGGGACTGGAGCTCTCTGCCCTTTACCAATCCAGCCACGGGCCCATCCATCTGGCCCATCAAGACTCACTCTCATTTCATCAGTCCATAAAACCTTAGAAAAATCAGTCTTGAGATATTTATTGGCCCAGTCTTGACGTTTCAGCTTGTGTGTCTTGTTCAGTGGTGGTCGTCTTTCAGCCTTTCTTACCTTGGCCATGTCTCTGAGTATTGCACACCTTGTGCTTTTGGGCACTCCAGTGATGTTGCAGCTCTGAAATATGGCCAAACTGGTGGCAAGTGGCATCGTGGCAGCTGCACGCTTGACTTTTCTCAGTTCATGTGCAGTTATTTTGCGCCTTGGTTTTTCCACACGCTTCTTGCGACCCTGTTGACTATTTTGAATGAAACGCTTGATTGTTCGATGATCACGCTTCAGAAGCTTTGCAATTTTAAGAGTGCTGAATCCCTCTGCAAGATATCTCACTATTTTTGACTTTTCTGAGCCTGTCAAGTCCTTCTTTTGACCCATTTTGCCAAAGGAAAGGAAGTTGCCTAATAATTATGCACACCTGATATAGGGTGTTGATGTCATTAGACCACACCCCTTCTCATTACAGAGATGCACATCACCTAATATGCTTAATTGGTAGTAGGCTTTCGAGCCTATACAGCTTGGAGTAAGACAACATGCATAAAGAGGATGATGTGGTCAAAATACTCATTTGCCTAATAATTCTGCACTCCCTGTACTGCCAAATTATGGCCATGGCAGAAAGAGCTCAGATAGACAGCCACGTTACCACACCGACCTCCAGGGTGGAAACAACAGCCCCCACGGCAGTAGCCACCAACAGCCAGGCGGAAGCCAATGTTCCGCCCACTGTATTATGACAGCCCAATCGACATCAGAAGCTTGGCGGAAACACTGCACAGAAGGGAAAGGACTCACCATTGGAGACACAGGCAACAACCACGCCGCCATGGAGCCCGAGCTGCAAATATTTTCGATTATTTTTTACGTCCTGCTCCACCACGAACAGCAACGACTACAAAGAGGACCATGGTAAGTACAGCCGCCTAGCACACAGGGGAGGGGGAGAGGAAAAAGAGAGTGACACCCCCACGCACAACACACACCCCCACCCCCAACACCATACACACAATCAGATACAGTAAGAAAACATATTCACACAGTACCCCTCAGGAATAATGCAAGGACTACAGGAATAGCTGAAAGTTAGTGTAATAATATAAATACAGTAGAAATACGTACATCCAATCTAAAAGTATATACATATGTACAATTCAAGGGACACTGCCCAGTCTTCAATGTGCATGGGCCACAGGGCCACATGACAAAGTCCAAGGCCCCACTTGTCTCCTGCACCAACACAGAGAAAACACTGCAGGGGCATCATTTGGAAAATAGGCAGGCACCTCAGGGGGAATGGGGAACGGGGGGGCACCTCAGCCGGCAGATGGAACAACACCACTGGTCCTGGAGGAGGTAACATGCCCTATGCTCTGTCCTGGCGAGTGAAAGGCTACAGTCTCTAAAGTGGATGACTTGACCACATGCTCTGGAGGAGGCAACATGCCCATTGCTCTGTCCTGGGGAGTGCAAAACCACAGTCTCTCAAGTGGGTGACTTGCCCACATGCTCTGGAGGGGGCAGCATGCCCTGTGCTTGGTCCTGGGGAGTTCAAGGCCACAGTCTCTCAAGTGGGTGACTTGCCCACATGCTCTGGAAGGGGCAACATGCCCTGTGAACTTCTTTGTGGGGAGGATGGGGTGAGTGGGTGGCTTCCCCACTGGTTCTGGAGGGGGCATCGTGCCCTGTGATCTTCATCCTGGGGAGGATGGGGTGAGTGGGTGCCATACCCACTGGTTGTGGAGGGGGCATAGTGCCCTGGGATCTTCATCCTGGGGAGGATGGGATGAGTTGGTGCCATGCCCACTGGTTCTGGAGGGGGCATCGTGCCCTGTGATGCAGATCTTGGGGAGGGCAAGGTCACAGTCTCTCAAGTGGGTGTAATTCCCACAGGATTTGCAGGGGGCAGGCCGCACAACAGCCCATGGAGGCAGGTCTACAGAATGTGCGCCGGCGGTGACGGCTGCTCAGTGGTGGCAGTGGTGTTGCTGCTGCTGCTGGCGGTGGTTGTGGGGGGAAGCTCCTGCGCATACCCTGCAGCCTCGGACGGCTGCCCACTGGTGAGGTGGTGGTGCTGAAGCTGGTGGTTGTGGGGGGAAGCTCCTGTCCATCCCCTGCAGCCTTGGACAGCTGCCCACTGGTGGTGGTGCTGCTACTGCTACTGGTGGTGGTTGTGGGGGGAAACTCTTGCCCATCCCCTGCAGCCTTGGACGGCTGCACAACCATGGTTGGTGGTGGGGGCTCCAACTGAGTCCCAGCACCAGGCCCCTTGACCTTACTGGCAGCAGCTAGGGATGGCTCCTTGCCCTTCCTGGCAGCAGCTGGGGATGACTCCTTGCCCTTCCTGGCAGCATCTGGAGATGGCTCCTTGCCCTTCCTGGCAGCAGCTGGGGCTGGCTCCTTCCCTTCCTGGCAGCACTTGGGGCAAGCACCTTTTCCGTGAGGCAGCTTGGTGCCCTGGATCCTTTCCCACCACGAGTGGGTGTGGACACTACTGGGCCAGTGTACTGGGTGGCTGAGGTGCTTGCCTGGGTTTTAGCCACCCTGGTCAGACATGAAGGATGAGGGGGTAGGGAAGAGGTCAACGGTAGAGAGGAAAAGCTGCTTAGGGACATTGGGGTGTGGAGAGGGAGAAGGTATGGGAGTGGAGGAAGAGGGAGTGGTTGTGGGAGGTGTCTTCCTGCTGTGTTTGGGTGCAGGCGCATGGGCTGGATGCTGTTGTGAAGTTGATGGCTGTTGGGTGTCTGAGTGCTTGCATTTGTGTACCTTGGGGGGGGGGCAGACACAGTGGGAGAGGACACAGGGGACGTGCTTGGCTGTTGTGGTGGTGTCTGCCAGTGAGGCGTGTGTTCTGATAGGTGTGCTGGTGATGGCGGTAGTGGATGTGGATGTAGTGCATGCAGGTGTGAGTGTAGACGCGACTGGGAGGGAGGAGGAGGAGGACGGGGACACAGTGGAGGCAATAGATGTTGGTATGTCTGCATCTGGATGGTGTTTGTGTGAGTGCCTGTGGGATGATGTTTGGTGCTTGGTTTGCCTGTGCCACTCTTGGGTGTTGTCTTGTGTGCATGCTTGTCTGCCTGTGTGCTTGGGATAGGTTGGAGTTGAGGAGAATGGGATTGGGTAGAGGAAGTTGGAGGGGGGAGGGTGGAAACAGGGACAATGGCTGCCATCAGAGAGGAGGCCAGAGCCTGGATTGATCTATGTTGGGCCGCCAAGCCAGTGTGAATGCCCTCCAGAAATGCATTTGTCTGTTGCATTTGCGCTGCCAGTCCCTGGATGGCATTCACAATGGTTGACTGCCCAACAGAGATGGATATCAGGAGGTCAATAGCCTCCTCACTCAGGGCAGCAGGGCTAACTGGGGCAGGGCCTGAGGTGCCTGGGGCGAAGGAGATGCCCACCCTCCTGGGTGAGCAGGCACGGGCAACTCGATGAGGGGCTGCTGGGTGCTGGTACGGGGGTGGCGGATGTACCTGTAGCTGGGGTGGTCACAGAGGTGCCCGCCATTACCAGGGAGCTTCCATCGGAGGAGGTATCTGTTTCCGAACTGTCTCCTCCAGTCTCCGCCGTGGTGCTCCACTCGCCCTCCTTTCCACTGGTGGCGTCAGTGTCTGTGGACTCTGCCTCCTGGGTCCTGTGGGATGCAGCTCTCTCCGTCGCCAGTGCCTCTGCTCCTCCACCAGATGATGCTAATGCACATAAGGACAGGATGACACAACAAAATGGATGGGAGACAAAGGATACACTTGGTCAATGGCTGCACCAACACCACTGTTGGCGTAAACAGCACCCTCACACACAGGGAACAGGCCTACGAACCATTCAATGCACTACCAGTAACAATGCTAGTCACCAGGGCATGGGGAGGGACACATACCACCAACTGCAGCATACCTGGGACCCACACACTCACCCAAGAAAGTCTGCCAGATCATCGTGGCATGCTGTATGTTGCACAACCTTACCTTGAGATGCCATGTGCCTTTTCTGCAGATGAGGAGGCTGGAGATGGCCGTGTGGCAGCAGTGGACCCTGTGGACAGTGAGGATGAGGAAGCAGAGAATGAAGATGAGGACAACAGAACTGCAGTGATCAGACAATACTTACAATGACACACAGGTAGGACAGTGTTACTTCACATTTCATTGTCATTATTTAGACTATCTTTGTCACTGGCATGCTGTTATTTCCCACTTATATGCCCACTCACTGTACCTTTTGGTAACTCATTTTGCAGATGTTGGTGCCCCACTATTGCTCCTGGTGTGATCACTGCAGCCAACTACAGGTCTTTCCAATGTGAACATTACTGTACATTTGAAATGCAATTTTTGAATCTGGTTAAACGAATACATACTGAAATCATTTGGCATACTCCATACTTGTATTTTTTTAAAGGGTGTTTATTTAAGTGCTAAGGAGTAGGGGGGCAAGTGCATTGGGCTGGGGTGATGAGGGAGTAAAGTCCAGGGTATAGTTCCAGTCTATTTGTCGCACAGGTGCATTGTCCAAGGGGACATAGGAAAGGGAGCAATGGCAGTTCAAGGTGGACAGGGTGACAGAGTGGTACACAAGGGTGACAATCAGGAGAGTTTCATTTCCTGGCGAGGGTATTGGCAATAGTCTCTGGCATCTGCCTGGATCTCAGAGAATGTTTGCGGGGTGGTTCTCCTTCTGTAGGGGGTGGGTTGCTGGTCGCCTGTTGGTCCTGTGGTGGGGCCTCTTGTCCACTAGCGGCAGCAGAGGTGGAAGGCAGTTCAGATGACTGGCTAGTGGCAGGGGCCCGCTGTTGTGAGGCTGCCTCTCTCATAATGTTGGCCATGTCTGCCCACACCCCTGAAATGGAGACCAGGGTAGTGTTAATGGCCTGCAAGTCCTCCCTGATCCCCTGGTACTCTCCCTCCTGCAGCCGCCTGTTCTCCTGCACCTTGTCCAGGATCTGGCCCAGCGTATCCAGGGAATATTGGTATTCTCCCAGGATCTCGGTGAGTGCCTCCTGGAGAGTCGATTACCTGAGCCTGTCCTCCCCCTGGCGCACAGCAGTCCTCCCTGTTTCCCTATTGTCCTGTGCCTCTGTCCTCTAAACCATGTGCCCACTGCCGCTGACCCCAGGTCCCTGATTGTCTTGGGTATGAGGTGCGCCCTGGGGTCCCTGTAGTGGTGGACACACTGCTGATTGACGTGTCCTGTCGACAGAGGTATGGGTACGCTGGGCGGGTGCTGTGATGGTGTTTCCTGAGGGGGGAGGCTCTGTGGTGGTGGGTGACTGTGGCTGGTTAACCGACTGTCCAGAGGTCCCTGATGGGCCAGGTTGGTCATCCAGATCCAGGCGACCAGAGTTGCTATCATCACTGTGGGCCTCTTCTGTGGGGGTACTGGAAGTTCCTGGCACCTCTTCTCCGCTGACATTGGCTGGGATACCTATGGGGATGTAAATGCAGTGTTATTCTTTCTATGTGTCACATATGGTGCATGGGTAGCTGGCCCTGTTTGGTTGTATTTGCCCTGGCAGCTTTCACTTGTGTGAGTTGTTATGTGGTGGGCTAGCTGATTCTCTCTAGTGTGCATGCTTTAGTGATAGGTGTCCATGCAGGTCTGTGAGTCGTGTCCATGCATTGGTATGGCATGCAGGGCTTGGCATTGGGGTGAGTGAGATGTGATGATCGGGGTGTGGGACGTGGTGATGTGATGGGAGTGAGGGTGAGGGAGGGGGTCTGTGATGGCATGCAGGTAGGGGGATGCTAATAGTATAGAGTTGACTTACTAGAGTCCAGTCCTCCTGCTACTCCTGCCAGGCCCTCAGGATGCATGATTGCCAAGACTTGTTCCTCCCATGTTGTTAGTTGATGGAGAGGAGGTGGGGGTCCAACACCAGTCCTCTGTGCAGTGAGTTGGTGTCTTGCTGCAATGGAACGTACCTTCCCCCGTAGGTCGTTCCACCTCTTCCTGTCATCCCTGGTTCTTGGGTGCTGTCCCATGGCGTTGACCATGTCCACGATCCTCTGCCTTAGCTCCATCTTCCTAGCAATGGATATTTGCTGCACCTGTGCTCCAAATAGCTGTGGCTCTACCCGGATGATTTCCTCCACCATGACCCTTAGCTCCTCCTCAGAGAATCTGGGGTGTTGTTTTGGTGCCATGGGTGTTGTGTGATTGGTGTGGGTGAGGGTGTGTAAGGTGATGTGTTGGGGTGTGTGATGTGGGGTGCGTGGGTGGTGTATAGGTGATGGTGGTGTGTGGGTCTGGTCTTGTCTGTAGTCGTGATGTCAGTCTGTTGGCAATGGTTTGTAATCGTAAAGGGTTGTGGGTAATGTGGGTGTGTGTTTTATAGTGGTGTGGGTGTGTGGGTGTGGTGTGTGTATGGGTGTCAGGTGTGTGTTATTTAAATTGACCAATGTAGTGTTGTTTTGTTTGAGTGTGTGTATTTTGAGCGCGGCGCTATGTACCGCTAATGGTTTACCACCATTGAATGTCCGCCATGGTGATTCGTGGGTCATATGTGATCAGCATTGTTCTGTTGGCGTAACGGTGTGGGTTTTGATACCGCCAGTTTATCACTGACCATTGGTGTGGCGGTGGCTGGATAGTGACGGATTGGTGTGTGTGTGTCATAATATGGTGAAAGGATATGCGCCAGGATAGTGGTATGTTGGCGGCAGTCAGCGTGGCGGTAAGTGGGATTTACCACTAATGTCATAATTAGGGCCTAAATGCTTAATGTAAGCCGTTTTAAAAAACAGCTGTAGTTGTTCTGTAATGAACGCTAGCAGTTCACGAAATAATTAAACTGTCATAATTATCACCTCTCTGTTAATGACTTGATTTTCAGGGAAGGTAGCCTTGAAAAGCTAATAAACTAGCTCTCTCTTTCACTTAACTGTTTAAACAGGGGTTGTAATTCCCAGTGATCTGTCGTTCACACTATCTGATGGCTCTTAGCTGCAGGCACTGTGACATACAAGTTAACTGTAATAACTAATTACGGTTGAATAAATACGTCGTTTTCTTACTAGTGATGTCACAACTAAGCTGAAATAGGAAAATTGGAGGCAGGTTTTATAGGTATGTTTCAGGCTTCATTAAAAATGAGTATATTGATTTAAAATATGAACGGACTTCAATATTTGAGTTGCAAAGTGCATACTTTTACTTAAGAGCCAGTGATATTTGTGAATAATAGTGACTAATTCTTTAGCAACCACAAAGAGAATGGTAACTACGGACTTGCTCATTGTATTGGCCTTGAAAGCATGAACATCTTCGTCTTCCCTGTTAGGATTTGAACAAGTGAAGTGCAAATCTCTAGTCAAGAGGGAACGCTTGTGATCTTTCTTACTGCTACCCTGTTCCACAACAATATATTAATTTCTGATATCGGAGCATTAGTAGCCATATGGAAAGTCTGTAGTAGAAAGGGGTGACAGACGCCGTTGCCGCATTAAAGGCTCTTTGAGCCCCTCACAGAGGATCGAAAACAGAAAAAGTTGGTACTAAAGACCTGAAGGTGATTATCAAAGTCATGCTGAAGTCGTAGCTGTCAAAGCCCGTTCATTCTCGTAGGCATCATTTAGCACAGCGGACGATCTCGCTGCATCTGCATACAGGGCCGTGTCAGTATTGATCGAGCCGATTAGAGCTCTGTTTGTGACAAACGTCAGTCATGGTAAGGGAAGCAGGCACCCTGGGACCGTGTACCAATACCACTTAGAGGGTGAGTGCAGGTTCACAAAGGGAGATAACTGAACAAATGGGGCGACCAAGGATCCAGGTTAGGGCAATGAATACTGGCAGGCGAAGGACACAGAAGCGCACCCTGAATTTTCCTATTACACCAGACAATGGGAAGCTTACATTCCAAAATTTGAGACTTATTTTTCATGTAATTTCTAAAAAAAAAAAAAAGAATGCCGCAAGCGCAGAAAATATGCAAAGATAATTTGATGATGCGCTTGCAGGAGCAGAAAATATGCATAGACAAATTGATGTGTATATTTTTCCTGGGACCGGCAAATTATGCAGATGCAAGTCTGGTATATAAAAACGCCTCTGACAGCACAAAGGAGTCATCACTTGAAACCCTTAAGTCACTAACTAGTCTATATACTGCTGTGCTAAAGCCTCACATTTGCTGTCAGAACCAGGGGCGGCTCCTCTGCTAGGGTGGAGGTGCATCACCTCACTGGATTGTGCGAAAAAGAAAAATAACATGATAATAATGCAATGTTATTATCATTTTATTTTTCCTGGGAGCTGGGCTGGAGGGCAGGTTCTGGAAGAGGGCTTTTGCTGCACAAAGTGCGCATGTCTGTTTGGCCAGGTGTGTTGGCCAAATAGACATGCTCTCTTAGCATGTTCTCTACCCGGTTGTATTGTAATGCTGAGTGGAGAAAATGCCAAGGCTCCCACTCCCAGTCTGAGCGGCAAAGCAGGTCGCTCAGACCAATCATGTGCTGCTGTCGTGATTGGCTGAGAGCCTGTGTGCAGTCAGGAAGAGGACGAGAACGGAGGGGAGACGAACGCGTCTTCACCGAAGTTAAGCTTTTTTATTTTTTTTATTTCCACCCTCGTCTCGTCCCGTCTCGCCCCACCACCCCCATTGAATGACAGCCACCCCTGGTCAGAACAGAAAGTATATGAGTCTGTTTGAGCAAAGACCTAATTGGAAAATGTGAATGTGGAATCTCCAAGTGGGCGTGCAGTGAAAAACAATAAGGGTGTAGCTATCAATCGTACAGCAAGCGCAGTAGCACCTCAGTCCAAGGTTGTGAGAACCTACTGGACCCCAATTATTGGCTTGTACTGCCCAACCGGGGGGTACAGCAGTCTATTTTCCTGGCCTGCTTTAGTGTCCATGGCATCCTAGTTGGTCCACGAGAAAACATAGTTCACTAGAATAGCTTTTGAAGATTTCACGTTTGTCAAATATCACAATTGGGAGCAAACACTCATCTAGAAACAAGTAATTTACCACAGAAAAAACAACTAAAAAAGCAAAAAGTGCAAAAGTATTAATTATAGTTTTGGCAGGTGAAGCTAGAAAAGCAAGGTCAATTTTAAAGAACATGATAGTAAACAAATGAGTATATCAAATAATACATGGCTCAACAATGAAAATCATTTGTGGCACGGTGGGTCAGATTTACTAACCTTTCACGCAATGCAATGCAATGCAACGCAGAAAGGCAACTTCTTGCGCTGCGTTGCATAAAAGGCAGAGAACAGAAATGTACCATATCTACTAAGATATGGTGCACCTCAGACAGCCTCGCGCCAATGCTGCGTTTCGGGCAGGATTGTTTTTTGTGTTGAAAGGGAGACCCTCCTGCACAAAGACAATACTGAGAGGCATATTCCTCTTTCTCTTTCTATGTGAGCTGCAAAATGCAGCACACATAGAGAAAATAACAGTGGCAGCTGGTGTCAGGCATAAGTGGAGGGAGAAACAATTCCCTCACTTTGACCCACTGACAGGCACTGAGACGTTGTGCATGCCATTAGGGTCAACCCCAAAGCTCTCAATCATTGTTCATTATAAACAGTGTTTATAAGGGACCATGACTGAGAGCTCTGACGTTGAGGCTCAGGCCAGTGCGAGTTTCTCACAATGCATGTCAGTGGGTCATAACATTAAAAGTGAAACATTTTTACTTACCCACTGACTCACCTTCTCCGGTCCTTCTCAGTGGTCTCTAGTTGGAGAGCACGTAGTTTCAGAGCCCGCACTCACAACCACTCCAGACACTCTTCTCATGCTGCTTATAATGTTAAGCAGCGTGAGAAAAGCACCAGGATTGGTTTGAGCGTGCTGGCTTGATGCTCCCGCAGGCACTGTGGGTCTGTGCCTGCTCTACCCAGACAGCTCGGGTTGCATTTTAAACTTAAGTTTAAAATGCACATGTCACTTCGGCGGTTGTCGTGCGATGGCCAGCCAGACATGCACACTTTAAACTTAAGTTCCCACCACTTCTCCCTGGTGACGCCATTGAGCAGTAGTGGCCATGCCCTGAATCTCGACAGTAGAGAAACCTAAAATGGTAATAAAGTAACTTTAATATCATTTTACTTTTTGACCCTGCAGCAATTTATTTAGTGGGGTTGATGAAGCAGAAAATGAAGGTTTTACTTTTATTAACGCGTAAACGTAGTGTGAAATAATCATGTGTGACTTTAACCGAACTAATAAAGATTGTACGGGGACAAAATGTGCCCTCAGAGTAGTTTGCCAACATTTATAAGCGTGCTTTATATAACGTGGTGTATTAGAATTGCACTAATCCGACATAATCGTAAACGTGTGCTATGATTTGCTTGTCTGAAATGCCTTAGCTTAGCATAACTTTAGTGCAGGCTTCGGCCTAGTGGCCTGGTCTCACGGTTTAGATGCTCGTATTTTTCCAATGTGCTATTAAACGTGTACTTTTGCTTGAAGCTGTACTTTTCCACTGAGACCGTTCACAGGCTTATCTTAAGGTTTCGTGCCAGCCTGGCATATTTTCTCTTTACTCCAAGGTCAATTTGCAGGTGCGGACAATGGAGGCTCTGAAAGTGAGTTAATTGGCATAATATGTTGCAACTTGCGTACCCATCTCCAAGGATAATGTATGCTTAAGTAAAAGCTTGAGAACTGTCGTTTTTGATTGGATAATTTGAAGCTAACCTATGAACCCTCCAATGGAAGACCCTACTGGATTTGAACTGTTGTCTATAAAAACCAGGTGCACGAGAAGAAGGTAGCCATTACAGCCATTACAGCCATTACAGCCATTACCCGCCATTTTGCAGACTTCGTAGCTATTATGGCCCACTTTGCTGCGACGCCATTTTGAAAGAGACTTTAATGATTCTTGCCCTATAGACTTAACTTTGATCCCTTTGCATGAAGTAGTAGTTTTACCTTGCCGCCGTGAGGCAATTGCCCCGTCCACCCTGCCCCTTTGCCCCGTCCTATGCTGATCGAAACGGTACCCATGATGACCGAAGAACGGTACCTGTGAGACGAAGACTTCCTTGTATGCTGGTCGTAATTGGTAAATATGAAAGGAAATTGTAAAATTGCATTGTGTTTCTTTTAGGTAACCAACTGCTGATTTTGATAAGAGCCCTAGTTAGGAGTTTTTCTAAATTAATGTGGCTAAATTGTTTTTGCATGAAGTCCCACATGCCGATGCTAATTTGAGGTTAGACGAGGATTCCATATGTCGCACGATGCAATTTGAGATCTTGTTATGCTGACTAAATGTATGCAATTAGTTCATTACAGATTATCGTATTAGTGATTTGCATTGCTATTATCGAATGCCTTGTGATTCAAATGCTACATAGATTGCACTTGTTTCGACGTTATGGACAGCTATTAATGTTCATATATGTTTATCATTTGGTGTTGAGACACATTTATATTGTGCTAGCTTTGTTAATATAGGGAAATAAAATTCACTAACTTTGAATAAACTGGTGTGGTTATTCCTGGCTGAAAGGTCAGGTTTCGCCGAAATGTATTCTGGATTAATTGTCAAGTGTTATGTTGATCAAGGTATTGCTTATGTTCGTTATTGATTATTGATTTGATGCAATTGATCGATTAAGAGTACAGAGAGTTCCCACTTAGTCAAAAGATTAATCGACCTAAAGAGCGTCCAAATACAGGTAAAATTATTAGTACGGACCGCTCTATCAGTAGATGGTAGCAGAGGACGGTTACGTCTTTTGGGACCCTGTACTCTTAGAGTACATGGTGTTGAATTAACGGTTACGCATTTGAGACCCCACTCGAGAAGTTGAATTAGATTTTTCTTGGATAAAATAGATTGACAGAATGATGATGGGCTAGGTCCACCGCGACTTTCCCGGGATCTCGGAGCTTGCGAATGGAGAGAATGGAGGTGTGGAATCGGCGTTGGCGGTACTAGTGATGGTATGAGTGAAGTTAGGGTTTTGCGCTTGCACAGCTTATTGCCGCAGGGTGTGTGAAAAGGTTGCAAGGATTTTTCTTTTAGAGGATAGCGGAGGTGCGACTCCGAGTGTAGAAGTAGTGAAGTCGTCGAACTTCATGGAAATAGCGGAGGTGCGACTCCGAGGGTGAGAGTAGGGAAGTAATCGAACTTCATGTGCGTGTGGCGCTTCGTGCATAAAAAGGTCCACGTGGTTGTTGTTGTTGAGACGGGCCCTGCGAGGTCAAGAGACTCCGGAGTATGTTGATCTATGTTGTGGTCTGGGCGGTTTAGTAGGTTGATCGGGCGTGGTCAACGAGTCGGTACGTGTGTTAGGGAGTGAAAGAAACTTCGACTTCGGGCTTTGACAAGATTCTAAGTGCACTAGAACAGATCATTGACAAGTTGAGAGTAGGTCTGCGGGTCAGATTTGCTTGCGAACGTGGGGACCGAGAAAGACGGAATAGCGGCCGAGGCTAGTGAAAAGTCCCTAAGGTCCTGAAGCGATTGTGTTACCCTTCCTGTAGTAAACCGACAGATCTGTTTTATTTTTGGTAGCTCGCGATACATGCAAGAAATTGTTACGAGAGGAGGTGAGTGAAGGAGGACTAGCCGCGAGGCTTTGTCAGCCGCAGTGTGTGTGAGTGTGACGTCACTAGGAGCCGCGCTGGGATAGGTTGGTTGTAGAGAAGGGTCGCGCACGGATTGGACGCAGTCCGTGGGACTCGATTGGAAGGGGAAAGGCGAGTGAAGAGTATTCCGGGAATTAAAGTCACCTATTGATTACAAACTTTGTGAAATAAAAGACGAGAAAATGAAATTCTTTAAAGCATTCAGGAGCGCGATGAAGGGGGAGTCTTACATTAAAGCGAGCGTAGGAGAGGAGACGCCACCCGAGGGTACACCAGCTTACATTGTAATGGAAGAGAAGGGGGTAGCTCCGTGCCTTTGGCTAAAGCAATGGCACAAGCTGACAGAGAAACATGGGAGTGTAGCGTTCCCGATACATGGGACATTCAATATAAGGATCCTAGAGAATTTGAGATTCACGATGTACGACATGAAGGTGCCTCCAAGGCCAGCACAGTTTGAGGCTCTAGCAATTTGGGAACTAATGGCCAGACAGCAACAGCAGAAGAAGTTCGAGACCAGAATGAGAAAGGTAGAAAAGACACTAGCGGACGCTAGGTGGGATAATGCACAGAAGGTGTGGAGGTCAGATGTATTGCAGGGGATAAAATTGTTTCCCGCAATTACTAAGGAAGAAGAGGAGACAGGTAAGAAAGCTACCTGTAAGACAGACAGGAAGTGTTCAAAGGATAGAGAGGACGAGGAAAAGTTGAGAAGAGAAGAGGAGTTAGAAGATGAGGAGTTAATAATGCAATTGCTGAACGACCGTCCACCACCTTATGCGGAGAATGGACAAGGTCCAAGTACCAGTTCTGCCCCTCCGGCACCGGTACAGAACAGTGAAACTCAGAGTTCAGGAGCATCATCGGGATCTAAGGACCCGAGTTTATTGTTCACCCCGCAGATACCGCAGGTTAGGAGAATATATCCAGACGTGCCCATGTTGAAACCAGCAGAAAATTATCAGCCGCAGATGCCAGGGTACTACAACAGTGATAACAGTGCAGGAATGATTCTAGATCCAACCGTAAGGGGAGTACAGAATGGTCACAACCAGACATTGTCACAAGCCGAATCAACCCAGTTTTTGATGCCTCAAAAGCAGATACAAGGGGGAAACGCACATACTCAGATGACGGGGAGCCAGATGGGCATGCCGGCAATGATGACCCATGGTGTGGGAATGAACATGCCTCAGAACATGGGGAATGGACAGAACCCAGATGCGATATCGCTACCCATTACTGTAGGTCCACCGGTACCTTTGTACAGTCAGCCTAATTTAGGTATGAGCGGTCAGGGAACAATGCTGCAGAATGGGACAGAAAGAAGGTGCATAGAAAACACTCCAGGGATAACTCCAATAGTGGCTCAGCCAAATGGATCTGGGACCTTGATGGAGTTTAGTCCCATATGTGCTCAGTCGACACTGGTAAGGTCGAGTCCCCCACTGATAATACCTCTAACATCGAACACTGAAAAGTTGCCGCAACCATCGATGGCAGTCGATGTGAACGCTACACTTATGGGGTTGAATGCGCAACAGTTGACGCAGTGGTTCAACAGTCTGAATTCCACACAAAGCTCAGCCAGTGGGAAGGGAGAAGATTATATGAATAGGATGAGGCTGAACATGGAAGCACAAGAATTGGTGGAAGGGACTATGGGTGTGAATAGGTTAGAGTCCTACACGGAAGAGGAGCTGAGGTATCTATGTCCAAAGATTACGAAGGAAGTGAACAAGGTACATAAAAGCTTGCAGGAAGTAGCTGACAAAAACGGGGTTGACATAGATAAGACAAAACACTTGAGCAGAAGCTACAGGTTGGATTTTGGGGCCACAGATTTTGAACACATGAGGTCAGCAGGCATGAAGGCGGACATTGGAGAATTGCTGCAGAGTGCACAAGTGTGGAGGTGTTTAGACAAGTGGGAAAGCAGGTGGGTAAAGAGAAAGGAAAAGAGGAGGGACAGTGGTACAGAGCATAATGAGAAAAGACCACAAAGCAGCGAGACAGTAACTATGTTACCAATGAGGGAGACAGCAGGGGGAAAATTAATACATGTACCATGGCACAGAAGTGACATTCAGTCTTTTACGGACGATTTTCCCAAACTGAGAGAGAAGCCGATTGAATGGTATCAACAGACTGATAGGTTTGTGAAGCTTGCAAAATGTCTCTGGGAAGACCTGAATACTCTCTTTGAGATTGTGGTTCCAGCAGATTTGTGGGAGGATTGCAAAAGAGCTGTAGGTTGTCCGACAAGTGAACCAGAGAGAGACAGGGAGACGGGTGCACCATCACCTATGGTGATGAGCTTGTACTATAAGGTGATTGAGCATTTGAAGACGAAGGTACCAGCAAAAAATGTGGATTGGCAGAAGATCGATCAAACGGCCCAAGAGGCTAAAGAATCGATTCATAGTTATTATGAGAGGTTGTTGAAGGCGTTCAAGAATTACAGTGGCACGGAAACAATAGAGGCGAAGGACATGCTTCATTTTGTGTTTCGATTCGTGGAAGGGCTGAGGCCAGAGATAAGTCAAATGATAAAGTCGCATTTGATTTGCTGGCAATCGAAACCGATTGATGAGGTGTTGAATTATGCGAAATACTGTAGTGACGAAATTGAAGTGAAACAGAAAAGGCTGAAAGAGAAGGTGATGATGATGCAGCTTAAGGCAGCTCAGACAGGTCTGCAAGGTTTGCAAGGGATGCAAGGGTTCCAACAGCAGATACCGCAACCGCAGCCGCAGTTGCAGGGAAACATGGCGTTTCAGCCACAGGCCAGAGGCAGAGGCAGAGGAGGTTTTGTGAATAATGGTCCGGATTTGAACACTGTTGTGACGGGTGTGCAGGCAATGAAGAAGGTGATGCCGTGTCACGTGTGCGGAATCGTAGGTCAGTGGAAACGCGAGTGCCCGATGGTGGTGCAGGAAGGTGCAGGTGCAGGTGTAGGTGTTGGTCAGCAAAACAATGATGTCAATGCATTTCAGACAATGAGGGAACCGAAAATGAGAGGTCCAAACCCAAATTTTCAGACCGTAAATCAGTTACAGGGATTACAACATATGCAGCCGCAGCAGATGCAGATGCCTCGTATGCAGATGACGCAAATGCAGCCAATGCAACAGCAGTTACCTATGGTACCTAATAAGCAAATGCAAATACCCTTGGCACCAATGAGTGAGCAGCAAGTGATGGTTCCTCCACAGGTCTCGGGTCAGGTAATGAGTACAAATGGCACCGTACAACAGTTCCCATTACACAGTGAGAGTGGAATAAACAATGTATGGGAGAGTGAAAGCTCAGAAGAAGAAGGAGATTGTGTGCTTGCAGCATCCTTGGAAGTTGATCAAAAGGGTCCGTACGTAGAGGGAAGAGTAATGGGTCATCGTGTATCATTCTTGGTTGACACGGGAGCCACACGTTCAACTGTTAAGAGCAGTGAAGTACCAAATTTGCCACTCTCAGGGAGGACAGTTCAAGTGGTGGGAGTAGCAAACAGACATCTGACGAACCCAATAACAGATCCGGTACCAGTCAGCATCGGTAACTATCAAGGGGTGCATCAGTTTGTGGTATGTGACTCAAGCCCGATAGCACTGTTAGGGAGAGACCTATTGTGCAAATTGGGTTGTTCGATCATGTGTTCGAACGAAGGAATAACAATACAGACGAGCAGTGATGGGGAAGAAGAGGACAGTATAGAGGGGGACGAGATGGAAACGGTGGATGAAGAGTATCCTCTGATTTGTCTTTTCCCGATGATGACTGAAGAGGATATTCCAGCCGAGTTACGGGAAACAGTCGGAAAGGAAGTGTGGGACATGACAGGGAAAGAGGTGGGATTGATGAAAGGAGTGGAACCAGTGAAAGTGACTGTAAAGCCCAATGCAATCTTTCCCCAGACCCCACAATACCACATGGCACAAGACACCCTCATGAAAGTTGCCCAACTTATTGACGAATTTGTAAAACAAGGGGTACTGAAGGAAGTGTTAAGCAGTCCATGTAATTCACCAATAATGGGACTAATAAAGCCAAGTGGGAAGGTCCGACTTGTGCAGGACTTGAGGAAAATAAATGACATCATAGTCAAATGTTGCCCAGTAGTACCGAATCCAGCTGTGATAATGTTCCAGGTCCCTTGCGATGCTGAGTGGTTCTCAGTCATCGATTTGTCACAGGCATTCTTCTCGGTGCCTCTTCATGAGGACAGCCAATTACTCTTTTGTTTCAAATTCCTAGACAGAGTGTACAGTTGGTGCCGAATTCCTCAAGGATTTTCTGAGTCACCGTCAATCTTCAATCAGATTCTAAAGAAAGACTTGGAAGAGTTAGAATTGCCATTCGAGTCAACCCTAGTACAGTACATTGATGACTTACTGGTTGCATCAAAGACAGAAAGTGGCTGCACAGCCGATACCATTGCTCTGTTGAACCATTTGGGAGGGAATGGACATAAGGTGTCTCCTTCCAAATTGCAGTTCTGTCAGAAGAAAGTGAAATACTTGGGTCACCAAATAGAGAAAGGGTCACGGAGAATAATGAAGGAAAGAATAACGAGTATACTTCAAATGAGTCCACCAAAGACAAGGAAGGAGGTGAGGAAGTTTTTGGGAATGGTGGGCTACTGTCGCCAGTGGATTCCCAACTTCTCGACTCTAGCAAAGCCTTTACTGAAACTGACCCAGAAGGATGCATTGGATGAAATTGAGCTGAAAGGAGATGAGATGGATGCTTTTGTTGAACTGAAAGAATGCATGTGCAGGGCTCCAGCTTTAGGTATGCCTGATTACACAAAGCCTTTCACATTGTTTTGCCACGAACGTGATGCATGTTCTTTGTCTGTCTTGACTCAAGCCCATGGTGGCGTAAACAGACCAGTAGCGTATTTTTCAGCTACTTTGGATCCGGTCGCAGCAGCACTCCCAGGGTGTCTGCGCGCCGTAGCAGCAGTTGGTATCAGCCTCACTCAGAGTGAAGGAATAGTGATGGGACACCCAGTAACGGTCATGGTCCCTCACTCAGTTGAGATACTTTTGACCCGCTCCCGAACGCAGCACATGACTGGAGCAAGACTCACAAGGTATGAAACGATAATTCTGGGCTCACCGAATGTGCAGCTGAAAAGGTGCACTACGTTGAATCCAGCAACCTTGCTCCCTGGAGAAAATGCCGAAATTGAGAACGCTGAAGACGTCGAGCATGACTGCCTTCAGGTGACTGAATTTTGCACAAAACCTCGACCGGACATTAAGGATACTAAGCTTGATGAAAATGATCAAATTCTTTTTGTTGATGGTTCATGTCTAAGAGACGGGATGGGGATTTTGAAAGCAGGATATGCTGTATGTACTGTAACAGGTGTCTTGGAAGCGGGATGGCTTCAAGGAGTCTATTCTGCACAAGTAGCAGAACTTGTAGCCCTTACCAGAGCATGTCAACTGTCCGCGTTGATGAAAGTCACCATTTACACTGATAGTCAATACGGGTTTGGGATTGTGCACGACTTTGGACAACTATGGTCCCAGAGAGGTTTCCTGACTTCTTCAGGATCCCCAGTGAAGAACGGGGAGAGGATAAGAGAATTGTTACACGCCATTCAAGTGCCAGCCGAAGTCGCAGTGGTAAAGTGTAGTGCTCATACGAAAGGACAGGACTATGTTTCTCTGGGAAATGCATATGCGGATCAAGTCGCAAGATTTTGTGCCTTGAACTGTATATTACTCAGGGATGATTGGAATTCGATAAGTGAGCCAGAACTCGAACCAGCTGAAGCATTTGCCTTGAAGGTCGTAGATACAATAGATGAATTAAAAGCATTGCAGAATAATGTCAAGGAAGATGAGAGAGATTCCTGGATTAAATCACAATGTATAAAGAGACCAGACGAGTTATGGGTTTCACATGAGGGAAAATTTGTTTTGCCAAATAGTCTCTTATCACAGCTTGCGCGGTTCTATCATGGGCAGGCTCACCTAGGGAGAGATGCCATGATAAGATTGTTTAAAACTGATTGGTTTAACCCCAGATTTCGTCAAGCTGCAGAAGCAGTTTGCCATCGATGTGTCACTTGCCAGCAGATGAACCCAGGAAAGGGAACAGTTGTGAACGCGAGCCACATTGGTAGGGCAAGCGGGCCTTTTAGTCGAATGCAAATGGATTTCATTGAGATGCCTGTGCATGGAGGTTTGAAATATGTGTTGGTGATTGTGTGCATTTTTAGTCACTGGATTGAGGCATACCCCACACGTAGAAATGACAGCCTTACAGTTGCCAAACTATTGTTAAGAGAGTTGATACCACGTTTCGGATTCCCGATCTCTTTAGAATCAGATAGGGGAAGTCACTTCAATAACGAGGTGATAAAGTTACTTTGCGAAGCGCTGAACATTGAGCAAAAGCTGCACTGTAGCTATCGCCCTGAAGCCTCAGGACTGGTGGA
Organism: Pleurodeles waltl; assembly: GCF_031143425.1. Lineage (NCBI taxonomy): Eukaryota > Metazoa > Chordata > Amphibia > Caudata > Salamandridae > Pleurodeles > Pleurodeles waltl. The sequence continues at coordinate 185,169,905 of NC_090445.1, read as the reverse complement.
GCAGATGAATGGTACACTGAAATCAAGAATGGCGAAAATATGTGCATCGACAAATTTGAAATGGCCTGACGCATTGCCCTTAGTGCTAATGTCAATGAGGAACACCCCTGATAGAAAGACTGGATTGTCTCCGCACGAAATTCTCATGGGCAGGGCTATGAGACTTCCTGCAGTTCCCGCAAACGCGATTTTGAATATTACAGATGATATGGTGTTAGACTACTGCAAGGGTCTAGCTGACGTGGTTCGCTCTTTCTCTCACCAGGTGGAAGCGACCACCTTGCCACCGATCCAAGGTCCAGGACACGCACTGAAAGCAGGTGACTGGGTCGTGGTAAAGAAGCACGTGAGAAAGTCGTGTCTGGAACCCCGTTGGAAAGGCCCTTTCCAAGTGATCCTGACGACAACTACCGCAGTGAAGTGTGCGGGGGTTCCCAACTGGATTCACGCCAGTCACACAAAGAAGGTGTTGTGTCCCACAGATGAGGAAGTTGAAGCGCTAAAGCTGCCAGTGCCTGACAAAGCAGTGCTGAGTGCTGAGACAGAGCAAAACCGAACTGAAGGCGAACAGGCAGAAACGGGAGAGAGAGAGATATTTTCTGAGGACGAAGAGACCAACTCGCTTGGGGGAGACCAAGGAGAAAGTTCAGACAGCGACGAAGTAGCTGAAGGTGACAGAGAACCTGAAGCAGCTGAGGGTAGCAAAGAGCCTGAAGCAGCTGAAGGTGACAAAGAACCTGAAGCAGCTGAAAGTGATAAAGAGCCTGACGAAAGTAACGGTGACGAAGGGCTCGAAAAAGGTGAAAAAGCAGGAGAGCCTGATCAGAGGAGGGCTTTCCCAGAAGCAGACGATACAGAAAAGGAAAAAGAGAACGTGATTGATTCCCCAGAAGGAGGGGACAAGGCAGAACAAAACGAAAAAGTTCAAGCCTCAACAGAAAAGATCGCAGGTCCATCAAATGGACACGGTGCAAAGAGGAGACTAAGTATATCACCAATAAAAGAAAGGACTAAAGAAAGTTTGAACGACGGAGAAAGGCCAAAAGTGAAAGAGAAAAGAAAGGAAGTGACTGTTGTGGAACAATCCTCAAGTGAAGAAAAAGATTTGACAAAAGAGGAAAGTACCAGCGAAGCAGAATTGAAAAGAGAAGCAAAATTGAAAAGGAAAAGGATACCGAACAGGAGATATTCCGGTCCTGAATGGGCATATGTAGCCAATGACGATTGGACTGACGAGTTTGTATCTCTAAGCATCGAGAACGAAGAAGAGGAAGAGATACCAATAGAAAAGAAAAGTTTTATGGACTCTGTCGATTGAAAGGGCAATAAATGAGATTGCTTGCTACAATATAACGTGAAACAAACAACAAGCTGAGACATTGCTAAACCGGATGAGACATTTGCTAAACCGATAAAGACTGAGTTATTGCCGAATAGAGACAAATGCTGCTAACCGATAAGCGACTGGCCTTTTGAAGAAGACAGTGGGAACATTGCGCTCGTTCAGCTTTGTAATTGAATTGCTAAATAGTTTCTTTTACAGGTGCTTCCAGCTCTCTGATTCTATACAGATCATGACGCAAAACAATAGAAAGAAATATTGTAAATATGTGTGTATAGGCTTGATAATTGCATGCGTACTAATAATAATGGCAATAGTGCTTGGAATGCATGGAAAGGGTGAGGATGAGAGAATTGATGCTTCTACTCTTGCTCCTGTTACTGTCACCGAACTAACTGCATTGAAAAGACTAGCATTGGATGAGAGACTCTTGCACGATAAGAAAGAACTTTCGTATAACGTTTTCTACCGCTTGCTAACAGAATATGTTGAGACTATGGATGCGAAGGATTGTTACGTGTGCACACAGATACCGACATCAGTGAAGGAAGGGGTGACATATCACCACATGCCTCTCACATACGGGATTACATGTAGTATAGTAATGTCTAGGTTTTATGGTCAAACTAACATACAGTATTTTTACTCAAATTATGATGTTACCTTTGCATATGTTCCTATAATAGCGCAGCTAAGCCAGATTGCTAAAGATTGGGATGCTAAAATAATGAGGGAATTTTTCGAGCCAATGCAACCTTTTGAAACGGCTCACGCTCATAGGGAAAATCTCACCTGCTCGCTCTCTGCAGTAGAAATAAGCTTTTTAGATCGCACAGATGATAGAAGGGCACAAATGAAGGCGAAATTAGAAAAGGAACTACATAAGAGGACTTCAGTAGATAATTATGATTTTGCTGCAATAAAGACACAAGGGAAAATAGCTTTAGATGCTTGGCATGTAGGGAAATTTTGTATATATCGAGGTGAATCCTATTATGACAATATTTTTGTAGGAGCGAGTGAGTGTAAACATACGTTTATTTTTAAGGCCAAATGGACATTCATGATGAACGGACTTGACCCTGTCATTCCAGGTGTATATTACATTTGTGGGTATAATGCCTATTATCGTCTTCCAAAGGGGTGGTGGGGAAGATGTTATTTGGGTATAGTGTTCCCAAAGGTTTATCAACTGGATGACCCATCGATGATACAAAAGACATCTGGATCCCATCGTATCCAGAAAAGAGAGACCGCAGCTGCTGTGGTAGGAGATATATTTGGGGCCATGATTCCTTCGTTAGGAGTTGTGTTGAATTCCATCAAAATAAGAAAGTTGTCTACTATAGTGGATAACATGTTGACAAAGTTTTCGGGTGCTATAATCCTGATAGATGCTGAACTTGCAGCGGAAAGAGCTATGACTCTTCAAAATAGGCTTGCTTTAGACATTCTTTTAGCAAAGGATGGTGGCGTTTGCAAAATGCTTGGTGCACGACACTGTTGTACCTATATTCCTGACAATAGTGTGAAAATTAAAACTATGCTTGCTAATCTAACAAAAGAAAGTACAGATTTGAAGGAACTGAAAGAACCAGGAGTGTGGGAGAAGGTTGGAAAAGGACTTGCTTCAGTGGGACATTGGATTGGGGGAATTTGGAACGGAATATTACTGAAAATAATAGAAGGAATATTAATAGTAATAATTTGCATATTTGGAATTTGGGGAATAAAAAGGGGAATAATAATGATTATGGAAAGAATTAAAAGAAGAAAAGAAGAGAAAATTATGAAAAGAATGGCAGAAGAATACAAAGCGCAAACTAGGGGAATTAAAAGGAAAAGGGAACTGACAGAATTTTAATGGAATAAAATTTGTGGGCATGGTTTGGTGTGATGACTAGTAGTCATCAGAGGAGGGATTGATGAAGCAGAAAATGAAGGTTTTACTTTTATTAACGCGTAAACGTAGTGTGAAATAATCATGTGTGACTTTAACCGAACTAATAAAGATTGTACGGGGACAAAATGTGCCCTCAGAGTAGTTTGCCAACATTTATAAGCGTGCTATATATAACGTGGTGTATTAGAATTGCACTAATCCGACATAATCGTAAACGTGTGCTATGATTTGCTTGTCTGAAATGCCTTAGCTTAGCATAACTTTAGTGCAGGCTTCGGCCTAGTGGCCTGGTCTCACGGTTTAGATGCTCGTATTTTTCCAATGTGCTATTAAACGTGTACTTTTGCTTGAAGCTGTACTTTTCCACTGAGACCGTTCACAGGCTTATCTTAAGGTTTCGTGCCAGCCTGGCATATTTTCTCTTTACTCCAAGGTCAATTTGCAGGTGCGGACAATGGAGGCTCTGAAAGTGAGTTAATTGGCATAATATGTTGCAACTTGCGTACCCATCTCCAAGGATAATGTATGCTTAAGTAAAAGCTTGAGAACTGTCGTTTTTGATTGGATAATTTGAAGCTAACCTATGAACCCTCCAATGGAAGACCCTACTGGATTTGAACTGTTGTCTATAAAAACCAGGTGCACGAGAAGAAGGTAGCCATTACAGCCATTACAGCCATTACAGCCATTACAGCCATTATCAGCTCGATACCCGCCATTTTGCAGACTTCGTAGCTATTATGGCCCACTTTGCTGCGACGCCATTTTGAAAGAGACTTTAATGATTCTTGCCCTATAGACTTAACTTTGATCCCTTTGCATGAAGTAGTAGTTTTACCTTGCCGCCGTGAGGCAATTGCCCCGTCCACCCTGCCCCTTTGCCCCGTCCTATGCTGATCGAAACGGTACCCATGATGACCGAAGAACGGTACCTGTGAGACGAAGACTTCCTTGTATGCTGGTCGTAATTGGTAAATATGAAAGGAAATTGTAAAATTGCATTGTGTTTCTTTTAGGTAACCAACTGCTGATTTTGATAAGAGCCCTAGTTAGGAGTTTTTCTAAATTAATGTGGCTAAATTGTTTTTGCATGAAGTCCCACATGCCGATGCTAATTTGAGGTTAGACGAGGATTCCATATGTCGCACGATGCAATTTGAGATCTTGTTATGCTGACTAAATGTATGCAATTAGTTCATTACAGATTATCGTATTAGTGATTTGCATTGCTATTATCGAATGCCTTGTGATTCAAATGCTACATAGATTGCACTTGTTTCGACGTTATGGACAGCTATTAATGTTCATATATGTTTATCATTTGGTGTTGAGACACATTTATATTGTGCTAGCTTTGTTAATATAGGGAAATAAAATTCACTAACTTTGAATAAACTGGTGTGGTTATTCCTGGCTGAAAGGTCAGGTTTCGCCTAAATGTATTCTGGATTAATTGTCAAGTGTTATGTTGATCAAGGTATTGCTTATGTTCGTTATTGATTATTGATTTGATGCAATTGATCGATTAAGAGTACAGAGAGTTCCCACTTAGTCAAAAGATTCATCGGCCTAAAGAGCGTCCAAATACAGGTAAAATTATTAGTACGGACCGCTCTATCAGGGTGACGCTCCTCGGCCCTAATAGCAGAGCCGCAGCTGGAAAATAATCAAAAGAAAAGAAGGCTCGAAGAATGCAATCCCTGCAGCACTGAAACAGTTCCAAGAGAAGCCAGGAGTAACCGCTGAAGTGGTAGTAGCCACGGTGAACTGAAGACCAAAGATCCAGTAAAGGAAAACTCAACCCAGAAGAGAGGCAACTAGGGCAGGAGTACCAAAAGACCCTCAGTCTGAAGAGATCCGGTAGTTTTTTAGGTACAAGCACAGTCAATGCAGGTACTCCCATCTGAAGTCAGACAACAGGAAAAAGTGTTTAGCTGCTGGATGGAAGTAGGATGGAGAATAGACAGGGCACGAGGACTACAGTATGCACAGTATGCAAAGAAGCATGGTAGGGATTCAGAGCATGGTGACAGCAACTCATTGCAGCCCACTGCAGGCCCAACACTATAGCAGCAGGGCCTTACAGGGAGCAAAGGCATCAAACCAATCACAAGCATGAATGCCTCAGAAGTGTTCAGAGAGCAAGAACTGGAGAACCACCAGAAACATCAGTGGCTGGGCCTGATCCTAGAAAGCAAGGGTCAATGAGGAACCACAGGCAACCAAGAAAAAATGTGACCTCGCTGCAAGTGGGAACACCTGGAACAGAAGCTGATCTGAGAGAGTCAAGGTCAAATGTAGTATCACCTGGCATCTTGGAGGAACTGCCCATATCGAAAAAGTTAAAAGGAAAAACGTTGACAAGAAGCCAGGAGGTAGAATTTGAACCCTGCAAAGCAGTGATATCGTAAAGTGGATCAAACAAGCTGCTCTCCATCTACAAAGCCCGAAGAAGTGAGGTCAACCTGAGCCAACCAAAATGAAAAAGGATTCGATCACACTTTTTAACTGTGAACCTAGGAGCACCAAGGATATGGACCAAGATTCATTGAGGGTGGGGTGAGGACCCCAGACACCAGTCACCAGCTGAATCGATAAGTACAAGCATACATGTGTAGCAATTCTGGGGATTTGGTGGGGCTCTGCAGTATCACCTGCGGGTCCGAGAGATGTTCTGACAGGTTTACCTGACACCTAGCACCTCTGTTTTCTATTTACATAACAAACAACAAAGGCATTGTATTTTTAAGGTGATTCTTGCCTGTATGAGGAGACACTACATGCTTCTGGGTTATGGTGTGACTGAATGGTGTTTCTGGAGCCCAAAAATTAGGTGTGTTCCCACATTCCGTTGTTTTGGTAGTCTTTGGATTTGCTGTTTGGGTAGGCAGGTGAATAGGGCATTGCCAAATCTGAGGACAGTGTTCTGTTGCGATGAAGGTTAGCAATTTTCTAAGGAGTATGATTTCATATAAAGCGGCCTGACCTGCAGAATGTATGGTGATTTAAGTTGGCTGCTTCTTTAGAGCTTGTGCCAACCTTTGGGCCACTATGAAGAGCTGTGCAGAACAGAATGAGAGGGAAGCAGAGAACAGATGTGGAAGAAAGTGGAAAGGCAAAGAGGAGGATGTGAGTAAAAGTAGGGGAAAATGCAAAGGACAGATTGTGTGGATGGAAAAGAATACGAGTAAAGGATAAATTGAAATCAAGATTGAGAGACACTTTAGGTGCAATAAAGGGAAAAGTGTCCTCAAGAAGCAAAGGTTTAATTTTCAGAAAAAGTAGTGTCCCTTCAAAAAAGGAGTGGGTTTTCGACAGTGCCTATCACCTTATTTTGCCCCACCTACTCAATGGCTCTCAGGAAGAGGTAATGGGGTTATTCTTTAAGAATGTTTCAGCAATCCACCCGGTGCATGATTTTTGCCCTTTAATAAGGCCCTTCTGCTCCCAACCACTTTGAAGGGCAGCTTTACCAAAATGGATCTCTGAATTTTTTTCCACGAGGTCATGAGGACTGTAGGCGGGAATATCGACTCCCTAAATATCGATGGGACTGAATAATCATTCCACAATATTGAGGATAAAATACTGAAAGGCAAATGCACACAGGGAAGTGAGTATTTGCTATTCTTAACTCCACATCTACGTACCTTGAAGACATATATATCTATATATTTATATCAGCAAGGTAGGTATATGTGGATTTAGACACAGAAAATGTATAGAAATATACTTTTCTATACACAAGACATATGAGAGAGCCGGCTGACTAATCATCACAGTAGATACATCATTAGTTATCTAAATGCAGTTTCTAGAGAATCATTTAGTAATCATGTTCTCACTTCTTACTCTCCTGTGATCGCAAAGCCAGGTAGGTGGCGAGTGGCCCCCAAATATCTTTTGGGTTTAAGATTGGATCAGCATCAACTTCCAAAATTCCTCCAAGTGCTCCTAGCCATAAATTACATCCGCAAGCCATGTCTTAACACAGGGAGAGATGCCTCAGTCCCAATGCATTTACACCCTACGCTTAGCTTAGAGTAGCATCAAAACAGTGATTTTATATCCCGCAGGGGGATATTCTTGACATAACCCAGGAGAATCACAGGTAGAATATGTTGAACCCCAACTTTCTTCAATTCGCCCATTTTATGGAAACCCAGTGTCCAAAACCTGGCCACCTTTGGACAGAGCAGACCAGGTGCAGACAAATTGCAGGGGCCTGTGCTCCTCCCAGCCGTAAGGAAATAAATCTTTATGCCCCATCAGGGGGTTGGTAGGGATCATTACCCCCAATTTATGAGGGCAGCAGAAACCACACTAGACAATAGGGAAAAATAGAAAAGCAAAATGACAGAGTGGGTACAGCCCGCTATGGGCAGGGTAATGTCCCCAACCCACAAAAGAGCACAACAGTATTTCACCCCCCTAGTTGTAGATTAGGTAGTTTTACCCCAGTTTGCCCGCGTGGCACAGAATGGTCCCTAGACAACAGGAAAACATGTTTTTAAAAACGAATGGGTGGGGGTGGCCTGCCATGATTAGGACCTTGTCCCCACCCAAACAAGGGCACAACAGTCTTTCTGCCCTCTGTGGGGTGCAGATTAGGGTTTTTATCCCCAATCTGCCTCCCAGAGGAGCAGAAAGCCCACTAGACACCAGGGAGTAATGCAAAAAAATAAAACAAAGGAGTGGGTCGACCTGCCATGGGCAGGGCCATGCCCTACAACACAAAAGAGCACAACAATCTTTGCAGATTTTGGGGCTTTCCCCATTTTGCCTTCCTTGGGGGGGAGGGGCAGGAAGCACACTAGGGTAAACAATAAGTGAAATAAGAAAACAAAGTGGTGGGGCTGGCCCGCCATGTGCAGGGCCTTGCTCCCACTCTAAAAAGGGCACAGCAGTCTTTATTTTCCCCGTCAGGGTCAGTTTGCTGACTTTGTCCCCAACCTGCCCCTGAGGGGATGGGCAGAAAGTTCTACCCAGAAAAACCATTATAAAAACCAGTAGGAGTGGAGGCGGTCCACACTGATCCAGGGTGATACCCTCACCCCAAAAGTGGGAATTACACTCTTTCTACCCTCCTGAGGGGATGGATGGGGGAGATTATCTCAGTCTGCCCCCTGAAGGGACAGAAAGCTCACTAGACACCATTTGGGATGAAGAAAGGAGTGCACGCCTCCCACCCTGGCATTGGTCCATACCCCTTCCCCAAAAGGGGCAAACCAGTCTTCCCCACCCACACCCCCTGGGTGCAGCAAATGGTTTTGCACCAATTTTCCCCATAGGGGGCAGAAAGCTGAATGGATGTCAGGAATATTTTTTTAATAAAATTATGGGGTGAGGTCTGACCCCTCTTGATATTATGCCCCACCTTCACTCCTATAGCCTCAATAGTGTTTCTGCTCCCCGGCGGGCTACATCATCCCAATGACAAGCAAGAGGAAATTGCAGTTCTTTTGGGTGTGTTTTTGCATATGGGCCAAGAGAGTGGGGCAAAATCCTAATATTGGTCCTCGATTTCTATCATCGCTATATGTGATGGGGGAAAAGTAACATTGGAAGGGGGGGCGTCTACCACTTTCTGGCAGATGCTTTACATTAGCTATATCATCGCTATATGTGATGGGGGAAAAGTAACATTGGAAGGGGGGCGTCTACCACTTTCTGGCAGATGCTCTACATTAGCCAATCATTTAATGAGCCACTCGGTCTTATAGTGGGTTGAATCTGTCCTGATTGGTGAGAAACTGTCCCTCATCTGTCATCTTTTTGAGTTCAACCCTTGGGTTTGCGATCCAGCATAACACCCTCCTCCTCACTGTTTATGATGTGTTCTGTCCCGTCATCCTCTGGCCTTTATAATTTGGTCCCTTTGGCTACATCTACATAATCACAGCAGACAATGTTTATACAAAAAAAAATATACAAATGGCTTATTTGGAATTACTTATCTTCAATCTATCGATGACCGGATGTTTCAAATGTGACTGATGGTCTACTGGACTAAATACTAAGGGCCTGATTTAGTGTTTTGTGAAATAGGTTATTCCATCACAAATGTGATTGATATCCTGTCCACCTTATTACAATTCTATTATGTCTTATGGCACTTGTAATAAGGCAGACAGGCTAGCCATCTGAGTAGTGATGAGTACGTATTCTCCACACTCTAAATTAGGCACTAAGACCCTCATTTTGATACTGGCAGTAAAAAACGCCTACCACCACGGCGACGGCCACCAAAAGACCGTTGCCACGGCTACCAGCCGTTTGCCGTATTATCTGTATTATGACCACAGCCGAATTTCCACCAGAAGGATGGCGGAAATCCTGCTGTGACCATGCCGGCGAATGGCCACGGCAGTAGACTGCTCCCAGTCGTATTATGACCCATAATACGGCCTGGCGGTGTTCGGCTGGGGGACGCTGCTGGTGGCAGCAGTGCCCCGTCCTGTCTCCTGCCGGAGGGCCCCCTGCACACAGTTAAGTCAGGTCTCCGACAGGGGAGGAGGGTGTTGTGTGTGTGAGCGGGGGTGTGTGTATGTTTGTATGTGCATGGATGCGGGTGTGTGTTGTGTGTTGGATGCAAGCGTGCATGTATGGAGGTGTGAGTGTGTGTCTGTTGTGTTTTGTGAATGCGTGTGTGCGTGCATGTTTGAAAGTGTGTGCGGGTGTGTGTGAGTAGATGTATGCATGCGTGGATATTTGTGGAAAAAGGGTGTGTGTACGTGTGTGTGTGTCAAGGGGGCGTGAATGTAAGGGGGCTTTGGAGAGGCGGGGGTGGGGAGATAACTAGAGAGGGAAGAGGGGAAGTCCCCTATCAGTGACAGGGAAGGAATTCCATGTTACTGATAGTGCCTGCCTCCATGGTTTTCGTGGCGTTAAGGAAGCTACGAAAACCATGGCGGTAGGTGGGGTCATAATCCAGCAGGTGGAACAGTGACGGTCGCCGGGCTGGAGATGCATATCTCCAGTTCGGCGGCTGTTACCGAGTTGGCGGTCAGAGTGGTACATTGGCGGGTTGGCTTCAGGCCAATAGTGAGCCCTGAATGGTCATGGGGAAGTGTGGGTGACCTGTTTCCTCGAGCATGACGTCCCGATCTTCTCAAGTGAGACACAGCATATGCAGGGGATTGGTCCCAAAAAAGTTACGTTGAGGGTCCTTTGCCACTCTGCTCTTTATGGGCGAAGCTAGAACGAACCTTGAGCTCGCTTGAGGCGCCTTTTCATGCACAATTTACAGCAATTGAGCGGAAAGCATGAATAATGAAACAAGATACAACGCACGATGACGTGTCACCTATTTTTTCCCGTCACTCGACCTTCTGATATTGGTTCATGATACATAGAAATCAATGATCTCATAAAGCGGGATTTCTATGGATGACTCACGGCAGAGCTATCATACCCTCCTTTATGGGCCTATTTTTCTTGTGTTCCAGATAGCCGGTGAGTGTGCCTGCCTTCCCTGAATGTGACTCGCGCCTCTTCCTAGTCTGCCTTACTCATTTGAAAGCTTTATATTTAGCGTAATGAGTCCTAAAGTGCATTATCTTACTGCCTGTGTATCAAGGGACAACATCCATGGCCTCTAGGTTGCATGTGCCCGATAATTTGCTCTGTGCAAAGAGAGAAACAGATTGATTTTTGTAAAAGTGCAGCAAATGCAAAATGGAATTGTCTTGTTTTGGGTTTCAATATTAGATCAAAGCAGACATATGGAACGAAGATTGTTTTCCTAAACGAGTGCTTCTCCATTAACAAGGGTCTTAAAAGCCACGAAATCCCAGTTCTTAGCCAGCTTGGTGGCTGACTGGGATAAATTCTCACCTCTGACATCACCGTGAGCTGAACAGTGGCAAGTCCAACTCAGCCTTTCATTCTTCTGAGGTCAGTAATTGTCGTTAGAAACGCCTTATCTAAAGAATTTACTGAGCCAGATGTTCTAAGCCGTTTTGCAGTCGCAAACCCTGCAGTTCACAAAATTAGCTGGCTGGATCACAAAATGCCCTTTTGGTATTTCCTAAATTCACTTTGTGATTTTATAAAGGCTAACTGAATTCCAAAATGGGTTTAGGAACCGGTGTGAATTGCAATTTAAAAGGGGCCTGTTTATGGCATCACTTTAAAATGTCGGTTTGGTATCAGTTGTATCAATGGTTAGTGAGTGGAATTTAGTTGCAAAGCTGTGAAAAGATACTCACACCTCAAAAGAGGTGTTAACTCATTTGCAAAAGGGAATAAGTCGACTTGGGAGCTCGTCCTCTTTTTGAATGTTAACAAAAGTTAAACGCAGCCCTGTTTCCTTTACAAATTTTACTGCAGTTAAAGGCAATTGAAGAAATGGTGGACTCCTGACCCCAGCAAGCCATCATTGTGTGACGCCGAACAGAATGAGTCTGAATTTGCAACCTACCTCATTAATATTCGTGAGGTAGATGGGATCGCAAACAACTCCAAATGTGAATTTTGTGAACCAACCAACATAGTACGTAGAATGGCTAACATAATCAGAATAGATTCACAAACAAAGTTGGTGCACAATTTGCGATTCACTTTCTGTGGGACAGTCACTGATGACAGAGGTACCTGTAAGGGGCCACTAGAAGTTATCTTTAAGGGGCCACCAGCGGATACCCTCACAGGTGCTTTGAATTATAATTCTTGCACATGTATGATATTTTTATCCACCTCTTGAGTTGGCAGCTTAGTCAAAGGGAAAATGATGTCACATCTTCATAAAATCAGGGTGGGCTACTTATTTGATGCTGCTACACATTTGACTCAAGCGCTACATATAATAAGACGCTTCTCTGCTGGCCCTTTGAGCCAATTCGTGTTGTCATGTTATTGGTGGAGGTTCCTGGCTCCACACCAAGGGCATGATTTAGAGTTTGATGAACGAGTATTCCATCACAAATGTGATGGATATCCCGTCTGCCTTATTACAAGTTCAATAAGATATAAGGCACTTGTAATAAGGCAAATGCAATATCTGTCAAGTCAGCCTGCTGTCTTGTGGGCTATGTTAAGTCAATACAAATACAGAATTAACGGAAGGCTTCCAAGGATGCCTCAAAAGCACACAGTTGAGTGGGGGAATGCTTAAAATAAATCCAACCACTGGGAATCACTTGACAGTATTACAACCCATCGTACTTTTGCCCATCATGCCACTTCAGATTAATCCCCGCCCCATGCAAATCAGTCTGATATGCAATTACACCCACCACCTTTTTGTATGCTTCCAAGGTACACCTAAAAATCTGCAGCTGGTAAATGTTTCTAGGTGTAACTGGAAACCAGTAAATCTACACCCATGCGAGGTAGTAAAGGTCCTGGTGTAGATTTACTCATTGCTTTCACAATGGACTGGTGACAGGTGGTGTTCTTATTTGTTTCCCGAATCCAATTGCAGTCTACTTTTTCCACAGAGCAACTTGTTCAACAAATAGCTCGTGGTTTTAGAGCATGATTTCAGCTTCATTTATTGAGTCGCTGACGAAGAAACTCTACTGGAAATGTGTCCTCAACTCTAACTAAAGCCATTGCAAGATGTTAAGGTGCACAAACGTCCAAATCGTTTCGCCTGTTAATGCAGAGCCAACAAATTGTGGTGGTGTCAGTCATTTTACGAATCTTAATATCCAAGGAGACCTCGGCTGTCTTTGTGCAGCAGGTCACAAGGCCTGACTCAGCAGCAGCTGTGAGTGAATCAAGAGCACTTCTGAATCCATTACATCGTGTGCAGTGTCCCCGTGTATGAGAAGCTCGTTACAGATACATCTTCTGCCGTATGATTGATGCTCTACGTTTTACATCAGTTCTGGGACTCTCCAGGCTCTAGTTACATCCTTTTTCCTAAGCTGCAGAGTATGTATTAGCCAATGAAATAGCCTGGGGGAAGGGGGAGTGGTGGTTGCATGCTCCTGAGCTCTGTATATGCATGGTTAGCAAAGTAATTGCCATAAGACAAAATATCAAAACAAAAGTAGATATAACTTAAAATATTTATATCAAATGAAGCAAAAGGCAGTGTCAAGTAAAAATGAGTATAGTTATCATTTTATTTTAGGGCAGTGACTATACCTTGTAGATTTACTTAGGCCCAGTCCGGGGGCCTATATGTACGTTAAGAATTGCGGGGGAAGGGGGAGAAGTTGGTTTCGAGGTTGTGGATATAGGTCATCATTTTGGCAGATTCAAATAAACAGTTGTATGGGATGTTCGTGATCTCTAGAGAGAATCTTCAGAAAAAGCAGGCAATTGCTAATGTGTAAAGCATTTAACGGCCAATGGCTTTGTGTGTGTGTTAAAGCAAACCATACATTTCTAAAAAAAAAAACATCTTACCCTGATTTTCAATACAGTTAAGCTAAGAAATTCTAAGAAGCATTGGCAAAGTCAGTAGGGCTCGCCTATGGAAAAGCTATTGGCTTTGCCAATGTGCTTTAACCATGTTGTACACCAGTGTGACTGCAGTTCAGCATGGCTAAAAGTTAGTGGGGTATAGGAGAGTGGTGTGCAATTGAGTGTCATAAAGTGAAGCAGAGTGGAGTGTTATTGAGTGTTGCAGAGTAGAGTTGAACGGGGTGGAGTGGAGTGAACTGGAGTGTCATGGAGTGGTGTAAAGTGCTGTGGAGTGTCATGAAGGGAGCAGAGTGGAAGGGCTTAGCGTGGAGTAGATTGTCTAAGTGTAGTAGAGTTTCATAGAGTGGAGTGGCATAGAGTGTCGTGGAGTAGTGTAGAGTGGAGTGGCGTAAAGGTGTTGCTTTGAGTGGAATGGAGTGCTGTAGAGTGGCATACAGCAGAGTAGATTGTCATACAGAGGAGTAGGATAGGAGAGTGGAAGGGCATAGATTGGAGAAGTGTTGTAGAGTCGAGTGGAGTAGGGTAAATTGGAATGGCATAGAGTGGAGTGGCATACAGTGGATTAGACAAGTGGAATAGAGTGTAGTAGTGTGTTGCAAAATAGAGTGGAGTAAAGTGGCATGGAGCGGCATAGAGTGGATTAGAGTGTCGTAAAGTGGAGTAGAGTTTAATGGAGTAGAGCGTAATAGAGTGGAGTATCGTAGAGTGTAGTCTTGTAGAGTGGAATGATGTAGAGTCGAGTGGAGTGGCCTAGAGTGAAGTGGTGTAAAGCACAGTGGTGCAAAGTAGATTGGTGCAGAATCTAATGTAATAGAGTGCATCGGTGTTGAGCAAAGTGGTGTAGAGTGAGATGTAGAGAGCAGTGGCATTGGGACAAGTGGTGCAGAGTATATTGCTGTGCATTGACTACAGTGGCATGGAGTACAGTGGCACACATTAAATTGTTTCAGAGTAGTAACGTGGCACAGAGTGGAGTGGTGTAGGGTACAGCGGAGTGGTGCAAGGTAGAGTGGAGTAGCACTGAGTGATGTTGTAGGGTCAATTGGCATAGAGTGCAGTGGCAAAGAGATTGGAGTGGTGCAGAGTGCAATGGTGCATAGTAGAGGGGGTAGAGTGCACTAGCATAAAGTGAAGTGGTGCAGAGCAGAGTAAAGAGGCATAGACTGAAGTGGCGTAGAGTGCAGAGTTATAGAGTATAGTCGTACACAGAAGATTAGAGTAGCATGGGCGTAGTGGTGTAGAGTGTGGTGGCATAGAGTGCATTGGTGTAGTGTAAAGTGGTGCAGTGGCATAGAGCACAACAGTGCACAGTAGAGTGCCATAGAGTTCCATGGTGTAGAGTGCAGCGTTGCAGAGTAGAGTGTCGTAGATTGCTGTGATGTAGAGTAGAGTAGAGTAGGGTAGACTGGATTGGTGTGGAGTGGAGTGGAGTGGAGTAGAGTGGGCATAGTAAAATGACATAGAGTGCAATGGTGTAAGCTGTTATAGAGTGCAGTAGTAGTGTAGAGTGCATTGGCTTGGAGTGCAGTGGCATAGATTGCAGCGGCATAGAATAGACGGGCCTGGAGTGGAGTGGTGTAGGCTAGATGCAGTGGTAGAGAGTGGAGTGGTGCAGTGTAGATTGCAGTAGCATACAATGGAGTTGCGTAGAGTTGAGTGGTGTAGAGTGGTGTGGAATGGAATAGAGTCGCATAGAGTGGAATAGTGCAGAGTGGAAAAGAGTGGTATAGAGTGCAATGTCATAGAATGCAGTGTTGTAGAGTGCAGTGGAGCAGAGTAGAGTGGCGTAGAGTGTAGTATAAAGTGCAGTAGAGTATGCATGGTAGAGTGCAGTGGCATAGAGTGCAGCGGTGCAGATTAGAGTGGCGCAGAGTTCAGTGGTGGAAAGTGCAATGTTGCAGAGTAGAGTGAAGTAAAATGGAGTGGTGCAGAGTAGAGTAGAGTGGACTGATGCAGGGTAGAGTGCAGTAGCATAGATTGTGGGCTGCATAGAGTGTATTGGTGTGGAGTAAAGTGGTGCAGAGTAGTGTACAGTGGCATAGAATGGCAGAGAGTGCAGTGTTGCAGAATAGACTGACATAGAATGCAGTGGTGTATAGTAGAGTGGCGTAGAGTGCACTGGCGTGGAGTGCAATGGCATAGAATGGTGCAGAGTAGAGTGGCATAGAAAGCAGAGGTGCAGAGTAGAACAGAGTGGCTTAGAGTAGAATGGCAAGGAGTGCAGTGGCTTATAGTGTTGCAGAATAGAATATAGTAGGATAGAGTGCTGCGGAGTACAGTATAGTGGCACAGAGTGAAGTGGCACCAGAGTGAAGTGGTGCATGGCACAGAGTGCAGTGGCACAGAGTGCAATGGTGCAGAGTGGAGTGATGCAGAGTTCAGTGGCATAGAGTAGATTGTTTCAGAGCAGATTGGAGTGGCATAGGGTGGAGCAGTGTAGAGTGTAGAGTGAAGTTGCGAAGAGTGTAGTGGTGAACAGTAGGGTAGAGTGGAATATCCCTGGTGTTGTAGCACACTTCCATTACAGACAACACATCTTCAATTGAAATCACCAGTACATTGGCACAGACATCCAGTTTCACTGATAACAGTATACAGAGCACAGCTAATAATGAGTAGATATGTTATGACCAAGTGTATTGATTGTTTTGATCATTTTAAAATATTTGTTTCCTCCACACTTCAGAATTACAAAAAAATGGCTTTTCTAATTCTGAAATATCTGCACAGTTTATTTGCAGATATTTACATATTGTGTGTGCTCTAGAAAAAACATTGTACAGCCTTCCTCAATCACTCCCCCATAACCAGCATGATTGTCACATAAATACTCTCACTTCGTGAAAGATGGAACCTGACATTTTACCTCTGTCTTTGAATGCACAGGAAATGTAATAAGGTAAGAACAAGTGTTAAAGGCCCCTTTGTAGAAATTGAGCACTGATGGACGAATACAGTAAAAAGGGTCTGGGCAAAGGAAGGGACAGAGTCAGCAACCAGAAAGCAAGCAAATGTGAGTTACAAACCACAAAGCTAATGGTAAACAACGAGCAGAATGCATTACAAGGGGAAGCCAAGATGTCCTTAGCAAACCATACATCTGCGCTTACCGAACCTAAAAACTGGGTTGTTTGAGTCCGCGCCCCGGGGACCACCACCTCCCCGGACCAAAATGCCTTCCTTATAGTAGTGGTGGTGGTCCACAGGGCAGGGGGTCCGAAACTGACTCCCTTCATTATTTCAATTCATCCCCGGGGAGGTGGCAGTCCCCTGGGCTGAGAGGGGGGCTCTACCTTATTATGAAACTGTTGCTCCGGGGAGGTGGCAGTCCCAGGGACTGCCACCTCCACGGGCGACTGTTTCAAAATAAGGGGGGGCCACATGGCCCCACCTGCAGCCACAGGAACCACCACCTCCTCGGGCTGAATTGAAATAATGAAGGGTG
Organism: Pleurodeles waltl; assembly: GCF_031143425.1. Taxonomy (NCBI): domain Eukaryota; kingdom Metazoa; phylum Chordata; class Amphibia; order Caudata; family Salamandridae; genus Pleurodeles; species Pleurodeles waltl. Next base: position 185,152,838 of record NC_090445.1, on the reverse strand, counting down.
TCCATCGTGGACCCCTGGCCCCAGGGACCACTACCTACCCGGGGATGTTTAAATGTTGGAGGGGGGCTGCACATTCCTCATCGAGGAGCCTACAATGGCCCTGGGGACCACCACCCCGAGGGCCAGCTCCTATTGTTTCCCGGGTGCCCACCCCTGGGATATAGCTGTTTGCTGTGACATGGCAGGGACTTTGACAGCTCCGCCAAGTCATAGCAAACACTCCGGAAAACAGCTCTCACTTGCTGGGAGCAGAGGCAGGCAGGAAAACAGAAGAAACTATTGCTCTCACAGATCGGGAGCGTATGTTTAGAAGTTTCCTGTCTGTGGCAGCAATGCCGGTTCCCGCAGGAGAGGGGGAGCCAGCTGGGACAGCCGGGGCCTTGAGGCACACCCATGGTCTTATTGCACTCTGGGTGCCCTGGGGGGCACCCAGGACAGATGGCCGGGCTGCCAGGGATGTGGTTCTCAGGACTGAGATCGGACTGGGGAGGAGGCCCGCAAAGCATCCTTTCCCAAAAAAAAACCAATATGTGATGAGGCCGGGCCCCAGGTGAGAGGGGGACACACGTCCCCCTCCCCATTGAATGGAGGTGGTCCCGGGGTATGGGGTCACCAGGGCCAAAATTGTCATGGGGAAAGGGGCCACACAACCCCCCTGGCACCCCACGAAATTACAAGAAAGAACCCACTTGTCACAGTCACATACAGGTTGTGCGCCAATAGAAGAAAGATGCCTTCACCTCTACGAAAGATTTCAGATTGCTTTTCACTATGGAATCGCTGAGTAAACACACTTGCTTTGCCTTCCCCAAGCCCAGGAGTTAGGATCATTTGTCTGTTCCAGGAGTGGAGCTTCAACTGGGATACCTGCCATGTTTATATTTGTAAGTGCTTCCTGTTGAGGTTTGAATTTCTGTGAAATGAAAATGAGCATTATGGACAGAACAGAAGATCACATGCTTGCTTATCAAACAAGAATCCACAGTTTAGCACAAAGTTAGTTAGTAAGTTCTACCTTGTTGGGTAAATGTCTAGTGTGCTTTCTACAGTACAGCGGCTGAATGGACCATGAGGAAATGTCTCCAGTGACCTTGAGTGCGTTTGACAATGTGACTGTTCCTTGTGCGTCTTTCTCCAGAATTCTGTGATAACATGAATTCTCCTATAGAGGGGCCAACAAGACTGCAAAGACTCCCCAGAAGCCCCCCCCCCCCACCAGTTTGTTTCCTGCTGATTTTGAAGACGCATTCTTGATGGCAAGGAATATGAGGAGATCTCCACAAAACAAAGAAGCACTTACTTCATATAGATAAGAGGAAGGACTCTGGTTTGGTGGAGGTTTACATCTTTGTAGTCTCTTTGGCCTCTCTATAGGAGACTTCTTGTTATCACAGAATTCTAGAGAAACAGGCAACCTGAACAATCATGTTGCCAAAACGCACACAAGGACACTGGTGCTTTGAACTGTGTGTTGTACGGGACCCGGTGAGGCAAGCCTCAGGGACCTGGGATTACTGGAACACAGGGCCTGCTGCTCGGCCTGATAGTGCTGTTCCGTGTTCTGTGGGGACCTCTTCCATTCCCCTCTGTGAATGGCTTTGCACTGGGGGTCATCCTCCCTTCCACCCCGCTGGGATTCCTTGTGCCACAGGCACCTCTGATGGTGTGCAAACTTGCCCATTTGATGGTCCTGACAGTGTGCTGCTGAGGAGGTTGTGGCACTTAGGTTGAATGAGCTGGATTGCTACCTGTGCATTTTTAGACCAGGGACCTGCCTAGTGAGGTTGTTAAAGAGCCTGGCCCCTGCTGACCCCTGGGAGGATTATAAGGCAGGGGTGGAATTTATCTGCAGCATCTGTCGGATTCATGCACTGGGAATGGACCTCTGGCAGTATTGTGAAGCAGGAGATGGAACCTATTTGCAACACCTGGCAAGTCCCTACCCCTGGATTAAAGCTCTGGGGCCAAAGCAGAGGGTTCACTATGATAGGCAAATAGTCCAAGAGAATGGAGACAGCTGACCCTTGCCCTTCCTAAGCACCTGGGGATAATGATATGGACTGGATGCCCCTGGACTCAGAATCTGTAGTTGGAGGCATCAAGGAGCTACACTGGATACTGTACCGAAGGCCATTGCCGCCTCTTGGGAAGCGCTTGAGCTGAAGATTGATACTATGTTGACAGACATGGACTATTGCGAGATGACCCGCGGAGGCTGGCAGAAAGGGTCACTACTGAATTATCCTTAGAGAACATTACCCCTAGAAATAGCGTCCATATGAGAATGGATGTTGACCATGGAAAGCAGAGTTAAGACTTTCGTGGCTCGAGCTTTGGATGCCAGAAATAGAGCCTGGAGGAATAATCTTTTGATTACAGGACTACCGTAATGCTTAGAGGGTCCCAATGCAAATATGACTGGCTTTTAGGAAACATGGCTGCGGAGGAGATGGCCTCGGGGAGTCTCAATCCCTTTTATGCTCTGGAGTGTTCACACCATGTTCCTGCACGTCCTTCACAACCTGGAGTGGCCCCTAGACTGATGGTGGCCAAACTATTGCACTAAAAAGACCATGGTCACATTCTGAGCCAGGCCCGGATCAAAGGGGACATAATGGTTAAAAATCATAGGGTCATGATCTTTCTGGACTTTCAGGGAAGTCCAAAACCAGAGAGCTCTTATATAGATGTCAACATGTGCCTCAGGCAGCTGGGGCTACCTCATGTCATGTTATTCCCTGCAAGATTGAGAGTGACTATGTGCAGTTCTTTATGTCACTTCAGTAGCTCTGAGACTGGATGGATTGTCTCCCCCAAGCAAGGGATGTTTGTTGCTGCTGGGGATCAGCAGTCTCCCTTGCGGCCTCCCAGGAATAAGGCGAGAGGAGGTACTAGCATAATCCTATCTAGGTCCAAGGAACAGCACGAACTTCTGTGAGCAGTGGAGGTGGTGGCAGCTATGAGTGGAGCGGGATATAACCCCCCCCCTCCTCTGTAGTTGGCAATGTAGAGATCAGGGACACTGACTCTGACTGAGCTTCTGTCTCCACACACGGGACTCAGATGGCTTCCTACCTCAGGTTACCCAACGTCGGGTTAACCTCAGCACCTCTGATGAGATTATCTGAGGAGACCCATGTGGACCATGTATATGAGTGCTCTAACTCAGATATGCTTGGGTGTGAAGACAATGTTGCCCATCCCTTTATTTTGCTGTAAGGTTGAATGTGGGTATATGTATTCTGTTTGCCTCCCTAGGATGGTGTGATGTGAGGCTGGTAGGCATCTCGGCTGGCACACCTCCCCCAAATTGGACTTATGTGTGTGATGTTTGGTACATGTGTTCTTTCATTTGTTTGGATGGGGTCATTTCCTTCTTATACTGGGGATGGGGAATATGGTCAGTTGTCGTTGTTTTCAGGGTCTCTACAGGGTTGCCTCTGCCTGCTGTTCCTGGATTCCAACGATGTGGCTCTGGGACTTTGGTTTGAGAGAGGGGTTGGTTCCCCTTCCTGGAGAGTTGTTGTGTATCTATTGTTCTCCCTCATGGCATCAACCATGACATATAATTTAATTTCCTGGAACGTTCAGAGTCTTATTATCATGTCCAAGAGACATAAGGTGTACACTTACCTTAAGAGGAGGGGGACACATATTGGCCTTCTGCAGGAGACTCATCTCATTACAGTTGAGGGTTTCACACTTCACAAAAGATGGTGGGGTCAGATATATATTATGGCCTACTCGGTCTTTGCAAGGGGAGTTCTGCTGTGGATACAATCTGGAGTACCCTTTCAGAAGACAAACTGACAGACCCTGAAGGTTGATATGTGGTGGTCACTTGGAGGCTGGCATGGTGAGGTTTGGCCATAGTCTAAAATTATGCTCCTAAAATGGTACAAGGAGGGGTTCATCACCAAGCTGCCTTGGCCCCTTTTAAGACTCAAGCTATGCTATTGGGAGTAGACTTTAACAGCATTGCTGACCCTTTCCTTGATCGGTCCCATCCTCAGCTGGGTGACACCCCAGTAACCCACTTGGCTCGCACATTCTCAGACTGACAACAGCAGTGGGGGTTGGTAGATTCTTGGAGTCAACTGCACCCCCTAGCAAGGAGCTGCTCATTCTACTCTGTTATGCATGAGCTTCGTGTTTGACTTGATACTTTCCTGTGCACACCTGGAGTCCATCGGGAAGTACATAATGTGGAATATTTATGTAGAACGGTCTCAGACCACAAGATGGTATTACACTCATTGCACTGGGAAAGAGGGCACTGCTGCATCCCTGATTGGTGACTGCATGTTGGGGCAATGGAGGACCCTGTGTTTCAGCATAATATCAATGAGGTAATATGGAATTACTTTGTGGATAATACAGCCACTGCTGCCTCACCCTTGACTGAGTGGGATGCCTTTAAACAGTCATTATGGAGTGCTGCATCACTGAGGTGGTGGGGGTTAGGCACATGTTGGTGGAGGAAGTTGAGGACCAAGAGGGAGTATTGGGGGACCTTGAAAAAGCAAGACCAGGGACTTGCTAGCAGCCTGAGTCAAGAATGTGCTTTGATTATCGAGAATACATGGTCTTTGCTAGTGTGGCTCACCAGTCTTGCTTCCAGGGGTTCTTTTATTCTGGAGATGGAATCAGAAACAACTGAGCACTTATATAGCAAGTATGACATTGACAATTGATTTGGAGAGTATTGTAGATCCCTTTATGTCCCCTCTCCTTTCTTGCAGCCCCAAATCCTATGCGGGTTCTTAGACCCAGTGGCCCTACTGGTAATTACGCGAAAAGAAGCTGAGGAGCTGGTTGGTGCCATTACACTCTAGAGGATGAGGGCTGCCATCAAGGCCATGGCAGAGGGCAAAGTGCCTGGAGAGTATGGCCTACCAGTAGAGTTTTACACCACCCATATGGAGCAATTGGTGCCTAAAATGCTCGATCTCTATGCTGTGGCCTTAGACTTTGAGGTGTCCACATACAAAGCCCTGGTGATTCCACTATTGAAGCCTGGCTGCCATCCCCAGGAACATATGGCTTATCACCCATTGTCCATGCTAAATGTGGACTATAAAATATCTCGTCAGATATTCGCAACTCGTCTTTTAACTCATAAGCCTAAATTGATTCATGTCCACCAGGCAGGATTTATTCCGGGGTGCAATACTCACCATTCGTAGACTCCTATCACTTGTGGCCAGTGACTGTGTAGACAAAGGGTGACGGTCTTCGCAATAGACATAGAAAAAGCTTTTGGCAGTTCAAGAAGGAATTTCCTATATCAGGTGTTGTCAAAGATGGGACTGCGATCCAGATTTGTACAATGGACTAGGCTTTTTTATATTGAGTCTGCAGCGCAAATACATACCAGTAGGTCCAGTTCAGACTCCTTTGAAGTGGGACGTGGGACTAGATAGGGTTTCCCACTCTCCCCTTTACTTTTCTGACTTGCAGTGGAGCTGTTGGCTATCAATCCAAGCACTGGAGTGTTCTACCAAGGGTATGAGATGCGGGCGCTTCTCACTTCGCCTATTTGTATGCAGATGATATGTTAAATTCCTCTGAGATGTCAGTGCGGACCTGCCAGGAGCAATGGCACTTCTGAAGCATTTTGAGATGGTGTCGGACTTGTGCATTTATTGGCAGAAATACTATTTATTTCAGTTCTGTGGCAATGTGCACCCACCCTAGGACTTGCGCAGCTTGTCATGGGAAGAGACTTTCCTGAAATATCTAGGTGGTAAGATCTATCATGACCCTCAAGACCTCTTCTATGGTAATATTGGTGCAGCCATTACGGTACTATGCAGTAGTGTGGACTTTTGGACATCTTTGTTGCTGTCCATGTATGGCAGAATCGCTGTGGCCAAGATGGTGGCACTCCCCTGACTACTTTACTTTTTTTACTATTGCCCCTACTTATTCCCCACCAATTTTTCTGGGACCTTGAATCACAGATGTACAACAATACTGTGGCACTCGTTGCTATCACATTATTCTAAATTATATCTGATGTAAGTTTTCAATCATAATTGCAACAGTTTCTTCAATCTCACATCATATACAAAACTCATTAGTAGTATGACCAAAGAAAGGCGTTGACAGTTAGTAATATAACTTCAGAGATTCTTCTTACATAAGATCTTGTTTCCTATCTCTTAATTCCTTGTCATGTACTCCCCTCAAAACAAAATCTTAATCAGAACTACATCCGATAAATTAGTCCATAAACTTTATTTCAAATGTAAATCGTATCATATCTCCACTTGTGCGTTTTGTGTCTTTCCACACTCCTCATCAGATCAAAATTGTGAGTCCATTCTTTATATATTAATCCGAAAAACAGATCCGTATTTGGATTCCTAGTCCATTGTTATTAATACATCATTTCCAAGTCAAATTCACAGCCGTAATGTAATCCTAGTCATCAATTATTCATCCATCATTTCCATAACGACCTCACAGCCAACACGTGTTTCGTCAAACGACTTCATCAGGGCTGAAGTTCGGTCGCTTCATCATATGAAAAGCCTCCTAAATTTTAAGGCCACAAGAATAATCAATTTTCACCATTAACCAATATATATTTAGAGTCCATTAGATCTAAAACAATAGGATAGAAAAAGTAGACCCCACTCCAGTAGCCAATACCCAATAGCAATCCACTACTACGAGTGATAAACTGTTAGTATTGTTGTATTAGTCTATCTAATTACTTTTGTTCATTTTATATTGGTGCAGTGACTATGGTGGCACAGATTTCAATGAGGGCCCTGTCAGTTGGCCATTGCCTTGCTATAGGTGGTACATCCATCCTGAGCTGTTGTCATTTAATTTTCATTCTATCTCACATTGTTCTCTGTTTGATTTCTTGTTGTAGCATGTTTCCCAAGATGGTATAGGTTATCAGTCACCCATATGTTCCATGAGTGGCCTGCCAATTACACCACTCCTGCAAGCTAAAGCCAACAACACTAAAGAAAATCTTCAGGTGGCTCGATATCAGTGGTCTGGGGATGTCACGGCTACATGAGAGAGTGTAGAGATTTTGAGGGTCTCCAGTCCCCAGACCTGGGAATTTTTCATCTCGGCAGCAACGATCAGGTGAAGATGGGCCAAAAGCCATTGTGGGAATTCATTTTAGGTCAGTTTTGTTTGTGATGGATATTTCTGACTGCAGGTATGGCATGTCTCTTAGGACGACTAGGTGAAATTAGGGCCAAAGAATTAGAGTGAGGACAATGAATGGTTGGTCAGGCATCTTGATGCACAGCTTGCTAAATTATCTATGGGGTCTGGTCACTTGAAAGATAGTCCACCCATATTGCTGAGGGGCCAGGGATGTAACATCATGATATGGTGCATCTATCTCACCTGAAAAATGACTTATTATTTATCAGCTGTCAACCTTTACAATATCTCTGCGAGTAGGGAGGGCAAATGACCTTGTGATCCTGGTCACTCTTGTTTCACAAAAGCAGACTATATAAGTAGTCAATCACATGAGAGTCTGTCCTCTCCACAATCAACATCGGATAGCACTGGGGTGGAAAACCACATTTTCATTTTGTGAGAACTTTACCATCGCATTGGTTGTGAAGATTAATGGTTCAGGGAGAGGGGTAGGGCAAGAGGCTGTAGCTCCTGGCCACATAGGAAGGGCTAGAACCTGCCCCTATGACAAGGGGGAGTAGGACCATGGCAGTTCTGTAGTGCTGATGCCAGTGGCGGTTTCAGTATAAGGGCGCTGGGGCTCCGCCCTCCTTACATTTACAGTAAAAACGTGGCAAACATAGCAGTGCTTAATCTGTTTAATATACGCTTGTAAATTGCTTTGGGCACTGTCTCTCTCACTCACTGTGTTATTGCTGTGATCGTCAATAATAGTAGTGGGGACACGTGACACGCTCTTTCACAGCTTTTCTCAACATGTCCTGGGCGGTCGAAAGGTCTAAGTATTTGCCGGGTTGAAGGCCTCACAGCCCTGAGGCCTGTGAGGTCATCAGCTCGGCAAACACTGAGCATCAAGGCCCAGCCTTCTCCCCCTGATGACGTGGAGGTAAAGTTAGAAATGGGCGTTTCAGATGCAAGCCCTGTAGCTCTAAGCCTCCACGTCAATCAGGGAGTGAAAAGCATTGTCACCACACCCTTTCCCAACTTGTCACGTGGTGGGGTGGGACCCACAACCTGTGACGGGATGGAAATGGGTGTGGTAGACTGGCTGCAGGCGGGAAGGCTAGAAATCGATTCTGCGCAGACTCGAGTCAACTTGTTGTGTGAGTGAGAAACACTGCTTCGCGCACATGATTTGAAGCTGGATGCCATTTTAGCTCCGGTGTGTGGCTGAGTGTTCAGACACATGGCTGGATATTTACTGCAGTCTGCAGAGTCGGCAGTGTCCTTGTGTATAGCACTGCAAGTTCATGTGGTGACTTTACTTCGACTTATCAGGTGACATAGGGGGTCATTCCGACTCCCGCCGGCGGCGGTAACCGCACACCCGTCGGGAGCCGCCGAATGACCGCACCGCGGTCAAATGACCGCGGCGGTCATTCTGAGTTTCCCGCTGGGCTGGCGGGCGACCGCCAGAAGGCCGCCCGCCCGCCCAGCGGGAAACCCCCTTCCATGAGGATGCCGGCTCCGAATGGAGCCAGCGGAGTGGAAGGGGTGCGACGGGTGCAGTTGCACCCGTTGCGATTTTCAGTGTCTGCCATGCAGACACTGAAAATCTTTTTGGGGCCCTGTTAGGGGGCCCCACGACACCCGTTCGAGCCAGCCAGGTTCTGGCGGTGAAAACCGCCAGAACCAGGCTGGCGGGAAGTGGGTCGGAATCCCCATGGTGGCGCTGCTTGCAGCGCCACCGTGGAGGATTCCCTGGGGCAGCGGGAAGCCGGCGGGAAACCGCCGGCTTCCCTTTTCTGACCGCGGCTTTACCACCGTGGTCAGAATGCCCCCGGAAGCACCGCCAGCCTGTTGGCTGTGCTTCCGCGGTCGTTGGCCCTGGCGGTCCATGACCGCCAGGGTCAGAATGACCCCCATAGTGCTTTTCACCTCCTGCACAGAGTCAGTGACGGCATTCTGCACACTGACAGCAGTTGGTTTATCAACTCGTCTTCCAGGTAACGCACATGTTGCAGGCCATCCCGGAATGGGAATACCGACCGAGTAAGAAGATGAAATAAAACTGAAAGTCGTGGGAAATGGAACCTCGGCAGGGAGATGTCAAACAGAGGGAAGTTCACTTCCGAGGTATTTTTAACTGTTGCAGCTAGCTAACTGTAACACATGGATATTCATAGGAACAGGTCGGGACTGAATCTCAACTGTTGATGCTCTGTTCACGTACCCTTGATCTACGGTAATCAGTTTATAACCCATGACAAATATTAGGAATAAAAAGAGTTTTTCTTTTCATAATAGAAGTGTGCATCTGGACAAGGCAACAAATTAACTGGGCGAGATGAGCCATGAAACTGTAAGACTGGGTCAGGTTATGAGTTTAATCCTTCCTCACAAGTATCGGCAAACATACAAAAAGCGTACGTACTATAACTGATCAGTACTGCAAAGTGGGGGGAGGAGAGTGAATTATGTGCCGTGCTGTTGCACCAATTCTGTATTTTTCAAGTGCCGATACTCTCACCTGTTCTGTTATTCGCTGCCTTGACGACCTGCTTTTGTATGGGGTGGCACCCGGTGAGTCCGTCATTGTTTTCACCCTACAATCCCTAGGTTTTTTTTTATCCGAGGATTCTCTCATTGCTGCCCTTCAGTGGTACCCTGGGCCCCTCTCTCACATTTGCTTTCTTTGGTACAGATGCTTATCCCAAAGTAGGATGTTCAAGCGCTTTACATCATACACACACTCGTTGTACAGAGACTGTGAACCGTGAGTGTATCTGTGTATGGGAAACATTATGAAGGACAATGGGTGCTACACTGTACGAGAATAGTGCATCATTCACACTAGCGATCACTCTATGTGGAAAGTATCTACTCTGGGGAAACACAGCTCGGCTTTAGGGATAGGACATCGTGGCTGGGGTTGTCTGTACTAGTGGGCATTCATTAGTATCCAGGGGGAAACCTTCTGGAAGCCTTGGAATAGGGAAGGATTGAGAGAGATTTTTTTTTTGAGCCAGTACCTCCCAGTTTGCATGCAGCACTGAGACGGGTTCATGGCTCACTGTGCTACATTTGAAGGAATGTGACAGGGAAATGCAAGTAACGGAAGGATTTCTGTCTGTGACATGGATGGTGACCCACTGAGCTGTTTACTCGTGAAACAAACCTATGACCTGCATGTTACATGTTGTGCTTAGCAACAGGCACGTTGACCCTCTGTTCTGCTTTGTGATGGGTTGGAACTGCATGTGGATGGGATATTCCGCCACAGCTATTATGACCCACATCTCGGAATCCGCCAAAATTCAGACACCCACACAAGTCTGCCACACCAAAGGTCAGTGATAAACTGGCGAAAACAAAACCGACACCGTCACGCCAACAGAAATACGCCCACACTATCACGACACACAAATCCATGCGGCGGTCTTTCAACCGCGGTATTCCATTGGCGGTACACACCGCTGCGCTCAAAATACACACACTCTTACAAAACACAGCCACATTGGACAAATCAAAATACACACACCTGATACACATATACACACCACTCCCACACACCCAATACAATATAAAACACACACCCACATCACCCACAAACCCCTACGACCACAATTCACGACCGAAGGCCAGAGAGAGACACCACCATCAACAAACTAGCATCCACAGGCACACAACGCCATCACCCACACAACTTCCACGCACCTCACACAACACACCACTACATATCACCACACTTATCACCACACACACCACCCCACACATCACCTACACCACCCCATGGCACGACAAAGACAGCCCAGGTTCTCGGAGGAGGAGCTCAGGGTCATGGTGGAGGAAATTGTCCGGGTAGAGCTACAGCTATTTGGATCCCAGGTGCAGCACACCTCAATTGCAAGGAAGATGGAGCTATGGCGAAGAATAGTCGACAGGGTCAACGCAGTGGGAGAACACCCAAGAAATCGGGAGGACATCAGGAAAAGGTGAAACGACCTATGGGGGAAAGTGCGTTCCGTGGTCTCAAGACACCACATTGCGGTTCAGCGGACTGGCGGCGGACCCCCACCTCCCCACCCACAGCTAACAACATGGGAGGAGCAGGTCTTGGTGATTCTGCATCCTGAGGGCCTCGCAGGAGTCGGTGGAGGAATGGACTCTGGTAAGTCAAATCTTAACTATTACATCCCCCACCCTACCTGAATGCCATCACATACCCCCACCCTTGCCCTCACCCCTATCACTCCAACTCCTCACAAATGTACTAATATGACAAACCACACATCCCAACACCAAGCCCTGAATGCAACAACAACGCATGGACACCCATCACTAAAGCATGCCCACTGCACATACCCATACACCCCCCTAAACCATCATCACACAAGCTCACACACAGGAATGCCAGCACTGGGGTACACGGTCACCCACCCATTGCACACCATGCCACACACGGATGCAATAATCATGCCTTTCCACCCCTGCAGGACCACTACCCAACATCACCAAACAGGAGGTTCCAGACATGTCCACTCCACCCACAGAAGAGGCCCACAGTGATGACAGCACCTCTGTCCACCTGGATCTAGATGACTAGCCCGGACCATCGGGGGCCTCAGAACAGTCGGTTCCCCTCACACAGGTACAGGCCACCACAGACCTTCCCCCCTCAGGAACACCAGCACAGCACCCACCCAGCGGGCCCATACCTCCGTCCCCAGGACATGTCAATCAGCTGTGTGTCCACCACTACAGGGAACCCAGGATAACCCACCACCCCAACAACAACAGGGACCTGGGGGCAGTGGCAGTGGGCACACGGTCCAGGGGACGGAGACCCAGGATTACAGGGGAACTGGGAGGGCTGCTGTGAGACAGGGGGCGGACAAGCCAAGGGAACCCACTCTCCACGAGGCCCTCTCCTCCAACATGGGAGCCTACCACCACTCCCAGGAGACGATGGCAACTATACTGGCCAAGTTTCAGGAGACCCAGCAAATGCAGGAGGAACAGTATTTGGGGTTCAGGGAGGAACTCACAACCATCAGCTCCACCCTGGGCACCATCGTAGGGGTGCTGAAGGAAGTACTCAACACCAGGAGGGACACTGTGGCACTACAAGGGGCCCCTGACACTAGCATGGACGATGAACTGCCCACCATCTCCGCCGGCGCTAGTGGACAGGAGGCACCGACACAGGACCACCACACCAGCACCCCAACCCCTGCAGAAGGAGAACCACCCCGCAAACGGTCCCTGAGAGTCAGGGACAAGACAGAGCACGATGCCAAGACCCCGCCAAGAAATTAGACCACCCTGATTGTCATCCCACTGTCCCACTTTGTCACTCTGTCCATATTTAAACTGCCCCAGCTCCACTTCCTATGCCCAAATGGGCAATGCACCTGTGAGACTAATAGACTGGACTCTGCCATGGACACTCCTCCGCCATCACCCCTCACCATTTAACTTCCCCCTCCAATATTTTGTATTTAAATAAACACACCTAAAGCACCAAAAGATCTGGAGTCTGTCTGTGATTTCGAAATAGTGTATTTGCAATTACAGTGACAAAATGTTCTTGAAATAGTAATGTCAACATACCTATGTCACACCTCTCTACTCCATGAGGAATCTAAGCAGATGAGACACATTGGGACCCACACCTGTGAAACCGTAAGGGAAAGTGACAACTCAATGACCATACACTGGGTGAAAACGACAGACAGAATAGAGGTAGAAGTGTAAAAGTACATGTAGTAGGCAGGAATGTATTCTCCCCTGTGTTTCACTGGGAATATTGCTGGATCACTGAGTCCCTGTTCTGCATGTCTTCTTCCTCTGCTTCATCCTCATCACTGTCCACAGGCTCCACAGCTGCCGCAACACCGCCATCTGGACCATCCTCCTGCAGAAAAAGCACCTGTCGTCGCAAAGCCAAGTTGTGAAGCATACAGCAGGCCACAATGATCTGGCACACCTTCTTTGGTGAGTGGAATAGGGAACCACCGGTCATATGCAGACACCTGAACCTGGCCTTCAGGAGGCCGAAGGTCCGCTCGATCACCCTCCTAGTTCGCCCATGGGCCTCATTGTAGCATTCCTCTGCCCTTGTCCTGGGATTCCTCACTGGGGTCAGTAGCCATGACAGGTTGGGGTAACCAGAGTCACCTAATAGCCACACACGGTGCCTCTGGAGTTGACCCATCACATAAGGGATGCTGCTATTCCGCAGGATGTAGGCGTCATGCACTGAGCCAGGGAACATGGCATTCACATGGGAGATGTACTGGTCTGCCAAACATACCATCTGTACATTCATGGAATGATAACTCTTCACGTTTCTGTACACCTGTTCACTCCTGTGGGGGGGGACCAAAGCCACATGGGTCCCATCAATGGCACCTATGATGTTGGGGATATGTCCAGGGGCATAGAAGTCACCTTTCCCTGTAGGCAAATCCTCCACCTGAGGGAACACGATGTAGCTCCGCATGTGTTTCAGCAGGGCAGACAACACTCTGGACAATACGTTGGAAAACATAGGCTGGGACATCCCTGATGCCATGGCCACAGTTGTTTGAAAAGACCCACTTGCAAGGAAATGGAGAACTGATAGCACCTGAACTTGAGGGAGGATTCCTGTGGGATGGCGGATTGCTGACATCAGGTCAGGCTCCAACTGTGTACACAGTTCCTGGATTGTGGCACGGTCAAACCTGTAGGTGATAATCAAATTTCTTTCCTCCATTGTCGACAGGTTCACCAGCGGTCGGTACACCCGAGGATTCCGCCATCTCCTCACATGTCCCAGCAGATGGTGCCTATGAAGGACAACAGCGAGCACAGAGTCAAACAACTCAGAGGTATGTACCCACAGTCTACACAGAACACCAATCATACACAAAATGTGGCCTGTATGTGTGTTGAGACTAGGGCTAGGTATGTGTGACGCATTTGGAAATTAGGCCATGTGGGCCCCTGAAATGGCGGCTGCCTGACTTCTAAAGTGGGACAATGGGATGTGAGGTAACTGCACTGGCGTTGTACACCGTCGCGGTAGGCGGTCGAAGACCGTGGCGCAAAGCTGCATTGGTTAACATTGGACCCTATGGGTCCCAGGAGCCAATGACGATGTACGCCGGCGGTGATGGTACGCACCGCCGCGGACGTGATCGCCATTTTCTATCTGTATAATCACTCGATACCTGATCTTCGACAGGAGAGGACCTACGCTGCAAGTGCTGCTGTGACCTCGGTCTGGAAGAGACAATGGCTCGTGCGTCTGGGAAAAGGGCTCCTGCCTTCACATCGGAGGAGTTGGAGAAGCTCGTCGATGGGGTCCTCCCCCAGTACACGCTACTCTACGGTCCTCCAGACCAACAGGTAAGTACACAGGGAGCATGTTGTATGGGCTATGGCTGTGTGGAGAGGGCTGGTTGTAAGAAGGAAGGGGACAGAGTTCTGCGTGCATGAAAGATGGTGGGTGCATGTGCCACATGGCAAGGGTAGGGATGGGGGCCACTCACTTTGACGGCGCAGTTGGTAATGACTTCTCTTCTTCCCCTGTACATTTCATGTAGGTCAGCGCCCACCAGAAGAAAGATATTTGGCGTGCCATCGCCAATGGCGTCCGGACCCTGGGGGTCCACCACAGACGGAGCACCCACTGCCGGAAAAGATGGGAGGACATTCACCGCTGGAGCAAGAAGACGGCGGAGGCTCAGCTGGGGATGGCCTCCCAACGTGGGAGGGGTGCCCGTCGAACCAGGACCCCCCTGATGTTCAGGATCCTGGTGGTGGCCTACCCGGAGTTGGATGGGCGCTTGAGGGCATCACAGCAGACACAAGGGGGTGAGTACAACATCATTCAGCTGACTTTGCGCGCAGTGGAGGTGTCTGGGTGGGGGAGGAGGGCTGTGGGTTTCCCTAGGCCAGGGCGAGTTCCGTAGGCTAGGCCCCTCTGTAAGGCATGGCCCTGTGGCCCCCAACCCCACCTCTGTAGAGTGGCAAGTCCAGCTATTCATGCACCTGTGTCATCTATGTGTGCAGATGTCGTCCATAGCCTTGTAGGCCATTTCCCATGAATTGCACTGTAGAGCCCAAAAGCGCGACGTAGTGCAGGGGGCTTCTGTGTCTGTCTTGTCCGCCAACGGTAGCGGTAATCTATGCACTCAACATGTCTTTCTTCTGTTTCCCCCCCCTTTTTTATGGTCTCCCTGTTCTTGTGTGCATTAGCATCATCAGGCGGAGGAGAAGTGGCACCGGAGCACGAGGGAGCTGCATCCCACATGGCCATGGAGGGCCACACTACGGACTCAGAATACACCAGTGGGACGGAGGGTGAGGGGAGCACCACGGTGGGGACAGGAGCTGAAACCAGCGACACGGACTCATCCTCTGATGGGAGCTCCCTTGTGGTGGCGGCAACATCTGTGCCCCCGCATCTACAGGTACAGCCGCCACCCCCCCTACCAGCACCGCCCTCTCAGCAGCCCCTCAGCCTTCGCCCCGTGCCCGCTCACCCAGGAGGGTGGGCATCACCTTTGCCCCAGGCACCTCAGGCCCTGACCCAGTCACCCCTGCTGCCCTCAGTGAGGAGGCCATTGACCTCCTCAGGTCCCTCACTGTTTGGAAGTCTACCATTTTGAATGCCATCCAGGGTGTAGAAAGGCAGTTGCAACAAACAAATGCATTCCTGGACGGCATTCATTCTGGTCAGGCGGCCCTTCACCGAGCCTTTCAAACTCTGGCCTCAGCACTGATGGCAGCAATTGTCTCTGTGTCTAGACTCCCCCCTCCAACTTCCTCCACCCAGACCCAATCCCCTGTACCTCTGCCTATCCCAAGCACACCATCAGACCAGCCTGCACACACCTCACCACACAAGGGAAGCTCAGGCAAACATAAGCACCACACATCCCACAGGCACTCATGCAAGCATCACATACATACAGACACACCAACATCCACTGCCTCCACTGTGTCCCCCTCCTCGTCGTCTCCTTCCTCCCCCCAGTCTCGTCTACACTCACACCTGCATGCACTACCACTACAGCCACTACGTCCCTCACCAGCACACCCACCAGCAAACCCCGCTCACGTGCAGTCACCACCCCCACCACCATACACACGTCCCCTGTGTCCTCTCCCAGTGTGTCTGTGACGCCCCCTCCGAAGATACACAAACGCAGGCACACACCCACCCAACAGCCATCCACCTCACGACAGCCTCCAGCGCATGCACCTGCACCCAAAGCCACCAAACGTACACCTCCTACAACCACCACCTCTTCCTCCACTCCCAAACCCCCTCCAGCTACCCGTCCCAGTGTGTCCCAAAAACTTTTCCTGTCCAGCCTTGACCTATTCCCCCCCCCGTCCAACTCATAGGTCCCGAACTAGCACCTCAGCCACAACATCTCCGGGACCAGTGGTGCCTATTGTCACAGGTATGTAGAGTGCACCGGCCACCAGGACAGCCAGTGTGGCACGGAGCCACAGCACAGCCAGTCCCCCCCCCCCCGTGAAGCACCAGAAGTTGGCCAGTGCCAGGCGGGAGAGGGGGAAGACTCCAGCCACCCAAGCCGCTCCCAGGGGTCCCGGTGGGAGTGTGGACTCAGCTGTGACTCCTCCCAAGGTGGGGAAGGGCCACAAGAAACCCAGCAAGTCTGGGAGGAGCAGCACGGCGGAGAAGACCGCCATCATCCCCGCTGCCCAGAAGTGCCCCGCCAGCCCCATCCTCGCTGCCCAGGAGGCCACCGCCAGTCCCATCGTCGCTGCACAGGAGGCCACAGCCAGCCCCATCCTCACTGCCCAGGAGGCCACTGCCAGCCCCATCCTCACTGCACAGGAGGCCGCCGCCAGCCCCATCCTCGCTGCACAGGAGGCCACCGCCAGCCCCATCCCCCCTGCACAGGAGGCCACCGCCAGCCCCATCCTCACTGCCCAGGAGGGCCCCGCCAGCCACAGCCCAGCTGCCCAGGAGGGCCCGCCAGCCACAGCCCAGCTGCCCAATGAAGGACCGGCAGCCCCAGCCCAGCTGGGCAATGAAGGACCGCCAACTCAAGCACCGCTGTACAGGGCACCGCCAACTCAAGCACCGCTGAACAGGGCACAGCCAACTCAGGCACCACTCAACAGGGCACGGCCAACTCAAGCACCGCTGAACAGGGCACCACCAACTCAAGCACCGCTGAACAGAGCACCGCCAACTCAAGCACTGCTGAACAGGGCACCGCCAACTCAAGCACCACTGAACAGGGCACTGCCAACTCAAGCACCGCTGAACAGGGCACCGCCAAATCAAGCACTGCTAGCCCATGAGCGGCAGGGGCACTGACGCAACTGGGACCGTCACGGGGTGTGTGATGCACTCTGGGCACCAGTCCCCCTCCAGAACCAGTGGAGACATGCACCCACTCCGTCTGTCCTTCACAGGATGAAGCACTCTGGGCACCACTCCCCCTCCAGAACCAGTGGAGACATCCATCCACTACCTCTGTCCTTCACAGGATGAAGCACTCTGGGCACCAGTCCCCCTCCAGAACCAGTGGAGACATGCATCCACTCCGTCTGTCCTTCACAGGATGAAGCACTCTGGGCACCAATCCCCCTCCAGAACCAGTGGAGACATCCATCCACTACCTCTATCCTTCACAGGATGAAGCACTCTGGGCACCAGTCCCCCCAGAACCAGTGGAGACGTGCATCCACTCCGTCTGTCCTTCACAGGATGAAGCACTCTGGGCACCAGTCCCCCTCCAGAACCAGTGGAGACATGCATCCACTACCTCTGTCCTTCACAGGATGAAGCACTCTGGGCACCAGTCCCCCTCCAGAACCAGTGGAGACTGTTATCCACTTGAGAGACTGCGGCTTTGCACTCCCCAGGATAATGCAGTGGGCAACCCACCCACTGTAGCGACTTGAGAGACTGTGGCTTTGAACTCCCCAGGATTGAACAGTGGGCAAACCACCCACTGTATAGACTTCAGAGACTGTGGCTTTGCACTCCCCAGGATTGAACAGTGGGCAACCCACCCACTGTAGAGACTTGAGAGGCTGTGGCTTTGCACTCCCCAGAACTGAACAGTGGGCAAACCGCCCACTGTATAGACTTCAGAGACTGTGGCTTTGCACTCCCCAGGATTGAACCGTGGGCAAACCACCCACTGGATAGACTTCAGAGACTGTGGCTTTGCACTCCCCAGGATTGAACAGTCGGCAAACCACCCACTGTATAGACTTCAGAGACTGTGGCTTTGCACTCCCCAGGATACATCAATGGGCATGGAACCCCCTCGTGGATCTGGCGTAGTGCACTCATCCGGCTGAGGTGCCCCCCCTTCCCTTCCCCCTGAGGTGCCTGTTGTATTTCTATCTGATGCCCCTGCAGTGTTCTCTCTGTTTTGATCTGGTATCGTGTGTGGGCCTCGCCCATGCATTTTGGGCCCAGTGGTCCACGGACTATAAATGGTGCAATACCTGGACTACTATTCTTGGTGTATATTTTGTTAATAGTGTATATATGTATATTTTTGCGTACTGCATTTTAATATATTACAATGGTTACACTCATTTCCTTTTGTCTTTGCATTCTTCCGGGGGTTTGGGGGTCACTATAATGTATAGATATGTATTAGTGTGTGTGTTGTAGTGGGTGAGGGTGGGGGTGGGGGTGTTGCGTGTGTGTGTCCTTGTATTTTTGCCTCCCCTGTGTCGTAGGTGCAGTACTCACCGTGGTCTTCGCCACCGGCGTTGATGCTCCTGGTACAGGAGCAGGAAGACTATCACAGGTAGGATTTGGAGTTCCGGGTCCATGGTGTCGTCGTTCCTCGTGGAGTGTGTAGAGGTGAGCGTTTTCCCTTCGAAAATCTTGTTTCCGCTGTGTTTTTATCCACGGTGAATCCGCGCCGGAAAGGTGGCAATTTTTTTACTGCCGGCCTGTTGGCGGTTTTACCGCCGCTTTAACACCGTCCGCCAGGGTTGTAATGACCACCATAGTTTCTAAATATGAACTTATTAGAAACATTATGCCCCCGTGAGCCCCCGCCACAACAATAATGCCATTAGTGAATTATGGCAAGTCATTTGTCAAGTACAGCCAATATTTGGCCAAGATTCATGCCCGACATGGAAAAACATTGTAATCTAATAAAATATACACAAGAGGTTTTTCTACTGCCTGAACTTCTTTATTTGAAGCTTCTCTTATATGTGATAATGAAGAGAGAGGAGGCTCTCTGAAATAACATGTCTACATAGAATCACACCTTTTGGTTAAGTGGGGAAGCTGGGATTGCCCACAGATATTCTGTATTCACACTATGCAATTCAGGCACTGGGTACCTTTTTCCATTTTATATCAAAGGTTAATGCTCTGTCTTTAATCCTTTGCACATGAGGTTAGAAGGTTTGTGGCAAGTAGAAGCTGCACCAAGGCTTTGTTTGATTTGAACCTCAAACTCAGCCAGAGCCAGGCATCTGGCTCAAGTCTTCAGTCCCTTGGTCCCCTCAGTTTTATAGTGGTATGCATGCAGCGTAATTCTTCAAGATATGGTCACTCTTTCAGGTTTTTAAATATTGAAGACTACATGGTCAAAGTTGCTTCTTCACCAAATTCTTTATTAAAAAATAGCTTTAAAAAGCAGCATTTGCTCCTCTTTATTAAAATGTTTCTTTGGTGGGGAGAACTTCCGTCCACCCCCCTCCCCTTCCATGTCAGTCTGGCTCGCTAAGGTAAGCTCACAACAACTTTTACGCCCCACCACCTCCAAAAGTCAGCAGCCACCACTGGCTGATGCCGGGGATTGTCCCTCGAGATGTTGCTGGTTTTTGCCTGCATCCATAGCGCAGTGTGGTGTTTTAGAGATAAAGCGTGAATTTTAATGTGACATTCTGCTTCAGTGATTCTCAGTCCCACTGGATTCCAGCAGCATCCCCTTTCTACCACTTTGATACAGAACAGCACCAGCTTGCCCCTTTGAGAGCAGTGTCTTTCAGCCCTATTGGACTCCAGCAGTGTGCATTTTCAACAGAAGTATATGTCAGTGCTCTAGGACTCGGGCAATATGTGCATGTACCTAACAGCAAACGCACACCACCTTTAGACTTTCTACTTTTCATCAGTATTTCAATCCCCGTTGATCCGCTTGCAAAATAAATTGCAGACTTTCCAAGGCCAGATCCAGTGACCTTGCTAAGGTGAGAGAGCTCAAGCTTCCTTTAGTCGGATCTAAAAAAGAAACAGACATTAGTGAAGTGCGGGGACATTTATCATATTCGGCATTTTGGGGGTAATTGAAAGCTGGTTTTCGAAGATCAGGGCTACTGCTGGTGGCTGTCTCTTTCTCTCTCTCCATCTCTCAGAGGAGAGAAGGGGGCTGGGGTTATTTTGAACATTCTTGCCATGGCTACTCTGATTCCGAATTCGGCCCTGGAGAAGATACAGCGATAGGGAGTGATCAGTGTCTGAGTAGTGCACCCGTTCAGGAAATCAGCAGACTGGGGATTGCCGTTTGTAACTCCTGTCTTCGCAAATTTGTGTAGAGCTGTTTCTTTTACCCTCCTTTTCCCACGCGGCACGTGCATTGATCTCAAACCCCAGTGATTTATCATCAGATAATGTCCCTAACCTTTTCACTGCTACAGCCTTGGATCGTAAACGGAGGAAACTTAAACAGAATAAAGTTGGAGAAAGGACAAAGGACAAGGGTATTTGGCTACCGAAAGGACAGAAAATGTATTTCTCCAGTACTTTTAAACAATTCGCATCTGAGAAGAAATATTTCTAAATCATCATAACCTTATGCTGACACTAATCATAGGGGCTCATTTTCTCCATCACTACTATAAAATAAATCACCATAAACTATTAAAATTGACATTGGCACCATGTTTCGTTTTAATTCTACTTTGGGCGAGGCTGGAACCTGTTTCCCTCCTCAGGTAGAACGATTTTCCTTTGATGATCATCACCGAAAGATAAATACAGCCATTGCCCTTGCCGGTGCGACATTAAGCGTCGCGAGCTTTGCCTCGCGAGCCCTTAACTGGCCAGTCGGGGCCGCTCCGGCCTGGTAATGATGGTGCTGGGTATGACTTCATGGGTGGCACCCATGCTTAATGGCCCTCTTTGCGCCCCTCTTGATGGGGGCCTGGGTTTTATGTCCAGGATCAGAGCTCGTAAAATGGATTAAACATCTCCAACGTTTGAAGTAAATGGACAAATCCAATAGAAAGTGCGAATTTTTTCACTTTCTGACATTTTTATGATTCTGCTCTTTCCACCGCTAATGGCCGGCTGTGTCTCACACTTCCCGTTCCATTAACAATGCACAAAGATTTCACGATTTACAGAAGCTGGTGGTGGTACGAGCGTAATCATTTCGGATGCATGCAGGATTGGAAGGAGATATACATTCCATTATAGTCAACTGACCAGGGAGGTCCCCTTAAATAATCGACAGAGACTATCTCATCACACACAGGAAAAACTCTGCTATACTATACATGGGATTCTATGACTGGACGCGTGGTAACATTCTCACAACAGGCAGACCTCTTGAAAACATGGGAAATGGCTTTCAAGAGTTACAAAAATGCAAACTATTTTCCCCCGAGCAAGCTCTTCCCATATACTCGATTGCCAATGCCCAGTGGCCTGAACCTCAAGAACAGGCACATCTTATGGGCAATGTTTGCATGAGTAAGAAGAATGAGCAAGTTACAGTTGTGCTAAGGCAGAAAACGCGTTTAAAACATTTAAATGGCCTGATTAGGCCATGAAGGGCTCTAATTCACATTGAATGCCTGGTTGCCCCTCTAGTTTCATGGGTGATAGTGTATGGTTGGTAGTTTGGCCTTGGTAGAAGCGGTTCAGCGTGGTGCATAGGGATCAGAGATGTGCGTCTAACCGTGGTGCTGCAATCTAACTCTTGCACATAACCGAAAGGTGTTGCAGAAAAGTTTGAAATTAGATGCGACTGCACATGTGCCAAACATCTTGTTTTTCCCAGAGCCAGCTCATTCGTGAGTGTCTCCCACTGGGTCCGCTTCCCCTCAGAACTACTCCCACTCTACCAATTTGCGGTTGTTTGAAAGTGGGCTCCATATATTCATAAAAAAAATAGGAAGTGTTCTGACAGAGAACACAATGCTAAATCAATAATGCATGATACATATAGACTTCATGAGCCTTAATGTTTGTTTCTACTCTATGTTGCTTTTTCTAATAAGTTCTTCTCTACGTTCTCTCCTCTTATTGGTTCTACTCTGTATTTGTTCTGATGGGTGGCCTCTTGGTTTGAAGGAGCAACATTGCAACACTTGTAAGCATTGTACTGCCCAGTCACACTACCACTTGTGTTGGTCGGACCTATGGGCCTCCACTAAGTAGCAGCTCACACACATCCTATTCTTAGCCAAGCCGTAGAGTTTGATGAAATATTACCCTGACACAATAAAAAGTACCAGCTTGGCTAAATGACTAGCCTCGTTTGAACGTTTCGGTGTTTCTGATTAAAACCGAATGTCCTAGTGTAATCTATGGCTGCCATTATTTGTAATCACTTGTATTTTTTGGTCGATCCGTTGATGTACCTGTAGACCAAGGGTGCCTTACTGTATGGTAGGCTCAACATTGACCATAGCAGTGAGAAAGAGATCAGGGTGTCCTTGGTGTCACATGAGAATTCTTATTGCTTTGAAAATGAAAGGGAGAGCATTTACATTGTGCTGCTATACAACACAAGTCATCTTCGGGCACTGTTTGACTCCAGTTGCCATAGTAAAGGGACTAAAATAGCTATGTCTAGAGTTTTTTCTTTAAACTATGGTTTGAAGTTATGGGCCATATTTCTTTGGAGGGGTAAGTCCTATATTTGACATTCAACACAGATAAGTCTGATGACTTCCAAGGTAAGCAACTGCAAAGCAATGCTCTGGCACCAATTTTCATAACGTGACTTTAAAGGCCTGGAATACGTATTTAAGTGTGTGATTGGAGTTGGGTGGATTGAATTGAAATTGGGTGGACGGGAGTAGGGTGGGGTGGATAGAAATAGGGTGGGCTGGATTGGGATGTGGTGGGCTGCAGTGGGATGGATTGGATTGGAGTGTTTGGACTGCGGTGTATTGGATTAGGGTGGATTGCGGCAGGGTGGATTGGAGTGGGGTGGACTGTAGTGGAGTGGATTGGAGTGTAGTGGACTGGATTGACATGGAATGGGATAGACTGGAGTCGGATAGGCTTGATGGACTGGATTGGAGTGCAGTGGACTAAACTGGGATGGGATTTGGATTCGGATGGGGTGAGGTGGGTTGGATTGGGGTAAATTGGATTGGGGTGGATTGGAATGGGGTGGATTGCATTGAGGTGGGTTGGATTGGCATGGGGTGAATTGGATTGGCATGGAGTGGCCTGGAGTGTGGTGGATCAGATTGAGTGGGGTGGATTTGATTGAGTGGGGTGGATTTGGGTGTGGTAGATAGGACTGACTGTGGTGGATTGGATTTGGGTGGATTAGATGGGGTGGGGTGGATTGGACTGGGGTGGATTGGGGTAGGTTGGATTGGGGTGGATTGGAATGGGGTGGATTGCATTGAGGTGGGTTGGATTGGCATGTGGTGAATTGGATTGGCGTGAGGTGGCCTGGAGTGGATCGGATTGGTGTGGATCAGATTGAGTGGGGTGGATTGGATTGAGTGGGGTGGATTAGGGTGTGGTAGATTAGACTTGACTGTAGTGGAATGGAGTTGGGTGGATTGGATGGGGTGGGTGGGGTGGGGTGGATTAGGGTTGGAGTTGGGTGGGGTGGTTGAATTCAGTGGATTGCATTAAAGTGGAGTGGATTGTGGTGGATTAGAATGTGGGTTGATTGGGTTGGATTGGATTAGAGTTGGGCGAATTGGATTGGTGTGGGGTGGGGTGGATTAAGTGGAGTGGGGTGGACTGGATTGGGTTAGGTAGATTAAAGTGGTTTAGAGTGGGGTGGATTGGTCTGGAGTAAAGTGGATTAATGTGACTGGGATAAAGTGGATTAAAGTGGATTGTATTGAAGTGGAATGGATTAAAGTGGATTGTATTTGATTGGGATGGATTTGGTGGTGTGGGTGGTTTGGAGTGAGTGGATTGGGTAGCAGTGCGTTGATTGGAGTGGGGTGGATTTTCAGTGGGTGGACTGGGTTGGACTGGAGCAGGGTGGTTTGGATTAGAGCATGGCAGGATGGACTGCAGTGGGATGGATGGATTAGAGTGGGGTTGGATGGATTGGAGTGGGGTGGATGGGACTGGAATGGGGTGGAGCGGACTGGAATGGATTGGGGTAGGGTGGATTGGATTAGGGTGAGGTGGCTTCGATTGGAGTGAGGTGAATTGAATTGGGATGAGGTGAGGTGGTGTAGGGTAGATTGGACAGTGCTGGACTGGGGTGGACTGGATTTGTGTGGAGTGGAGTGGGGTGGACTGGACTGTAGTGGAGTGGATTGTGGTGGAATGGAGTGGGGTGAATTGGGATAGAGTGGAGTGGACTGGACAGGGTAAGGTGCATTGGAGTGAAGTGAATTGGAGTAGAGCAGATTGTTCTGGAATGGGTTGTTTGGGATTGGAGTGGGGCAGGGTTGAGTGGAGCAAGTTGTTTTGTATTAAACGGGGACAGACTGGAGCGGGACAGACTAATATGGATTGGAGTGGGACAGACTGTTTTGGATTGAAGTGGGGAAAATTGTATTAGGGTGGATTGGATTGTAGTGGGGTGAATTGGGGTGGAGTGGATTGGAGATTGAGGTGGGTTGGATTGAAGTGGGGTGTATTGGTTTGGATTGTAGTGGGGCAGATTTGAATGGGGGGACTGGAGTGGGACAGCTTGTTTTGGATTGGAGTGAGGCAGATTGGAGTGAGGCAAATTAGAGTGAAGAAGAATGTTATGGATTGGAGTGGCGCAGATTGGAATGGGGCAGATTGGAGTGGGGCAGATTCTTTTGGATTAAAGTGAGGCAGATTCTAGTGATGTAGATTGGGGTGGGGCAGATTCTTTTGGATTAAAGTGAGGCAGACTGGAGTTGGGTAGTTTTTTTGGGATTGTAGTGGGGCAGATTGTTTTGGATTGGAGTGGGGCATATTGGAGTGCATTAGATGGGAGTAGGGTAGGTGGTAGTGAGGAATATTGTTTTGGATTGGGGCATATTGTTTTGTAATGGAGTGGCTAAACTGGAGTGTTTTGGATTGGAGGGCAGCAGATTGCAGCGGGGTAGATTATTTTGGGTTGGGGCAGATTGTTTTGGATTGGAGTGAGGCCTATTGTTTTGGATTGGAGTGGAGCAGATTGGAGTAAGGTAGATGGTAGCAGGCATATTTTTTTGGATTGGAGTGGGACAGATTGGAGATGGGCAGCTCGTTTTGGATTGGGGCAGATTGAAGTGGGACATATTGTTTTGGATTGGAATGGGGCAGAGGGACATATTCTTTTGGATTGGAGTGGGACAGATTGGAGATGGGCAGCTCGTTTTCGATTGGGGCAGATTGAAGTGGGGCAGATTGTTTTGGATTGGAGTGGGGTAGATTGGAGTGGAGTAGATGGTAGTGGGGCATGTTGTTTTGGATTGGAATGGGGCATATTGTTTTAGATTAGAGTGGGGCAGATTTTGGGGGGATTTAGTGAGGCAGATTATTTTGGAGTGGTGCACATTGTTTTGGATTGGAGTGGGGCATATTAGATAGGGGTGGGTTGGGGGGTTGGATTGGGGTGGGTTGGAGTTGATTAGATTGGGGTAAGTGGTTTGGATTCAAGTGGGGTCGATTGGTGTGGATTGTAGTGGAGCAGGTTGGAGTGGGGTGGATTGGGGTGGTACTGCATGATTATGTGTTAAAGAATCATTTCAGAAATTACACATAATCAAGAAACAATGTTGCTTTGCAATATTTAGAACAAGATAATTGTCATCTTTTGAGAACAGTGTCCACGAACAAAAGCAAAAAAAAACATGAGTGCAAAATGATAAAAAAAACGACTTGGCAAAATAAAAGAAAGTTAGCTATAAAAAATAAAACTTTGCAATTTTGTTTGTCCTGCGGAGCACGGTTTTGAGAGTCACAGGCCTGTTTGCAGGGCACTAAAAGTTAAAAAGAACAAAATAGTACCTCAAGGAGCAGCAGACCGGCACTGATTAAGTTGAATCAATAAGTGCTTGATCCCTGCTCCACACAGAGTTAACTACAGTTATGAATTACAAAGCTCTAAAGAAGAGTGCCATGCAAGCCAACAAATTGCAAGTGACAGGCTGGCTCCAAGCCCTTTACTGTACACAACAGTATATAGTGCCCTAAGGTATCTATAACTCACTCCCCTGCCATGCACAGTTTTTTCTTCATTAATTTGACTGCAAATGGTTCAGGTCAACCCCCTGTAACCACCCAACCTTGTAAGTCCTTCAGCTGTGCGCATCAGGGATTGGCCGCAGAGATTGGCCTGCAGCCAGGCCCTGCGGCCAGCCCCCTAGAACCACTCAACCCCACGCATCGCACAGCGAAAGGCCAAGTGCAGTGGGGGTTGGCCACAGGGCCTGGCCAGCAGTCAGTCTGAGTGGGTCTGTGACTCGATGTGTCAGTGTCTGAGTGGATCTGTGAGTGGGTGCATCAGAGACTGATTGGGTCTGTGAGTTGGTGTGTCAGTGTTTGAGTTGGTCTGTGAGTGGTTGTGTGACGGTCTAATTGGGTGTGTGAGTGGGTGCATGAGTGTGTGTGTATGTGACTCTGTTAGTGGGTGTGTGAGTGTCTAAGTGGCTCTGTCAGTAGCTGAATGAGTGCCAGAATGCTACTATGAGTGAATGAATGTGTATGAATTAGTCTGAGAATGTTTTTTTTTTATTTCTCACCAATAGTTTCAAATTCATTGCAACGTTGCATGGGGGGGCACTCTGAGCGCCACAACATGTTCGCGAATATCGCTGGTCATGAAAAAAAAGAATTTTAAGGTCATAATTTCACCCTCAAAGGCCCCAATATCACTCTGACCCTTTATGCCACTTTCCATTTTATTTGTCAGCCGCGGGAACCTAAAATGGTGGCTACAACTTTCTGGTCAGGTTGCAGCCAGCCAATCACAGCATTCTTGTTGGCACGCACATTTGCAAATTCGCTGTGATAATCGGCAAAATGTTGCAACGGATCCACAGCCCTAGATAGACAAATTTGTTTTTCCTTAAATTTCTCTTAAACTTCTGAACAGATCTACACCAAATAACAAAAAGCATAATCTGTCTACCGAATGCTAACTTTATGCCAATTTGGTGTAATTCTGTCCTGTGGTTCATGCTGTAGTCATGTTCAAAACTCCTATGAGAATTAACATAGGATACGCATGTTTTTTGACCCCTCCCTTTTTCTTGGCCCCCAATTTGATGAATAATCCCAAAACTTTCCATGTGCAACAATAATCACCTGCACACTTAAAAATTGTTTTTGTGAAGATTCATCAAATGGTGCCAAAGACATAGGCAAGTCAAAAAACGATTTTCTATGGAAACATGATCCTAACTATACCTACTGGTGACTGCCAGTAGGTTTTATTTATATATTTATATTTATATATCGTAAGATTGGAGTGAAAATACAACATAAAGTATGTGGCCCAGCCGCTTTTGGTAATAGATTGGGTCATACAGTTTACTGTATGCTGATAACAGCCGTAAAAGAAGATTAATCATCTGTTGGCTGTCTCAGTGTAGATATTATGCTCTTTTTGTGTGTGTTATAATAAGGGTCCTATCGTGTCTGTATCTACACAGTCCCTCTGCACTTGCTCATTTTATCAATTATACCTGGTATTGATGAGTTTTAAGTGCAACATATCATCTCCTATTGAGTCTTATGTTCCATAATCTTCCCGTATATTATCTGGGACTTGGCCCCCACTTTTATCTAGGGCTTCATTCAGCCCTGTCTACCTCATCATGGTTTTCTCAGTAACATGATTAACTGTCCTGTACATATTCTGTGCTATGGCTCAAGCTCCTACTCCATATGATCAGACACCCTTCAACATCCTGGTTGGACTTCTGACACTTCTCTGTTGTTATTGTTTCGCCATTGGTATGGTACAAATGGGGGTCAGCAGAGCCCCCTGATTCTTATCAAGTGTGGTACCACTGTCAGTTATTATATGTAAGTGGTGGAGTGTTTACTTGGCATTCAACTGTGCCCAAGGCATTTCATAATTTAGTCCTTTCTTGTCGGTTCGTAGCTGAAACACCCATCTTTGTTCCATCCTAAACAGGCTTCATAATAGGCCTCTCCCACCATGTTCTTTACGATGAATGATATACCAAACAAAATTGTCTGTTTTGTGGCCTGCCTCGATGAAATTACGCATCAGCCTTTCTGCAATTTTTCTGCATCTGAAAGTGCTCCTGTGCTCGGTGATGCATATCTTAACTGATCTAGTTGTCATTCCCATGGACTGCTGTCCACATGTGCAGATAATCACATATATCACGTTTTTGGAATTGCAATTAGTAAAATTATGTAGGATCCATGGTCTTTCTAGGCCCAAGTTCAATTCTTTTTCTTTTATGTCACGTGGCAAACATTACGTTTGCCACATGGACAAAATTGGTCTTGTATGTACCAGGCTGTCGTGCAGGCTAGTGGCCTGCCTGAAGGAGAACATAGGCTTCTCCAAATCCAGGTTACCGGACTTCAGAAACCTCCAATGCCTATTGATTATTTTCTTCATCATATTAGACAGGGGGCTGTATCTGGTGACACATATCAACTTATTCTTGGGTTCTCTGATGCATGTTTTCAGTAGCGATTCTCTGTTGCTGTTACGGGCTCTTTTTGTGTTTTTTTTTAAAGTCTTGTGCGCATAACAACGATCTCCCAGTTTAATTTTCAGGAGCTCGGCCTGTTTTTGATAACCTTTCATTTCTGTGCAATTCCCACTCAAATGTCCCACTGGAAGGTCCTCCCGCAGGCTTTTGGGATGGAAGCTACTGTATCTTAAACAAGTATTCCTATCTGCTGGTTTATAGTGCACTTCTGTGTGTAGTGTGCCCTTTCCGGCCTGGATCTTAAAATCTATAAAATTAATTTTCTTGTTACTCATGTTTCATGTGAATCTCAATAAAGGGTCTACACCATTGATCCACCTTACAAATTCATCAGCATCTATCGCCGTACATTGCCATATCATGAACATCGATATATCTTTTCCATATTTTGATCTTACTATAAAAAGGATTGTTCTGTTTTAAGATGTAGGGACTCTCTAGATGGTATACATAAAGGCATGCCAGACAGGGCACAAACCTACTATCCATAGATGTCCCATGTATTTGAGGAAAAAATTACCCTTCAAACTCAAAATAGTTACGTTTAAGCACCGTATGTGCAAAGTCCAAGTTGAAATCTTTTGGTGTAATATAATCCCAAGGTGTCTCTTGTAGGATAGTTTCTACTACTTTTAGAGTAACCTCTTGCAGGATGCTTGTATATAATGCCTCCGTCTAACCTTATTAGAAGTTCACTCTCTGGACCAAAAGCCATACCAATCAGGAGATTCAGTGCTTCCTTAGTATCCTTAAGGTATGTGTAGTTATTGTAGACTAATGGTTTAAGGAACCAGTCACAGAATTTTGAAAGAGGTTCCAGGGCCGAGGCTATCTCTGAAACTATAGGGCGGCCTGCTGGCGGGGCACCCTCTTTAGGAACTTTAGGGAGAACATAAAAATAAGGGATCTTTGGCTGGGTGTTGGTCATAAACTTAGCTTCTTTTTCAGTGATCCATCCATTCCTTAAGCACTGTCCACCAAGAACTGTACCTCCTCCAACACATTGGGGACAGGGTCCCTTGTTAATCTCTTGTAATTCCTTTCTTGGTTTAATTGTTTCAGATACTCCTGTCTGTACATATTAGTTGGTAAGATCACAATAGCCCCCTCCTTTCTTTTCCCGCTTGATGGTATTTTCCTGTGTTGATCAATTAATCAATCAAACATTCATAGGGCATGGAAATCACCGGTGAGGGTCTTGAGGCACTGGAGCTGTATGTTGCTGCATGGAGGAATGATCATTCAAACATCCAGATCTTTAGTTCTCTTCTGAATCGCTGGCGTGATGGTGCGGTCCTGATGTGCAGTGGGAGGTTGTTCCAAGCCTTGGCTGCTAGGTGCGATGAGTAGCGTCCTCTGCTGTTGGCTCGATGGATCCATGGGGTGTCTCTGAGGGAGAAGGAAGCTGACTGGAGGTGTCTGGTCAGTTAGTGGAAGGTCAGGCATTTGTTGGTGTATGCTGCTCCTTCATTTTCAGGGCCTTGTCGGTGTGGGTCAGCATCTTGAACAGGCATCTCTTCTGAATTGGGAGCCAATGGAGTTTTTTGAGATGGGGTGTGATGTTGGTACTTCTGGGAAGGTCGAGTATTGCTGATGCAAGTTCCCTTATAGCTGGTCTCTCTTTTCTTGACTCATTCTGGTATTGGTAGTGTGGTGTTAATGCAACTGATCCACTTCTTTTTCTACAGCTTCTTCAGATGCCAGGACACCTGCTGAGATCATGTGTTGCAGGGGAGTAAAGGTAGACCACACTCCCAATCCTGTATTTTCATCCTCCTCTTCATTAATGTTCGTCTGGTCTTTAAAGAATACCTTCAAATGTATTTACACTTGCTTTATTCTGGATCAGTAAATTGTCCAATAGTCTCTTTGCTGTATTAATAATCAAAACTAGCCAGTCCCATGTGCACTTCCACGCTATTATTGGCCAATCTCTTCTAAGTTTGTTATCTTACAGGAAACCTCTAGGTGTGTTAGTCACTATGAAGCCCCGCAGGGCAGCGTTAGCCCTTAGATATTCTGTTAATATTGCTCCATGCAGTAGAGTTTTTACTTGGGTCTTTTTTAATTCCACCAGTGTGTCCCAATCTCCACTTTGCAGTAGAGACTGGTTTGTTGAGGTCTCACCTAATAATGATGGTGCTGCTTGCTAGAAGGGAGGCTACTAATTCTTTATCATAAGACACGCCCTCTGCCATCTTTGAGGGTACTTAGACTTACTGCTACTTTCTAGCAAATACTAACAGCCAGAGGATAGAATACCCTAACTGTTTTTCCTCTCTGCTGCTGACACACAATCAATTACACAAAATAGAGAGGTAGGGGATACTCACTGCCCCTCAGTCCCCTAGCCACAAATTCAACTCAATCCACCTAAGGAGAAGTGGTTGTAGTGATTCACTCTACAGGATCTGGTCTACCATTATCCTTATAACTACCCACAAATCCTATTTTCATGGATGGATAGGCCTCACCCACATAATTGTGGCATGTGGTAGTGTAGAGAACAAGTCTTAAATTAAAACTACCTCTGTGCTTTTCCAGGATGCCTCCATTATGGATTGCACAGGGCAGGGTTAAAAAGTCAGCAGCCTTAAAATTGTAGAGCAGCTTATGGTTGGTGTTCTGGGTCATCAAAGAGACCCACACACCTGCATTCTTCCTTATGCCAACATGTTTTGGCCCCTTGGAGGAAACTCCGACCTGGACTTCTAACCCCTTAAAGGACTGGGGGTTTGGGCCTTCCTCAGGGCTAAATTGTCAGTGAGGCCCCTACTGTCAATCCATATGTAAAACTGTAAATGCAGAAGGTAAGACTATCTTTCACTTTGTCCTCCTCTCGTTGCCTGGAAAAAGATACAAAGTCAATCAATCAATCAATCCAGTATTTATAAAGCGTGGCTTATCATGTGGAGGTCTCAACTTGCAAAGTAGTAGTGGATTAAAATTACTGATAAGACCAACCTCTGTATTAATCACACTGTTTTATCATGATGAACAGATCATGTGGTGAAACACAAAGGCAAAAAACACTCTGTGAGAAAACAAGGGGCAAACTACATGACCATACATACTATTGCGGTGAATGCACTCCTCACTGAGAATCCAAACCTTTGTGGGTCCCTCACCCTGCAACAGTCAGGGATAGGCACCATCAGTCACTAAAGGGTGGCGCCTCACATGTAGTCACACAATCGGAAATATGAGGGACATAATTGTATATCGTCATTAAAGGAAGGGAACCTTCTCATATCAGTGTCAGACACCACAAGTATCTCCCAGTGCTTCAAATAAGGAACCTGCAAGGGTAATCACTGGAGTGTATCTGCGTGCCATCCATTCCATGTTCATATAAGTTTTCAGACATCTTTAAAACCATTGATATCTATATTCAAATTTACAGACAATCATTTTCTGCTACACAGTATTACTCCCCCCCATGGGCTGTTATATTATCCAGCTACTGCAGTACCAATGTTAGTGCAATATCTATCAAAATTCACCTTGTCTCTTTTCTAGCGTGTACTTAAGCCTCAATCGTACTGTACCCCCCATGGGCCAGGTGAAATTACTCCTTTTCCAACCAGACCAGGGAAGAATGAAAAGAGCAGCTATGTGCTAAGTTATAAATTAATTTCACAGTATTTCATTTTGGTCTTGGCTCTTTTTGGTGACAATAACTATTGAACATCCAATATTCTACTGGTGAGTGACACTCAAAAGGACTGTTGTTCTAGACAAGCGTACGTTCTTATTTTTAGCTAAATATGGAACTGACACTACAAGTCATGTCTATAGATCACACCTAGTAGGGGCTTTAAGTTGATCTGAAAAACACAAGGTGAAAATGATGACCTTCAATATACCCCACAAACTGGAAGTTTGGATTTTGAGACCAAAGGCTTAAAGGCTCAAAGCTACCAGTTTGAACGTGGTCATGGAGAAGAGAATACATGAGTGAAGAGACTGTTTGCTGACCCCCAGCAATCGCTTTAGGTGGTGGATTAATAAAGCATAGCACACCACATTATCCGACGCAGAGAAATTGAGTAATATTAAGACATAGCTATAACTTTCACCAACAATCTTTAAAGAATAAGCCATGTGCTCCACTAGGGCCATCTCTGCTCCATGTTAGGGTACGACACCCGAACACTAGGTTTCCAAACCGCATTTAATTTGGGCAGGTGGTTGCAGGTGTGGCCCCTCACCATTAATCTTTGTGGACTGGAACTTATTTTTCATCATCAGACTTTAAAAGCAAAAGACAAAAAGAAAGGAAAGGGAGATCGGAGAAGCAAATGATTAAAAACAGCGAGAAAGGAAGAATGAAAAAGAACCTGAAGAGTGCATAAAGAAGAAGTGCAGGGTGGTCAAGAAAGGGGAATGAGATGGAATAAAGACATGGTATTCAGGGACACAGTATTCAGCATCACCAGCTACCAAGAAAAATTGTGAACCCTTGAAATTAAGGTTCTTGCTACAAATTAAGCACTAAATCAGTGACCCACAGCCATCAAGATAACTTTTTTGAGTTAATTGCAGCTGGTGAAACCTGTACTTTGTAAAGGCTGACTAGGGAATGTTTTGTTCTTTTCTGCTCTAAAAGTTCAACACTCGAGTGCCCTTGTGGCTTGGTGGGCTTTAAATACATACTCAAGAAATATGAATCGCTGCTTCAAATTTGCATCCACGAGTTGTGTTTAAATAGCTTATTTTGTCAGGACAATTCAACGTGCACTCACCTTAAGGCTGGTCAAACTGATCCACCAACAGGTAAAATTAAGTAAGGCTAATGCATATATAAGTAGGGTTGAGCACATACAAAATTGTTGTGAAGTTCCTTATACATATGTTTGCCAATCTGAAAACGTGATTGTATTCTGGGATAAAGCTTTGGGCGGGGAGGGGAGTTTAAGGTGTAACACCTCCCAAATAAATACATTATTTCTTTGATAGTTGGGTCTGGGGGCCTGGAGTCGGGTCTCATATCTCTTTGTCCATTTTTTTTCCTGTTTTGAGCCAAGAATGAAAGACAAAAGAGTGACCTTTGAGGTCAAGCAGGGGAGAGAGAGTGGCAGAGATAGTCATATGATGCCT
Organism: Pleurodeles waltl; assembly: GCF_031143425.1. Lineage (NCBI taxonomy): Eukaryota > Metazoa > Chordata > Amphibia > Caudata > Salamandridae > Pleurodeles > Pleurodeles waltl. The sequence goes on along the minus strand of NC_090445.1, from coordinate 185,118,779 downwards.
GAATTTCCAAATGGGAAACTAGGTAACTCCGGATCAATACCCGCTCCCCTGCTTGTCCAAATTGTGTGATCCTAGGCAAATATTTTCATAGAGCCTCCTTTTTAGGTTTCGCCTGCACACATGCGCTTGTTTGCTATGCTTCGAAACCACCTCTTACTTACCTGAGCTTTCCATTGGCTCGGTCCATCGTTGCTCTAATTTATGTGCCTCTGATTGGCCAGCACTTCATCTGCACGTCGTCTGCTTCACTTCCTGCTGTCTTCTTTGCCGTTCATGCCGTTGTGTTGCCTCTGGGCCAAGTATTTCTTCCGGTCACTTGCCATTGTACATTGACCAGTGTCCTACCTCTGGCTACGATGCTGAAAGTACTTCTTGTTTCTTTCTGCATGTTCTCATCTTTCTTCGATGATGTCTTCTTTCTGTGCTGCTATCTTTTTTCTTCTTCGCTGCACGCCGCCTTCTTTCTTCGCTGCATGCCTTCTTCGTTCTTCGTCGCATGCCGTCTTCTCTGTCTGCTTTCTTTGCTGCTGTCTTCTCTGTCTTCTTTCTTTGCTGCCGTCTTCTTTCTTCTTCGCCGCATGTCGTATTCTCTGTCTTCTTTTTTCGTTGCCATCTTCTCTCTTCTTCGCTATCTTCTCTGTCTTCTTTCTTTGCTGCCATCTTCTTCATCACATGCCATCTTCCTTGTCTTCTTTCTTCACTGTCATCTTTCTTCTTCTCTGCAGGCCGTCTTTTGTGTCTTCCTTCTTTGCTTCCATCTTCTTTCCTCTTCACGCATGCCATCTTCTTTGTCTTCTTACTTTTTCGCCCCAAAAGAACTATAACTTGAAAAAATAAAATGATGCCCTGCGTTTTTCACTCAAAGGGACACAGGAGGTAACATGACACATATAGGTGCAAAACGCCATAAATTCTATTAAAAAATGTCATTAAAGTGTGTTTTGCATAATAGCTACCCTTGGCAATAGAGCTCATTTTTCAAATGTTATGAAATGCATTTGAGAATCAAGAAGCTAATGTGCAGGCCTAAAAAATTAAAGAAATAATTACAGTAAAGAGGCAAAGGAGTAGCATTCGACTCACCTAATTATTTAATTTCTACCGCTGCTACACATCCAGTATTGCTTCAGAGCAGGCGTGCAACCAGTTTTTCATCAAGCTGTTCACATCAGAGACTGGCGGTGGGAGCGTGGGGGATGTTCTTACCTGTGCCAACCCGCTGCTTTCACCTGAACGTGTGAGTTGTTCAAAGTTGTACTATCCTCCCACGTGAGGCAGTTAGAGGGACATAAAATATTTAAGGACCTGTCACTATAAGGCACCTGCGACTGAAGCGGAAACCCAATGGAACAGAGGGTAGTAACGTAATATTTACCACAGGTATGAGAGCCAGCTGTTCACAGCTTTCACATGGTTCTGTACTGCTTGTCATGTTTGAGCCACACCAACATCAGGATGCTTTAGATATCACTGGTGGTTTTTGTTTTATTTTCCTTTGCATCCCCTAGAGTCCATCTCTGGACAAACCTCCTCGAAATACCAAAACACGTTATTTGTATGTTCATTTATTTAATTAACATTCTATTTCCTCTTAGCTCGGACAGCAATCGTTCAGCCAGTCGCGGCTCACACTAAGCTGAAGGGGTGGAGCAGCACGCGCCGGTGGGGGGAAAGAATTAAATTCAATAAAAAAAGAATTTTAAAAACAAACATTTACCTCCTCTGTCGCGCACCTCTCCTTTCTGGCCTGCCGTCAATCCTGGCGCTGCTTTGAGCGCCAGCCAGGGTACTCCCAGGCAGACTGGGAGAAAACATTGTAATGCAACTTTGTTGCTGGGCTGGAGAGAGCCCTGTGCGCATGTGTGTTTGGCCGTCCCGAGACGGCCGGCCCAAAACACATGTGCTCTGGAGGGGAGTGCACAACAGTCCCCCTAGGTGCACGTCACCCCCGTGTCCCTACCCTTTTCCCAAAAAATGATCATAAACACAGTTTATGATCGTTTTTAAGGAAAAGGTTTGCAGCTGCCACTGCTGGTGGGGAATGACACTCCTCCGCCCTTATGGAGGAGCTGCCTCTGCGTTCAGCCTTTTTCTGTTGTTAATGAAATGTTCTTTTAAGTATTTTTGTGTTTTGAACTGTTTTCCTTTTCACGTTGTTTGAACCTCCAGATAGAAAATGTTCTTGCATTAGTTGTTGCATTCTTGTTTGATACCCTAAACCGCTGGATCAGGGCCCAAGTCCTAAAAAACAGAAGTGGGGGGACACACCAAGTAAAGAAGAAGGAGCGTGACATCACCTCACTTGACATCACAGGAAGTGATATCACCGCAAGTGACATCACTGGAAGTGACATGCATGTTCAGTTGGTCTATCATGAGCACACTTGAATTTATTAAGAGATTTAACAAGTATTATACTAATCAGTACTTAAGCCTGAGGCCTACTAAACTTGCCATTGGACACTTGCCAGTGTCCTTCCTCTGGCTATGACCCTGAAGGTCCTTCTTTTTTCTTTCTGTCTGCAGTCTTCTTTCTTCGCTGACGTCTTCTTTCTTCACTGCCGTCTTATTTCTTCGCTGCATGCCATCTTCTTTCTACGCTGCATGCTGTCTTCTCTGTCTTCTTTCTTTGCTGCCATCTTCTTTGTCTTCTTTCTTCGCTGCCTTCTTCTTTCTTCTTCGCCTCATATTGCCTTCTCTGTCTTCTTTCTTCACTGCTGTCTTCTTTCTTCTTCGCCACATGCCATCTTTACTGTCTTCTTTCTTGCCTAACTACACTGGGGGAGAACTGCCTGACCTACTGGGCCAGTCACAGTTCCCTGGCCGCTCTACAGCCCTCCTGCCTGCTGCTGACAGCTCTGCCTGCATTCCTGAGCCTGATTGCAACAGCTCCTCCTGCATTCCTGAGCCTGAGTGCAACAGCTGTGCCCGCATTTCTGATCCTGATTGTGTCTGCTTACACCCCTGCCGATGCATTCTTCCTGCCACTGCTGCTTCTGACCTATGGCATCCCACCCAGCCCTCCCACCTCCCAGGACATATAATGGAGACCGCAGCACAGGTGTGCAGTGGACACAGGCAGCGGGGACTGGCCCAGTGCCAGGACCCCTGGTCCTCCCACACTCCACGGCTACACCACCAAGGAGCTCCAGGCCCTGAACAGCAGAAACCCCAAAGGACCCTTCACCTGCCTTCTCTGCCGTTTCTCCTACAACACAGGCCTACCTGCACTAACACCCGCACTGCACCCACACAGAAGACTACAAACAACCAAGCGCCACTCCAGTGCATCCTGCTAAATGCCCGCACCTTATTCAAACACGCCATGGAAATCTGGGACCCCATTACCATCCACTACCTGGACATCACCTTCATCACTGAAACTTGGCTAGCACCCTCCTCAATCCCTCCACAATCCCCGAAATTGTCACGCCCACCACACACAGCTACAAGATGATACTCCAAGACTGCACCAACAAACATGGCGGGGGCTTCACCATCATCTTCAAGGAAACTATCCAATGCACCATCACCAATGACGACCCAACACTCCTCATGGAGCACCTCAACTTTCAACTGTAGACTAATGCCAACACCACGATGCGAGGCACCCTTGTAAACTGACCCCGGACAGCCTTCTGCAATGCCATCGCCAATCTCATTGCCCCCCCCTAGCCATCAACTCCCTCCACTACGTCCTACTCGGCATTCTCAATTTGCACCTTAATGACCTCAACGACACCAACTCAGAGAACCTAAGCAACATCGGCCCCACCCAACTCATCACCAAACCCGTGCACGAAAGTGGACATGCACTGGATGCAATCTTCACTTATAGCGACAGAATCAATTTCACCCACATGACTGAACTCACCTGGACCGGCCACATCATGGTCCACTCTACCATCTCCAATTCCCATCACCCCACCTCCAAGCACCTCAGCACCCCTCACCGAAGCTGGGGCAAGCTATCAGAACCTATGGGTACGGGCCGTAGGCACCACACAAGCGGAGCCCACAGCAAGCCTCGACATCAATCAGGCCGTCCAAAACTTCACCACCTGGATCACCAAGTCTGCTGACAGAATAGCCCTGATGAAACCATCTAAAACCAACACCTCCAAGCCAGTGAGGTGGAGCTCAGAAACTCCAAATGCGACTGGAGAAACAATGGCGCATGACCAAGGACCCCTCGAAGAGAGCTGCCTTCAAGGCAGTCCCTCAACAACTACCACCACCACATCAAGGCAGCAAAAAGAGCAGCAATCACTACCTGCATCGACACTGCAGCCCACCACGCAAAATAACTTTTCAGAATCATCAAGGAATTCTCTAACCGAATAGCTACAGAGACTACCATCCACCCAGCCCAGGAACTCTGCAACAACCTGTCAGACTACTTCCACAGTGAGATCACCACCATATACAACAATTTTGACCCCTAGCCCTCCAGCCTAGACAACATCTCTCAAGCAGCGAACACCAGCCATACAATTACCTCCTGTTCTCCAATTACCACACAGACCACCGCAACCATCAGCCATCATGTCATCTATCCATTCCGGGGCACCCACTGACCCCTGCCCCCACTGGTTTTTCAACCTCGGAGCCAACACTATTACTATCACTATTAGCCCTGAACTAACCTGCATCCTCAACACCTTTATCTCAACGGCAGCCTTCCCGGATGAATGGAAGCATGCAGAGGTCAGACCCCTCCTAAAGAAACCCTCTGCTGACCCCATTGACTTAAAAAACGACAGACCGATCTCCTTGCTCCCCTTCGCAGCCAAAGTGCTTGAGAAAGCCATCAACCAACAGCTCACCGAGTACCTCGAATGAAACCACCTTCTCGACACCTCGCAATCAGTATTCTGGGCCAACCACAGCATGGAGATTGCACTGATCGCTGCCACAGATGACATCGGGACCCTCCTCGACTGAGGAGAGTCAGCAGTTATAGTCCTTCTGGACCTCTATGCAGCATTTGATACAGTCTCCCACCACACTCTCCTCAACAGACTCCACAACATAGGCATTCAACAAAACACCAGGGTCGCCTCTTTCCTCTCAGGCTGCACGCAGAGCATCCACCTTCCTCCATTCACTTCTACACCCAAGAACATCACCTGTGGCGTACCCCAAGGATCCTGTGAGCAGGTGAGAGTTGCTTTGGGGGCTAAAAGGAAATAAAGTGAGTAGTTGTGCCTAATATTTCATTCAATGATCTCCTTTCATTACCACATGTCTCATGATTAACTGGGCTACGAGCCCTCCTCACCATTGACACGGAGGTCCTACTGTGAGCTGCCCGCACATCAGGGGAGAGGTTCTAAAGTATTTGATGCAGTGGGAACTTGAAAGCTGTGTCTGGTGAAACATCTGACATATTGGTGAGCCTCTGCCTTGGCAAGTGTGCGACTTGCTTGGAGGCTGAGTTTCATGCCCCTGCTTCGTTGTCAATTGTCTCCTCGAGATAGTCAGCGAGCCACTCTTATCTGCGCGGGCAAGAATTGGAAGTAACCACCGACCCATTGATCGGTTGACCGCCCCACCCCCTGCTGCTGTCTGTTTCCAGAGACACCGACCGCCTCTGTGACGCAGAGACCGTTTGTAGACCAGGCTGGGAGCCTGCATTTTATGGGATTAGGCTGTAGGTGGCCCAGGCCCGTCCCTTCTTTGTTTTGTGTTTGCGGATGTGAGAAACACTGCGATGTGAAACGTTTATGGCTGACGTCCCCCTCAACACGCCCCTAATAGTGTCTTAACTACGTTCGCCCACCTCGTCCTCAAGGTGAAGAAGCATACATAAGGGTCTTATGTTGTTCCTTTCCCCCATATTTGTACTGTGTAAGATCAGGAATGCTGTTTTCATGTAGGTCCCCACCTGCCTCTGTAGCGTTTGACACTAATCCAATGAAATACCCTGCAGCCTTTGCGGTGCATGTACACCTGAATACCACAATTGCAAAAACAAGAATCACGTACGTGCGTTGTAAGTTTACAGAACTACGCTGTCTTTCAAATAGGACATGTCGTCACCTATGTGCTGTTTCGTCTTACATTTACATACTGGGGTCATAATGGTCGCCCTATCTCCCTAGTGCAAAGAAAATCCAAGAGACTTTTACTCATTACTGTGGCATTGTTTAACTCTTGAGGGTGTGGGTATTTCCATGCCCAAACAATGTACCACCATAGATCGTGTAGCAAAAGAAACAAGTTAATTGTCATCTTTTGACAACAGCGCCCACAAGCAAAAGAAAAACAAGTGCTAATGAAGTTAGCAGAGTAGAATGAAGAAGATGTATGGCCCCCAATAAAGATAAGCACTGCCCTGTGATGTTGTGAGTGCTGGCAGGGAGAGGCCTTGAGGAGAGAAAGAAGGGCATGTGGTGTTCTTATTTAGTAAAATAAGCCTATTTTAGGTGCAGCTTATTTAGTAAAATAAGCTTATTAGTAAAATAAGCTTATTTTTGGAGTAGGGCAGAGGACAGCACTGGAATAAAGCCAAAACAAATGTAAGCGGCATGGGAGAAGGTGGGAGGAACAGAATGCTGCAATAAAACGCAGGCCGCTACCACCCTAAAAGGGAGCAACAAAGAAATGTCAAAAATAGTCCGTCACAGCAACAGATGAAGAAACCAAAGTGGAACGATACAGTACTAGGTCACTGCTCTGAAACAGAAAAAGGAGGGAGAAAAAGGCAGAATTGACCACTAGCAAGCAAGAATTTTTAAGGGTCAGGGCAACCGACAAATGAAATTGCTTTAACCCACAGTATGAGTATACTTAGGTATACACCAGGTCGAATGCTGACGATCGACCTAAAAACAGCTGCCCAAACTAAACACCAACAAAACGGAAGTCCTGATCTTCGGGAAGAACACCTCCATATGGGACCATGGCTGGTGGCCAGCAGAACTCGGACCAACGCCTTCTCCATCAGACCACGCACAAAACCTCTGCATCATCCTTGACTGCCAACTATCCATGAATCGACAAGTAAACTCAGCCTCCTCCTCCTGCTTCAAATCCTCCATATGCTCAGCTGAATCTTCAAATGGATCCCTACTGACACCAGAAAGACAGTCATGCACGCCCTGGTCACCAGCCACCTCGACTATGGCAACACTATCAATGCCGGAGTGTCCTCCCAGCTACTTAAAAGACTCCAGACTCTACAGAACGCCGCAGCTAGACATCCTCAACCTCCCCAAGCGCTCAAGCATCACCCCACACCCGTCCAGAAGAGATGAAAATCAAAATCCTCACACTCGCATGTAATGCTTTCCACAACCTAAGGCAGTCCTACATAAACCACCAACTGATCTTCCACGTCCCAGCAAGACAACTACGCTCCGTCTCGCTAAACCTTGCACACACACCCCACATCCATCGCAGCCGCAGAGGAGGCCACTCTTTCTCCAACACAGCAGCCAAGTCCTGGAACAGTCTGCCTCTCCAGCTCCGAACAGCTCTCCCTGGCGGCCTTCAGACGGAGACTCAAAACATGGCTTTTCAACGGAGACACGGCATCCTCAGCAACCAGATACCCTTAGGAGTGATGGTGCTGCGCTTTGCAAATTTTATGATTGATTGATTCTTTCTTCGCTGCCGTCTTCTTTCTTCTTTGCCGCATGCCATCTGCTCTGTCTTCTTTCTTCTTCACTGCATGCTGTCTTCTTCCTTTGCTGCCATCTTCTTTGTTCTTTGCCGCATGCCATCTTCTCTATCTTCTTTTTTCTTTGTCGCATGCCGTCTTCTCTGGCTTCTTTCTTCTTCGCCGTATGCCATCTTCTCTGTCTTCTTTCTTCGCTGCTGTCTTCTTTCTTCTTCACCGCAGGCCATCTTCTGTCTTCGCTGCGTCTTCTTTCTTCTTCGCCTCATGCCGTCTTCCTTCTTCACTGTCTTCTGTTTTTTCGCTGTCTTCTTTGGTGTCTGCCCCTTGTTTTCGGACAGACATTTGCTTTAAATATAATGTGCCTCACACTCTATTGTTTTAACTAAATATGAACATGTCTAATAAAAATAAATGTAAAAAATATGCCCACACATTAGAAAAAGGATGCTATTCCTTTATGAATGAGAATGTCACCCTTCTTTGTTCTCGTTTTAAAATTGCTGATGCTTGTCCCTTGTACTGTAAACATCGAATTTTAGTTAGTGTTTGTCACCACTCGTCAGTTACCTTGTGCATCCCTCACTGTGTCTCCTTTTTTTGTTACACATGCCCTCTCTCTCTGTGGCCCTTGTTTCCCTAGTTCGTTACACATCCCTTCCCTATGGCCCCTGTTTCGCTAGCATGTGCCTTAGAGTGTACTTTGGTAGAACTGTGTATAGGCATCTGTATTCTAATACGTGCGGATGTTAGTAATTCACCCTCAGAATGAAGAAAGAATGCAGAGGGACAGAGAAAGAACTGTGGGCTCAGATTTGGGACTTCTTTGATACATGCACTTCCATGTGGATAGCAGTGGTAAAGTGTGCAGAGTCCTTAAAGCTATCAAAAACAGGTTCAGAAAGCAGGAGGGTAAATTCTGGGGAGGACCCTGCAGACAGGGCCCAACACATATGTTTCCTGGTTACGCATGCAATCTTCCTGCTACATACAACCTGTGGTGGCCGCAAATCTCGTACTTCGCCAGAGGCGATATTTGATATTTGCAAGTATTACTGCATGACAATGGGACAGAATATGAAGCTGAGCTAAACACCGATATAAATAAACTAGTAACCTGATGGCCGTGTCATGGCATGCATGTCTCTGCTTCAATAACGTGCGCTTTGTGCTGCGTGCGAATTTTCTGTACACCCCATATCTAGTGTCACTGTCACTCACCATAAAAATGACTCAGATACCATGAGGTGAAAAAACAAAAAACAGACTCTCGGCAGCTTACGTCTCTGCTGTGCTATCAAGTGCTCACGTGGCCTGCTCGTGGGCTGTCACGCAGCAGTATCTAAGGTAGGGTTGTCAGTTAGCTGGACAAGCGGCAGCATGGAGGACGTTTGGGGGGGGTACAATATTTGCACATCGAGCACTTGAAGGGAATTGACTCTCAATAGCAGCCAACACCTCGGCCTCCGCAGTTAGCAACTGCGTCATTATCACACCCCCTTAACTGCGGATAATTGCAGGAAATTCTAACATATAAAGGTGACAAGAGGCAGCGTGGTTTCTCCCGCGGCCTAAGGAGAGCCCGCACATCTGAACAGGGCGTTAAGAACCCATTCTCAGTCTTCTGTGGGACTGTGTTTCAACGCAGGCTACACTGCGTTTAAACGTTAGAGCAAAGGAGCGAATACTTATAACTTGCTTATCCCGAGGCCTTGTTTATACTGAATGACCCATAGGTGTCACATGACGTGATACAACTTCTGTCTCTGTGTCACAATGTGGTGCCTTTCGTTGGATGCACTGACTGAGGCATATTCTCTCCGGGGATGAAAATATCCGTAGGTTAGGACACACCTCTGTAGCAAACCAACCTAGGGGAGTGTGAACATTGTATTTTTTATTGAAATCCACGTCAATTTTGCTTAATTACACCCCTCACGCAAAAATATTTTGCCAGTATCTCGAGTAAATTATCAACGCAAGGGCACACCTCGCAGATTATGGTCCTGTGAAGTACCTGCAGGAGACCAGATAGTTCCTGACAAGGGATCAATGTCTCTCTTGTTCGAGGAGAAATTGTATCTTAGTGAACCATTTTCTACTCCATCCAGTGTCCCATAGCCAGCCACAAACAACAAGAAATTCTGCATTATGCAAAATGCTGAAAATGTAACACATTTCAAGTAAACGAAAGTGAGTGAATTGCATGAGATTATGCCGCAATAGCTACCAATCTACACAGGAATGCAAACCACCTCTTTGGTTCGTAGTGCAGAGTGAACCATGTCTGCACTAACTGTGAAATGCTGGAATCCATCCAGATATTTCTCCTTTAGTGTTTACTTTCACGCCCATTCACAGAAAGATTGAATAGTGACAAATTCTGAAAAATGGAAAATGCAGTGTACACTCATATCTTCACTGAGCTCTAGGTACATCTCCAGTACAGTTACACATTCTAGTACTCTCTTGAGAGTCAGAAATTAGGTCTACAAATAAGATTATTCTCGGAGTAGTACGGCTGAGTGGGTATGTTGTCTGCTGTAAAACGTGACTTGTTTCATAATGTCAATTTCACACAGCTGCGTGATCCTGGGCACCCTCTGCTTCAGATCCCTTACATTTCACAAATATGGCGAAAAACTGTCTAACCCCCGATATAAAACACTAAAATAAAACTGGATATTTACATCAAACTAAACTATCTGCCTCAGTGATTATTGAGCAGGGGCGCTGCTATCACTGGTGCGGCAAGTGCAGTGGCACCGGAGCCAAGGATCAAAGGGGCCTACTGCTCCACAATAACTGCAGTCTTAATATTTATACCAAATGTGGATCCGCGAACAGTATTTCAGGTTCAGGAAAAGTGGGGAAACAAGGCCAACTGTGAATAAACGTTCACACTTAACCTATCTACTTACTACTGGAAATGAAACCAAGATAATCACTGACCCAGCAGTGTCAGTCATATAGTTATTTAAACTGCACTTATTCCTTGCAGGAAATTCCGGGGTTACGGGAGATGTTTGTTTTGAGTGTGTAAGTGTGGGGATCAGGTATGAATGAGCGAGACAGTGAGAGCGGAGTGGATTGCCACTAATTGTGTATTGAATATAGTTGCTGTGTAATCCAAATATATCTGTGTTGTAATAAATACGTGCAATTTGGATGCCTTTATTGTAAAATATGGAAAAACGTTCATAAATATTTATATAAAAATATGAAATGCATGTAATTGAAAGCAATTTATAAACAATGAAAAACACTTATGAATGGCATTGATAGGTCACTGATTAACTTGGATTAATTTCCTGTACTAAACAGATAGGTTAAGCGGCAATGTTTATTTACAGTTGAAGTCTTTTAATATTTAACCATGGATGAGGAGTCCAATACCCTTCTTTGTGCTAGTGCACAAGTCACCCTTCCTTCAACACTGTTTCTTAGATATGCCTCTTAGGGATGAAAAACTAAATTTTAAGATTAGCAAAGTAAAGCAATAAAATCGAAATCATTACTCGGGGCTCATTTATTAATATTTTCACCGTGTTTGCAATGCTGATATTCGTGCACCCAGCATGCTTATGCAATATTATCAAAAAGGGAGGACATCACCAGATAACTATTAAGGTGGTGGAGTCAGAGGGCCCGAGGTATAAACATTTCTGCTTTGAATGTATCTAACCCCCATAAAATATTGCTATTGTAAATGAACCCCTTGAAAGTTTGAGTGGAAGATGCTTTGTTTATTTCAGGGTACTTCAGAGATGGAAAGTTATAAAAAGGAAAACTGCAGCATTGTTTATCATGATAAGGTGCCAGCACTTATCCTCTTGGAACTATTTGAGCTTTCTTTTGAAAAGTATTACAGCGAATGAGTATTTTTAATGGCCATAACAGCAAGGAAAGAATTTACAAACAGCTTGTAATGTATATTGGGCATTATTTAAATTATTTATTTGTAGTATTGTATTCAATTTTAGGCCTGTCGTTAGCCAAGACCTTTTGATTTTACTACAATATGAATAATATACCTACATGTAGGAGCTTTCAGCCACCTTTCTTCAACCATTAGTCAGTTGTTATGTAATTCACATTTTGCTTCTGCTCACTACAGCATATAGCATGGGATATTGGGTCAGCCTACTTCATCCACTGGTTAGCTCCACTTCGAGTGACTGCATTTTGCTCTCCCACAAGTAGCACATCTGCACAAAAACGAGTTCCCTTCTGTGCCAGTGTTTTTGTTTTTGCATATAATTACTTCAGTGTTTAAAGCCTAATGTGATAGCAGGATGCTTCTGAAGCACATTCCATCTTTATCAGATCCCATCTCCTGCCAATGCTGTTGTAAATTCCTTTTAGGGTGTTTTCATTTTCTGATTGCTGCTATTTCACAGCATAGCCGATTGTGTCCACCTGAAGCCTTTCTTTCTTTCTTTCTTTCTTTCTTTCTTTCTTTCTTTCTTTCTTTCTTTCTTTCTTTCTTTCTTTCTTTCTTTCTTTCTTTCTTTCTTTCTTTCTTTCTCTCTTTCTTTCTTTCTTTCTTTTAGGCAAGAGGCTTGAAGCCAGTGCCAGGCTTATGGATTTTTTAGGTCTGTGTTAGCCAGAACCTTTTGATTTTAATACAAGTATGTATATAACGTAGACAGTTGGAGGGTTTCAGCCAGACGTCATCAATTAGCCTGTGGTTCCTGTCATTCACATTTTTCTTTCTCCCACTCCAACTTGCACTAAGGGGCAATGTATCAGCCCACTTCAGCCATTTGCTGACTTCAATATGAGTTACGGCGTGCCACCCTGTTGGAAATGGCCTTTTTTGCAGGATTATCCCCAAACTTTTCGCCTTCTTCCTCCTATTTTCCAGGTCTGGTTTGCTGGTTTATTGTCTCTGCTCACTTTACCACTGCTAATGAGTGCTAAAGTGCAAGTGCTCACCATATAAATCGCACTGTGGATTGGTTTATTCATGGTTGGCATATTTGATTTACTAATAAGTCCCTAGTAAAGTGCACTAGAGGTGCCCAGGGCCTGTAAATCAAATGCTCCTAGTGGGCCTGCAGCACTGGTTGTGCCACCTACATTAGTAGCCTTGTAAACATGGCTCAGACCTGCCACTGCAGTGTCTGTGTGTGCAGTTTTAAACTGCCAATTCAACTTGGCAAGTGTACCCACTTGCCAGGCCTAAACCTTCCCTTTTTTCTACATGTCAGGCACCCCTAAGGTAGGCCGTAGGTAGCCCCAGGGGCAGGGTGCAGTGTATGTTTAAGGTAGGACATATACTAGTGTGTTTTATATATCTTAACAGTGAAATACTGCCAAATTTGGTTTTCATTGTGCAAGGCCAATATCTCTCATAGCTTAACATGGTGGCTGCCTTTAAATATCTTTAAAGTTGAGATTCCCTTTGAGAGCAGATATAAATGTGGAGTTTAGGGTCTCTGAACTCACAATTTAAAAATACATCTTTGAGTGAAGTTGGTTTTTGAATTGTTCATTTGAAAATGCCACTTTTAGAAAGTAGGCATTTTCTTGCTTAAACCATTCTGTGACTCTGCCTGTTTGTGGATTGTCTGTCTGGGTCAGTTTGACAGTTGGCCTTTTTTGCACCTCTCTCTAGACAGTGACACAAAGGGGGCTGGGGTGGAGCCTGCATATCCTGATGAGCCATCTGAGCTAGAAGGGAGGGAAGAATGGTCGTTCCCACTTGAAAGGACTGTGCCTGCCCTCACACAATGCAGTCTCCATCCCCCTGATGTGTGTCTGGGGCCTGGCCTGGACAAGGAAGGATCTCACAAACACTTGAGACTTTGCTTTGAAGTTTGCCAACTTCAAAGGCAGAAGGGGGTTTAAGGAGAAGACCTAAAACCCCAGACTTTTAGAATCTTTCTGGAATCAAGAGGAACCTCTACCAAGGAGAAGAGCTGAAGAGCTGGAGGAGGAGTACTGTCCCTTTGCTGTGTTGCTTTGCTGGACTGGTCTGCAGTTGCTGCTTCTGCCTTAAAAGAATGCAAAGGGAGAACTTTGCTGTGTTCTGCTTGAGAAAGTTCTCCAAGAGCTTGGAGTAGAGCTTGCCTCTTGTTGGAAGTCTCAGGGACACCAAAGACGTAAGTTTTCTCGACGTGCAGCACTGGGAACTGTGTGTTCTGTGCTGTACAAGAAGAAAAACGACAGCGACGCCGTCAACGAAGGCATTGGCCTGCACCGTGACCTACCGACGCCGCATGATGTCGCATTGCCCCGCTTCGCACCACGACGCTGGTCTCACCGATGCCGTCCTCATACGACTTCACCGAGCCACTGCTTCCACCATGACCTTTGGGCCCCGCACTTCGGCATCGCCTGCTAACACCGCAGCCTGGGCCTCCCCGATGCCGCCGCTCCTACTGACACCGGTGCTGCTGCCTGCACCGTGGCCTGTGGACACCGTTCGTGAGGAGCTTGAAGCACCGTCCTGTCCCACACCGCAGCCCCAGTCCACCGACGCCAGCACCATCCACTCCAGTGTCATCACCAGGCATCCCTGCCTGCACCGTGGCCTGTGGACACTGCTCGTGAGGGTCACAAATCACCGTCCCATTCCGCAACGCTGGCTTGGGCCTACTGACAACAGCGCTTCCGCAACAACGATGCCGCTGCCTGCACTTTGACCTGTGGACACCGCACGTTGCACCACCCCGCTTCACACTGCAGCCCTGGTCTCACTGACGCTGTTGGATGCCGTCACCGAGCTGCTGACTGCACCGTGACCGGTGGGCACCTTTTCACCACAGCCCCGATGCCATCCACGCCAGCGCTCCCATCAGCCCTGAGTTTGATCTGCAATGCGTGTGACTTCAAGGGCACGACAACTCCTGCACCGACTCTGGAACCCACAGCGCAACGTCAGTGACGCCGCTCTCTGGAGTTCACCGCAAGGATTACAGCACCCTACAGATCCAAGGTACTGTTTGCGGGTCTTCCCGACACTGTAGTTGGCCTGCGACGCTGCGGCCTGCCTTTACTGTTGGTTTTGTTGATCATGACACAGTGATAGCCCTAGGTGGAGCAATTGACTTCAAGGAACTGTATTTTTGAGTAAATCTTGCAGAATTCATATTTTTATTACTGTATGTTGGATTTGTTTTGTATTTTGTCTTGTTTTATACAGATAGATATTGGCTATTTTTCTAAAACTAGTGTGGTGTCCTTTTGTAGTCTTTTCAATGTATTACTGTGTGTTATATCAAATGCTTTACACATTGCTTCTGAGATAAGCCTAACTGCTCGTGTCAAGCTACCAAAGGAGTGAGCAGGGGTTATCTGAGCGGGTATCTCCCTTAGCCTGACTAGATTGAGGGTGCCTATTTGGACAGGGTGCAAACCGACTGCCAACTAGAGACCCCATTTCTAACACACCCTTTCTCAAAAGAACATATCTATACATAAAGTAGTTCCCTTCAGTCCTAGGGAGTACTTTGGTGATATGCATTTTTTTCACGAACAAAAAAGTCACCAGCCTGTAAAAAATTATTCTGTTTGATTATAAGGGCCTGGTGTATTCCAAAACAATGAAGTTTTACAAAACCATGACAAAGTAAAACAGGAATGGCCAAAAGGCTGGCAGCCAACACCAGATCTATAAACTTTGCCAATGTTTGTTAGATTTTTGGTGTCTTTAAGAAAATTTAGGTATGTTAAACATGTTGATTCGATGCATCCTCTTTAAGAGAAATCTTTTTTGTCTCATGACTTTGTTTAAGGGAATTATGGTCACATGATTTTTCCCATGGGGATAGTGATCCAGAATGCTAAAATGATTGTACGTTTATTGCCATTTCAGCAAGTATCCTTTTCATGCAGCATGTTAAATAAACCATATCATTCATAGGAACAGCAGCAGTTTAGCTGATGATTCAACATAGGTGTAGTATACTGTCCCAATACAGGTCTAATAAAGAATTACAGTGCCAACACTTTTTATTGATGACAAAAGTAAGGAAGGTCATCTTGCTGGTATGGGACCTTGTGGAGCCTTTAGCATTTCCCATACAGTAGGCTGCAGGAAATGAGCAAACTATGATGTTGATCCAAAAATGAGAGGACCTGTGTTTGATTTTAGTCACTTATGGAGTAATATAGCTTTACGAGAGAATGAAATACATTTTGACCTATACTCAACATCCTCTTTCCACCTCTGATTCCTCAGACTGTTCTCCCTTTCTAGTGATCCAATAACATCAAGAAAACACAAACATTTGGTAGATAAATGGGATCACCATAACCTGCAAAAGACAGGGGCATTGGTCATTTTTTCTTTCAGCTTACATCTCCCTTTTCACTGTCTTTCTCTTATATCTCCCTCAATGAAAGTGCATGGGTTTCAAAATATGTTATAGTGAGTAAAGAACAGTATACTAACACATATAAAATAGGCATTTCTTCTAAGAAGAAGCACCTTATCTAAGTGTTCTTCCTTTTCGTATTTTTATCAGACTTTTTTTATTTTGCATTTCTTTTATCTTTTCATTGGTTGTTAAATCTCTGGGACACTCCTGTGTCCTCAACAACAATTCTGTGACGTTGTAGAAAAAATGGTTAATATTTACATTCACTTGTGCTCCTTCCTCTACTCATACAGCCCACAACGTAAGGCCTAAACCACAAGTCAGATCCAAAGAGGATGCTACTTACAGAGCAGTTTATTTATTTTTGTCGTAACCATCATAAAGATTCTCCTGTGATTAAATCAATTTGTAAAATGGGTACCCAAATAGGTAATTTTGCTAAAAGTTGCAGGAGTTTAAAAACGAATGATTTGGGTGAGGTGGTTTTGCACGTTAATGAAGGTGTCAACAGTGTATTGTGTACATTCCTGTCAACACCAGGACAGTGCGCGCTCTACGGGCAACATAATGCACAATTACAAACTTTATGCAATGTAATAATTCATGCATTGTGTGCTGATATTGCATATTAACCTTTTGCATTACAGGTATTTATCTTGAAATGTCATGAATAACTGTTTGCAATAATACTGTTTGCAATGTATTGTTTATTTCCAAGCCTTTCCTGCAGCCTGGCTGGGTGTGGCTGGGTGTAGCAGGTGGGTGGGGCTTGGGTTTATTTAAGGAACCCAGCTCAGCTCCACGTGCTCACTATTCAGAGGTCCCAGTGCAGAGCAGCAGCATTTTCCAGGGCACCCGTTCCGGATGCCTACTTGGACATTTCCAGGCCCTGTCCTCATTACCTTGGTGATCCTCAAGCAGGGCGGTAAGGTGGAGGTCAGGATAGGCCCGACTCCGTTTCCAGAGATTTTTGAGTTTTAGTCTTTTGATTAAATCGCGTGTGCGATTGTTTCTTGGCAATTGGCGCTTGCGGTTCAGATCAGCAGAGTGCAAGATCATTTCCTGGCATTTGAATCTTGATGGTTGAATCAGCAGCAGTGTGCGCGATTAATTCTTGGCAATTAACCCTTGGAGTTCAGATCGGCAGAGTGCGCAATAATTTCCTGGCATTTGAATCTTGATGGTTGAATCGGCAGCAGTGTGCGCAATTCATTCTTGGCAATTAACCCTTGGAGTTCAGATCGGCAGAGTGCGCGATCATTTCCTGGCATTTGAATCTTGATGGTTGAATCAGCAGCAGTGTGCGTGATTCACTCTTGGCAATTAACCCCTGGAGTTCAGATCGGCAGAGTGCGCAATCATTTCCTGGCATTTGAATCTTGATGGTTGAATCGGCAGCAGTGTGCGCAATTCATTCTTGGCAATTAACCCTTGCAGTTCGGATCGACAGAGTTGCGCGATCATTTCAGGTATTGGAATCTTGATGTACAGTTTGGCAATAAGATGCATAGTAATTTCTGGGCAATTGAATCCGGAAACTTAAATCAAAACAGAGTGTGACTTTACAGTATCATTCATGAGTCTGTCGCAGTTCATGTTTTGGGAATTAATATGTTAATTGATTCTTGTTATGCCATAGTTGCTATTCCAAGAACTAACTTCACAGAGTTCCATGTTCAGTGCATAAGATGTTATTCTGGAAACGCTTATATGAAAGTTTGCGTAATCCTTCTTTTACTTCCAGGTATCCAGAACTAAAAAGTCATGCTATTGTAAAGCTCTTGATCTCTCATGTTATCAGAGTATAGATATTTATACCAAAGTTCATGAAGATTAATGTGAATAACTTTGCTATTGTGTTCTTAACTCTTGTTTCCACAGGTCTCCTTCCCCGCTGTTCCCAACCTAAACTCCATCCCCCACTTGGCCATTCTTTAACTCTGTGCTATAATGGCTAGTAGAGTTTGGAGCTGCCAAGAGGTGGACATATTGGGAACAGGCACAAACCCCGAGGATCCGGTCTCGCTGACAGAATAGTGAGCCCACACATTTTTTATCCTCCTGGTTTGTGCTAGGTTTTCAATGTGGCCACATTGGACGAATTACTTAAGGTAATTACGCAGCTTCAAGTGGATGTAGTTGAATCTAAAAACATAGCAACCAATCTAGCAGAAAGGGTGGATCAGTTACAAGACAGAGTGGGAAAGAAGGAGCAAAGTCCTTTGGGTGCGGGTAGGTTTAATCCTCCTCCTCAAGGTTCAGGAGGGAATCCTCCAACTAACATATCACTCACAGTTCCCACACCCATTCCTTTGGCTCCCCCAGAAAGGTTTTCAGGTGATCCTCAGGAAGTGCAATCTTTTTTGACTCAAGTAGAATTGCACTTCACCTGTAGACCAAACACCTTCCCTCATTCCCAATCCAGGGTGGCCTTCTTGATTTCATATCTGACTGGAGACGCGGCCACCTGGGCAATCCATCTTGTGCATCGAGAAAATCCTTTGTTTTATAACTGGAGAGACTTTGTCCGAGCATTTGAAAGTGTTTTCGATCAAAGAACAGTTACTCTGTCCGCAGACCAAGAACTGTTAGAATTACGACAAGGAAATAAGTATCTTGTCTCTTACTTGGCTAACTTTAAGCGTATGGTAGCAGAAACTGCCTGGCCTGAAGAAAAGAGATCAGCCCTGTTCTATCAAGGACTCAAAGATGAGTTAAAAGACATTCTTGCACAGATTGATCCTCAACCCACGGATTGTCAAGATCTGATAAATCTTGTTTTAAGGTTAGACCATCGTCTTGGAAAAAGACGTGGAACACGTAAAAAAACTGAGAAAAGTTCCTGGTGTGTTCATGAGCATAGAGACTCACAAGTTCATGGAGACCGCAATCATGAACCAATGGAAATAGGAACCATCAGGCGGCCCTTAACTAAAGAAGTGAAAGATCTACGTAGAAAGAACGGACAATGTCTGTATTGTGGTCGAAAGGGCCATTTCGCTAAAGAATGTCCATCAAAACCAAAAAGCAAACAAACCTCTATCAAGAAGGTTGTAGCAAATGCACAGATCCATCAGGAAAACTAGAACACCCAGATGTAAGGAAGGGTTACTCTTGGGTGTAACCGTGGACCCTTCACGAGATGCAAAAAAGGTTTTACTTGAGTCAAGACATTTAAAATTAGATCTAGAAGTGCTGGTAAAACAAAAGACTTATCTAAAGAAAGCCTTAGTAGATTCTGGGGCTATGGGTAATTTTATCAATGCACAATTGATTCAAACATGGGGGATCCCATGTAAAAAGAAGAACACACCAGAGATCATACAAGCTGTAGATGGAAAACTCCTAGCTGGAGGTCCGGTGACTCTGCAGACCTTCCCCTTGTCTGTGATCTGTAAAGGGGGAAATCAAGACACCAAACATGTAGAAAAAATAATCTTTGATGTAATCCATGCTCCTCAGTATGGAATTATTCTAGGAATGTCGTGGGTAAATTACCATAATCCTTTAATAAACTGTCAAGAAAGGAAAATCACGTTTTCTTCAATTCAGTGTAAAGAAAAATGTCTCCAAACATCAAGTATCACAGATTCCCACAAATCCCACATAGCCACAGCTGCTGAAAAAGATGTAACGCTGCCTTTGCAGTATTCATCCTTCCTTGATGTTTTTGATGAAAACGAAGCAGGAACCTTGCCACTGCACAGACCTTATGACTGTCAAATTGATCTGACTCCTGGTGCTATACTCCCTAGTTGTCGTGTGTATGCCCTGTCTGAACACGAAAATCAATATCTAAGGAATTATTTAGACCAATTTCTAGCTAATGGATTTATCTGTCCTTCCAAGTCTCCTGCAGCATCTCCTCTTTTTTTTTGTTCCCAAGGCTAATGGGGCCCTCAGGGCTTGTATAGATTATAGAGGGTTAAACAAGATCACAATAAAGAATAAATACCCATTACCATTGATCCCTGTCCTGTTGGATCAAGTTAAAAAAGCCATAATTTACACCAGGTTAGACCTAAGAGGAGCTTACCACCTAGTCAGAATGAGAGAAGGCGACGAGTGAAAAACTGCCTTTAAAACTAGATATGGTCTATTTGAATACACAGTCATGCCCTTTGGACTTTGTAATGCTCCAGCAGCATTGCAATTCTTTCCGAATTATGTCCTTAGAGAATATCTAGATCTATTTGCAATAGTTTATATTGATGATATTCTAATCTATTCTGATAACGAAGTCGAACATGTACAACATGTTCAAAAGATTCTCACAGCCCTTCGAAACATCATTCATATTGCAAATTGAGCAAATGTGAATTTCATGTTACCACCGTTGAATTTTGAGGGGTCATCCTTACCCCTCGAGGCATGGTCATGGCAGAAAGAAAAGTGCAAGCAGTATCCGATTGGCCAATCACAAAAAACGGTTGAGACGTTCAGTGATTCCTTGGTTTTGCAAATTTCTATCGTAGGTTCATAGACCACTTTTCACAGACAGTGGCACCAATCACCAAGTTACTACGAAACAAAGAACCATTTGTATGGTCTCCAGAAGCTGACAAGGCTTTTTCAATCTTAAAGGAAGCCTTCTCCACCGCTCCAGTCTTGACTCACCCAGATACTGAATGCCAATTCATAGTAGAAGCAGATGTTTCAGATGTGGCAATTGGTGCAGTGTTATCACAACGCAACAAAGATACCGGTCAGCTACACCCAGTAGCTTACATGTCCCGAAAACTAAACAAGGCAGAACAAAATTATGTCATTGCTGAGAAAGAACTTCTAGCAATTTGTGATGCCTTTAAAGAGTGGAGACACTATATGCTAGGCGCCAGATATACTATTACAGTATACACAGATCATTGTAATCTCCAGTTCATGAGTTCAGCTAGACTTTTGACTCCTCGACAATTAGGATGGATGCTGTTTTTTGCCGAGTTTGATTTTGTGGTAACCTTTCGCCCCGGCAAAGATAATTGCAAAGCGGATGCCTTGTCCAGACAAGACTCTACCATGTTACCCACAATCAAACCCCCACGAGCTATCATTGCTCCAGACAAAATCATTTGCATCCTTAAAATTGAAGATTTTTAAAAAAATATTCGTAATTCTTTCACCATTGAAAAATGGCAGAAATGGGCTAAAGCAAACCCCAAAAGATCAATCAAACAAGGCCTACCTTTTCATGATGTATGTTTATTTGTTCCTACTACCAAGTTGCGCAAATTAGTGTTCCATTGGTTCCACGTTATACCTACGGCAGGTCATCCAGGTATTCCTAAAACACTTGAACTAATCCAGCGATATTTTTGGTGGCCTACTTTGACAAAAGACGTCAAGCAAATGGTAACTAACTGTGAAGTTTGTGCCCGTACCAAGACAAGTCATTCAAAACCAAAATGATTGTTACATCCTCTCCCAACTCCCTTCCGACCTTGGGAACACATATCAATAGACTTTATTACAGGACTGCCAGTTGTTCAACATCACTCAGTAATTCTTGTAGTGGTAGATAGTCTCACAAAATATGCACATTTCATTGCTTGCAGGAAATTGCCTACTTACAGTGAATTGGCAACAATACTTTTAAATCGAGTGGTTTGTTATCATGGATTACCAAAAATAATTATTTCCGATCGAGGATCACAATTTGCCTCTAACTTCTGGAAAACATGGTGCAAAACGCTATAAGTTAAATCTACATTATCTACCAGTCACCATCCTCAAACAGATGGCCAAACTGAGAGACTCAATCAAACATTGAAACAATATTTGCGTGCTTACACTGAAAAAGCACTCCATTCTTGGGTATCAATGCTTTGGTTAGCTGAACTGGCCTACAATAAATTGTATCATACGTCTACTGGAGCGACGCCCTTTTTCGGTCTATTTGGTTATCATCCAGATAGTTTGCAAATCACAATTCCACAAGAAAGTTCACTTACACCAGCAGTGTCAGAAACAATACGACAACTCCATCAAACCCAGAAACAAATCCAACAACATCTGAACAAAGTAAAACAAAAGTATAAAAAACATTATGACAAAAAACATTGTGAGGGACCACAATATAAGCCAGGAGATAGAGTGTGGCTTTCAACACGTCACATTGACTTCAAGTAAAGACATATGTTTAACCCTAAATATATAGGTCCTTACACAGTTCTTCAACAGATCAATCCAGTATCCTACAAACTGCAGTTACCAAAATCACTCCATATTCATTCAGTGTTTTATACTTCTCTCCTGAAAAGTGCTTTCCAGAAAACTCACTCTTGTCCAACTCCAGTACTAGTACAAGGAGAACTGGAATACGAAGTAAAACAGGTTTTGGATTAAAAATTTAGAGATCATACTCTCTGGTATCTAATATCTTGGAAAGGGTACGGTCCAGAGAATGACTCTTGGGTCTCAGCATCTGACGTTCATGCTCCACGATTAGTGTGGTATTTTCACCACCTAAACCCAGACAAACCAGGCCCTACAAAGCGTTCAGGAGGGGGGAGTACTGTCAACACCAGGACAGTGCGTGCTCTACGGACAACATAATGCACAATGACAAACCTTATGCAATGTAATAATTCATGCATTGTGTGCTGATATTGCATATTAACTTTTGCCATTACAGGTATTTATCTTGAAATGTCATTAATAACTGTTTACAATGTATTGTTTATTTCCAAGCCTTTCCTGCAGCCTGGCTGGGTGTGGCAGGTGGGCGGGCCTTGGGTCTATTTAAGGAACCCAGCCCAGCTCCACATGCTCACTATTCAGAGGTCCTGGTGCAGAGCAGCAGCATTTTCCAGGGCTCCCGTTCCGGAGGCCTACTTGGACATTTCCAGGCCCTGTCCTCATTACATTGGTGATCCTCAAGCAGGGCGGTAAGGCGGAGGTCGGGGTAGGCCCCCAACTCCATTTCCAGAGATTTTCGAGTTTTAGTCTTTTGATTAAATTACATGTGCAATTGTTTCTTGGCAATTGGCACTTGCAGTTCAGACCAGCAGAGTGCGCAATCATTTCCTGGCATTTGAATCTTGATGGTTGAATCAGCAGCAGTGTCCGTGATTCATTTTTGGCAATTAACCCTAGCAGTTCAGATCGACAGAGTGCGCAATCATTTCCTGGCATTTGAATCTTGACGGTTGAATCGGCAGCAGTGTGCGTGATTCATTCTTGGCAATTAACCCTTGGAGTTCAGATCGGCAGAGTGTGTGATCATTTACTGGCATTTGAATCTTGATGGTTGAATCAGCAGCAGTGTGCGCGATTCATTCTTGGCAATTAACCCTTGGAGTTCAGATCGCCAGACTGCGCAATCATTTCCTGGCATTTGAATCTTGATGGTTGAATCTGCAGCAGTGTGCGCGATTCATTCTCGGCAATTAACCCTTGCAGTTCAGATCGGCAGAGTGCGCGATAATTTCCTGGCATTTGAATCTTGATGGTTGAATCGGCAGCAGTGTGCGCGATTCATTCTTGGCAATTAACTCTTGCAGTTCAGATCGGCAGACTGCGCGATCATTTCCTGGCATTTGAATCTTGATGGTTGAATCGGCAGCAGTGTGCACGATTCATTCTTGGCAATTAACCCTTGCAGTTCGGAATCGGCAGAGTTGCGCGATCATTTCCGGTATTGGAATCTTGATGTACAGTTTGGCAATAAGATGCATAGTAATTTCTTGGCAATTGAATCCTGAAACTTAAATCAAAACAAAGTGTGACTTTACAGTATCATTCATGAGTCTGTCACAGTTCATGTTTTGGGAATTAATATGTTAATTGATTCTTGTTATGCCATAGTTGCTATTCCAAGAACTAACTTCACAGAGTTCCATGTTCAGTGCATAAGATGTTATTCTGGAAACGCTTATATGAAAGTTTGCGCAATCCTTCTTTTACTTCCAGGTATCCAGAACTAAAAAGTCATGCTATTGAAAAGCTCTTGATCTCTCATGTTATCAGAGTATAGATATTTATACCAAAGTCCATGAAGATTAATGTGAATAACTTCGCAATTGTGTTCTTAACTCTTGTTTCCACAGGTCTCCTTTCCCGCTGTTCCCAACCTAAACCACATCCCCCGCTTGGCCATTCTTTAACTCTGTGCTATAACGGCTAGTAGAGTTGGAGCTGCCAAGAGGTGGACATATTGGGAACAGGCGCAAACCCCGAAGATCTGGTCTCGCTGACACATTCCTATGATATTATGTCACTCATATGATGAGATATTCTAGTGCATGCCTAACACTTCTGTCTGATTGTGATTGCAAAAATGAATTTAAAAGTAACGTGAATATAAAATAATGAGATGTGCAACTTTATTGTTATCGATATAAAGTAATAGAATTATTACGTTATTTTAATGCTGCCATTGATTATAGAGGAAACAGGACTGATGAAGTGGTATATGTTCCTCTGGTCAGAGACACAGTGTTGAGCTGGCCACACCAGAGAGACCTAAGAATATCTTTTGGCCCCAAAGCTTCTTCGCAGGTCTAAGTCACTTATATCAACACACATCATGATAATTTACAAACAAAATTAGTTAGGCAATACCCTCCGGTATTCACGGTAGGCCACTGTATTCACCTAACAATATGGGCAGTGCAGTCACTTACAATGTCAGGAGAGTGTCAATCAGTGTCAGTGATTCTGTTAAAGCTGAGTTGATCATTTGTGTTGAGATAATCACTGAACCTGTAAAAACCGCAGAGTGATTGGCCCCTGCGGTTGTAGCACACAAAGGAAACTCTGAAATATGACTCTGTGTTGATTGGCGGTAGCTGCACAAAAGAGTGGTAGAAGGTAGGTTTCCACTTTCCAGCAATAATGACATGGTGAGGATGTTATCTGGAGCCCGGTCTTTTTTGAAACTTTAAATTTAACTTCAGCATATTACAAGGTATGGTTGTATGATTAATAAAAAAAACTACATTGTTCACAACCCTTTTTGGTACTTTTCATTTTAACCAAATACCTTTTGTTTATGTTCTGCAGCTTCATTGTTTCAGGGGTTCAATACTAATGTGTTGAGTGACATGCCTGGAGTCTAGATTTGTCAGGACAACATCCTGGATTATAATGGTACTTTGAAACAACTCACAGATAGAGTCAGGAAAGTTGTAGATGTTATGAATAAACCTACAATCGCTTTGGAAGCTAAAAATACAAATGTGTATGTTCTGAATCAAACAGCCCTGGTCAGGTCACACCAGGAGGAGGAGGTTATTTGAAGGATGAAATGGTGAAGATCATTATGAGTTTAATCAGTCCCCAAAAGTAGGATTAAGCTCAGACCTGTTTCTGTATGGGTGAGTTTATGCTAGCTTTATTCCCATAGTAACAACTGACTTCTCAAGAAAGGAGTAGACTTTAACTGAGAAGCTGCTAGTCCACATGAATATATGGTGCTTAAAACTCAGGTTGATGCTGCATAGAACCTGCAAAGTTGTTTTGCCTGGTTTACCTTATCATTTGATAACTAATGGGAGCCATGTGGGTCTAGGAGTGGTTTTACAACAAGTTCAGGTGAGAAAGTGGTCACTATAAACTTTGCATCTAGGGTGATAAGAGGGGCATACTATAATTGTTCAACCATTGAGAAGGAGAACCTGGCAGTGTACTGGACCTTTAAAAAGTTCAAGCAGTTCTTGTGGAAGGGGGATGCTATCGTACCACAAACCTGTACAAGAAATGTTTGACAAGAAACCTTTATATACTAAATGTTAAAGGATTTAAAAATGGATGTTGTAATAGCAGGATTATCATTTCTCTGTAAATGACATACCTTGAGTTTTGATAAAGCCATTGACTTACTCTCAAGATTAGTAGAAAAACGTCCTGTCCTGTGTAGAAATGGGCAAGAATGAATGGAGGTCTGATAATAACATTAATATTTACTTAGCTACAGAAGGTTGTATATAGACAAAGGAGTGGGTGAATGAATTGCACAAAGATGTAGGACATAAAGGGGTGTGTAATTTACTTTGTGCAGTTGGAATGATGTGGAGGAAAGCATGAGTTGTTTTGGTAAAATGAAAGATGGGTAATCAGTGTAAAATGGGCTTCTGTTGCAGGGCTAGTGATCTGACCTCCTACTAATTTGAAGGAACATCTAATTGAACTGACTCATGAAGGCCATTGAGGACTAAGTATATTAAAGAAATATTGAGAAGCTACTGGTGGTATCAAGGGACTGACATGATGGTGGAAAGGAAATTGTCTAATGGTTTGTAGAGAGAGTCTAGATGGGCCATGGAAAAAGTGTTCTTATAATTGTGGGTCCTTTTATGTTCAACTCTGTTCAGACTTATTTTTTGATGATAATGGATATGTGTTCCAGGTAACCTGAGATTTAAATGATTAGGGACATTTCCACTCATACTGTCATTAAGGTTTTTAGAACCAGATGTTTGCTGGGTAAAAACAATCCAAAGGTGTTCCACCTTTTTAAATATAAATTTGCCTTCTATCATACCCAAACAAATTGAATGGTAGAAAAGTTTCATACAACTTTGCAGGAGTGAGTCCAATTATCAAGTTGTATGGAAAGAAACTGGTAAAGTGAACTTAACAAGAGGTGGGGGAGTACAGGCTTTCCCCATACTCCAAACTAGAACTCTTCTCATTTGAGCTGTTTCACAAGAAGAAACCTTGCACTATATTTTATCCTCCTTGAGCCAGAGAAAGCACTGGGGAAAATGGAATGAGGAGATAGGTGAGAAGAGGTTGAGCAATGAGTGACCACGAACATGAAAAAGAAAGTTCATTATACCAAATGCAAGAATACAGTTAGTGCAAATATGGATGTTGGCGACTTGGTTGCAGGATGGTTGTATATGGAAACTAAATAGCATTCCTTGTTCAAAAATGATTTCTCAGAAATATATATTGTATTCATGTTTCTTGATTTTCCCTATCTTTATCCTTTTCCCACCTTTTCTTTCTACCAATTGTGTTTTGGAGATGTTGGTGGGAGGGATTGTGTGGTATTTGCTTTCTAGTCTTACATTGTAGAGCTGTCTGTGTTTTCCTTTTAAGAATGTCTCTCTATGAACTGTTAGAATAGTGTTATATGAACAGTTTAGTTATACTAGACTGTTGACTGATGAGGGGCCTACTGAATGGTGGATAGAGCTTCTGGACTGGAGGCTATTCTGCAACTGCGTGCCATCTCTCTTAATTGCAATATTACTGCTCTCTAGATAGAGAAGCACATTAACCAAATGAGATTCCGCTGAGGAATGAAATCCCTTATCCCACCACATTGCTTCAAAACTGTAATGCAAGCACTGTTGTTGTAAAGACTTGACTGTGGCACCTTTATCAAATGGACGCACCTAAACTACACCTTGCTTCTTCAAAAGCAGCAGTCAATGCCACTGCTTGCCTGACATTTGGCTCCAAAAG
The DNA here is from genome assembly GCF_031143425.1 of Pleurodeles waltl. NCBI lineage: Eukaryota > Metazoa > Chordata > Amphibia > Caudata > Salamandridae > Pleurodeles > Pleurodeles waltl. Next base: position 185,091,419 of record NC_090445.1, on the reverse strand, counting down.
ATCTGACCATACAAACTCAGGGGGTCATTCCGACCCTGGTGGTCCATGACCGCCAGGGCCAGGACCGCGGAAGCACCGCCAACAGGCTGGCGGTGCTTCCTGGGCCATTCTGACCCAGAAAAGGGTCAGAAAAGGGGAACCAGCGGTTTCCCGACGGTTTTCCCCTGGCCCAGGGAATCCTCCATGGCGGCGCTGGTTGCAGCTCCGCCATGGGGATTCCGACCCCCTTCCCACCATCCCGTTCCTGGCGGTGTTTACCGCCAGGAACAGGATGGCGGGAACGGGTGTCGTGGGGCCCCTGGGGGCCCCTGCACTGCCCATGCCACCGGCATGGGCAGTGCAGGGGCCCCCTAACAGGGCACCATAATGATTTTCAGTGTCCGCTTTGCAGACACTGAAAATCGCGACGGGTGCCACTGCACCTGTCGCACCCCAGCAACTCCGCCGGCTCCATTCGGAGCCGGCTTCATCGTTGCAGGGTCTTTCCCGCTGGGCCGGCGGGCGGCCTTTTGGCGGTCGCCCCCTGGCCCAGCGGGAAAGCCAGAATGGCCGCTGCGGTCTTTTGACCGTGGTGCGGTCATTCGGCGGTGACCGCATGGCGGGCGGCAACCGCCGCCCGCCGCGGTCAGAATGACTGCCTCAATCCTTTCCTCTCTGAAGTGGCTTCCCAAAGAGACCCAACCTATTCAAGCTGGCAAGCATAGTACATAAATCAATATACAACTAATCTTTGAAATAGCTAGCGAGCAAACTGATCATCTCTAGTAAGGCATTAGATGCAGAATCCTCAAGGAAAAAACAACCTTTACGAAATCGGGATCTCTATGACAAGCTTTTTTGGGGAGTGGACCAAGAGTTTGGTGCTTCATTCCTCCAATTATCATGACTAATCCTTCACACAGTATTTTCAAGAGGAAGCTTAAATTTATTTTCTTCCAGCACCACAACTAAATTGGAGGATCTGCTAGATCTTCATTTTGTAATGGAGAACTGGTAATTTGATGTGAGATTACTTCTACACGTTTTTATATGGGACTTCAGGCAGTGACTGATGTTACCCCATGCACTTCAACAACCAGGAAGAACGTGAGCACTCAGGAGATTCATTTTACCCATTTTCACTCCATGATCAACACATTATGGTTCTTGTTGGAGAATGATCCGAGGATTTCAATGTACGTTTATTTGTAACTATATATAAAAACCCTGACGCAGAGTAAAGCTCCTCCGTCTCAATACTCCTAACATCTCGGCCCATCAGACTCTTCCCTTCAAGTAGAATTCTAACTAGAACCTACTGATATCATATATTATGATGTCACTAAATACGATCACAACACATCTCCCTCTATTTCAATTATATGACATTTGTCACAATACTTACAGTACTAGAATATATGCAAGTTACATTTTAACAATAGTCTAAAATATATAATAACACTTGATCTTTCCTTTAAATACATAAACTACTGATAAACATTAGTGCAAGACAGATCTAGATAAGGAATAAACAGAAAGCATACAATGTTTAATTACATTCACAATCTTGTAACTTATTAGGTTTCTTAACAATACGTCCAAATTTACTTGTTTTCCTTTCGGATTGGATAGACTTTTCAGGAACATCCCCACCCCCTTCAGCAATATTTCTATCCATAGGAACATCCTTACCCTCTTCAGCAATATTTCTATCCATATCTATTATTTCATTAGAATTATCCTCTCCTTGCCTGAAAGATGTCTGTTCATTAAGGCCCATATTTATACTTTTTTTTCGCCGCCTTTGCGTCATTTTTTAATGCAAAAGCAGCGCTAACTTACAAAATGCAATTGTATTTTGTAAGTTTGCACCGCCTTTGCGTCAAAAAGTGATGCAAATGCGGCGCAAAAAAAAGTATAAATAGGGGCCCCAGTGTCTGCTCATTTTTCCAGTCCATCAACCAGTCCAACTTTCTTTCCTTAGGTCTCTGTGATAAACAGAATGATGAAAAACTTTCTTTTTCCATTCCAGATTAAGTAAATTTTTCATTTCTGCACAAAGATAAAGACGAAAGATGCCACACTTTCCCATCGCTTAATAATGCTGAATTACAATGTGTTTTCTTTACAATCAAGGGTTCAGAGAACCGGTTTTGACTTTTCCTCATGAAACCAGGTTCCTTAATTCTAACATAATATCCTACTTTGATATGTTGTTTTTTGCTTTTGTGTTTAGCATCAAAATACTTTTTGCTCCATTCTTGGGTATGCTTTACATTAAGTTTTATCTCATTGAGTGACCAATCACCTTTAGTGGCTGTTTCCATCCAACCCACACTGTCCTTAGTGATAGGAATTCTTCCTCTCATTAACACAAATTGTGAAAAACCTGTGGTTTCACAAGGGGTTGTCCTATACACCCAAATGTTCTGCATTAATTCCTTTTTCCAATCTAGCTTACTGTTGTTAGCAAGCTGTAAAATACTTTTTAATACTCGATTGAGTCTTTCCACTGCACCATTCCCAGCCGGATGATACAGTGAAGTAGTTTTGTGTGTGATACCTTTTCTTAATGGGAACTTATTGAAAACATCAGACATGAATTGGGGTCCATTATCACTAACAATACATTTTGGTAAACCTTACTTCAAAAATACTTTGTCCAAGAAATGTTTATTAGTATTTACATCCACTCTGTGAACAATTTTCACTTCTGGCCACTTTGAAAGATGGTTCACCAAAACCAGTAAGTACTTTTGTTTCTCCCCTTCCCAAATGGTTCCAGCTACATCAACACCAATCCTTTCCCATGGCATATCAGGACATATAACGGGATGAAGTGGTGGTTTTAAAGTGACTGAAGTTTTATCTGAATTGTTACAAGCTTCACAATTCCTTGCTTTCCTTTCAATGTCTAAATCCAAGCCTGGCCACCAATATGTAAACTTTACCTTACTCTTGGTGCCAAATGTCCTTCATGACAAATATGTAAGATTTTTTTGTCTTAGGCATGATGGGGGAATCACTTTGCCATTTCTCAAAACCAATCCGCCTTCCGAAGACAATTAATGCCTCATTACCCAATATACACAAATGCTATTATCTACAAGCTGTTTTCTTGCCCAACCTTTCTCAATAAACATATTTATGATACTTAATGTCTCGTTATAAGCTTGTGCCCATTCCCATTAATCTCTAGAAATACCAGGAGTGTCCTCAAGTACATTAGGTACACAAAACATGGCCAAATGTGTTTCTTTGCCACACTTTATTTGTAATGGCATTCTACTTAAAAAATCAGCCACTACATTTTTCACTCCAGATATGTATTGCATACTATAGTTAAAATCTATTAATCTTACTGACATACATGCTAAATTGGATGAAGCAGAACATAGGGCCATATGTATGAACACATTTTCCCATTGACAAAGAATGGGAAAAACCCTTTGCTACGTCTGGCCCATAATCCCTTTGTGGTCAAAACATTAGTGAGTAGCTTATGGTCACTTCTCAATATAACATGGTACCCCCAAATGTATTGTCTGAAATGTTCCGAACCCCAAGCGCAAGCTAATGCCTCTTGTTCAATTACTGAGTATCTTTCCTCAGTAGGAGTAATCAAATGAGAAGCAAACAAAATGGTTCTTTCAGCATCTTTGTTATCAGTTTGAGATAGGGTTGCCCCGTAATGCCTTTCCCACTAGCATCAGTGGTTATTAAACTTTGCAAGGTTGAATCAAATCCATACAATTGTGGGGCTTCAACAATTTCTTTTTTTATCTCTTCAAACGTTACTTCACATTGCTCATCCCATATGAATTTATTACCGGATTTAAGCAGCTGCCTTATGGTGTATATTTTTGTAGAAAAATCCTGTACAAATTTTGCATAAAATTATGCTAAGCCTAAAAATGCCCATAGATCATCTTTATTCTGAGGTGTAGGTGCATCGTTTATGGCTTCGATTAACTCTGTGTTAGGTTTGACCCCTGCTTCTGAAATCTCATGCCCCAAATAATTTATTTTTTTCAGCAATTTTGCACTTGCTCAATTCTGCTGTTAATCCTTTTTCTTCTAATCTTTGCAAAACTTTAATGAGTTTACGATCATGCTCCTGTCTATTTTTCCCCATTACCAGTAAATCGTCTTGGAATATGAGTAAGCCTCTCATATCAGAAAAAAACATTGTGCATCAACCTTTGAAACATCGCTTCAAGCTAAACCAAAAGGTACTCTCTTAAATCTAAAGCTCTAAAAAGGTGTTATAAAGGTGGTGAGACTTTTACTTTCAGCGTGCAACTGTACTTGATAATAGGCAGTTTTGAGATCAATAATGGAAAACCACTTGATGCCTCTGGTGTGTGAAAGCGTCTTACAAATTTTTGATAAGGGAAACTAATCGACCAAGATGTTCTTGTTGAGATCACGAAGATCCACACATAGTCTAAGTTTTCCATTCTTGTTCTTAGCGACCACTATGGGTGCAACCTATTAAGCAGACTCAATAGGTTCGATTATACCTTCTGTTTGCAAATTTTGTAGTTCTTTCTCAACCTCCTCCTTTATTGAAAAAGGAATATTCCTGACCTTATGAATGGTTGGAGAAGCATTAGGATTTAGTTGTATTTTGTGTTGTAAACCCTTGAGTTTTCCAATTTTCCCTGAAAATACATTAGAAAATCTTCTTGCAATATCTAATTTGAACAATCCATCCTGTTGCACTACCTAAACAGGTTCCGGACTACTGGGGTCTGATATAATGCCCAGTGCACCTTGAGCTTTCCACCCAAGGACAGATATGCTGGTTTCAGATACATAGACCTTACAATGAGCCTGCTTATGCTTGAATGTAACTAATACATTCCTGTACCTAATCATATATATTGGTTTCCCTGTAAAGGTTTTGGGTGAAGTATCAGATTTTTCTAGACTATACCCCACAACTGGTAAAAACTTTTGCTGCCAAACATCCTGATTCACAATAGTGTATGGGACCCAGAATCTGCAACCACTGAAATTTCCACTCCACCTATAGACAATTCACACAATGGTCTTTTGTTGCCCTCTTTTACATTCAATAAACCATCACTGACATTCAAAATACATAAATTTGAGTTAGAATCTTCTGAAGAACTAAAGTGTGCATCTTCCTCTTCTTCTACACATTTCTCTCTTGTCTCTTCTTTAGCTTTCTTTTTCCTCTGGCACACCTTAAAGAAGTGTCCTATTACCCACAATTTGAACACTTCTGATTGCGAGCTGGACAATTTCTTTCATTGGCTAAGTGATATTTGCTTCAGCATCAGAAACACATTTTGCTCACAACTGCCATCGATCCATCCTTTTTTATCATACTATGTTTCTATTTGACATAGTGTTGGATTTATCTACTTTAGCTGTTATGGAATTATCTTCTGCATTGGTAGTAGTCATTTTCCCACCTGACAAAACTGCTTTTGCTCATCTACCAGTTAGTTCAGCACTCTTTACTGTGTCAATGACTTCCTGCAAAGGTGATTCTCCTTTTGCCCAAAGTTTATCTTGAATATGAGGATTAGCAGTATGCATTACTATTTGGTCCCAAATAAGTTCATCGTGAAGATTGCTGAATTTACATGAAAGAGCCAAATTCTTAAGTGCTGCAACGTAATCTCCAACTGATTCCTCTTGTTCTTGCTGCTTATGGAAAAACTTATAAAGATCTACAGCAACGCATACTGCAGGTTTAAAATAATGAGTTAGATCTTCAAGAGCGTGTGTCTACACATCTCCTTGACCAACTAGTCTAGTTTTTTTTAATTTATTCTGTTGTATACTTTTAGGCCTTTAGCTCCCAAACAACGTAGGAATATCTTTTATAACTTTTCTGCTGTAAGTTTGTCATACTCCTCAAATGTGGAGATATAATTTTCTAAATATTCCTACCACTCTCCCCACTTCAATTGCGGTTCACCTTTTGGGGGCAAAAACAGCTGAGGTGGAGAAAGATTTCAAACATTTTCTGATGTCATACTTCAGCTACGTCTAATAATTATTTGTATACTAAAATTGTACAACTTCATGAGTCACTAATAATAACAAAAGTGCCACAAAACAGTGTAATGTACTTCAATGCATTATCCGATAATGGAGGACTTTACCATTGAAATAATAGTTATACCGAACAATGGAAACAACTGCAAAATCGATACGATCAAGACTCTTTCATTTAAAAAAAAAAATAGCAATCATTATTGAACTGTGTTTAGATATGTGTGAAGCGGTGTCATTTAATTGTAAATGTGTTTATGAGAAGCATGCTTTAATTGTAAATACGTTCAAGAGATGTGCTACGCATGAAGAGCATGAGTGAAACGTCTTAACATCAATTATGGAATTAGATCCTTTAACGTACGTACGATGCGTTCCAATGATGGGTTAGCAAATGTCTTGCGTGTCACCGCCGTGAGGACTACGTTTCAATGACACAAGGAGCAGCATCCAAGGGAAATACATCAACAAATTAAAAATATTGTGTTTACTCACAGTTCTTTCTCTTTACTTTGAAAGACGTGTCTTTGTACACGGCAGAGGAACAGGAGTGAACTCTTCACGGCAGAGGAACAGGAAACAAATGAGCAGAAAGAGAAATAGGCAGACCTGTATATTCAGAAAGGCGAGGAATGAAGTTGTTGTACAGGTCAGAGTAACAGTAGTGAACTCTTTGTACACAGCAGAGGAACAGAAAGCAAACGAGCTAACAGAGGAATAAGCAGAACTGCAGATTCTTTTTGGTAAGTGTCATAGTATAAGAAAATCGTTGCCAACTTTGTTCAGAATGATCCAAGGATTTCAACATTCAAGGTAATATAATTTGTAAGTATATATAAAAACTCTGACACAGAGTGAAGCTCCTCTGTCCCAATACTCCTAACGTCTCTGCCCAACTGACTCTTCCCTTCAAGTAGAATTCTAACTAGAACCTACTGACATTATGTATTATGATGTCACTAAATACAATCTCAACATTTGTCAGGTGAGTGTACTGAATCTCCTGAGTGTGTGCCTTCATCTTGGTTGTTAACACAAACATTTTCTTTCCCATTAGAGGTAATTGACTTGATAGTAGAAGCAATAAGCAAATCAATCTTTTATAATCTGTGTTGTGGAAAATGCATAGAGTAACAGTTGTTACCCTTCCCACTGGGATTCCAAATTGTGGGGAAGAGGAAAATAAAAGCAAACACCTAGAATACCAGATTCCCTAGAACAGGGGTTCCCAACCTGTGGTCCGGGTCCACAAAGCCTTCTCAGGGGGTCCGCGACTGCTTAGAAAATTAAATAATATTAAAAGATTAGGTCCCCAGCTTTTAGTAATGACTCACTTGGGGGTCCCCGGATTCCAATAATAAGTCATTGGGGGTTCCCGGCTTCCAGTACTGATAAAGTGGGGGTCCACAGAAGTCAAAAGGTTGGAAACCACTGCCCTAGAACTATATTTCCAGCAGGAAAATAATATGCTGAATTATGTGGCAAATATCTAATTATATAGCACTTTCTGTGGCAGTATTATGACATTGATTAATTGGTACAAAATTTAATTTCAAAGCTTTAGTAAATATACATGATTCCTAATAAAATAAAATTAAACACAGACATCTAAAAGGAGTGCTAAAAAGTAGGCACTTGATTCAAGACTGTGGACTTTGAAAAAAGATGCAGTCTTTTTTAAAACTGTTCTATTTTGAAAATGCCATTTTTAAATAACTGCTGATTTGAGAGCTCTAAAACATAACTGTAAGAGGCCGGCCTGGCTTATAGTGGGTACCTTGTGGTACTTACACCCTGTGCCAGGTCCAGTTATCCCTTATTAGTAGAATAGAGGTGTTTCTAGCAGCTTAGGCTGATAGAAGGTAGCTATGGCAAAGCAGCTTAGGCTGAACTAGGAGACATGCAAAGCTCCTACTATACCACTTATATCATATACCACAATAGCATAAGAAACCACAATACGCAGAGTTACTAAAAATAAAGGTACTCAGTGAGTACCCTCAGTTAGAAGGTAAGTAATATACAAAGTTATATTTACACAAACCCAAAACAGGTAAGTAATAGTAAGAAAAGTAATGCAAACAGTGTAGAATTACAATAGGAAGCAATAGGTGAACATAGTTCTAGGGGCAACACAAACCATATACTCCAAAAGTGGAATGCGATTCACGAATGAACCCCAAACCTATGAGAGCTTGTAGAGAGTTGCTGGGACTATAAGAAAACAGTCAGGGTGTCCAAGATACCCCAACCCAAGACCCTGAAAAGTATGAGTAAAGTTCCCCTAATACCCCAAAAGGACACAATAGTCATGATAGGGGGATTCTGCAAGAACCACAAACACCAGCAAAGCACTGAAGACGGATTCCTGGACCAGAGGACCTGCAAGGCAAGGGGACCAAGTCCAAGAGTCGCAATAGTGTCCAGGGGGGCAGGAAACCCCGGATGAAGGTGGAAAAGGGCTGCCTCTGGGTGGAAGAAGCCAAAGATTCTGCAACAACGAAAAGGTCTAGAAACTTCTCCTTTGGATGGAAGATGTCCCATGGTGTGCTGGATGTTGCAGAAGTGTTTCCACGCAGAAATACCACAAACAAGCCTTTCTAGATGCAAGGGTTGCAGTAGAGGTTTTTGGGTGCTGCTGGGGACCAGGAAGGACCAGGATGTCGCTCCTTGAAGGAAGAGACAGAGGGGGCACTCAGCAACTTAGAGAGCCCCCACAGAAGCAGGCATCACCCGCAGAAGTACCGGAACAGGTACTTGGAAGATCTGAGGACAGCGGCCAACTCAGAGTCACAAAGGAGGATCCCACGACGTCGGAGTCCAACTCAGAGGGTTGAGCACTGCAGGACGGAGTGCTCGGGACCCAGGCTAGGCTGTGCACAAAGGAATCCTTGGAGAAGTGCACAGAAGCCAGAGCAGCTGCAAATCACGCAGTACACAGGTTTGCAGTCTAGTGTGGGGAGGTAAGGACTTACCTCCACCAAACTTGGACTGAAGGATCACTGGACTGTGGGGGTCACTTGGATCTAGCTCCTGTGTTCCAGAGACCAAGCTCGTCAGGATGAGAGGGGACCCAGAGGACCGGTGATGCAGTCTTTTGGTGCCTGCGTTGGCAGGGGGAAGATTCCGTCAACCCACGGGAGATTTCTTCTTGGCTTCCAGTGCAGGGTGAAGGCAGACAGCCCCCAGAGCATGCACCACCAGGAAACAGTCGAGAAAGCCGGCAGGATGAGGTGCTACAATGTTGCTGGTAGTCGTCTTGCTACTTTGTAGCAGTTTTGCAGGCGGCCTGGAGCAGTCAGCGGTCGATCATTGGCAGAAGTCAAAGAGGGAAGTGTAGAGGAACTCTGGTGAGCTCTTGAATTCGTTATCTGAAGAATACCCCAGAGGAGAGACCCTAAATAGCCAGAAAAGGAGGTTTGGCTACCAAGAAAGGAGGTTTGGATACCAAGAGAGGTAAGAGCCTCAGAGGGGGTCTCTGACGTCACCTGCTGGCACTGGCCACTCAGAGCAGTCCAGTGTGCCCCCAACACCACTGAATCCAAGATGGCAGAGGTCTGGGACACACTGGAGGAGCTCTGGGCACCTCCCCTAGGAGGTATTGGTCAGGGGAGTGGTCACTCCCCTTTCCTTTGTCCAGTTTCGCGCCAGAACAGGGCTGGGGGATCCCTGAACCAGTGCAGACTGGCTTATGCAGAGATGGGCCCCATCTGTGCCCATCAAAGCATTTCCAGAGGCTGGGGGAGGCTATTCCTCCCCAGCCCTTCACATCTATTTCCAAAGGGAGAGTGGGTAACACCCTCTCTCAGAGGAAATCCTTTGTTTTGCCTTCCTGGGCCAGGGCTGCCCAGACCCCAGGAGGGCAGAATTCTGTCTGAGGGTTTGGCAGCAGCTGCAGTGGAAACCCCGGAAAGGCAGTTTGGCAGTACCCGGGTTCTGTGCTAGAGACCCGGGAGATCATGGAATTGCCCCCCCCCAATACCAGAGTGGTATTGGGGGGACAGTTCCATGATCTTAGACATGTTACATGGCCATGTTTGGAGTTACCATTGTGACGCTATACATAGGTAGTGACCTATGTATAGTGCACGCGTGTAATGGTGTCCCCGCACTCACAAAGTTCAGGGAATTTGCCCTGAACGATGTGGGGGCGCATTGGCTAGTGCCAGGGTGCCCACCCACTAAGTAACTTGGCACCCAACCTTCACTAAGTGAGGGTTAGACATATAGGTGACTTCTAAGTTACTTATGTGCAGTGAAAAATGGCTGTGAAATAACGTGGACGTTATTTCGCTCAGGCTGCAGTGGCAGGCCTGTGTAAGAATTGACTGAGCTCCCTATGGGTGGCAAAAGAAATGCTGCAGCCCATAGGGATCTCCTGGAACCCCAATACCCTGGGTACCTAAGTACCATATACAAGGGAATTATATGGGTGCACCAGTGTGCCAATACAAATTGGTAAGTTTAGCAGTGACAAATTTAGAAAGCAGAGAGAGCATAAACACTGAGGTTCTGGTTAGCAGAGCCTCAGTGACATAGTTAGGCCCCACACAGGGAACACATACAGGGCACATACAATGAGCACTGGGGTCCTGCCTAGCAGGTTCCCAGTGACACCAGGGCTAAAACAAACATACATACAGTGAAAATGGGGGTAACATGCCAGGCAAGATGGTACTTCCCTACAATAAGCATGATCTAGCTGGCATCAACAATTAAAAAAGATTATCAACAATAAGTATGTGGAATTATGTAATGGTAATACGTATTACATTATGTTTGAAACTATTAAAATGTGTATGCCTTTTAATTTCCTGCTGTAGATCGAAACACTTATCCCAAACAGCATCATCCTCTATTTTGGTTACCTTCAATCTGTCCTGAAGAAGCTTCAACTTCAGAATGCGGCTGCTTGACTTCTTATGAATCTCCCATGGAGTCAATCTGCTAAGTGTGTCTTGAAGGATCTTCACTGGCTGCCAGTTGAACAGCGGATTAAATTCAAAGCACTCTCTATTCTGCAAAGATCCTATCACAATTCTGGCTCTACCTTATTGAAATTGTTGGTTACTTCTTATATCCCAGGCAGAGCACTAAGATCTTCTTTGGCTCACTTGTTTCAAGTCCCTACAGTGAGATGAGTCCGATGGAGTGGTCGGTCGTTTTCTTATAAGGCCCTCAGACTGTGGAACTCTTTCCAAATATGTTTGCTGTCAAATTATTTGTCCTTCTGTAAGGCTGTTAAATGTGGCTTTATCCTCAGTAACATCGTGGTCAATCCCTTTGTCCTTGGTTTTCTGTCTCAGTGCCGGGATGCCTCTGAGTAGCCATGTGCTTTATAAGAACCAATAGAATAGAAATTCTCAATTAGGCATATTAACACCACTAAGACACATTTCTCATCTTTTCAGTACTTCAATATTATGTCATCAGCTACTTCAAGTTTCATATGCATTGTCCTTAGTTATTTTTAATATGCCTGAACTAGACACATTTTATGTAGTAAAATCTGTGAATTATCCTGAATTATGAGTCACTGCAGCAAATACATAATTATGCAGACATCACTGTGGCCACAGACTAGCAAAGAATTTCTGTGCCCATTGCCATAGCTTAAAAAGTAGGAAGCCTCTGGAGTATTATAAAATACTGTGGTACCCTCTGAAGGAGTGAATGGGAATAGTCGGCACAGTCTTCTATTGGTTCTCTTCATACCTCAAAAATCTATCCCAACAAATAAAACTGAACGGGTCCCTGTCTAACCCTGCTTCTATATTAAAAGGGATCCTGAAGGGCTCTATACTATCGTCTATCCATATACATAGACAATAGACGGACATCAATCCTACACTACCCTAAGCTCAAATACCACCTATATAAATATGACAGCTTTACCTAGAAATGCCCTGTCTGAAAGACCTACCTCATCTAGATCAGGTTCTAAAAGACATCACATTTTGGCAGGCTCACGTTCAACTGAAATTTAACAAGCTGAAAGAGATTTTCTTCTCATCTCCCCTTCCCCCAGTTCAAGATCACCTCAACTCATTGGATGTACTAGACCTCAAATAATCAACAGTAGCAAATCTCTGTAGGTCAGTCCAGTAAAGAATCTGAACCTGCGAGCCCACATCAATTTCACATCAAACATGTTCTATATCAATTGAGTCTACCTGAAAGGTAGAACCTTTCATCCCTCCACCAGACTTCAAAAGTGCAGTCTAAGCCCTAGTCTTAACCAGGCTTGACTACAGCCTTAGAAGTGCTACTTAACCGGTGCCTTGAAATCATACCTAGCACCAATGAAGGCCACCCTAAATATGGCAGCTAAGCTAGTCACCAGATCGAGACTAGGGGCCATATTATACTTTTTGACGCACAACTGCGCCAACGCAGTTGTGCGCCAAAAATTTTAACGCAGGCTAACGCCATTCCAAAGCGCCGTGCGGGCGCCCTATTTATGGAATGACGTTAGCCGGCGCAGCTGACTGATGTGCGTAAAAAAAAATGACCCACACCAGGCTGCGCCGGCGTAGGGGAAAATGGAGCTTGGGCGTAAAAAAATGGGGCAAGTCAGGTATGAGGCAAAATATTGGCCTCAACCCGATTTGCACCATTTTTTTTTACTCCCAACCCCCATTGAAATGACTCCTGTCTTAGCACAGACAGGAGTCATGCCCCCTTGCCCAGTGGCCATGCCCAGGGGACTTGTGTCCCCTGGGCATGGTCATTGGGCATAGTGGCATGTAGGGGGGCACAAATCAGGCCCCCCTATGCCACAAAAAAATAAATAATAATACTTACCTGAACTTACCTTAAGTTCCCTGGGATGGGTCCCTCCATCCTTGGGCGTCCTCCTGGGGTGGGCAAGGGTGGCAGGGGGTGTCCCTGGGGGCATGGGAGGGCACCTCTGGGCTCCTTCCGAGCCCACAGGTCCCTTAACGCCTGCCCTGACCAGGCGTTAAAAAATGACGCAAAAGCGGCTGGACATCATTTTTTTTGACCCGCCCACTCCCGTGCGTCATTTTTGCATGGGAGTTTAAATAAGGCGCACATGCCTTGGAGTCATTTTTTAGACGGGAACGCCTACCTTGCATATCATTAACGCAAGGTAGGTGTCCACGCAAAAAAATGACGCAAACTCCAAGATCTTTGGCGCTAGACGGGTCTAACGCCAAAGTATAAATATGGAGTTAGCTTTGCGTCGGATTTGCGTAAAAAAAAAACAATGCAATTCCGGCGCAAACAGAGTATAAATATGCCCCTAGGTGCTTCCTTAAGGTGGCCTGCATTAAACTTAAAGCCCTGCACCTCGGCATCCAAAAATACTTAGCCCAAAAACTCACTACTCCTGGAACCTTGCAGATTTACGAAACTTGCCCATTCTCGATGTAGTGCAGCCTATTCATGAGGAACAGAAGCGTACAACATAAATCAACATGTTTCAGCCCAGTTCCTCAACATAGTCGTCCTTTTATTGAGACACTGTTGTATAACAATATGGTCATTTTTTACTACAAGGCATGACACCCGATCCTCGAACACATTTCAGTTCTACACTCATAGGTTCAAACATACGTTTGGGGTAGATTTACACATTTTGGAAATTTGTAGACATTTCCAGGACTCCTCCTGGAAAACGTGTGAGAGTTCCTATTTCCTCACAAACCAATTCGGTTCTGCATGTATACTTGTGTACACAAACTCCCTTTCTGTAAACAGGCCTTTAAATCTTGTTTTTATCTTGTCACATTTGTCATGCATTCAAAGACCGAGATCAAACGTCAGGCGCTGTCTTCTAAGGGCACTTGTTTGCCTTTGTTTCTCTGACTTCAGAGTGAGAGGATTTATGTGACAATCTTGCTGGATAATGGGGGTAGGAAAGAGGATTTCTTTTAGCACACAACAACATTTAAATGAACTGTGTAAGTATTTCAGAATATATCAAATTTAGGGACACCAGTGAAGCCCATTATTTGTTATTTCTGAAGAGCTTTGGAAACAAATACGTTAATATGATCAAAAACAACTCATATCACTAGGTGATGCAGTTTCCACTAATAGTTTTATTAGTAAAACTTATGTATGTGCAATCATAATGGTCATTTCAATTGAAAATATGTTGTCTGTAATGACAGCATGCTACCATACCATGTATACTCCTTTATATGCTACTCCACTCTACACCACTCCAGACCACTGCACTCTACTCTGCATCATTCCACTTTACACCACTCCGCTCTAAGCCACTGCACTCCATGCCTCTTCACACAATGCCTCTCCACTTTACCCTGTACCACTATACTCCATGCCAGTGCATTCTAAGCCATTGCACTCTGCACCACTACAGTCTAGGCCACACCTATCTACTCTGGACAACTCCACTCTGCTTCACTTTACTCTACACCACTCTACTCTATGCCAACACATTCTACGCCAATGCACTTTACTCTGTAACACTTAGCTCTATGCCACTGCACTCCACGCCAGTTCATTGTATGCTACTGTAATCTACTCTGCACCACTGCACTCTGAGCCATTAGATGCTATGCTGCTCTACCCAACTGCACTCTACACAGTACCACTCCATTCTACACCACTTCACTCTACTCTGAAACAATCTACTCTGCAACACTGCACTCTGTGTCACTCTACTCCACTCTGTGCCACTCGCTCCATACCACTGCAATCTATGCTACTCTGCTCTTAACCACTGAACTCTACACCAATACACTCTATACAACTTCACTCAGTCACTGCACTCTATGCCACTGCACTTTACTCTGCATCACTATACTCTATGCCATTGCTCTCTATGACATTCTACTACACTCTATACCACTGCACACTGACACTCTAATCTGCAACACTGCTCTCTCCTCTACTGAGCTCTACGCCACTCTACTTTGCACTACTTCACTCTACGCCACTGAACTCTATGGCACTTTACTCTACTCTGCACCACTCAATGCTACTGTACTCCGCACCACTCTATGCCACTGCACTCTATGCTACTCAGCTTTTCTCTGCATTCTATGCCACTGCAGTCTTTGCCACTCAACTCTACTCTTCACCACTGACCTCCACATCACTCAACTCTACCCCAATCCACTCTGCACCACTATACACCACAGCATTATACACCACTGCACTCTACACCACTGCGCTCTATGCCACTGCACTCTACACCACTCTGTACCACTGTACTCTGTGCCACCCCACTCAGCGCCACTCCACACCACACCACAGCACTCTACTATGCACCACTCTAATCTACGCCACTGTATTCTGCGACTCTACATTGTATGCCACTGAATTCAACACCCTTGCATTCTATGCCACAATACTCTGACCCTCTCTCTTTCTCATCCTGGAACAGTATTTGCCCCAGCCTTTTAATGGAGCAAATCTCTGACCGTTTTCAGAGTGGGAAACGGTCAGAGCGAAGTTTATGAATTCTCTTGTGGTGTTCACATGCTGTTAAGGCATACTACTTCTAATCTACTCATTCCTCATCCAGGAATCTGGTTTACTACCGTCTAATTGCATGCAGTTGTAGGACAGAACTACAGAGTAGACAATGCTGTGAACCTTAAATGTCATTTGGCTACAACTGTATTTTTAAGGCCTCAAATGGCTTTATGAACGGGAGGCCTAGTTTTTAATTACTAAAGGTATGTACTCCTTCTCAAGTTCTTTTTTCCATTTTCTGCTGATTTACATACACACAAGTCGCAGTTGCCCTACATGGTTCTTCCGGTTCCCATTCCTTTAATAATTCCGCTTCATATTTCTGACTGGCTCACTTTTCCCCTGTGGCTCAGTCCATGTGGTTGTTACTCCACTACGCCTACAGCGAGGAAATGTTTTGTTTACACCTCGTGTTGACGGTCAGGTCCAAGTAAATATTTAAATTCCACGAATGCTTTGCACCATGCATATGGAATCCAGATAGCACGCTGCTCTCTGGGAATGTGCTGCACACGTTCCAGGCTGTGCTTGTAGATTTTCAATAATGTTCCCATTGCAAGTCCAAAAGTGTAAGACAGCCTCATGCAGGAGGGCTTAGTTATTGTAAAAAAATGTGCAGTCATTATTGTAGTTATTATTAATATCGTTTGGCTGCAAAGATTATTTTAATATCTAGGTGGTAGACTTAGAAAAAATGAACATTCATGTGTGTAGAGAATTGTGAGTAGTTGCTATTAGTCTGTATATTAGAAAAAAAATGTTACATTCAAATGGGGATCATAAAAGCAAAAAATCACTATGGCAGGACCTTTTCTAATGGGAAAGTTGTGTTTAGCACATTAACTTTGATGGATACTTCTAACTGCAAATTCCTCTTCTTTAGAATATTTCCAGGGATCAGATTGCATCCAGAAGATTTCAATAGAATTGTTCCCCGAGTACCGCCGGGATTCGCCTTTGGTCTACTTTGACTTCGTTCTGTCCTGGAAGTGATGATTGAGCCACATAAAAGCACCATTTCTGTGTGTCAGCATCACTTTCTGTTGTTTCGGCACATTCATACACTGATCCAGAACTAACTCCCAAGATTTTCTTGTCAATTGACAAGTTTTTTCTTTAAATTTCCTATTTTCCAGATTGGAATGGAACATGTCCCAACGTAAACCTAAAGGGTTTAAACCTTGCAGGCACTGGCACAAACAGATATATGTGACAGCTTCCCACAAGGTGTGTCTCTGGTGTTTGAGTTCTAGTCACAACTCCAAGAAGTCAAGAAGTGTGTTCTTATGAATCCTATGGGATCCAGGAATGTAAAGCCAAGAGGAAAGCTTCTGAACACAGTAGAAGTCTTGTCAGCCCTACTGTCACTCGAAGTCAAGGTAACGGATCAGTTCCCAGTACCAGGGCCATTCCCTTCACAGGCCATTGCTGCAGTCCAATTCTGCATAAGTTGAAGAAGAAGGATGAGAAGGCCAAGTGGGACTCGTCAAATATGCCGGTTTCTTCCTTTAGTTTCTATTAGGTCTTGCAGTCCATCATGGGAATGTCATATGGGGTGTTTCATTATGTTTTTTGTTCCTGTATATTTTGTAAAGAACTGCTCCTGGTTGGTTGGAGGATGCGTCACAATGCAGCTGTGTTCCTTCAACAGTTCTTTGATTCTGTTTCTTGTGCTAAGAGGTGATTCTTCTGGAATACTGTCTTGTGCTCTGGAATTCTCCATTTTGCTTTCTGAAGTTCTTCATCCTACAAGGAGGTGTTTTATGCCTGTCAATTTTCCTCCTGAGACTGTGACAGCTTCTTGTGTGTACCAATTTATCACACGTTCCACTTGTTTGATAACTTTGCGGTTCAGGAGGTAGACACCTGTACCTCAGACAGTCCATATTCCCTTTCCCAGTGTTCAGCATCCAGCTTGAAACAAGGCTGCAAACGCTACAGCCGACTTTTAGTTCTGCATCAAACTCTACGCTGGTCCCTGCGGCATCAAAGCTGCTGACCCTGACATTGCCATCACCAAAGGAAGCCTTTCCCATAGTAATATCTGACTTTGAACCTAATTCATCTCAGCCAGACTGAGGTCACATCCCAAAGCTTTTCTGATACTCCTGGCCTCAGTTCAGTCTGAGTCAGACAGAACAATGTCTATGTCTCAGAGCAACATCAAAGCACTCCATCAACTTTTTGGTTCAGGCACTGATTTGAGACAACCAGCCTTTGGAAATGATAATGGAGATGAGAAGAATTATTTTCCTCAACGCTGTGATGATTGCAATTTATTTATGAACTTACAAGAGGCCAGTGGGTTGGACACTTCCCCGGACACTGGATTTTGTTTCCCCTGTGGACTTTCAACAGAAGTGACTGCCTTCTTTGCTGTGGTTATGAGACAGGCAGTGGAGGTCTTAGATCTACAGCTTCCAACTATGGAAGTCAAAAAGAATGTGTTAACAGAAGTTCTACAATCTCAGCACATTTTCTCTGAGCCCTTACTTCCATTTAAAGAAGCTCTAATTGACACCCTAATGACCACCTGCTTTAAACCTTGTTCCTGCCCATCAGTGAACAGGCATGTGGTCTGATGCCACAGACCAGCACCAGACGACCCTGACTGATTGAAAGAGCACACTATACTGGAAAGTTTGGTGGTTCAGGCTTCCAACAGTAGAGTGAGCCTCAATTCATTTCCCACAGCTCCACCAGACAGAGTCAAAACAAATCGAGATATTTGGGAAGGAGATGTTTTCCTATGCCCATTTTGCCCTCAGGTCAGCTAATGCCTGCTGTTTGCTGTTTGTTGGGAAGATATACCAATGCCTTATGAAACATGGTTGGCAAGATCTTGCCAGCAATTCCTGAAGAATTTAGGGCCAATCTGACTCAAGGCATCTAGGATGGTCACATTGCCACGAAATGTATAGTATGTTCTGAACCAGACACTACTGACTGCTTAGGCAGAGAAGTTGGAACTCGTTTGGTGCTTTGGCGGCACACTTGGATGAGATCTACGGACTTCTCTGGTGATGTGCAGGCCTCACTGATGCATAAGCCATTCGACAGGTCTCATCTGTTTGATAAGAAGGCCAATGCACTGAAGTGCCTCAAAGAAAGCCGGAGCACAAGCACCCTCTTTGGGAGTCTCTACCCCGGCAAGCAGTTCCTTCAACAGATAATACCTTTTGGAGCTACACCAGAACTTTGGAATGCAATCAGTGCCAATGCCCAATGCCCTTGCAGCAGGCACCCCAGCCTTCCAGGGGCAGGGGCAGGGATTCAGCTGACAATGTCCAGATTACCAGGGGCAGTGATCCTCCCGGTCCCCACGCCTCTGTTATCTGCCTCCAAACTGCTGTAATTTGCCCTTTGGAACATACGACCACCATATGGGTGGCAGGATCAGACATTTCTTGCAAGGGTGGCAAAACATAACTTCCACAGGTGGGTCCTTTAGATTATTCAGTGAGGCTATGTTTTGCCATTCGTTTTCTGCCTGCCGCATCTTGCACTCACATCAAAGTGGTTTTCAGAGAAGCATCAGTCCACCTAGCTTCAAGAGGTGCCAGTTCTTTTGGCTTAAGGAGCCACAGAGAGGGATCTGGTCTCAAAAATATGGTCTGGCCGTTGCTCCTGTTATTTCCTAATGCAGAAGACGGACAAAGGACTTGATACTATTTAGATCTCCGCTCTCTGAAAGCCTTCTTGAAGAGTTACAAATTCAGGATGCTCATGTTGGCCTAGGTTCTGTCTGCCCTCAATCCAGGCGACTGCATGGTGGTATTGGACCTGCAGGATACCTATGTTTATGTACTCATCCTACAGTCCCACAGATGCTAATTGCAGTTCATGGTAGGCCATGAGCATTTCAATACTCTGTGCTCCCCTTCCACCACACCACTGTCCTTTAGGTGCAGCACATTGTCAGAGGTTGGGGATTCCAGTTTTCCCCCACCTAGATCACTGAAATTTTAAAGTGGGCTCACCATAGTCAATCGTAGACTACCTCCAGATGACTGTGAACCTTTTGCCATAGTTGGGGTCCACTATCAACATGTCAAAGTGACACCTGATACTTTCACAGAGGCTCCCTTTCTTTGGAACTATCCTTGATGTGGTGCAGTTTTGGGCCTTCCCTCCACCACAATAAGTCCAGGGTATTTGGGTTATGATCCTGGTGTTTCAGCCTTGATCCTGGGACTCAAAAGATTGGTTCTGGTACTTCTAGACCTCTTGGCATCCTGCATCTTACCCATTGACCATGCTAGGTGGCCTGTGCGGTCTCTGCAGTGGAACCTGAAGTCTCATTGAGCCAAGCACCGGATGAACCTGTTGGATTCCATCCAGGTTTAGGAGGAGACTGCAAAAGACCCTCAGTGGCTACTTAACTGCCATTGGACCAGTGTCAGACTCCTCTCCCTGCCCACACAAAGCTTATTGTGGTGACGGATGCTTCACCTTGGGAAGGGAAGGTCATCTGGGAGAAGCAGAGATCAGAGAACTCTGGTCTCTGGCGGAAACCGGTCTCCACATCAGCCAGCTGAAGTTGCAGACCATGCACCTGGTGCTGAAAGCATCCATACTGTCCATCAGAGGGAGGCTCGTTCTGGTTCTCATGGACATAACCACCGCCATGTAGTACTGAAACAAACAGAGTGGGGTGGGGTGGGGTCATGGGTTCTGTGCCAGGAGGCATTTCATTTCTAAAACATTGCCCTGGTTGTAAAGCATCTGGAAGGATCTTTGAATGCCAGAGTGGATGAGCTCAGCCAGAGGTGCCTGGCAGATTACAAATGGCAGTTGCACAGCGAAGGGCATCTTCTAAAAATGGGGAGAATAATGGCTAGATATACTTGCCACTGCTGAGAAAGCGCAATGTCAAAACCTTTGTGTGCGGAAGTTCTCTAGAAGTCTCTCTTTGTGAGAGGCATTTGGGTACAATGGAGTCCAAGACTCCTGTGTGCCTTTCCACTGCTGCCTCTCCTGCCACTAGTTTTGAAGAAGATCAGGAACGACTGGCTCCTAGTCATCATTGTTGCTTCTGACTGGGTGAGATTGTGGAACCCAGAAATTCTGGGCATGGTCATCTGTCTTTTGATCAGACTGTTGCTTTGAGAGGACCTCCTAATGCAGCAGCAGTGCAGGGTCCTGCACCATAACCTACGCAATCTGTACCCCGATGTGTGGAGATTTGGCAGAGGCAGTTAACTGTGTTTTATCTTCCACCCAAAGTTATGGATATTATCCTGGCTGCCAGGCATACTTTACAAAATCTCTCTATGCCGCTCTCTGGGACATTTGTAGCCTTGTGCACAACCCTTAATACTAACCCTGTACAAGCCAAACCATTGGATGTCGTATTATTTGTTTTATTCCTGGCCCAGGATGGACTTTCAGTGGGCACCGTTAACGGTTATTTGTTTGCCCTTTCAGCCTTTTCACTTTCCCTGGACCAACCTTCGTTGTTCAAATCATCTTTTGTGATGAGGTTTCTAAAATGTTTGACTCATTTGTTTCCTCCAAAACCCTTTGAAATGTGACATGTAGACCTTAATTTGGTTTTCATTTTCTTCAAGTGCATGTCATTCAAACCTATGCACAGCTGTCCACTAAGTCTTCTGACTTTTTCTGGTTGAAGTGACTTCGGCTGTACAAGTGAGTGAGTTCAAAGCTTTCTCAGTGCTGCCACCTTACAGCATTTTTTTTCCAGACAAAGTGAGGACCATGGCTACCTTTTTGCCAAAAGACATAGATGCTTTTCACTTCGGGCAGTCTATCACTCTCCCAATGTTCTTTGCTTTGCATCACCACTCCAAAGAGGAGGAGAGACTTCATCGGCTAGACACCAAAAGAGTTTTGAACTTTACATTGATCACTCAAAGACCATCAGATGGATGATCAGCTCTTTGTGGTGTTCTCTGGGGCAAACAAAAGCAAGACAGTGCAGAAAAGGACTTTGTCAAGGTAGATAGTTCTTTGCATTAAGATCTGCTACACACTGGCAAAGAAGCAGTCTCTGAAAGTTTTTTTTCTCCAAAAAAACTTTTTATTAATTGATAGAGCAGTATATATACATGTCAGGTAAGTATATGCATTTGTTAGTTCCATCATAAACAAATGGATTTGTTAGCCCGACATGAGCCCCATTCTATCAGTCTCTGGAAATGTTGAGGGTCCATTCCACTAGGGCCAAGGCTACTACCATTGCACTGGCATGCTGAGTGCCTGTCCTTAACATCTATCAGGCCGCAAGTCAGACATCAGTCCATACATTCACAAAGCAGTATTTCCTTGCAGACAGGTCCAACAGGAAGGGCATTTCACCCATAAGTCCTGCAGGGCTTTTTGGTATGTTCCATTCCATGGATCCACCACCTTGGAATTACTACTCTGGTATCTATTATATAGGTGAGGAATCTGTGACTAGAAGAATCCATCAGAAGAACAAGTTGCTTACCTTTGGTTAAAATGATTGTGGTGTATACTCTATCTAATTGCAAATTTATCACTGCCTTTCCTATTTGTTCTGTGGAATGGTTTATCTTTCCATATAAAATGGCCCCAAATAAAAGATCTGCGTACTGGTACCTCTGAATCTTGTTGAGTTTTGAGTGTGCGGAAGAATCAAGAAAGAAACTGTTGTCAATGTTCAGGAGTAGCACTTTATATAGCTCCATCATCACTTCCGGGGTGGAACTAAGTCAACACATAGCCACATACCACCACC